>NW_026638360.1:3125900-3751081 GCF_028554395.1 Pezoporus wallicus | reverse complement strand
ACGTCTCCGGAGTCTTCCCTCGGCTGCCAAGAAGCAGGTCAGTACAGCCTGAAGGTTTGGTTACTGTTCCCACAGCCGAAGTGACAGGAGGGAAAGATGGTGTTCCTCGTCTTCTGCAGAAAAAACACGTTTGCAACGCTATGAGATCATTGCTGTGGCCCACCACTTTCATGCCTGAAAGTTCATTAGAATCCAACGACTCCGGAGACTTCTCTCGGCTGCCAAGCAGCAGGTCAGTACAGCTTGAATGTTTGGCTACTGTTCCCACAGCCGAAGAGCCAGGAGGGAAAGATGGTGTTCCTCGTCTTCTGCAGAAAAAACACGTTTGCAACGCTATCACGATCATGGCTGTGGCCCCTCACTTTCATGCCTGAAAGTGCATTTGAATCCAACGTCTCCGGAGTCTTCCCTCTGCTGCCAAGCAGCAGGTGAGTACAGCAGGAACGTTTGTCTTCTGCTCCCACAGCCGAAGAGGCAGGTGGGAAAGCTTTTGTTGCTCCTCTTGAGCACACAGTCACCTTTCCATCCGTGTCACCATCATTGCCGTAGCTCCTGAATGTCAGGGCCAAAAGGTGCATTTGATTCCACCCTCTCCGGAGACTTCTCTCGGCTGCCAAGCAGCAGGTCAGTACAGCCTGAAGGTTTGGCTACTCTTCCCACAGCCGAAGAGCCAGGAGGGAAAGATGGTGTTCCTCGTCTTCAGCAGAAAAAAACACGTTTGCAATGCTATCACCATCCTTGCTCTGGCCTTCACTCTCATGCCTAAAAGTGTATTTGGATCCAACGTCTCCGGAGTCTTCTCTCGGCTGCCAAGGAGCAGGTGAGCAAAGCAGGAACATTTGGCTTCTGCTTTCACAGCCGAAGAGCCAGGAGGGAAAGCTTTTGTTGCTTCTCTTCAGCACACAGTCATCTTTGCAACAGTGTCAAAATCATTGCTGTCCCACTTCGGTTTCATACCTTACAGTCCATTCCAAGGCAACCTCTCCGAGCTTCCGCTAGGCTGCGCATCCGCACCGAGTGTAGAGCACTAACATTTCCCCTCTGCTCCCCCAACCAAGAGCCAGGACGAAAAGCTGGTACTCCTCGTCTTCTGCAAAAAAAAACACCTTTCCAACGGTATCACGGTCATTGCGGTCGCTCCTCACTTTCATGCCTAAAACGGCATTTGAATCCAACTTCTCCGGAGCCTGCTCTCTTCTGCCATGCAGAAGAGTGAATAGAGGAGGAACGTTTGTCTTCTGCTACAACAGGCGAAGAGCCAGGATGGAAAGCTTTGGTTGCTCCTCTTGAGCGCACAGTCACCTTTGCAAAATTGTCACCATAATTGCCGTAGCTCCTGAATGTCAGGGCCAAAAAGTGCATTTGAATCCAACCTCTCCGGAGACGTCTCTCGGCTGCCAAGCAACAGGTCAGTACAGCCTGAAGGATTGGCTACTGTTCCCACAGCCATAGAGCCAGGAGGGAAGGATGGTGTTAATCTTCTTCTGCAGAAAAAAAACGTTTGCAACGCTATCACGATCATGGCTATGGAGCCTCACTCTTGCCTGAAAGTTCATTAGAATCCAACGCCTCCGGAGTCTTCTCTCGGCTGCCAAGCAGCCGGTCAGTACAGCTTGAAGGTTTGGCTACTGTTCCCACAGCCGAAGATTCAGGAGGGAAGGATGGTGTTCCTCGTCTTCTGAGAAAAAACACGTTTGCAAAGCTATCACAATCATTGCTGTGGCCCCTCACTTTCATGCCTGAAAGCGCATTTGAATCCAACGTCTCCGGAGTCTTCCCTCGGCTGCCAAGAAGCAGGTCAGTACAGCCTGAAGGTTTGGTTACTGTTCCCACAGCCGAAGTGACAGGAGGGAAAGATGGTGTTCCTCGTCTTCTGCAGAAAAAACACGTTTGCAACGCTATGAGATCATTGCTGTGGCCCACCACTTTCATGCCTGAAAGTTCATTAGAATCCAACGACTCCGGAGACTTCTCTCGGCTGCCAAGCAGCAGGTCAGTACAGCCTGAAGGTTTGGCTACTGTTCCCACAGCCGAAGAGCCAGGAGGGAAAGATGGTGTTCCTCGTCTTCTGCAGAAAAAACACGTTTGCAACGCTATCACGATCATGGCTGTGGCCCCTCACTTTCATGCCTGAAAGTGCATTTGAATCCAACGTCTCCGGAGTCTTCCCTCTGCTGCCAAGCAGCAGGTGAGTACAGCAGGAACGTTTGTCTTCTGCTCCCACAGCCGAAGAGGCAGGTGGGAAAGCTTTTGTTGCTCCTCTTGAGCACACAGTCACCTTTCCATCCGTGTCACCATCATTGCCGTAGCTCCTGAATGTCAGGGCCAAAAGGTGCATTTGATTCCACCCTCTCCGGAGACTTCTCTCGGCTGCCAAGCAGCAGGTCAGTACAGCCTGAAGGTTTGGCTACTGTTCCCACAGCCGAAGAGCCAGGAGGGAAAGATGGTGTTCCTCGTCTTCTGCAGAAAAAAGATGTTTGCAACGCTATCACGATCATTGCTGTGGCCCCTCACTTTCATGCCTGAAAGTGCATTTGAATCCAACGTCTCGGAGTCTTCCCTCGGCTGCCAAGAAGCAGGTCAGTACAGCCTGAAGGTTTGGCTACTCTTCCCACAGCCGAAGAGCCAGGAGGGAAAGATGGTGTTCCTCGTCTTCTGAGAAAAAACACGTTTGCAAAGCTATCACAATCATTGCTGTGGCCCCTCACTTTCATGCCTGAAAGTGCATTTGAATCCAACGTCTCCGGAGTCTTCCCTCGGCTGCCAAGCAGCAGGTGAGCAAAGCAGGAACATTTGGCTTCTGCTTTCACAGCCGAAGAGCCAGGAGGGAAAGCTTTTGTTGCTTCTCTTCAGCTGCCAAGCAGCCGGTCAGTACAGCCTGAAGGTTTGGCTACTCTTCCAACAGCCGAAGAGCCAGGAGGAAAAGATGGTGTTCCTCGTCTTCTGCAGAAAAACACGTTTGCAACGCTATCACGATCATGGCTATGGAGCCTCACTTTCATGCCTGAAAGTTCATTTGAATCCAACGACTCCGGAGACTTCTCTCGGCTGCCAAGCAGCAGGTGAGAACAGCAGGAACGTTTGGCTTCTGCTCCCACAGCCGAAGAGCCAGGAGGGAAAGCTGGTGTTCCTGTCACTGCAGCACCTTTGCAACGTGTATCACAGCCGAAGAGCCAGGAGGGAAAGCATTTTGCAACGTGTCACCATCATTGCTGTAGCTCCTCAATATCATGGGCCAAAAGTGCATTTGAATCCAACACCTCCGGAGACATCTCTCGGCTGCCAAGCAGCAGGTACAGCCTGAAGGTTTGGCTACTCTTCCAACAGCCGAAGAGCCAGGAGGAAAAGATGGTGTTCCTCGTCTTCTGCAGAAAAACACGTTTGCAACGCTATCACGATCATGGCTATGGAGCCTCACTCATGCCTGAAAGTTCATTAGAATCCAACGCCTCCGGAGTCTTCTCTTGGCTGCCAAGCAGCCGGTCAGTACAGCTTGAAGGTTTGGCTACTGTTCCCACAGCCGAAGATTCAGGAGGGAAGGATGGTGTTCCTCGTCTTCTGCAGAAAAAACACGTTTGCAACGCTATCACGATCATTGCTGTGGCCCCTCACTTTCACGCTTGAAAGTGCTTTTGAATCCAACGTCTCCGGAGTTTTCTCTCGGCTGCCAAGCAGCAGGTCAGTAGAGCAGGAACCTTTGTCTTCTGTTCTCGCAGCCGAAGAGCCAGGAGGGAAAGTTTTTGTTGCTTCTCTTGAGCACACAGTCATCTTTGCAACGGTGTCACTATCATGTTTTCCCACTTCGGTTTCAATACCTGAAAGTCCATTGGAATGGACCCTCTCCGAGCTCCCACTAGCTGCACATCAGCACAAAGAGTAGAGCGCTAACATTTCCTCTCTGCTGCTACAACCGATAAGCCAGGAAGAAAAGCTGGTGTTACTCCTCTTCAGCACACAGTCACCGTTGCAAACGTGTCACCCTCATTGCTGTAGCTCCTGAATGTCAGGGCCAAAAAGTGCATTTGAATCCAACCTCTCCGGAGACGTCTCTCGGCTGCCAAGCAGCAGGTCAGTACAGCCTGAAGGTTTGGCTGCTGTTCCCACAGCCGAAGAGCCAGGAGGGAAAGATGGTGTTCCTCGTCTTCTGCAGAAAAAAGATGTTTGCAACGCTATCACGATCATTGCTGTGGCCCCTCACTTTCATGCCTGAAAGTGCATTTGAATCCAACGTCTCCGGAGTCTTCCCTCGGCTGCCAAGAAGCAGGTCAGTACAGCCTGAAGGTTTGGTTACTGTTCCCACAGCCGAAGTGACAGGAGGGAAAGATGGTGTTCCTCGTCTTCTGCAGAAAAAACACGTTTGCAACGCTATGAGATCATTGCTGTGGCCCACCACTTTCATGCCTGAAAGTTCATTAGAATCCAACGACTCCGGAGACTTCTCTCGGCTGCCAAGCAGCAGGTCAGTACAGCTTGAATGTTTGGCTACTGTTCCCACAGCCGAAGAGCCAGGAGGGAAAGATGGTGTTCCTCGTCTTCTGCAGAAAAAACACGTTTGCAACGCTATCACGATCATGGCTGTGGCCCCTCACTTTCATGCCTGAAAGTGCATTTGAATCCAACGTCTCCGGAGTCTTCCCTCTGCTGCCAAGCAGCAGGTGAGTACAGCAGGAACGTTTGTCTTCTGCTCCCACAGCCGAAGAGGCAGGTGGGAAAGCTTTTGTTGCTCCTCTTGAGCACACAGTCACCTTTCCATCCGTGTCACCATCATTGCCGTAGCTCCTGAATGTCAGGGCCAAAAGGTGCATTTGATTCCACCCTCTCCGGAGACTTCTCTCGGCTGCCAAGCAGCAGGTCAGTACAGCCTGAAGGTTTGGCTACTGTTCCCACAGCCGAAGAGCCAGGAGGGAAAGATGGTGTTCCTCGTCTTCAGCAGAAAAAAACACGTTTGCAATGGTATCACCATCCTTGCTGTGGCTCACTCCATGCCTGAAAGTGCATTTGAATCCAACCGCTCCGGAGACTTCTCTCGGCTGCCAAGCAGCAGGTCAGTACAGCTTGAAGGTTTGGCTACTGTTCCCACAGCCGAAGATTCAGGAGGGAAGGATGGTGTTCCTCGTCTTCTGAGAAAAAACACGTTTGCAAAGCTATCACAATCATTGCTGTGGCCCCTCACTTTCATGCCTGAAAGTGCATTTGAATCCAACGTCTCCGGAGTCTTCCCTCGGCTGCCAAGCAGCAGGTGAGCAAAGCAGGAACATTTGGCTTCTGCTTTCACAGCCGAAGAGCCAGGAAAGCTTTTGTTGCTTCTCTTCAGCTGGTGCCATAGAGCCAGGAGGGGAGGATGGTGTTCCTCTTCTTCTGCAGAAAAACACGTTTGCAACGCTATCACGATCATGGCTATGGAGCCTCACTCTTGCCTGAAAGTTCATTAGAATCCAACACCTCCGGAGTCTTCTCTCGGCTGCCAAGCAGCCGGTCAGTACAGCCTGAAGGTTTGGCTACTCTTCCAACAGCCGAAGAGCCAGGAGGAAAAGATGGTGTTCCTCGTCTTCTGCAGAAAAACACGTTTGCAACGCTATCACGATCATGGCTGTCTCCCCTCACTTTCATGCCTGAAAGTGCATTTGAATCCAACGTCTCCGAGGTGAGTACAACAGGAACGTTTGGCTTCTGCTCCCACAGCCGAAGAGGCAGGAGTGAAAGCTTTTGTTGCTTGAGCACACAGTCACCTTTGCAACCGTGTCACCATAATTGCCGTAGCTCCTTAATATCAGGGCCAAAAAGTGCATTTGAATCCAACACCTCCGGAGACATCTCTCGGCTGCCAAGCAGCAGGTCAGTACAGCCTGAAGGTTTGGCTACTGTTCCCACAGCCGAAGAGCCAGGAGGGAAGGATGGTGTTCCTCGTCTTCTGCAGAAAAAACACGTTTGCAACGCTATCACGATCATTGCTGTGGCCCCTCACTTTCATGCCTGAAAGTGCATTTGAATCCAACGTCTCCGGAGTTTTCTCTCGGCTGCCAAGCAGCAGGTCAGTAGAGCAGGAACCTTTGTCTTCTGTTCTCGCAGCAGAAGAGCCAGGAGGGAAAGTTTTTGTTGCTTCTCTTGAGCACACAGTCATCTTTGCAACGGTGTCACTATCATGTTTTCCCACTTCGGTTTCAATACCTGAAAGTCCATTGGAATGGACCCTCTCCGAGCTCCCACTAGCTGCACATCAGCACAAAGAGTAGAGCGCTAACATTTCCTCTCTGCTGCTACAAACGATAAGCCAGGAAGAAAAGCTGGTGTTACTCCTCTTCAGCACACAGTCACCGTTGCAAACGTGTCACCCTCATTGCTGTAGCTCCTGAATGTCAGGGCCAAAAAGTGCATTTGAATCCAACCTCTCCGGAGACGTCTCTCGGCTGCCAAGCAGCAGGTCAGTACAGCCTGAAGGTTTGGCTGCTGTTCCCACAGCCGAAGAGCCAGGAGGGAAAGATGGTGTTCCTCGTCTTCTGCAGAAAAAAGATGTTTGCAACGCTATCACGATCATTGCTGTGGCCCCTCACTTTCATGCCTGAAAGTGCATTTGAATCCAACGTCTCCGGAGTCTTCCCTCGGCTGCCAAGAAGCAGGTCAGTACAGCCTGAAGGTTTGGTTACTGTTCCCACAGCCGAAGTGACAGGAGGGAAAGATGGTGTTCCTCGTCTTCTGCAGAAAAAACACGTTTGCAACGCTATGAGATCATTGCTGTGGCCCACCACTTTCATGCCTGAAAGTTCATTAGAATCCAACGACTCCGGAGACTTCTCTCGGCTGCCAAGCAGCAGGTCAGTACAGCTTGAATGTTTGGCTACTGTTCCCACAGCCGAAGAGCCAGGAGGGAAAGATGGTGTTCCTCGTCTTCTGCAGAAAAAACACGTTTGCAACGCTATCACGATCATGGCTGTGGCCCCTCACTTTCATGCCTGAAAGTGCATTTGAATCCAACGTCTCCGGAGTCTTCCCTCTGCTGCCAAGCAGCAGGTGAGTACAGCAGGAACGTTTGTCTTCTGCTCCCACAGCCGAAGAGGCAGGTGGGAAAGCTTTTGTTGCTCCTCTTGAGCACACAGTCACCTTTCCATCCGTGTCACCATCATTGCCGTAGCTCCTGAATGTCAGGGCCAAAAGGTGCATTTGATTCCACCCTCTCCGGAGACTTCTCTCGGCTGCCAAGCAGCAGGTCAGTACAGCCTGAAGGTTTGGCTACTCTTCCCACAGCCGAAGAGCCAGGAGGAGGGAAAGATGGTGTTCCTCGTCTTCAGCAGAAAAAAACACGTTTGCAATGCTATCACCATCCTTGCTCTGGCCTTCACTCTCATGCCTAAAAGTGTATTTGGATCCAACGTCTCCGGAGTCTTCTCTCGGCTGCCAAGGAGCAGGTGAGCAAAGCAGGAACATTTGGCTTCTGCTTTCACAGCCGAAGAGCCAGGAGGGAAAGCTTTTGTTGCTTCTCTTCAGCACACAGTCATCTTTGCAACAGTGTCAAAATCATTGCTGTCCCACTTCGGTTTCATACCTTACAGTCCATTCCAAGGCAACCTCTCCGAGCTTCCGCTAGGCTGCGCATCCGCACCGAGTGTAGAGCACTAACATTTCCCCTCTGCTCCCCCAACCAAGAGCCAGGACGAAAAGCTGGTACTCCTCGTCTTCTGCAAAAAAAAACACCTTTCCAACGGTATCACGGTCATTGCGGTCGCTCCTCACTTTCATGCCTAAAACGGCATTTGAATCCAACTTCTCCGGAGCCTGCTCTCTTCTGCCATGCAGAAGAGTGAATAGAGGAGGAACGTTTGTCTTCTGCTACAACAGGCGAAGAGCCAGGATGGAAAGCTTTGGTTGCTCCTCTTGAGCGCACAGTCACCTTTGCAAAATTGTCACCATAATTGCCGTAGCTCCTGAATGTCAGGGCCAAAAAGTGCATTTGAATCCAACCTCTCCGGAGACGTCTCTCGGCTGCCAAGCAACAGGTCAGTACAGCCTGAAGGATTGGCTACTGTTCCCACAGCCATAGAGCCAGGAGGGAAGGATGGTGTTAATCTTCTTCTGCAGAAAAAAAACGTTTGCAACGCTATCACGATCATGGCTATGGAGCCTCACTCTTGCCTGAAAGTTCATTAGAATCCAACGCCTCCGGAGTCTTCTCTCGGCTGCCAAGCAGCCGGTCAGTACAGCTTGAAGGTTTGGCTACTGTTCCCACAGCCGAAGATTCAGGAGGGAAGGATGGTGTTCCTCGTCTTCTGAGAAAACACGTTTGCAAAGCTATCACAATCATTGCTGTGGCCCCTCACTTTCATGCCTGAAAGTGCATTTGAATCCAACGTCTCCGGAGTCTTCCCTCGGCTGCCAAGCAGCAGGTCAGTACAGCCTGAAGGTTTGGTTACTGTTCCCACAGCCGAAGTGACAGGAGGGAAAGATGGTGTTCCTCGTCTTCTGCAGAAAAAACACGTTTGCAACGCTATCACGATCATTGCTGTGGCCCATCACTTTCATGCCTGAAAGTTCATTAGAATCCAACGACTCCGGAGACTTCTCTCGGCTGCCAAGCAGCAGGTCAGTACAGCCTGAAGGTTTGGCTACTGTTCCCACAGCCGAAGAGCCAGGAGGGAAAGATGGTGTTCCTCGTCTTCTGCAGAAAAAACACGTTTGCAACGCTATCACGATCATGGCTGTGGCCCCTCACTTTCATGCCTGAAAGTGCATTTGAATCCAACGTCTCCGGAGTCTTCCCTCTGCTGCCAAGCAGGGTGAGTACAGCAGGAACGTTTGTCTTCTGCTCCCACAGCCGAAGAGGCAGGTGGGAAAGCTTTTGTTGCTCCTCTTGAGCACACAGTCACCTTTCCATCCGTGTCACCATCATTGCCGTAGCTCCTGAATGTCAGGGCCAAAAGGTGCATTTGATTCCACCCTCTCCGGAGACTTCTCTCGGCTGCCAAGCAGCAGGTCAGTACAGCCTGAAGGTTTGGCTACTGTTCCCACAGCCGAAGAGCCAGGAGGGAAAGATGGTGTTCCTCGTCTTCTGCAGAAAAAACACGTTTGCAACGCTATCACGATCATTGCTGTGGCCCCTCACTTTCATGCCTGAAAGTGCATTTGAATCCAACGTCTCCGGAGTCTTCCCTCTGCTGCCAAGCAGCAGGTGAGTACAGCAGGAACATTTGGCTTCTGCTTTCACAGCCGAAGAGCCAGGAGGGAAAGCTTGTGCTGAGAATCTTGAGCACACAGTCACCTTTGCAACCGTGTCACCATAATTGCAGTAGCTCCTTAATATCTGGGCCAAAAAGTGCATTTGAATCCAACACCTCCGGAGACATCTCTCGGCTGCCAAGCAGCAGGTCACTACAGCCTGAAGGTTTGGCTACTCTTCCAACAGCCGAAGAGCCAGGAGGAAAAGATGGTGTTCCTCGTCTTCTGCAGAAAAACACGTTTGCAACGCTATCACGATCATGGCTATGGAGCCTCACTCATGCCTGAAAGTTCATTAGAATCCAACGCCTCCGGAGTCTTCTCTTGGCTGCCAAGCAGCCGGTCAGTACAGCTTGAAGGTTTGGCTACTGTTCCCACAGCCGAAGATTCAGGAGGGAAGGATGGTGTTCCTCGTCTTCTGCAGAAAAAACACGTTTGCAACGCTATCACGATCATTGCTGTGGCCCCTCACTTTCACGCTTGAAAGTGCTTTTGAATCCAACGTCTCCGGAGTTTTCTCTCGGCTGCCAAGCAGCAGGTCAGTAGAGCAGGAACCTTTGTCTTCTGTTCTCGCAGCCGAAGAGCCAGGAGGGAAAGTTTTTGTTGCTTCTCTTGAGCACACAGTCATCTTTGCAACGGTGTCACTATCATGTTTTCCCACTTCGGTTTCAATACCTGAAAGTCCATTGGAATGGACCCTCTCCGAGCTCCCACTAGCTGCACATCAGCACAAAGAGTAGAGCGCTAACATTTCCTCTCTGCTGCTACAGCCGATAAGCCAGGAAGAAAAGCTGGTGTTACTCCTCTTCAGCACACAGTCACCGTTGCAAACGTGTCACCCTCATTGCTGTAGCTCCTGAATGTCAGGGCCAAAAAGTGCATTTGAATCCAACCTCTCCGGAGACGTCTCTCGGCTGCCAAGCAGCAGGTCAGTACAGCCTGAAGGTTTGGCTGCTGTTCCCACAGCCGAAGAGCCAGGAGGGAAAGATGGTGTTCCTCGTCTTCTGCAGAAAAAAGATGTTTGCAACGCTATCACGATCATTGCTGTGGCCCCTCACTTTCATGCCTGAAAGTGCATTTGAATCCAACGTCTCCGGAGTCTTCCCTCGGCTGCCAAGAAGCAGGTCAGTACAGCCTGAAGGTTTGGTTACTGTTCCCACAGCCGAAGTGACAGGAGGGAAAGATGGTGTTCCTCGTCTTCTGCAGAAAAAACACGTTTGCAACGCTATGAGATCATTGCTGTGGCCCACCACTTTCATGCCTGAAAGTTCATTAGAATCCAACGACTCCGGAGACTTCTCTCGGCTGCCAAGCAGCAGGTCAGTACAGCTTGAATGTTTGGCTACTGTTCCCACAGCCGAAGAGCCAGGAGGGAAAGATGGTGTTCCTCGTCTTCTGCAGAAAAAACACGTTTGCAACTATCACGATATCACGATCATGGCTGTGGCCCCTCACTTTCATGCCTGAAAGTGCATTTGAATCCAACGTCTCCGGAGTCTTCCCTCTGCTGCCAAGCAGCAGGTGAGTACAGCAGGAACGTTTGTCTTCTGCTCCCACAGCCGAAGAGGCAGGTGGGAAAGCTTTTGTTGCTCCTCTTGAGCACACAGTCACCTTTCCATCCGTGTCACCATCATTGCCGTAGCTCCTGAATGTCAGGGCCAAAAGGTGCATTTGATTCCACCCTCTCCGGAGACTTCTCTCGGCTGCCAAGCAGCAGGTCAGTACAGCCTGAAGGTTTGGCTACTGTTCCCACAGCCGAAGAGCCAGGAGGGAAAGATGGTGTTCCTCGTCTTCTGCAGAAAAAACACGTTTGCAAAGCTATCACAATCATTGCTGTGGCCCCTCACTTTCATGCCTGAAAGTGCATTTGAATCCAACGTCTCCGGAGTCTTCCCTCGCCTGCCAAGCAGCAGGTGAGCAAAGCAGGAACATTTGGCTTCTGCTTTCACAGCCGAAGAGCCAGGAGGGAAAGCTTTTGTTGCTTCTCTTCAGCACACAGTCAGAAAAACACGTTTGCAACGCGTGTCACCATAATTGCCAGCTCCTCCTCAATCTTGGCCAAAAAGTGCATTTGAATCCAACACCTCCGGAGTCATCTCTCGGCTGCCAAGCAGCAGGTCAGTACAGCCTGAAGGTTTGGCTACTCTTCCAACAGCCGAAGAGCCAGGAGGAAAAGATGGTGTTCCTCGTCTTCTGCAGAAAAACACGTTTGCAACGCTATCACGATCATGGCTATGGAGCCTCACTCATGCCTGAAAGTTCATTAGAATCCAACGCCTCCGGAGTCTTCTCTTGGCTGCCAAGCAGCCGGTCAGTACAGCTTGAAGGTTTGGCTACTGTTCCCACAGCCGAAGATTCAGGAGGGAAGGATGGTGTTCCTCGTCTTCTGCAGAAAAAACACGTTTGCAACGCTATCACGATCATTGCTGTGGCCCCTCACTTTCACGCTTGAAAGTGCTTTTGAATCCAACGTCTCCGGAGTTTTCTCTCGGCTGCCAAGCAGCAGGTCAGTAGAGCAGGAACCTTTGTCTTCTGTTCTCGCAGCCGAAGAGCCAGGAGGGAAAGTTTTTGTTGCTTCTCTTGAGCACACAGTCATCTTTGCAACGGTGTCACTATCATGTTTTCCCACTTCGGTTTCAATACCTGAAAGTCCATTGGAATGGACCCTCTCCGAGCTCCCACTAGCTGCACATCAGCACAAAGAGTAGAGCGCTAACATTTCCTCTCTGCTGCTACAACCGATAAGCCAGGAAGAAAAGCTGGTGTTACTCCTCTTCAGCACACAGTCACCGTTGCAAACGTGTCACCCTCATTGCTGTAGCTCCTGAATGTCAGGGCCAAAAAGTGCATTTGAATCCAACCTCTCCGGAGACGTCTCTCGGCTGCCAAGCAGCAGGTCAGTACAGCCTGAAGGTTTGGCTACTGTTCCCACAGCCGAAGAGCCAGGAGGGAAAGATGGTGTTCCTCGTCTTCTGCAGAAAAAAGATGTTTGCAACGCTATCACGATCATTGCTGTGGCCCCTCACTTTCATGCCTGAAAGTGCATTTGAATCCAACGTCTCCGGAGTCTTCCCTCGGCTGCCAAGAAGCAGGTCAGTACAGCCTGAAGGTTTGGTTACTGTTCCCACAGCCGAAGTGACAGGAGGGAAAGATGGTGTTCCTCGTCTTCTGCAGAAAAAACACGTTTGCAACGCTATCAGATCATTGCTGTGGCCCACCACTTTCATGCCTGAAAGTTCATTAGAATCCAACGACTCCGGAGACTTCTCTCGGCTGCCAAGCAGCAGGTCAGTACAGCTTGAATGTTTGGCTACTGTTCCCACAGCCGAAGAGCCAGGAGGGAAAGATGGTGTTCCTCGTCTTCTGCAGAAAAAACACGTTTGCAACGCTATCACGATCATGGCTGTGGCCCCTCACATGCCTGAAAGTGCATTTGAATCCAACGTCTCCGGAGTCTTCCCTCTGCTGCCAAGCAGCAGGTGAGTACAGCAGGAACGTTTGTCTTCTGCTCCCACAGCCGAAGAGGCAGGTGGGAAAGCTTTTGTTGCTCCTCTTGAGCACACAGTCACCTTTCCATCCGTGTCACCATCATTGCCGTAGCTCCTGAATGTCAGGGCCAAAAGGTGCATTTGATTCCACCCTCTCCGGAGACTTCTCTCGGCTGCCAAGCAGCAGGTCAGTACAGCCTGAAGGTTTGGCTACTCTTCCCACAGCCGAAGAGCCAGGAGGGAAAGATGGTGTTCCTCGTCTTCAGCAGAAAAAAACACGTTTGCAATGCTATCACCATCCTTGCTCTGGCCTTCACTCTCATGCCTAAAAGTGTATTTGGATCCAACGTCTCCGGAGTCTTCTCTCGGCTGCCAAGGAGCAGGTGAGCAAAGCAGGAACATTTGGCTTCTGCTTTCACAGCCGAAGAGCCAGGAGGGAAAGCTTTTGTTGCTTCTCCTCAGCACACAGTCATCTTTGCAACAGTGTCAAAATCATTGCTGTCCCACTTCGGTTTCATACCTTACAGTCCATTCCAAGGCAACCTCTCCGAGCTTCCGCTAGGCTGCGCATCCGCACCGAGTGTAGAGCACTAACATTTCCCCTCTGCTCCCCCAACCAAGAGCCAGGACGAAAAGCTGGTACTCCTCGTCTTCTGCAAAAAAAAACACCTTTCCAACGGTATCACGGTCATTGCGGTCGCTCCTCACTTTCATGCCTAAAACGGCATTTGAATCCAACTTCTCCGGAGCCTGCTCTCTTCTGCCATGCAGAAGAGTGAATAGAGGAGGAACGTTTGTCTTCTGCTACAACAGGCGAAGAGCCAGGATGGAAAGCTTTGGTTGCTCCTCTTGAGCGCACAGTCACCTTTGCAAAATTGTCACCATAATTGCCGTAGCTCCTGAATGTCAGGGCCAAAAAGTGCAATCCAACCTCTCCGGAGACGTCTCTCGGCTGCCAAGCAACAGGTCAGTACAGCCTGAAGGATTGGCTACTGTTCCCACAGCCATAGAGCCAGGAGGGAAGGATGGTGTTAATCTTCTTCTGCAGAAAAAAAACGTTTGCAACGCTATCACGATCATGGCTATGGAGCCTCACTCTTGCCTGAAAGTTCATTAGAATCCAACGCCTCCGGAGTCTTCTCTCGGCTGCCAAGCAGCCGGTCAGTACAGCCTGAAGGTTTGGCTACTGTTCCCACAGCAGGAGGTTCAGGAGGGAAGGATGGTGTTCCTCGTCTTCTGAGAAAAAACACGTTTGCAAAGCTATCACAATCATTGCTGTGGCCCCTCACTTTCATGCCTGAAAGTGCATTTGAATCCAACGTCTCCGGAGTCTTCCCTCGGCTGCCAAGCAGCAGGTGAGCAAAGCAGGAACATTTGGCTTCTGCTTTCACAGCCGAAGAGCCAGGAGGGAAAGCTTTTGCTGGTGCCATAGAGCCAGGAGGGGAGGATGGTGTTCCTCTTCTTCTGCAGAAAAACACGTTTGCAACGCTATCACGATCATGGCTATGGAGCCTCACTCTTGCCTGAAAGTTCATTAGAATCCAACACCTCCGGAGTCTTCTCTCGGCTGCCAAGCAGCCGGTCAGTACAGCCTGAAGGTTTGGCTACTCTTCCAACAGCCGAAGAGCCAGGAGGAAAAGATGGTGTTCCTCGTCTTCTGCAGAAAAAACACGTTTGCAACGCTATCACGATCATGGCTGTGGCCCCTCACTTTCATGCCTGAAAGTGCATTTGAATCCAACGTCTCCGGAGTTTTCTGTCGGCTGCCAAGCAGCAGGTGAGTACAGCAGGAACGTTTGGCTTCTGCTCCCACAGCCGAAGAGGCAGGAGTGAAAGCTTTTGTTGCTTGAGCACACAGTCACCTTTGCAACCGTGTCACCATAATTGCCGTAGCTCCTTAATATCTGTGCATTTGAATCCAACACCTCCGGAGACATCTCTCGGCTGCCAAGCAGCAGGTCAGTACAGCCTGAAGGTTTGGCTACTCTTCCAACAGCCGAAGAGCCAGGAGGAAAAGATGGTGTTCCTCGTCTTCTGCAGAAAAACACGTTTGCAACGCTATCACGATCATGGCTATGGAGCCTCACTCATGCCTGAAAGTTCATTAGAATCCAACGCCTCCGGAGTCTTCTCTTGGCTGCCAAGCAGCCGGTCAGTACAGCTTGAAGGTTTGGCTACTGTTCCCACAGCCGAAGATTCAGGAGGGAAGGATGGTGTTCCTCGTCTTCTGCAGAAAAAACACGTTTGCAACGCTATCACGATCATTGCTGTGGCCCCTCACTTTCACGCTTGAAAGTGCTTTTGAATCCAACGTCTCCGGAGTTTTCTCTCGGCTGCCAAGCAGCAGGTCAGTAGAGCAGGAACCTTTGTCTTCTGTTCTCGCAGCCGAAGAGCCAGGAGGGAAAGTTTTTGTTGCTTCTCTTGAGCACACAGTCATCTTTGCAACGGTGTCACTATCATGTTTTCCCACTTCGGTTTCAATACCTGAAAGTCCATTGGAATGGACCCTCTCCGAGCTCCCACTAGCTGCACATCAGCACAAAGAGTAGAGCGCTAACATTTCCTCTGTGCTGCTACAGCCGATAAGCCAGGAAGAAAAGCTGGTGTTACTCCTCTTCAGCACACAGTCACCGTTGCAAACGTGTCACCCTCATTGCTGTAGCTCCTGAATGTCAGGGCCAAAAAGTGCATTTGAATCCAACCTCTCCGGAGACGTCTCTCGGCTGCCAAGCAGCAGGTCAGTACAGCCTGAAGGTTTGGCTGCTGTTCCCACAGCCGAAGAGCCAGGAGGGAAAGATGGTGTTCCTCGTCTTCTGCAGAAAAAAGATGTTTGCAACGCTATCACGATCATTGCTGTGGCCCCTCACTTCCATGCCTGAAAGTGCATTTGAATCCAACGTCTCCGGAGTCTTCCCTCGGCTGCCAAGAAGCAGGTCAGTACAGCCTGAAGGTTTGGTTACTGTTCCCACAGCCGAAGTGACAGGAGGGAAAGATGGTGTTCCTCGTCTTCTGCAGAAAAAACACGTTTGCAACGCTATGAGATCATTGCTGTGGCCCACCACTTTCATGCCTGAAAGTTCATTAGAATCCAACGACTCCGGAGACTTCTCTCGGCTGCCAAGCAGCAGGTCAGTACAGCTTGAATGTTTGGCTACTGTTCCCACAGCCGAAGAGCCAGGAGGGAAAGATGGTGTTCCTCGTCTTCTGCAGAAAAAACACGTTTGCAACGCTATCACGATCATGGCTGTGGCCCCTCACTTTCATGCCTGAAAGTGCATTTGAATCCAACGTCTCCGGAGTCTTCCCTCTGCTGCCAAGCAGCAGGTGAGTACAGCAGGAACGTTTGTCTTCTGCTCCCACAGCCGAAGAGGCAGGTGGGAAAGCTTTTGTTGCTCCTCTTGAGCACACAGTCACCTTTCCATCCGTGTCACCATCATTGCCGTAGCTCCTGAATGTCAGGGCCAAAAGGTGCATTTGATTCCACCCTCTCCGGAGACTTCTCTCGGCTGCCAAGCAGCAGGTCAGTACAGCTTGAAGGTTTGGCTACTGTTCCCACAGCCGAAGATTCAGGAGGGAAGGATGGTGTTCCTCGTCTTCTGAGAAAAAACACGTTTGCAAAGCTATCACAATCATTGCTGTGGCCCCTCACTTTCATGCCTGAAAGTGCATTTGAATCCAACGTCTCCGGAGTCTTCCCTCGGCTGCCAAGCAGCAGGTGAGCAAAGCAGGAACATTTGGCTTCTGCTTTCACAGCCGAAGAGCCAGGAGGGAAAGCTTTTGTTGCTTCTCTTCAGCTGGTGCCATAGAGCCAGGAGGGGAGGATGGTGTTCCTCTTCTTCTGCAGAAAAACACGTTTGCAACGCTATCACGATCATGGCTATGGAGCCTCACTCTTGCCTGAAAGTTCATTAGAATCCAACACCTCCGGAGTCTTCTCTCGGCTGCCAAGGAGCAGGTGAGCAAAGCAGGAACATTTGGCTTCTGCTTTCACAGCCGAAGAGCCAGGAGGGAAAGCTTTTGTTGCTTCTCTTCAGCACACAGTCATCTTTGCAACAGTGTCAAAATCATTGCTGTCCCACTTCGGTTTCATACCTTACAGTCCATTCCAAGGCAACCTCTCCGAGCTTCCGCTAGGCTGCGCATCCGCACCGAGTGTAGAGCACTAACATTTCCCCTCTGCTCCCCCAACCAAGAGCCAGGACGAAAAGCTGGTACTCCTCGTCTTCTGCAAAAAAAAACACCTTTCCAACGGTATCACGGTCATTGCGGTCGCTCCTCACTTGGCACCTTGAGAGCCTACATTTTAAACTTTTTAGCAGGAAGCTGAGATTCATTGACATGCTTGGCCTTGCTGCAGAGCTTCCTGCTTGCTTCTGATGATCAGCAGAAGCTTTCTGCATTGGATCCTTGGATCTGTCTGCATTAGCTAAATCTTCTGAGTCTGTGAGCTCTGCACCTGGATGTGGCGAGAGAACATCAGAGAGAAAGAGCAAGAAGATTGACTTTGTATTATAAATGTTACGCTCATTGTATGTACCTCAACCTGGAGCACAACTGCTCTGTGTAGGTGTTCTCCGCACCAGCTTTCTGCCCTTCCGCCATCACTGTGGGAGCAGGGGTGAAATCTTCCTGCCTTTGAATATCCAGCCAGCAGCAGCTTTCTGCTGTGGCTCCTCCACTGGAGAACAAGAGCTGTCTTTTCCCACTTTGAGAGCCTTAAATCTAGAGTTTTGAGAAGGAAACATGGTGTGCTGAACGTTCTGATTCTGTGAGCACTGCGGCTGGATCTGACTAGAGACCTTAAAGGGGAACTGTAAGAATGTGTGTTACATCAGAGTGATTCATGTCAACAACTCAGGGGTCTTAGTGATCATTTCATTTTGTGTGGAGATGGAATGCTTTGTGATCAATGTGCTATGTGCGAAGGGTATGGTAAGTGTCTCTATCAATGCCACAGTGAGGAGGAAGAAGAAACAAGGGAATAATTCCCCAGGGTCAACAGCGATATTGAACAAAGAAATGCTTTGTTTGCTGCTTAATTACACTAATGTTCTTAGAAGGGGGGAGGCAACTTAGAGATATGTCCTGTTACAGAACGTTGTGAAATCTGTGAGCTGAACAAATAAACACATAAGGGGTGTAATTTATGGGGGCTAAGATGGCAGTCAGACTTGTGTTAGACATCGTTCTGTTAATGCATCACCAAGATGTTTAGTAACCTTTCTAAGATATTTCTTCACCTGGAGACAAAATGGAGCAACAGGTGGAGAAGCCCGGGAAAAGAGACAACAAGATTGGCTGAAACCCAAGAAGACTGGGAAAAGAAGACAACAGAATTGGCTGAAACCCAAGACCAAAAAGTATAAGAGACTATCCACAGAAGTTACTCTTGTGTGTCTAGGGTGGAGCAGAGACTCCCCGGCGCACCCAGAGCTGCTTGCTTATTGCCTCTTGATATTAATTATAGTAAAAATCAATTGCAACAGTTTGGCGATATTCGGTTCTAATAACAAAAGTGGTGACCCCTAAGTGATCTCTGTGTGGCTGCTTGAGACTATAATTCTTACAACGGGCGCCCCACAACGTGTGGCTCAGGAGTTGTAGCCCAGGACAGTCTTGAGAGATCAACGAACAGAGAGGCAATAACCAAGGAATTCAAGCTCCCCGGAAAACTGCAGTACAAATTACCCGTAATTCTTGTGCACAAAGACCCGGACGGGAACAACGGACTGTAAGTATCGTTAGGTTGGGTGGGAAGGCCTGTATGTGCGTGTCACTGAGACATTTTTCTCTAACCGTGAACTCAATCTCCCCTGAAAGAATTGGGTAGTGAAGAGACAGAGTGCTTAGAGATTTGTTTTTGTGCATGATTGAGACACTGACTGGATATCCTGGACCTGTGAAATACGGGCCAGGGCATCAAAGTCTGTGAAGCGAGCGTGGACCTCTTCTAAGTGCGTTTCCAATCTCCCGCGAGGGACTTGGCTGCTGAAGGAGGGAAGAGATAGTGATCGACTGGATGAAGACACACCCGGCAGAAAATGGGTCAGAGTGAAAGTCATAGCTCTAGCCCAGGAAGGGGCCCACGGAGAGGTCCCAATAATAAGGCAGGGAACGAATTATCAGAAATACCCCCAGACAATCCCTTGGGGATAATGATTAAAAACTGGGGCTTTTGGCCATCCCAAGAAGGTAAGAGTAAGGAGAGAATGGTCCATTACTGTATGGAAGAATGGACTAAAGAGGAAATTTGGCCTGACCATTTATCTTGGCCAATATTTGGGATTTTTATGATTGATTGGATTTTTGAGGCTTTGAATTCATATGTAAATGGCAAGGAACCTTTTAATCAGGAGTAAAGTGATTATGCCGCACTGTGGAAAGGCTCCTCTGTAGCGGTTTCGCTAGTTCCCCTGAGGGAGAAGAAAGGGAAAGCAGAGAAGACAAACAAACCATCATGGGAGCTGTTGGATAATTTACCACCCCCCTATCAAAGGCAGAAATCGGAAAATAGTGGAGACGGTATTTATCCTTCGATATCTCCCTATTCTATTCCAACAGCTCCCCCTTCTCCCCCTTCTCCCCCTCCGTCCAGTCGTACTAGAATTAGGACAAAATTACGGGATGATAAAGAGCCACAAGAGAATATAGAAGAAAGAGAAACTTTATTTCCCCTCCAAGAGGTTCCGATGGGAGGAAATGTAGGAGGGACTGGATTTGTAGCGGTACCTCTGAACACCGGCGACGTAAGATCCTTTAAAAAGCAAATGGGTTGGTTATTAGACGACCCTTTGGGGGTTTCTGAACGATTAGATCAATTCTTAGGTCCTGCTATTTATACCTGGGAAGAGATGCAGTCAATATTGGAGATATTATTTGCTGCGGAAGAAAGGTCTATGATTAGACAAGCCGGAATGCGAAACTGGGAGAGACGACATGAGCAGGGTCCTCCCGGAGAGCAAAAATGGCCTAATCAGAATCCCCATTGGAATAATCAAAATGTTCAGGACACACAAAACATGACGGACTTTAGAGAAATTATTATACAAGGAACTAGGGAGGCAGTTCCGAGAGGACAGAATAAAGCTTTTATTGAACATCAGGAGAAAGACTAGTCTCCTACTGATTGGTTAGAGAGAGTGAGGAAAACGTTGCAAATGTATTCTGGAGTTTATCCGGCTTCCCCGGTAGGAGAATCACTTTTAAAAACCCAATTTGTAGCACGAACTTGGGGGGATATCAGAAGAAAGTTAAGAGAAATTAGATGATTGGCAGGATCGGGGATTGCAGGAATTACTGAGAGAAGCCCAGAAAGTCTATGTTTGGAGGGAGGAGGAGAAACTTAAAGCAAAGGCAAAAATATTTGTAGCAGCAGTGAGGGAAACTCAGAAAGGAGAACAGCCAAGATCAATACCCAAGGTTTCAGGACCTGGGTATCGAGAAAGGAAACAGAACAGAAGGAAAAGGCTAGGACCGTCTCTGAAGAGGTACCAGAATGTTATTATTGTGGAAAGAAGGGACGCCTTAAGAGAAATTGTAGAAAGCGGATGCGGGATGAGAAGATGTTTAAAGATGAGGAATAGGGGTGTCAGGGGCTATATATTCTGAGGATATGAACATCATCAGAGCTCTTGATAAATTTAAAGATAGGTCCCCAGGAAGAAGAAATAATATTTCTAGTTGATACTGGAGCCGAAAGATCTACGGTTCAGCATATTCCTATGGGATGTCAGATAAGTAAAGATACCACCTTAGCAGTAGGTGAAAAGGGGAACCCTTTAGGGTCCCTGTTATCAAAAACAGAGAAATAAAATCTGAAAATTTGTATGGGAGATTTTCTGCTAGTGGAGGAGGCAGATAGTAACCGATTAGGACGAAATTTAATTATAAATTTAGGAATAAATTTAGAGGTGGAAAAGGGAGCGATTACTGTAAACTTGTATCAATTAACAGTGAAATATGAAGAGCAGATTAATTTAAAAGTCTGGCATAATAAGGGAGAAATAGGAAAATTAGACATTGAACCGTCAGAAGTGGAAATAATAAACCCAAAGTTGCCCATTAGGGTCAGACAATACCCGATCTCCTTGGAAGGAAGGAAAGGATTGAAACCAATAATTGAAGAATTAGTACAGAAAAGAACCTTAGAACCCTGTATGTCACTACATAACACACCAATTTTACTGGTCAGGAAATCAGATGGGAGCTATCGGTTAGTTCAAGATTTAAGGGCAGTTATTCAGAGAACTGTTTCCCGGTTTCCAGTGGTGGCAAATCCGTACACCTTATTGAAACAGGTATCGCCAGGACATACCTGGTACAGTATAATTGATCTAAAAGAATTCCACAATGGGATCTCACCTTTTGAGATGCTATATGGGATGCCCTACACTCAAGGGCTACCAGTAAGCAACCCCAAATAGGAAGATATGACTATCCAACGCTATATCACTATTTTGAATGAAAACATGCAAGAACTCAGAGCAAAAGTAATGCTACTTCAAAGCACTCCTTTGCAATTTTCAATAAATAAAATCCAACCAAGAGACAGGGTATTGATAAAAGTTGGAAGAAGGATAGTCTAACCCCTCGTTGGGAGGGACCATCTCTTCTTGTTCTAACTACCAAAACGGCGGTGAGAACTGCTGAAAAAAGCTGGAGATGCATCACGTGTAGAAGGACCCATAAAGGAATGGAGAGTTGTAACTGAACCTGGGGACACCAAGCTAACCCTCAAGAGGACTTAAACAGGTAAGTGGGGGAATCCATATTAACTCCTATAGCTATTATATGGGAAAAACAGGTGTAACTGAAAACATTTCCATAAATAATAGAATAAGGGCAAATACCAGTCCACTTCCTAGCTGTAAAGGTTGCAACTTATATATATTAGGACAAGGTGTCCCTATTCAAAATATTATTACTTGGAGACGAGACCAGGAGCAATTTCTGAGGAACCAATTACAGATCTTTTGCATTCGGTGTGAAACTAAAACCTCAGTAGAACAGTTGTTGTGGGTCAAATATTGCTATAATAGGCAACGGGGAATATGCCTCTGATCTACCAGAGAGGGCAAGACTGGGGGGAATCGGTGCTGCAGCTGGAGAGGTCTGCCAAAGGCTCCAGCCCCTGGGGCTGTGACCGCTGAGCACTATGATCCTGACCGGACCTCTTTTGGTGTTGGTTTTTATAGGAACCATATGGGGAAATGCCGTGGCTTCTAAGGACATTCACAACAACTGTAGTGAATGCATTACCACAACTAGACGAGGGAGAGTAACCTCTCAAACACTGATCTATCACACTGCGTATGAACGTAAAGGAACACTAACCGGCTACTGCATACACAACCAAACCCAATATGGACTTTGGAAAGAAGAAACTAAAACGGCATGTTTTGATCCAAAAGAACTCCCTTATCTATATTGCGTAGAATTGAATTGAGTGTACCCCTTGGCAGTAGTAATAGAGTTCCCTAACCTTAAGTCTCCGATATGTGGAGATATAGCATGGAGAAATTATGGAAGTCTAATAAAATATGTATGTATGGCAAATGGAAATCCTGGTTGCACCCCAATATTGGGGGGGCCCACCTTTGTGGATAGGGATGGGACTGCGTATGTTGGGCCACCACAAATTGGGGTTATGAATACCACTGTCCTGACCTAAATACTTCTATTCAGAATGTCCCGGTAAACTCAAATTGTGAGCCACACACCTAGATGTACCCTACTCAATCTAACTATCATGAACCCTAAAAAATGGAAGGAGAAGAAAATTAAAGAATTTGGAATTAAGATATGGGCTGCTGGAAAAGATCCAGGAGCTATAGTCCAAGTTAAAATTATGGAAAGTGTTAAGGAATGAATACAACATCATTTGTTATTAAATTCATTTTATCATGAAATGGAAACAGGAGTCCAACATGAAATTCCCCCAGTTACTGAAAATCTCTGTACAATCTGGAAAAACCAAGAAGGGAAGAATAGGATGCAACAATGGATATTACAAACAAGTATAATTGGATAAAGTTGTTGTCAAAACTTAGAAAGTAATGGAAAACCAGTAGGGAATTTACTTTGTGAAGGAGGTTATATATGGAACAAAACAAAGGGAGGCTGGGAAAAATGGGGAGATCCTATAGAAATGAATCAGCAATTCCATAATTGGACTAATTGGAACCAAACAGCTGGCCGGCTCAGACGGACATTATTGGATCTGTGGTAAAATAGCCTTTGCATTGTTACCTCAAAATTGGACAGGATTATGTATATTAGGAACAATCAGACCTAGTTTCTTTTTATTACCTATAAGCCGAGGAGAATGCTTGGGAGTCCAGTTATACACAGAAACAGAACTAAGCAGAAAACAATATAAAAGAGAACAACAAATTGGTATTTGGAAGGACAATGAGTGGCCACCTGAAAGAATAATCTCTTATTATGATCCGGCAACTTGGGCAGAAGATGGGCCCTGGGGATACAGGACTCCTACATATATGCTGAATAGGATTACAAGGCTACAAGCCGTGGTAGAAATAGTAGTAAATAAAACAGGAGATGCATTAAGATTAGTTGCAAAGCAGAATACTAAAATGAGAACTGCAATATACCAAAATCGTCTGGCTTTAGATTATTTGCTAGCTCAAGAAGGAGGGGTCCGTGGAAAATACAATCTTAGTAATTGCTGCTTAGAAATAGATGATGAGAGAAAAGCCATAAGTGAGCTTGTAAGAGAGATGAAAAGTGTAAGCCCATGTTCCGGTACAAACTTGGAATGGAATCGATTTCAGAGAAATAGGATCCTGGGGACAATTTTTCAATGGAGACTGGATAACTAAAGTTGGCATAATAATATTGGGAATATTTGGGGGATTACTAATTATTCCATGTATAATCCCATGTTTCACCACACTGATGCATATGGTCGTACAAAACATGCAATTCACTGCCATGCCGCTGGAACCAGATATAGCGAACAAGGGGGAAACCCAATCATTAATGACATTAAAACCTAAAGTGACTCCAATGTTATCCGTGGCTAACAAAGCAGTCATTAAACTGAAGGCCAGGACACGAGTCAATAACTTACAAAAAAAAAGAAGACAACAGGATTGGGTGAAACCCAAGACCAAAAAGTACAGGAGACTATCCACAGAAGTTCCCCTTGTATGTCTCGGGCGGAGCAGAGACTCCCTGGCGCACTCAGCACTGCTTGCTTTTTGCCTCTTGATATTAATTATAATAAAAATCAATTGCAACAGATTAGCAATATTCGGTTTTTATAAGAAGAAGATTTACATTATTTTATAGAGATCATGCACATTGCCATGTTGCTGATACTGGAGCAAAACTCACTCTGTGCAGGTGATTCCCAGCACCAATTTAGTGCCCTGCCACTTCCAATGTGGGAGCAGGGCCTTCCTTCCTTTGAATGTCCATCAGCAGCTTTCTGCTCTGGCTCCTCCACTGGAAAAGAAGAGCTCTATGTGGGCACTTTGAGAGCCTTCCCTCTAGCATTTGGAGCAGGAAACCTGGTGTGCCTTGACATGCTGGTGACACAGCTGCAGAGATCCCTGCTTCCTTCTGACTATGAACAGCATCTTTCTGCTCTGGATCCTCGGATCTGTGTCCATTAGCTGGACGTTCTGAATCTGTAAGCACTGCCCCTGGATCTGGCAAGGGAACATCAATTGTAAGCAGATGGACTTTACGAAAGGTCGTGCAAATTGCCATGTTGCTGAAACTGGAGAACATCTCACTCTGTGCAGGTGATTTCCAGGACCAGGTTTCTGCCCTGCCACCTCCACTGTGGGAGCAGGGGATAGAGGCGTCCTTCCTTTGAATGTTCGGCAGCAGCTTTCTGCTCTGGCTCTATCACTGGAGAATCACAAGCTACATGTTCGAGGTTCCAAAGTCTTGTTTCTCTCATTTTAAGCAGGAAAGCTGGGATACCTTGACATGCTGGTGACACTGCTGCAGAGCTGCCTGATGTCCAGAAGTTTTCTGCTCGGGCTCCTTCACAGGATATGCAGAAGCAGTATGTTGGCACTTAGGGATTCTTCCACCGTTCTAGACAGGAAGCTGAGGTGCATTGCAATTCAGGGGAAACTGCTGCAGAGGTGCCTGTTAGCTTGTAATGCCGAGGAGCAGCTTTCCACTCTGGCTCCTCCACTGGAGAAGCAGTGCTGTGTGCTGGCACTATGAGAGCCAACATATCAGTTGTGCCTTGACTTGCTCGTAACGCAGCTGCACATATCCCTGCTAGCTGATGATGACCAAGAGCAGCTTTGTGCTCTGGTTCTTGGCTTCTGTATGCATTAGCTGTTGGCAGTTTGAGAGCCTAGATTTTCAACTTTTTAGCATTAAGCTCAGTTATATTGACATGCTGGTGACTCTGCTGCAGAGATCCCTGCTTGCTTCTGACTATGAACAGCGTCTTTCTGTGTTGGTTCTTTTGAGCTGGACGTCCTGAATCTGTGAGCACTGTGTCTGGATCTGGTGAGGAAACATAAAAGTGTAACTGTAAGAATAAGGTCTTTACATTAAAATGGTAGTGTACATTGCATGTTGCTGAAAGTGGAGCAGAGATCACTGTGCAGGTGATTCCCGACACCAGCTTTCTGCCCTGCTACCTCTACTGTGAGAGCAGGGGATGAAGCCTTCTTTCGTTTGAATGTCTAGCAGCAGCAGCTTTCTGTACTGGCTCATCCACTGGAGAAGCAGACCTGTATGTTGGCACATTGAGGGGCTTCTCTCTAGCATTTGGAGCAGGAAACTTGGTATTCCTTGCCATGCTGGTGACACAGCTGCAGAGATCCTTGCTCCCTTATGATGACCACAGGCAGCTTTGTGCTCTGGTTCTTTGGATTTGTAT
The DNA here is from genome assembly GCF_028554395.1 of Pezoporus wallicus. Classification (NCBI taxonomy): domain Eukaryota; kingdom Metazoa; phylum Chordata; class Aves; order Psittaciformes; family Psittacidae; genus Pezoporus; species Pezoporus wallicus. The sequence continues at coordinate 3,725,509 of NW_026638360.1, read as the reverse complement.
GCATTAGCTGGACATTCTGAGTCTGTCAGCACTGCGCCTAGATCTGTGGAGAAAACATCCAAGAGGAACTGTCAGAAGATTGCGTTTATATTAAAAATGCTGTGCACATTGCCATATTGCTGAACCTGGAGCCCAACTCCTCTGTGGAGGTGATTCCCAGTATCTGCTTTTGGCCTTGTCACCTCCACTGTTGGAGCAGGGGATGGAGCCTTCCTTCTTTGAATGTTCGGGAGCAGCTTTCTGCTCTGACTCCTCCACTGGAGAAGCAGAGCTGTATGTTGGCACGTTGAGAGCCTTCCCTCTAGCGTTTGGAGCAGGAAACCTGGTGTGCTTTGACATGCTGGTGACCCAGCTGCAGAGATCCCCGCTACCTTCTGATGACCACGAGCAACTTCTGGTTCTTCCGATCTGTATGCATTAGCTGGACATTCTGAGTCTGTGAGCACAGGGCCTGGATCTGGCGAGGGATCATCAAAGACGAACTGTAAGAAGATGGTCTTTACATTAAAAGGTAGTGAACATTGCATGTTGCTTTCAGAGGAGCAGAGCTCACTCTGTGCAGGTGATTCCCAGCACCTGCTTTCTTCCCTGCCACCTTCACTGTGGGAGCAGGGGATGGAGCCTTCCTTTTTTTTGAAAGTCCAGCACCAGCTTTCTGCTCTTGCTCCACCACTGGAGAAGAAGAGCTGTATGTTCGAACTTCGAGAGCCTTGCTTGTACAGTTTCTGGCAGGAAGCTGAGGTGCATTGACATGCTGGTGACTCTGCTACAGAGATCCCTGCTTGCTTCTGACTATGAACAGCATTTTTCTGCTCTGGCTTGTAGGATCTGTATGCATTAGCTGGAAGTTCTGAATCTGTGAGTACTGCGCCAGGATCTTGCAAGGGAACATCAAAGAATCTCTGGCAAGGGAATATGGACTTTACATTACAAAGGCTGGTCACATTTCCATATTGCTGACACCAGAGAACAGCTCACTCTGTTCAGGTGATTCCCAGCACCAGCTTTCTGCTCTGTCACCTCCACTGTGGGAGCAGGCGTTGGAGCCTTAAACTGAATGCCCAGCAGCAGCTTTCTGCTCTGGCTCTATCACTGGAGAATCAGAAGCTACATATTCGAGGTTCCAAACTCTTCTCCTACCATTTTAAGCAGGAAAGGTGGGATGCCTTGGTATGCTGGTGACACTGCTGCAGAGCTGCCTGCTTGCTTCTGATGCCCACCATCAGCTTTCTGCTCTGGCTCCTCCAGAAGAGAAGCAGAAGCTGTAAGCATTATTTAGAAGTTTGGAGTCTGTGAGCACAGCGTCTGGATCTCGCATTTGAGCATCAAAGAGGAACAGTAGCAAGATGGACTTTATAATATAAATGTCTTGCAGATTGCCTTGTTGCTGAAATTGGATCACAGCTCACTCTGTGCTGGTGATTTCCACCAGCAGCTTTCTGCCCTGCCACTTCCATTATGGGAGCAGTGAATTGAGCTTTTCTTCGTTTGAATGTCCAGCAGCAGCTTTCTGCTCTGCTTCCTCCAATGGAGAACTAGAGACTTGTTTTTACCCTTTTAGGCAGGAAGATGATGTGCGTTGACATGCTGTGACACTGCTGCAGAGCTTCCTGCTTGCTGCTGCTGATCATCAGTTCCTCGGATCTGTATGTATTAGGTGAACTTTCGAAGTCTGTAAACACTGCTTGTGGATCTGGGAATCACCTGCACAGAGTGCTCCGCTCTTAGCAACATGGCAATGTGCACTACCTTTGTAATACATGGTCCATCTTCCTTTAGTTCGTCTTTGATTTTCATTTGTGAGATACAGGATAATTGCTACAGACTCCGAATGTCCTGCTAATGCATAGAGAGCCGAGGACCCACTGCTGAAAGCTTCTGCTGGTCGTCAGAAGCAACTAGGGACTTCTGCAGCAGAGTCACCAGCATGCTGATGCAAGTCAGATTCCTGCCAAAAAGTTTAGAAACTTCTTTTAGAAGTGTGAATATACAGCTCTGCTGCTCCAGTGGAGGAGCCAGAGCAGAAAGCTACTGCTGGGCATTCAACTGAAGGAATGCTCCATCACCTGCTCCCACACTGGATGAAGCAGGGCAGAAAGCTGGTGCTGGGAATCACCTGCACAGAGTGAGCTTTGCTCCAGTTTCAGCAACACAGCAATGAGCACGACATTTATAATATAAAGTCCATCTTCCTACTGTTGGACTTGAGGTTCCCTTGCCAGATCCAGGTGCGGTGCTCCCAGATTCAGAACATCCTGCTAATGCATACAGATCCGAGCAGAAAGCTGCTGCTGGGCATTCTGCTGAAGGCTCCATCTCCTGCGCCCACAGTGGAGGTGGCAGGGCAGAAATCTGGTACGGAGAATCCCCTGCACAGAGTGAGATGCGCTCCAGTGTCAACAAGATGGCAATGTGCACTACCTTTGTAATGTCAAGTCATTCTTCCTTCAGTTCCTCTTTGATGCTCAAATGAGAGATCCATGCACAGTGCTCAAAGACTCTGAAGGCCCAGCTAATGCATATAGATACATGGAGCCAGAGCAGAAAGCTACTGTTCATAGTCAGAAGCAACCAGGGATTTCTGCAGCAGTGTCACCAGCATGCCATGGCAACCCAGCTTTCCTGCTTCCCAGTGGTAGAGGGAAGGCTCTCAAAGTATAAATATACAGATTCTGCTTATCCAGTCGAGATGACAGAGCAGAAACTTACTGATGGGCATTCAACTAAAGTCTCATCCCCTACTCCCAGAGTGGAGGCGACAGAGGAGAAAGCTGGTACTGTAAATTACCTTCACAGACTGAGCTGTGCTCCAGTGTTGGCAACATGGCAATGCACACTACCTTGGTTATGTAAAGTCCATCGTCCTACAGTTCCTCTTTGATGTTCCCTCCCCAGATCGAGGCGCAGTGCTCACAGACTCCGAACGTCCAACTAATGCATATACAGCCTAGGAGCTAGAGCAAGCCTAGCCTTCCAAGCAGGGGGATGACAGCCAGGTGAGAGAGGCACATGGAAAAGGCATTGTGGCATCCCTGTTCATGGGGATCCTCAGCACAGCCCTGAAGATCTGCACATAGGACCCAACAATGAAAGCAAAACACTCAAAGTATAAACAGGCACTGACCACAAAAACCCCAACTTCCCTGAGGTATAAAGTTGAACAGGAGATATTGAGGATCTATTTTCTAGAAGATAGCACAAGGCTCAAGCAAGGGTCATATGAATTTGAATCAGCCCTCTTGCACCCTATAAACAAGAAATAATGTATTTAAATACTGTTTGCTACTTTTTATGATGTATACAAGGAATAGATTTTTGAAGTATAATTGATCCTGATATCATCCCTGTGACTGCATTAAGAAGACAAAAATTATAAGCTTTGCTGTAAAAGCATGCAGTTAAGTTTCATCATCATGACATGAAATCTCATAGTAAGACTTGCTATATATATGTTCTGTCAATGGTTACATTCCCAGTTGAAGGTAACTGAGTTTCCTCCACCAAAGCAAGCTGTGCAGCTTTCAGGCACCTTTATAGGATGTGCCCGGAAGATAAATGCAGGCATGAATCTCTTCTCCTGCACACTTCCCTGTGTGGGCTTGTTTGCTGAACAGTTTATATGGGGCTTAGGCATGCTGCCTGCAGGGCTTCTGCTGCTGCAGATGCTGTAAGAAATTTAAAGAGGGAACTGGTTTGGGTCAAAGAAATACATGAGGATTTTGGGTTTTTTGGAGTCCGAGGATTCCCTGTTTGCTACCCAACAAATACTTCTTCCTGTAAGGAAGATAACAAAAACTATGTGAAAAAAATTAGTTCATGACAAAAGTTTAGGACATACATTACACATGTGGAGCAATTAGATGGGATCTTCTCAGGCAATGTGGAACATTTGTGCAGGATGCCTCCCTAACAGCAGTGCAGTAACAAGGAGGTCATGGTAATTTTCTTTATACATCTATATTACACATTTGCTCAGCTTGAGGTCTAGTGGGCTGTTGCCAAAGCCTGCGTGTCCTTTGGCTTTACTTTCCCAGCACTGTCATACCCGAATACAGTTCTGCTTTCCATGACAGGATTTCCTGGAAGAGTACCAAAGCTATCTTGGCTCTAATCATTTGTTTGGCAGCAAACTGGCTGTGAAAGTACTCACTCCATCAGATTTCAGTCACCTAGCATGCAGTGTGTCCCCAGCTTCTCTATCTCTGTCACTCCAGCTTGGTAAATGCAGCTTTTTGAAACACCGTGTGATGAGCAAAACAATATGGGAGGAGGAAAAACAAATAAAGCAGAGAGTGGTTCAGGCTTCCAAGTTTATTCCCATTTCCTAATCTTGATCAAGCAGTGACCAAGCATTGACCTTGTGACATTTTCTGCTACCACAAATTACCATTTTGACCTGGCTTTGTAAATATAAACACCATTAAATGACAGGCGAGCCCAAGGAATGTAAGTGGAAAATGCTTCTTATTTGGGAAAGTTACAAAAATAATCTTGATTCTTTTCTGGAGCTGTGAACACTTTTTGTGTGTCCCTGAACATTCTTAACTCAACCTCCTCAGCCTGAACCTAAGGATATTTCCATGCAGGACTCATCTGGTATCAACAGGATTCCTCTATAGGGCTCTGTTTTGGCGCAGCTGCTTCCTTTTATTTCCCATGTGTCTCGGTGTGGTATCTTGAACTGTGCTGGGGATCAGGGCTGCAAGCAGGTGCATGTAGCTTCTCTTCACTGTAACATCCCATCTCAAAAGCCAAAGGGAGAGGGAATGGGGTAAACTCCAAGCTCACACACGCAACATATATCAGAAGAACCAGGTTTTCTTGACCAAGTTTTCTAAAATCTCTGCCTCAAAGCCTGTTTCTGAAACAAACGGTGATTACAGCAGGTCTACATGAGGCACAGGTGCGTGGGTGCCACATGAGGGGCCCAGCTTGTGTAGGTAATGCTGGTCATCTACCTGAGAGGTGGCTGTAAGACACTGAGTGCAAGGGGTCTGGGACTTTGTTCCTGTGCTGCCTCAGGGACTAGTTAGCAAGATTTCTCCGAAATAGAGTCTCTGCTTTCTGCTGGTTCCTAGTCCATTGCTAAGCCATAATTGCTTTCCCCCTCATTACCATCCATCCAAGGACAAAGGCTGCTGAGGTGCACACAGGTTGCCTAGCAAAATCAAAATGCAGCAAATGAAACAAGGACAGGAGCTATTTGAAGGAGTTTGGTGCTGATTGTCTACTGAAATGGATGACAAGTGGAGAACAAACAGAAAGGCTGACTAAAGAGGAATGGTTAGAGGACAGATAGAGACTGGATAATACCTCAAGTGGGAGATGCTGTCTGTTTAGGTGTGCGACAAAAGGCTCCCTTGGTAAGCAAACTGCTTCTACACTACTGCCATAGTAACATACGAATTTGATTGCTCCAATGGAGCATTGCAGCAGTCCAGTTAAAAAAGAAACCAGACTCCTGAGAGGTTTTCATCAACAGCTTTGCTGCTAACTAAACCAGCCTTGGTATGATGCAGAAGACAAGTTTTGGAAACTTTTAACCCTTTCCTCTACTGCTGTCACATCCGTTTTAAAGCACAATGCTACCCTCATACACAAACTAATGTCTAGCTTATAATTGGTTTTGTTCATATGTACAAACCCCAGTAAAAAAAGTTGAACACAATATACACACTGGGAAATACAATCCTGGAATATTTGTCAATAACATGATTGTTCTGTAAAATAATCCTGCCCACACTTCCCTTCAGAGATCTCTTCCTCTTTATGTGAGCTGTGTCCACATTGGAGGCACTGGCTGCACGTGCCCGAGTCTCATTCTCTTCACAGCTGTCTGAAAAAGCAGTCAGGTCCATGTCCACATCCGTGTCATGAAAGCAGCCATCAAAAGCCATTGCTTGCACAGCAGCAATACTATACATTCCTGAAGCCTGGCAACAAAAAACAGTTATTCTGTATCTAGCAGGAGCCATGTTAGTAAATTATACATAAATAAACCAGAAAATAAAGGAAGCTTTCTCTTCAGTGTTGCTCCTTCTGTGGAGAGCATATGGAGAACAGGGCTATCCCACAGCATTGCTACCTGTAGAGCCTGCCCCAGAGACAACAAAAAATTTGTGCGTTTTCCCCCCATGAAATTTCAACAAAGGAGGTTACATATAGGGGTATTCTTGAAGAAAAGGTTTTAAGTGAGTGCTTCATAGAAAGCAAATATTCAACTTGTGCACATTTCTGCTTCAGGCACACTTTTCTAAGAATGACCTTTTCATTCATTGGGTCTTGGGAAAAAAAGGCATCATTAAACTCATCTTCTCGGTTAAAAATGGCAAAGCAGGAGAAGGAAAAATACACAATGCTTCACAAGAAATGGGAAGTAAAATCACATGACTGCATTCTGTGGTATATCTCAGAGAGAAGAAAACCACTTTGATCAATAGGTATTTTGAGAAGAGAATGAAAACTACCTTCCTCTGGGGAGAGGGGAATCAGGAGGTGAACTCCCTAACCTCTGCCACAAGAAAAGGAAGAAAGTTTTCTCAAGATCTCACAGAGGATAATAAATTTCCTCCCTTCAGCTAAGTAAAATAAAGTGAGATACAGAATGGAGTCACAGACATGGTTACTGCACTGATTCTCACAGTGGTCTATCTGGATTACTCTGTGGTTTCTGTGATGCTTTCTAAAGGCAACAAAACACAGAGAAGACTGTACCTGGCCCCGTTTTCTTAGTTGCTTTCTCTCTTCAGTTGTGGTGAGATAGTTCACTGCTGCATATTCAATGACTGACAGGAAGACAAAAAGGAAGCTGGTCCATAAATACACATCCACAGCTTTTATGTAAGACACTTGAGGCATTGAGGCACTTACTCCTGTCATGATGGTTGACATTGTCAGCACTGTAGTTATACCTGCCAAAGAAAAAGGTGAGGTTATCCTAATACTGGCCAGTTTGGATCATGAACTTTGCTTAGACAGCTCTGTGAGGGCCTATCGTTGACACTCCGGGTATCTTCATTGCACAGGCTCTGAAAAGTGGAGTGAACCATGAAGGCCTATCACGTACAATACTGAAACAAGTAAACCATCTCTTTGCTCAGTGCGTGCAGTTAGAGCTGTGGCACACCAGGTTTGAACAGTGGGAACAGTGGGAACACAAGAATGGTGATTCAGCAGCGTAATTCTGTGAAATTAAAGAAATTAATTAAATGAAATTTATTTAATTAAATAAAATTAAAGCACACATTTCTGTGACAGCTTTAAGCACTGCTGCAGAGAGTGAAAGCAGATTTTGGGCTTCCCTCACTTCCCAGAGCCAGGGTCTCCACTTTCTTGTCCGAGAGAATCACGAAAGAATTACCAGTTTCCCTCCCAACCCTTCTCAAATTGTACTTCTTGAGAACAGCTTGTATGTCTTTGTCATTACTCCATGTCTTTCTAAAAACACTCTAGCATAAAAATGCTATATTCATTAAAACTAAGAAACAGGTTTTGTTTACTTCAGAATGTCTAGAATTCCACCCTCATCCCCTCAATCTCTTCTTACATGCAGCTATTCATTTCGCTTTGCTCTGCCTCAGAAAAAAAAACAAGACCAACAACCAAATGAGGCCCTCTTTTAAAGAGATGAATGTAACACTGGAAGTGAAGAAATACTAATAATACCCGTGAGACAGAACTGGCTGATGGCATGGCTTTTCATGCTGGGTCTAACTGTATACTTTCTCCAGCTTTATGCTAGTTCAAGTCCATTGGAACATACGGGAGTTTCCCCTCTCCCTCTCTGCAAGTTCCTTAGGTTGAAAGATGGTTTTTGAAATATACCACGTAAGAGGAAATCAATTTATTTGAAATAAGTATACTCTATGCCAGGTTGCTAAGCTTTTTAATTTTTGATGTTAACATTGCCTGTATGCTTATGCTAATGAAATGTACATTATCCACAGAACTCCCAATGCATAACCATCTGCAGAAATCCTTATATAAATTAAAAAACATGATCAGCAAAACCATCTTGATAACATTATAAATGACCTACTGAGAATTAAGACTTTATTTTTAAAGTTAAAACTTCTTATAAACAAAAGGAGTTGCTAGATGTATTAATAAAAGGAGGTATTATAATTTGTTTTCAACTAACAAATAGATTTATAACTCATGTATTAGTAACTTCAGCCTGCCAACAGAAAGGGATCTGAGGTAGCTACAGTTCTATTTTTTTCTAGATTGATATAGCTGTAGATAAAAGTTGAGGGCTCCCTCTGTACACGCAATTTTGTTTCTTAAACAAAGATCCTCAAATTTTCACTTGCCTAAGAAATATGGCAACATTCATATGGCTTCTGGGACTAGCATCAGTAAGAAGAAAGAACAGGAACTTCTTTACTAATTCTTAAGCCAACAGTTGCACAACACAGACGCATTATGGTTACATTAGAAAGCTTAACAAATTTTCATCAGATCTTCACAGAGATGCTAATCTGAAAAAAAAAAAAAGTACTCATTCCACTGCCATCAGCATTAAATTCCCAACAAAGACAGTCCTGAAGTGGTATTAACTGAAAACCAATAATGTTATTAAAAAAAACCCAATGTAATTAGTGATTTTCTCCTGAGCTGTGGTGTTCAGAACTAAAACTGTTAGAGCAGAAAGTTGCCCACAGTACTCTTTGGCTTCCTCAGAACCCTGTATGCCCTGTGCAGTTAAGGCACTAAAGGAAACATTTTCAAGGTGCCTAACAAAGAAAGGCTTTGCTACATAGGACAAATTAGGAAACTGGTTCCAAGTCAGGAGGAAGATATCAAGTGTTTCTAGAGAGAAAACAGAGCTGTAAAGCTGTAAAGCATGATTGCATTATGCCTATTAAGTATCTTATGAACCATGGATTTGGGGAGGGACTTGACTACCAGTTACTACCTGTTACTTTGCTGGGAAGAGGGGAGGAAAATCCCAGTCTGCGCAGGAAGAAAAAAGGAAAAAAAGTAATTCAGTAAAATCCTACATAAGGAGACCAGCAGAATCATTCCTTTTCCTTCTGTGTTGTGTGAGCTGTTCTCTAATATAGCAAAGCAAGTATGAACAAACATCCCATTTTAGTAGAGGTTGACTCCTTTAGGAGTTTGTGGTAATGACAACAGTAGCAATAATAGTTGTTCAGGCAAATACCTGATATAGTTGCTCATGTCCTGTGTAAATAAGAAGCTAAGGTAATTTCAAAACTTCTCCCCTATCCATTCTGTACTTCCCAGAAAAACATATGTTAAAGGTTTACCTAGTGATACCCTGGCAGGAACGGCTCTTCTGTCAATCCAAAATGAAACCCAAGACAGCATCACCATCAGCATGGCGGGGAAGTAGGACTGTAGCACAAAAAAGAAAATATGTCTCCGAAGCACAAAGTTTATAAAAAGTCGATTGTACCAACCTATTGAAAAAAGAGAGGAACACGTTGGGGGAGAAGAGAGCTGTGTTATTTGTGAGCTCTGTTCACTGGCCCTCTCCTTTCAACTGGAATGGTGTATTCTCATCAGTAACAGTAAACACCTAAGAAATAGTGCCACTACCTTGGTTTTATATAGTGCTTTATTAACTATCCTTCATCCCTCATTAAAATACTGCTGCCTTGGGATCAAAGCATCATGACTGCATAAATAAAATACTGTATTATAGCTGAGGTTATGAAATTGAGGAGAAAAAAAAAAGTTAAACAGACTTCAAGTGAAACTGCCGGGAGAATGCAGACAGAATGTAATTGTCCAGTTCAGCTATGACAGTAAAGCCAAAACCCTTCCTCCCCTAAAAAGTAGCCTGCCTTCTCTCATGCTACAAATACCCAGCAGTAAACAGCGCTTTTCTTACCGCCATACAGGTTTGCCTGCCCAGCATTGACTTTAGAGGAAAAAGTGCCACCTAGTGAATTTTGGTGGCACAGTCTGTCTGTGCAGGAAAGCATGCGTGTTTCACCTCCTGTGATGGGAGGGAAATGAGTGAGGTGAAGACAAAAGTGGCTGGCTGCGCAGCATCTGCCTGACCCGTACAAATAGAGACATTAACAAGACTGTGTTGGAGCAGCCATGCTATCACAAAGATGCTCTTTATAAAAAATATCAACAAAACCCCCATCTAATATTAAACATGCTTTATGTGTTTTCACTTCTGGAGAAGGTTTTTGGGCTTAAAAATTATTGTCTCAAAAATGGATTGAAATCGTTGATCCTTTGGAGGCCACTGAACTCCAAAAGCCTCAATGCTACACGTGTGGTTCTCGGAGGTGCACAGGAAATGATATGCAGAACCTAAAATGTGGGAGGCTGCTCCATGAGCAGCATTTTTGTCCATTTTTTGCCCAGGATTCTTCAGGGGAAGATGGCTTCGATTAGAGTTGTGCTGATGGTTCCCCACTATTACTTTAGGGGAAGGGTTTGTGTGTAATCATTTTCATCCAACAAGAAGCAAAATAAAAGAACAAGAGAAAGTGGAGCCTCCTGTAAGAAAGAAAACCTCAAAGTAAAAGAAAAGTATGTGCTTACAAAGGGCAGTGTTCTAACTAAAATATGGAACGCACATTGTTCAACTACTTCCCAGGATCCCTGTGACTTAAAAAAAAGTCTTTCCTTTCATCTTATCCTGCTGAGTAATCTCATCATCAAAACATCTGCATGTAAGTGTTTGTGGGGGTTGGAATGTGTCAAAGCTGGCAATTAAGAGTGACCATGGGAAGGAGGAACTTTAGTAGGCAATTAAGAGTGACCTGTCCCTGACTGGTACTTGGAAGATGTTGGAACTGGCAAGAAACAAGGACGTTGGAACTGGAAAAAGGATGTTGATAAGAAAATCAGATAGATCTTTCACCTGATGTAACTGCAAGGCAAACACAGATGTGCTTGGCTAATTGCTTGGAAGCATATAAATAATCTGTTCAATAAACGATCCAGCTTGCACTCTACCTCTGGGTCTGTGCCTCCATCCTCACAAGTGTTGAGTAGTTACACTGCAAAAAGTCAAAGGTGCTGTGAAGGTGCTGCAAAGGCATGAGTATTGGGGTGCTGTGGGGTTGCTTTATTGTGCACAAGGCCATATCTGCTTGCATAACTGTTTTTTTATGAGAACAGCAAAGCAGAAAGAGTTCCCGGAACTCATTTTCAACACTCAGTGATAGCAGTTTGGTGGAAAACATCCCAGTCTCCTTCTTGCAACAAGAACAAAGTTGACATTGCTCTCAGTAAGGCACAGCTATGATAGTAAGGTATCACTCACCCTCTTCTCACATGACAATGGCTCTGGAGCTCTGTTCTTAGCTCAAACACAAGCAAAAGAAGGATCTGATCAAGCTGTGAATTCCTTAGTGCTTTAGCTGCATCATAATTTAAACCGGTATTACTGCATTCAATATCAGCCACCATAAACTTGAATGGATCTTTTTTAAATATAAAAAAAAGCTGTCCTATAAATAAAATACAGTAAATAAAACTATTTTCAGCTTTTCTGTATGTCTTCAAGGATTTTTTCCAAAGTGCTATGCATTTCATCATATTACTTTGATATCAAGGGTTATATCCACACTGAAATAAACTGCCTCAGACTGGTGAGTGCAGTAGCAAACATGCTGTTTTATCTGGTTAAAAACATACGGTTAGACTACTTATATAGAGAAGTATTTAAAAATTTATAACTGCATGTACAAATACAAAGAAAATAAAACCCACCTTGCATGAAATCAAGGCTGTAATAAAATCCTAAAGCCTTGTGCAGTTTGCCAGAAAGTATTGTTCAAGTTCTATAGGGAGAAATAAAAACCTGTCTGGGGCAGATACAGTATCACAGTATCACAGTATGTTAGAGATTGGAAGGGACCTCGAAAGATCATCTAGTCCAATCCCCCTGCCGGAGCAGGAACACCTAGATAATGTTACACAGGAATGCGTCCAGGCGGGTTTTGAATGTCTCCAGAGAAGGAGACTCCACAACTTCCCTAGGCAGCCTGTTACAGTGTTCCATCACCCTCACTGAGAAGAAGTTTCTTCTCAAGTTTAAGTGGAACCTCTTGTGTTCCAGTTTGTACCCATTACCCCTTGTCCTATCATTGTTTGCCACTGAGTAGAGCCTGGCTCCATCCTCGTGACACTCCCCCTTTATATATTTATATATACTAATAAGGTCACCCCTCAGTCTCCTCTTCTCTAAACTATAGAGACCCAGCTCCCTCAGTCTTTCCACATAAGGGAGATGCTCCACTCCCTTAATCATCTTAGTTGCCCTGCACTGGACTCTCTCCAGCAGGTCCCTGTCCTTCTTGAACTGAGGGGCCCAGAACTGGACACAATATTCCAGATGTGGTCTCCCCAGGGCAGAGTAGAGGGGAAGGAGGACCTCTCTCGACCTAATAACCACCCCCCTTCTAATACACCCCAGGATGCCATTGGCCTTCTTGGCCACAAGGGCACAGTGTTGGCTCATGGTCATCCTGTCGTCCACTAGGACCCCCAGGTCCCTCTCCCCTACACTGCTCTCTAACAGGTCGTTCCCCACCCTATACTGGAACCTGGGGTTGTTCCTGCCCAGATGCAGGACTCTACACTTTTCCCTTGTTATATTTCAAGTTATTCCCTGCCCAACTCTCCGGCCTGTCCAGGTCTTGCTGAATGGCAGCACAGCCTTCTGGCGTGTCAGCCACTCCTCCCAGCTTAGTGTCATCAGCAAACTTGCTGATAGTACACTCAATTCCCTCATCTAAATCATTGATGAATATATTAAATAATACTGGTCCCAGTACTGACCCTTGAGGCACTCCACTAGATACAGGCCTCCAACTAGACTCTGCCCCATAGACTACAACCTTCTGGCTTCTCTCCTTCAGCCAGTTCACAGTCCACCTCACTACCTGATCATCAAGAAAGTGTTACACTGGTAATGTAAGGAAAAACAAGGACCTGGGCCAACAGACCAGTGTAATTGAGAGACCTCATTTTAACTGAGATCTTTTTAAGCAGTAACAGTCATTTATTAGCAATGAATTTGAAAAGTAATTCTGCATGATTGTGTCCTGTGCTTCACTCTTCTAATGACAAGGGCTTACTGTACCAGTACTGCTGTAAAAAGCTAGTCCACTGGAAGCACTGAATTCTTCAATGAAAAATTGGGAGAGGGAGATGTGCTCATCTGTGCTCAGAGACTTGTTTCCGTGTTTCCAGTATAACATCAGATCGTCTTCATTGTATGCATCTACGAGAAAGTAAAAAATAAATCACCTCTTCTGCTGGTATAATGCTTTTGTTTTATTTTTCTTAGGGATAAGAGACCACTCAAACTATTTGGGAAAACCCCAAAGAAACACTTTTTTTCACATCAATCTGCCACTTAGTTGACATGGAAAATTTTCAAAGACCACATTCCCTCTGGTTCTAAGTGGACCCCAGTCCTATGCCCTGTCACCAGCTCACCTGACAGATGGGGGAACCTAGGCGAGCTCAGGGTCACAGGGCATTTAGGAGCAGAACACTGGAACTGCAACACTGAGCAGACTGCCTGAACACTGGGGATCTGTTCTCTTCTCCAAAACTGAACTACAAACCAGCATTCCAGTTTTACTCATAATCCAAATAGAAATAAATTTTGACATAGCAAAAGGCTTAGCAACACAGAATTACTGTTTGTTCCCAGCTTTACAATTTACTACAGACAACTGAGTCAGGGATGAGAAAGCAGATACTTCACAGTAACACAAGCACTTGTTTTCATTGCTTCATGAGATTAAATATTGACATTTTACTTCTAACCTTTTTTTTTCCAGAAAAAAAAAGAAAAAAAAAACTGAAAAAAAAACCCACCATGATTTTTGACAGAGGAAACATTTTTAGATTCAGGCCTTGGAATACCAACCCAGTCAAAACAAAGCAGGGTGCATCATGGGTTTTTTATCTTCCCAAAGCTCACTAAGTTCTGTAAAGATCCCAAACTGGTCACAATTTAACCTGGGTTATTGAAGGGTTATTGAAGGGTTCAGGTCACATGTCAAAATAAGTTAAAAAGGTATTATTAATAAGATGGAGTATGGAATGCTGATAAGAATGCACATGTGAAGAACAGGTATGCATTAAACTTACAGCTTTCCAGTTCTAAAGAGCAATTCTGGGTGTCCAGAGGAAACCTACTGAAATCCATGAAACACATAGCAGAAACTGTTATTCTGCAGAAAGAAAGACAAAAACAGAAATTAAATGAAAAATTTCACACTATCTTTGAGCTGGGCAGACAACTTAGTGTGACTCCCGACCAGTCTGCCGCTTAGAATCCTAATGGTTGAGTTTTTCAAGTTTTTTTAGATGCTTCTAAAATTGCTTCAAGATAGTGAGATAAAACTAGATCAGTGATAACACATTTTTTAAACATAATTAATTAGTCTTTCTTACTGAGCGCATTACCTTTGTTTTTTAAACCTTTTACTGGCATGATCCTTCATTAGCCTTTCATACATTTTACTTTGAAGGGTTACACTTAGGAAGATTAATAAGGGGAGTTCACAGTTCTTGACCGAATTTCTCAACCGAATTTCTCATAGATTGAAGTAGATATTACAGATTACAGCAAATATTATTCCAAATGTTTCCCAGCTAGAATGCTTATAATATTTAATTGCATAAAAAGATAAGCTGCAATTTCTGGAAGCTTACTCTCCTTTTCCACACCATTTAAATGCCTTATACTCTAAAAAGCTTAAGGAAGTCTAGAAAAAGACATTATTTTGCATTCTACCTGATTTTTCAGCAGTGTTTAGAAGATGTATATCCCTTGATATTTTAAACAATAAACAGGCTAGAGGCAGCAATTTAAATATGGTGAATAATACCAAATTTCCCTTTCTTGTCATTTGATGTTTTAGTTTGACTTTTCAGTTTTTCCCAAACTGAATTCTACAGTTTAAGTATGAGAGCTATACTGGTTATATAAGCAATCTTTGAAAACTGCTGGTTGGTAAACACACTTAAACTTTACAAGTCTACGATTCTACTAGCTTGTAATATGATTGTAAGTGTGGCACATCTTTAAAATCATGCATAATACTTCCAACTACAGATGATGTTTCTATCTTCCAGCTATTGACTAAAGGATCAGGGGAAAACCAAGAAAATGTTTTTGAAAATAAAAGACTGTTTTAGCACAAATCTGGATTTTTGTTCCACTTTGCTTCAATAAAATCCTGGATGCTATGCTCTAAAGAAAAACTGCAGAATATGCAGATTTCTTGCATGTTAAGTATTTGGAATATAAGCTACCCTCTGCATGTAAAACTGGCAATACAAAAAGGGTGTTTTAATGAACATCTGATTCTCTTGGAACATACACATTAATAGCACTAAGCTAGAAAAATAATGTTTCACCTTCATAATTTCAAAACTTTAGTTCACCAACCTTTAGGGCACCCCTTTCCCTGCCTCTGGTAAGAGCTGATAGAGAACGAAAAGGACAGGACACCTGCCCTTTGTGCATATGTCCAGGAAGAAATCCACAGGTTTGGCAGGAACTTTGGGGCTTTCTATTCACTGGCACAGGAAGGTGAAGCTGGCTGCAAGCTCACCTGGCAAAGCAAGGAGGAGTCATCCAGTATACACCATCTGGTAATGCTGAGTTAGGAAAAGGTAACTGTGGGAGCAGAGAGGACAAGGGCAAGGAAGAAAAACAGAGCACAAGCTTGCAAATGTGGTGTAGGACACAGGACAAGGGCTCCCATCAGAGGGGATTCTAAGCAATGGGCAAACTGATTCACACTGTATCTGTCCCTCAGATCTGCTTTCCCCTTTTCCTTCCCTCCCATTATGCTTTTTCCTTTCTCTCCATTTCTGTCCTGCACCTCACATGCTATCTTTGGTTTGTAACTACTTGTGCACAATTTCTTGCTTTTATCTTGATGACACTTTACCTTTCCATTAAGCTGACAGAATGTGCTCTCCCATCTTAAGTCTCTTCATCACTCTTTCTTCCATCAGCTGAATGTATGTCTTACCCCTCATGTGGAGTGCCACTGCTGTAAGCCTTAGTGTTCCCAATCTCTCTCTCATGAAGCATGGAAATACAGCAATAAAATGCATACTTCACCTCATTATTTCTTACTGATCAGTGTGATTCTTGAGCATACACTATTTTAAAGTGACGTGCAGCTGTTGTTGTGATGGTTTCTGCATGTCTTCATTACTTGTTGGAACAATCATTAAATAGCCAAAATCTCAAATGCTTGCATGAATCTTCAAACTATCCAGATTAGATGAAGTATAAACTCTGTGCACAGGCCTAACCAGTAATAACCTGGAGAACTGTGATTTCTGCAATGCACAGGCCTTGGGGTCTGTACCCTAAGGGGAAAATTCCTCCAGAAAACTATTTCTGCCACATCATCCAAATCTACTTCATAAAGAAAAGCAATAACATGTAGATAAAAACACTGACAAGGAATTAACACAGGATAAATTTCAGTGATATTTACAACAGATGAAAAAATGCAATTGTTCTGTGACAAGAAACAAACAATATATAAATGACAGAAAAATACGTTATTTATATATGTTATTTATTTTCACACTGGTACACTCGTCACCAGTTCCCATTATCTAATGTCAGGGCATTACTGCCAGTTCAGTTTCAGAATCTTAACTACAAGTATTTACAGCAGTTTCTCACTATACAGACTACTGGTCCATAATTGCAGCCATGTATTTTCCTATAAAGGGGTATTGCTCTTACCGTAGACTGAAGAGTACATTGCCATCAGGGTATACTCGGAGCATGACATTTTCCACAGTTGTATCATGGATGAATGATCTTTTGGAGTGTACAAAAAATATATCAGGTACCCAGATCTTTTTTATCAGTCTTCCATCAAAAGTCATACTTTTGTTTTTGTTACTATGAAATGAAAGTCTCTCATCCTTCCAGTAATGTCTGAGATATAAAGTCATTGTGAAGTCCTTTGTTTAATTAAAAATAAAAGAAGACAATGCATGGTTTATTCACACACAATTGAAAACGGTACAAAGTAATCAACTCATGCAAAGGATCAGTGTCTTCTCTGGGTATCATCTGGAGGACCCTCAGTGAGAGGAATTAAATCCTACCCAATGAGTTTAAATACAGATGAGAACTACCTCTGAGATACCGGCTGTTCGCCTTGTAAACTGGTGTCTCAGTCTGAGGTACATACTTCATTTATACTGAGATAAAACTTTTACAGATTTCAGTGCTCTGCTGTATTGGTCCATCAGTGAAGTGATAAAGGAACTTTTAAACCAACCAAAGGAAAATGGAAAAAGGTTTCCTCTGGAAATCTTTGCAAGCTTTTCCCAGAATGGACTGCGGTTCCTTTATAAAGGGATTAACTCGAGTTCTTCATGAGCATTAGGTCAGTTTGCAAATTTCATTAATCTGTATATTTTGTACAAATACTGAAAAGGGGATTGATGAATGAAATGCATCGTAGAAAAATAATATGAAGAATTTTATTAGAGTAAAACCTTAAATTCTAGAAGAATTACAATTTTTTAAATATGAAATACTGTTTAAAATAGTTTATCATCCTATTTAGAGAAATAGCATGACTGCAACTATACATGTGGAAAGAGATGGAGAGGATGCTCCAAACCCAGTCTGAGCTTCTGCACAGCCTGACGGCTTTGTGCTCACCTATGTAACTTCTGCTTTACTAGGCAGACATCATTGATCTCAATAGAACAATTACTTCTTATAAGAAGTAATTATAAGAATACTGGGAAGATACTTAGGTCTTCCCCTGTAATATGATTTGGGTAGATTTGCAAAGGAATTCAGGGGTGCATACTGACTGACAGATCCCATTGCAAACTCAACACCTGCAACTAGAACTTACACTCACTGTGAAAAGACACTTTAAATGAGATCTCTTTGTAAAGCTAACATGCCCTCGTGTTCTAGGATTTGGCACTAATGGGTGGCATTATCAGTGACAATTTCAGCTGAGGAATGAACAGCCTGCATTCCAGTGCTACAAGTCCTTGATTGCAGTGTGGGCATCTACTTTGAGGGCCATTCATGGAACTGATTTTTCTACTTCCATTTGTCACATCTACAGCTCCACCCATGCCAGAAATGATAAGAATTTTCAGATACAAATAAGCAAAGGAAATAAAGGATACAGAGCCTCTTCAACTAATGTGGTGAGTACTAAGGGCTCACGCAGAAGCCCCTGGGGCTTACTGAATGGTTGGTGGTTTCAGATTGGAGCACTGTCCACTCTGATCTGTTCCTCTTACCCAGGGAGAAATTTGACATGTGCTTTAATATAACACTTACTATTTTAAACAAGAATGACTTGCATGCTTCAAGGAAAGGTTGTTCTCTTTCAGGGTTTGCTTTCTTTAACTGTATTATTCTGCATCCAGCTGGGTGTTTCTGAAACCCTGAATTTTGGCTGAACTTCTATATTCCAGTTCCACTTACCATGTCAACTTCAGATATGCTGTCAATGCTTTCTACCTGCACATCAATGCCCACAGGTATTGGTGACCCTTCAATGCAACAGAATGAGACAGTGATGAGGAGCATAAATCCATATTAAATGGAAGACGGTGTATTAGCAACATACAGAAAGTACCCACCCCAGCATTTACTATGATCTTTCTACTTTAGTACACTAAATGAGAAAGACCATAGCAACAAAATAAAACATGATGTTAAACAGTTGTAGAAATAAGTAAAAGGCCTTCAGTGATCATTTTGCAGCCAGACTTACTGGCATTGCAGTTTGGACAGCAGGGACAGCTTCCTTGTTCAACTGCTAATGAACTGCTTGGAGTGCTACCTGGAACTCTCATAGCAAAAAGCTGAGTAAATATATAAAATACATCAAACTGCAAAGTTTTCTTACCAGCTCCAATGCTTTTTCCCACACTTACAAAGTAATCATTACACCTCCTAATTATCTTTAGTTACACAACTATTTAAAGTTTGGCATAGGTATCCATGAAAAAGGATTGCTTCCTCTCTACCTCATAAGGGAAAACCTGTCATGGTTTAAGCCCAGCCACTCACTCACCCTCTTCTTCCCCGCCCTGCTCTAAGAGAGATGGGGAGGAGAATCGAAAGAATGTAACTCCTGTGGGCTGAGATAAGAACAGTCCAGTAACTAAGGTATAACACAAAATCACTACTGCTACCACCAATAATAATAATGATAAGGGAAATAAAAAGGGGAGAGAATACAACATCTCACCACCAGCCAACCAATAACTCGCCCGACTGAGCAGTGATCTGGGACTCCCAAGTAACTCCCCCCAGTTTCTATGCTGGGCATGATGCACTGTGGTACGGAATACCCCTTTGGCTAGTTTGGGTCAGGTGTCCTGTCTCTGCTTCCTCCTAGCTTCCTGTGCTCCTCCTCACTGGCAGAGCATGAGACTGAAAAAGTCCTTGATCACAGTAAGCATTTGTCCTGGGTTTAGCAGTAGCAGTCAATTTTTCTCCTTCTTGGTAGCTGGTGCAGCGCTGTGTTTTGACTTCCAGCCTGGGAACAGTGCTGATAATACCGATGTTTTCAGTTGTTGCTAACTGGTGTTTACCCTGACCAAGGACTTTGTGAGGTTCATGCTCTGCCAGAGAGGAGGGGAAGCCAGGAGGAAGCAGAGACAAGACACCTGACCCAAGCTAGCCAAAGAAGTATTCCATACCACAGAATGTAGTGCCCGGGGCGGGGGGTAACTGGGAGATACCTGGAAGGACACGGGCTTCTGGGTCCGATTCGTTTCTTGGCTGGTGGCATTGTATTCTCTTCCCTTGTTATTTTCTCTTATCATTGTTGTCGTTGGTGGTAGTGGTGGTGATTTGTGTTGTACATTGGTTGCTGGACTGTTCTTGTCTCAACCCGTGGGAGTTGCACTCTTTCGATCCTCCTCCCCATCCCTCCGGGAATGGGGAAGGGGAGAGCCCCGGGGGGGTGCCTCGATGGCTTCCAGCCCGGCACCACTCACTGGCAGTGAGTGAACAATCTGCCGGGCTAGGGTTTAAACCATGACAGCATTACGTAGCAAGAACTAAAAAACATCTGTGCGTTATCAGCACTGTTCTCAGGCTAAAGTCAAAACCACAGCATTGCAACAGCTACTAAGAAGGAGAAAAGCAATTGCTAGTGCTGAACCCAGGGCAATACTAAAAATGTTCTGTGATGGAGAATCATGTATTACTGAGTACATAATTTATTATCAAGTACAATACACGCCAAACTGATGTGTATTTATTTGATATACTTGATATATATTTGACATGACTTTATTTGATATACTAGCCCACTATTTCATGCCACTGAATAAGGCTGTGAGTTTGTAACATAATGGGATCCAAATGAACAAATTATAAAAGCATATTTACATTTTTACAATAAACTGACTAAAAATCAAAATTACAGCAAAATATAAAATGTATAACTTCTAGAATGAAGGATCTGGTTCTAGATGGGTTATACACCTGTGTAATTTTCAGCAATTATTAATCAGTTCCTTACGCAGGAGAGAGAGGAGAAAGTTGTGTGCATACATGTGTATACTCCCTTCTCTCTCTTCTCCCCCAAGAATATTCTGCATTTGGCCTTAAAATTGATAGTATTTATTGTACATAGGATTCCAATTACATTTGTTTAAAGTATTTTTTAAGCGCACATTCAAACTAGTCCAGTACAAAACATGAGGGCAATGAAGTCTGAACAGCAGGAGATTGCAACCGTTTTTAAACTTGTCTTTTTTTTTTTCCTTTTATTAGTGTCAAGCCAAAATAGTCCAGAAATATCACTCTCCTGATAACCAGCCACATTTATTTTGGAATTATCTTTCAAATAGCAGCCCTCGAAGATTACACAGCTGCCTCCATTTCTTACCAGTGGAGATCTTGAACTGTTTTTGAGATACTTTAAAATCTGTCCTTGTGATCTCTTGATTTGACTTGTATTTCTTAATGGAGGGTTTAACCCTACACAGAACAAGTGAAGATGTGTTGTGCTTAGGAAAGGAAGGTAAAATGTGTTCAGTTATCAGGGCACATAGGAGCATGCTTCTGCACTGACAAGAGTATGCTGTCTGGTTTGGAAATCCTGTCTCCCTCTGAGATGAATGCATTGCTCAGTTTGTTGGCCAGAGCTCAAAACAAAGTTCAGGACTCCAGACAGCAAAGTTCAGCCATTTTCAGTTTATTACTAAAATACAAGACAACACTTGGAAAAATGCTGCTGCTTCTGTTGAATAGAGACAACAGGAGACATCTGCACTAGAGGCTGACACACAAGAGTATCAGTGTATATATTCAGCCAGGTATCTTCACAATAAAATTTTTCATACCTCTCCTAAACCAGTTTTGACCACTTCTTGTGTTCGTTTTGATGACACCACACAAATAGTCTACTTATGCTAAAAAACAGTCTGGACTAAGTGCTAGTACAAAAATGCCTGGTTGTAATCTGAGTGAAATCACCTTCTCAGTATTCCACTGAGATCTAAACTATCTTGTAAACTAAAGATGAGTTTAGCCTAAGTAGAAGCCATTGTGGAATTTCTATATGATGTCAGCATCATCCACAAATGGCATTCACACATCATGTAAATGCAAACACTGCAGGATGATGAGGTGTTGTCTATCAAGATGCTCATTTGCATGATGGAACAGGACAAGCCTACACTGTAGAGCTGACACTTGAGCTAGCTGCACGCAAGGCAGGGTGGCTGAGCGAGCAGGCTAGCTGTAGAGGCATAGCACTCCAACCTAGGAGCATAATCAGCATGAAAGCTGACTAATACACAAACAGCATTGAAGACAGAAATCTGGCCTCAGCCCTTGGCTCCCTTTCAAGTCCATGCAGTGTAACAGGCACGTTCAAGGTAGGGGTGACGTGGCTGGTGACTTGGAAATGCCTGTTGGCTGCCAGTGTTTCTCTGAGTGACTGCAAACAGGCAGATGAACCGTGTATTGTCTAACCTTACACACCACAAAGTTTCAAATCCTTTATATTGTAGATGTGCCCAAACTCTTACCCTGGGACCATGGCAGAGATACAGGGTAGGATATACTGGAAGTCCTTGTATCTGGGTATACGTTTCATCTTAACTGCTATTGCTAAAACTTTGGGAGTTTATTTACTTGAACAGCATGCTAAAAACAACGGGCTTAGTCTGGTTCAGAGTGACTCATAGATGTGAGTGGAAGGGGAGGAGAGGGGAGCAGCTGTCTACATAAAATAACAGCTTTAATAGTTTCTGAGTCAAGGACAAATTTAAAGCAAATGAAGTTAAATATCTACCATCAACATTCTTCAAAGAGGCAAGGAGCTACACACAAATAATATCACACAATAGGATAAATGGCTTTCTGAGCCATATATCATGTAGTGATGAAAAGGCTTTTCTTAGTGACAGCTGCTCAAAGTGTGATGATGACAAACCTAATACTTTCTTGGGTTTTGCAAAAATTAAAGACAATTTCCTACCCCAACAAGCACTATTCCAGGGTGGGCACAGTTTCATTAAATAATTCACCTCATCTGGCAAATGTAAAGGGACTGATCACAGAATTAGAAATTAGTAGAAGCTTATTTTTATATTGGTTACATGCACACAAACAGAAGTGCCAGTTATACATGGATACACACAGAGGCACTTGATTCCTTGAAAGGAGAGCTTGTACTAAGTTGGGAACTACTATAAAACTATGTATAAAAAGTCCCTGGGAACACTGAATAGTATACAAGAGATCAAAAGCTATGGCCAGGAGAAATAGAGCAGATGGCTCTAAAGTGAATTAAATAAAAAGTGAACTGTTATGATGAAATTTGTTCCTGATTAGGTAGAAACATGAGAACTGTGAAACAGAATCCTTAAAAAGAGATTCCTGTTCTCTGTCTAGGGAAAGGCCAAAGACCATACAGGCCTTACTCTAGCCAAGGCCTTCTGAGCTTTGAAGTTTTCTGTGAATAAAAATCAGCTCCACCAGAAACAGGAATAATTAACTATTGGGAACAAGTTACTGAGAACTGTAATTTCTTCATCACTTGGGCTTGTTTTACTACAATTAGATTTTTTTAAAAAGAGCATTTCAATAAGCATTGAAAAGGATCCTAAACCAGCCAGAGCAGTGAAGCAATTTGTCTATTTCTGTATCTGCACCACAGCTTTCTATCTAGCACATTGAGAATTTCCATCTCTGGCTGACCATCAGGCAACAACATGAAATTTACTTTGAAAACAAAGTAACCAGAGCAAAGCTGTGTTTTTTATTTCTCAGTCTGACAGAGAGGATTTTGTTATTAAATTGAACAGCTTCAGTTGCTTCTGGAGCATTGCTAAAAATCATTATTTTACAAGGATTAGTGATTCTCACAATGGAGGCTACATACATTTTCAAAATGATTACTCCCCAGCAGAAAAAAAACAGAATTGTTTTCAGATGGGTTTATCTTCACACAAGCCATTTCCAGTCTTTTGTTTTAAAGGTTTAAACATAGCAAAAGAGTTCCTTGATAAGCATGGAATTTTTTTAATAGGTAGTATGGCAGGCAAATTCTGTAATACCCATTTTAGAAGGACTATTACATAAAAAGGATGTTCTTTTATCACTATAGGATCGACTTCTACAATAATAATGATTGGATTAGTGAATTCTATGGTATTTTTGTAATAGTCAGATCTCTGAACACACAATGGACTGCACCTGAAATTCCTGAAGTTAAATGTTGAATTTAGATAAAACAGCCACTGTCATCTCCCAGTTGGCTTTGTAATAGTGTATGATGGAAAAAAGCTAGGTCTGCAGGAAATTCCCACTAGGAAACAGAGACTGGGGAAGGATTAAGGTCTACAGGAGTACCTTCTTCTAAAAATGGCCTGTAGAAGAAAACTAAATATGGAAACAAGCCCCAGCTAAGTGAAGCTATGTGTGTCTACTTTTCTCTGTCACTGAAACAGCAGAATTACTGGCAATGGTATTATCTTCTTGTTACTGTTTTGTTTCTTTCTTAGTTGTGTGAAGGTGGGCTGGAATGGAAGAATTAGCAGTGAAAGAAGAAAAAAGATCAGGAGAAGCAGTCTGCTAAGGTTTTGCAAATTACCAAAGTATTTCCCTCCTGGACCACAGCTATTCCTTCTAGTAACACATGAGAAAAAGCCATCCTACTTTCATCAGAGTGAGTCTTCTCCACCCCAGTGACATATTTCTGACCTTTCAGGGAGGGCTGTGTGCAGAAGAGAAAACAGATTGGTGGCAATTAGAATTGCAACATTGTTTGAACATTCATTGTGCCCTGTTTCCTTTTCTTTTTCTACCCTTTTACCTTCAGATGAATCTAAATGTTACTAATTTAGCTTGAGGAAGGAGGAAGCACAGAGGGGAGAGAGCTAATGGAATTTCTGATCCTCTGAGTATTTGCAATTAAGATTATGTTTAATTGCAGATCGGGTTGCAAACTGTCTAGGACTGCTACCTCTTGACCAGCTTAAGTCCACTAAATTATTTTCCGTCATGTTTGATACTGTCTAGTGCTATTATCCACTAGACTGGTTGACAAAGTAGAGAGAACAAATTTTAAAACTTCTTTAGCTAACACACTGTTAGCGTAGGAAATGACAGGTCCTTAAGACACAATGTAAAAGAAAAACAAAATTGTCATATATATATATACACACACATACACATGGGGAGAATTTCCATGTACACAATTACAATGATCATGAGATTCCATAATGTTTAGACTGCAAATAGTTAAAGAGAGTGCTTGGTTGTATTGTCAGAAAACCAAGGCACAGAGAAAGAAAATAATTACTTCCTCTGTATGCTAGTCTATGATTATTTATTTTTTTTAATGTTGAATGTTAATTTTTAGTAATTGTAGAAAGAGCTCATGAAACCAAGAACTCACCCCAATGACTTCTGCTGGCATTTTGGAATAAGATAGTCCAGAAAATAATAGGCTATAGATAAATAGATGCATAGTAGAAAATAAAGTAACTTGAAAGCATTTCTAAGAATTCACAAACACTTTATTCTCCTAAACCAAGCTTAGCAGTTTTGGCTGCTAAGTGGCCCTCAGATCCAAGTTGCTAGAAGTCTCTGTTCACTGTCTGATACTGGCCTGTGCTCACCCTTTCTCACTGAGGTAAAATATGGGGATGACCATTCAAAGAAGTGCTAGCAACATAATTTAATTTCTTACATTTTCTCCAGACCAAACTTGAGCTATCTTCTCACAGATTATCTGTTTATGGGGGTACTGACAAATCAGTACTCTAGGCCATAGTATTAAAGATATATATCTGAGTCTACTGACAGTTTTTTGTTTCCTTTGGTAGGACCTAAGTCGACAGACAGCCTTACCAGAACTGGCAAGCATTATTATACCATGGCAGGACATCTCACATACGCACCTCCTGGCTTTTACAAGTACTTCTGGAAGCAGCAAGGACAAAACAATTCCTAATACCTACAATGTTCACTAATGTAGTTGGCAAAGCTTGTTTGAGCAACGGAAACATCAGTACTCCTAGTTCAATGTCTAGTGGAATTACTCAAATCACTTTGCTGGGCCACATCTGTTTGCATCAGTGGGGATCCATCTATTGGAGACTTCCAAACAGAAGAGGACCATGACATTACATGGAAGGCAACAACAAAACAAAACAATCCAAGAAATGAAAAAAACCCAACCCACAATCCCCTCAAACAACAACCCAAGAGCCTGCCTTAGGGATTAAGTGCAGTGTAACAATGTAAGTTCAGTTTTTTAGAGAACATTTGGGTGTACTGAATTACTTCAGACTATAGTAATGAACTATAATGAACTGCAGACAAGTAACATTTCTTTAGCAAAAACGTAGGAACAGCTTGCTAGCAGCTTGCTGGCTTTGCTTCATCTTGACACAGTATACTTCTCAGCCTTTTCTCTAATGTGTTAATAAATAGACAATGCCAGGATTAAATTTTACAATCACCAGTCAGATTCTGATTGTGCAGCTGGAATGGCATTGCAATCAACAGAATAATGCCAAAATATAGTCACACAAATAGCAGTTTATATGTCCATTATTATGTGTCCATCTCTCCATGACAGAGTTGTGTCCATTAGGTTAAAAAAAAAAAAAGCATCTCTTACTTCCATGGACCAATGATGCTTTCACAGGAAAGCAATCAGACATGTGAGAAAAGTCACATTTCCAGGAACACTGCTGCTGGTCAGTATCCAACAGTTCTACATTCATTTCCCCCAATTTTTTTCCTGTGCATGTTTGCTCAGTTTACAAATCAAATGCAGCATATGCCCTCTCTGTTTTTCCTTTGTTACTCAATTATAAATACTAAAAAGTCTAGGTCCTGTAGTCTGCCTCATTTACTTTGCATGTGTGGGGCTAAATAAAGTCAAACAAGCCAAATTTAGAGTTCCCCAAATTGAGGGGTCCCCAGCACGTTTAAAACTGTGCACCATACAAATGTTAATAGATGCATATTCCAGTCCTAGAGACATTTACTCATAAGCATACCACATATTAAGAGAGTTCTGAAAATTCTGAAGTGTGTGAATTATTGGATATGACTGAAAAAAGTGCCTCCCATACCACTATGGAGGCATGTGGATTGATAAAAGGGGAGCAAAGCTTATGCACTCTTCTGCTGAAAGCTATTTCTGAAAGCTATTTCTGAAAGACAGGAGTACAGCTGAAATCATACCCATGGCAGTGTGATAACTGAGGTGCCTGTGCAATGAAGTCAGTGGAAAAACTACAGCTGACTTCAGTACGAACTGAACTGGTTCTATAACCAGTCATCTGAAAATAAAAGGACAAGGGGGAAAAGCCTGGTACATACTTGCTGCGTGTAAAAAAATCCTCATTGCCTGTGGAAAATTAAAGCTGCCAGATCACAAGGTATAATCTGAAAGTTGCTTTTATGTACATCGTAAGTATTGCTTCTGGAATGATACAAAGATGAAGCACAACCCAAAGTGCTGTTTGGTTTCATGTAAATGCTACTTCCTTTCTGAGATGATACTCTGAAAAATTTAAATTCCTTGTGTGGCCAAGATGTCCACACTAACAGATACTAGACTAAACAGGTTTTAGGCAAGGGGTAATTTTAAACTTTTCTGTCAAGAAACAGACATATCTCAACTGTTGTTCAAAGTCAGGTGAGATTTTTGCTCTCTGACAAGACAAAATTTCCAGGGTAGCAAGAAACCCATTCACACAAAGGCTCAGACAAAGCTTATTAGTGGTTCAGCTTTCTCATTTTACCTTTCATGAAGGAGAGTCAAAATTGAACCCAAACTGTGGACATCCCATTGAATACTCCCTTTATCCACATGCAATTTATTTAAATGAAGAAATAATAACCATAGTGCCCAACACAGAATCAACATGGTAATAAATTGAACATCTGCGGGCAACTTTTTTATTCTCTACTTAGCAAACAGATTTAGGAATTTCTGGTTCATTTCTATCTCTTAAGATAACTGTGATGACTAAGTAATTTTCTAATTGCTACTAGACTATGCAGTTTACAGGGATACCTTATTCACTGCTCCCATAGAGCCTTACCCTAATAATATTTTTTAATAAGTTCTGAAAAGGAACCAGCACAGTGCAGGTGTGTGTTGCTTACCTCCAAATCCAGGTCTGAGTGCAAAGTCATGATCCTCTATGCGAAGCAGCTGCTCAGATTTAAGTGGCCGTACTTTTGTGCTGTCAATTTTCCTCATTTTAATTTCTTGTTTGCTATGTTTAAAAATAAACAAGCTGTAAGAAACTTAATTTTTTTTTCTCTGCCTGACATTCAGAGTGCCAGTTAAATGAAGCAGAGACCCAATAATACTGGACAGTTGAATCTAGTAAGATAAGGGAAACAGCAGTTGGAGAAAGATATATTAGAAAAGGTAGGGGAATGTGCCCAGGTCCATGGGAACACTAGTGATAGATAAAAAGTCCCAAGTAGAACATCTAGCTCTTCTTATATTCCTCTCAGAAATTGTACCTATCATTATGTCTGTTAGTATTTACATAACCACTTGCAACTCAGACTGGAAATAACACCAGTTCATTTCAACACCAGTGGTTTATATCACTTCATGCATTATCCATATTACAGAGACAATTATATTTTATATCTTTGCTTTTTTTTTTTTTTTTCCCTAGGAGCTCAAATGAGTCAGTAATTTTTAGGAAGGACCAAGAAACTGATGGCCACAGATCCAGAGGCTTGTTTTTTGAGATCTTCTTAAACATCATTCAGATTTGGCCAAGTTATTCATTAGCTCTTATTTGCTTAATTATTAGCTCTTATTAGCTGATCTGCTGCTCAGACATGCAGCATTTCTTTGCATCAGGAGTCCTTACTCTGCGTTTTCCCCCATGTAACACGTAACTAAGCCTCTGCAACAAGACCCAAGGCAACACAGGTGAACCTGTGCTCTGAGCAGGACGTCATGAATTCTGTGCTTCTTTCTGGTGACTGTTGCTAACTTTCTTCCCTTCACAGAAGGTACTGATCAACATCCCAAACTCCACTGGGAAAATCACATGTCTAAGAATGGACTCCAGCTCTCCAGACGGGAATCTCATGTACTGAGCCTGCATTTAAAATGAACAGCAGCTGCCCATCACAATGCAGGCACCTTTTCTGGTTTTCCTAGAAACAGAAAGCACACCAGAAATAACAGAGGGGTCTGGTACATGCCCATATCACAAAAGTATTGGGTTAAAACACAGACAAGATCTACAGTCAGATCTGGCAGCTGGAGGACACAGGCTCTAGAAAGAATCTGCTACATTATTTCGTTCTGCTATAAGGAAAATGCTATGGCGTCTCCTTAAGTTTCCACTCCTTGTTGCATGTCCTGCTTTAAGTGGTCAGACCCAACTAATTACAGAAGTAGCCATACCTTAGCTGCAGAATTATGCTTAGCTCTGGGCCCCCATTCCACGAAAGGCATGGGAAGATTGTAAGAATTTGTGTAGCTTAATTTAGAGGAACAAGACTGAGGGAAGGACACTCTTCAGAACACATCATAAGCTCAGACAGGGCCCTTTTCTCCATGTCCACTCCCCAGTAGGATAAGAAGTGGCAACAAAGGAGAGTATACATTACACTTTGTCGTGGTTTAAACCCAGTCAGGTAACTTGTTCACTCACTCCCAGTGAGTGGTGCCGAGCTGACAACAATCAAGGTCTGTGTCCGTCGCCCCCCCCCCCCCCCCCCTGCACCGGGGCTCTCCCCTTCCCCGCTCCCAGAGGAACGGGGAGGAGGATCGAGAGAGTGCAACTCCTACGGGTTGAGACAAGAACAGTCCAGCAACAAATCACCACCGCTACTATCAGCTAAAACAATGATAAGGGAAAATAACAAGGGAAGAGAATACGATACCACCGGCCTTCACCAACGCTGCTCTCAAACTAGAAGTCAAAACACAGCACTGCACCAGTTAACACAAAGGAAAAAACATGACTGCTACTGCTGAACCCAGGACATTATCCACCCCTTATTCCATACCATTCACGTCGTGCTCAGATCCCACATTTTCAATACACCATCGCTCTCCCACATATATACATCCATATACATACAGACCAAGAGGAAAAAAAAATCATTTTCTTAGTGCATGGACCAATCCCTATAATGCTGCCGAGTCCATTCGGTCCATGATGTTCCAAGTTCATTCTCTGTTGGGATGATGGCTGGAGGGAAGTCAGGGCCAGTCGCTGGTGACCTGGAGACATCTAGTTGATGGGCTATAAAAGCATTACACAGCAGGCAACAGTATACAATTGAGTTCACTGGCTGTTTTCCCCTAAAATCAAATCCCCTTGAGGTATACATCGGACTTCCCCATCTTCCCGCATTACCCACCAAGTATATCCAGGTCCCTGAGCAAAAGCAATCCCACGAGTGGGTTTGCCTTTACCTGAAGCAGGAATAACCCAGACTGTCTTCCCCAGCAAATTCTTCATATGCACCACAGGAACTTTGTCCCCCTCTACAATATGTAAAAGTTCTGACTGGGCTGGGCCAGCCCTGTTGGCAGATCCTCTGGTGTTGACCAACCAGGTGGCCTTTGGTAAATGTGTATCCCAATGCTTGAAAGTTCCCCCACCCATCGCTCTCAGTGTAGTTTTTAACAGCCCATTGTACCGTTCGATTTTCCCAGAGGCTGGTGCATGGTAGGGGATGTGATATACCCACTCAATGCCATGCTCTTTGGCCCAAATATCTATAAGGTTATTCCGGAAATGAGTCCCATTGTCTGATTCAATTCTCTCTGGGGTGCCGTGTCGCCACAAAATCTGTTTCTCAAGGCCCAGGATAGTGTTCCGGGCAGTGGCATGGGGCACAGCGTATGTTTCCAGCCACCCGGTGGTTGCTTCCACCATGGTAAGCACATGGCGCTTGCCTTGGCGGGTTGGTGGCAGTGTGATATAGTCAATCTGCCAGGCCTCCCCATATTTATACTTCAACCATCGTCCTCCATACCAAAGAGGCTTTAACCGCTTGGCTTGTTTAATTGCAGCACATGTTTCACACTCATGAATAACCTGGGCAATAGTGTCCATTGTTAAGTCCACCCCTCGGTCACGGGCCCATCTGTATGTTGCATCTCTGCCCTGATGGCCTGAAGTGTCATGGGCCCACCGGGCCAGAAATAATTCACCTTTATGTTGCCAATCTAAGTCCATCTGAGCCACTTCAATCTTAGCCGCTTTATCCACTTGTTGGTTGTTCTGGTGTTCCTCAGTGGCCCGACTCTTGGGTACATGGGCATCTACATGACGTACCTTCACCACCAGGTTCTGCACCCGGGCAGCAATATCTTTCCACAGTGCAGCAGCCCAGATGGGTTTACCTCTGCGTTGCCAGTTGTTCTGCTTCCATTGCTTCAACCACCCCCACAGGGCATTTGCCACCATCCATGAGTCAGTATAGAGATAAAGTACTGGCCACTTTTCTCGTTCAGCAATGTCCAGGGCCAGCTGGATGGCTTTCACCTCGGCAAATTGACTCGATTCACCCTCTCCTTCAGCAGTTTCTGCAACTTGTCGTCCAGGACTCCATACAGCTGCCTTCCATCTCCGATGCTTTCCCACAATACGGCAAGAGCCATCAGTAAACAAGGCATACTGCTTTTCACTTTCTGACAGTTTATTATATGGTGGGGCCTCTTCAGCACGCACCACCTCCTCCTCTGGTGACATTCCGAAATCTTTGCCCTCTGGCCAGTCCATGATGACTTCTAGAATGCCTGGACGACTGGGATTTCCTATTCGAGTTCGTTGTGTAATTAGTGCAGCCCATTTACTCCATGTAGCATCAGTTGCATGATGTGTAGAGGAGACCCTGCCTTTGAACATCCAGCCCAGCACGGGCAGCCGGGGTGCCAGGAGGAGCTGTGCTTCAGTGCCAATCACTTCCGAAGCAGCTCGAACCCCTTCATACGCTGCCAGTATCTCTTTCTCAGTTGGGGTATAGCTGGCCTCAGATCCTTTGTATCCCCGACTCCAAAGCCGAGGGGTCGACCTCGAGTCTCCCCTGGAGCTTTCTGCCAGAGGCTCCAGGTAGGACCGTTCTCCCCAGCTGCAGTGTACAGCACATTTTTTACATCTGGCCCAGTCCGGACTGGTCCAAGGGCTACTGCATGAACTATCTCGCGTTTAATTTGCTCAAAGGCTTGTTGCTGCTCAGGGCCCCATTTAAAATCATTCTTCTTCCGGGTCACATGATAGAGAGGGCTTACAATCGAACTGTAATTTGGGATGTGCATTCTCCAGAACCCCACTGCACCCAAGAAAGCTTGCGTTTCTTTCTTATTAGTTGGTGGAGACATTGCTGTTATCTTGTTGATCACATCTGTGGGGATCTGTCTACGTCCATCTTGCCATTTTATTCCCAAAAACTGAATCTCCTGTGCAGGTCCCTTGACCTTACTCCGTTTTATGGCAAAACCGGCTTTCAGCAGGATTTGGATTATTTTCCTCCCTTTCTCAAAGACTTCTTCCGCTGTATCGCCCCACACAATAATGTCATCAATGTATTGCAGGTGTTCTGGAGCTTGCCCCTGTTCCAGTGCAGTCTGGATCAGTCCATGGCAAATGGTAGGGCTGTGTTTCCACCCCTGGGGCAGTCGGTTCCAAGTGAACTGGACACCCCTCCAAGAAAGCAAACTGTGGCCTGCACTCTGCTGCCAAAGGAATGGAGAAAAATGCATTGGCAATATCAATCGTGGCATACCACTTGGCTGCCTTTGACTCTAGTTCATACTGAAGTTCTAGCATGTCCGGTACGGCAGCACTCAATGGTGGTGTGACTTCATTCAGGCCACGATAGTCTACTGTTAGTCTCCATTCTCCATTAGACTTTCGCACTGGCCATATGGGGCTATTGAAGGGTGAGCGGGTCCTGCTGATCACCCCCTGACTCTCCAGTCTACGGATCAGCTGATGGATGGGAATCAGGGAGTCTCGGTTGGTGCGATATTGCCGCCGGTGCACTGTTGTGGTCGCAATTGGCACTTGTTGTTCTTCAACTTTCAGCAACCCCACAGCAGAGGGATCTTCTGAGAGACCAGGCAAGGTGGACAGCTGCTCAATTTCCTCAGTCTCCAAAGCAGCAATACCAAAAGCCCACCGGTACCCTTTTGGGTCTTTGAAGTACCCTCTCTTGAGGTAGTCTATGCCGAGGATGCATGGAGCCTCTGGACCAGTCACAATAGGGTGCTTTTGCCACTCCCTCCCAGTCAGGCTGATTTCAGCCTCCAGCACAGTCAACTCTTGGGATCCTCCTGTTACTCCAGAAATATAGATGGGTTCCACCCCTTGACAGCTTGATGGCATCAGGGTACACTGTGCACCGGTATCTA
Source organism: Pezoporus wallicus (assembly GCF_028554395.1). Lineage (NCBI taxonomy): Eukaryota > Metazoa > Chordata > Aves > Psittaciformes > Psittacidae > Pezoporus > Pezoporus wallicus. Next base: position 3,692,624 of record NW_026638360.1, on the reverse strand, counting down.
CTAGAGCCTTATACTTCTGTGGGACTGATGTGCCAGGCCATCTGATCCACACAGTCCAGTAAATCCGATTGTCCCCTACCTCCACCTGGCTGGAGGCAGGGCCCCTCTAATGGTCGTCACAGCATTGGACACTTAAGTCGTGTTGAAAGGGATTATTCTTCGTTATCACAGGAGCTGGAGTAAAATCAGCTCTTCCACTCCATCTGGGAAACTGCTCACCAGAGACTGAAGCCGTAGCTCTCATGGGACGATCAGTCTTGGCCCTTGCTCCCCTCTTCAGTTCACTCACCCGTTCCTCCAAAGCTGAAGTAGGTTTTCCATCCCACTTTGTCATGTCTTCTCCGTGATCCAGCAGGTAAAACCATAGGGTACCCCGTGGCGTATACCTTCTGTATCTCCTCTCTTGAATAATAGGACGTCTTTTGTTAATAGCTGAGACGTGTGTTGGTACACGTGAGGAGCTGGATAAATCAGATACATCGTCCCTCAATTTGTCGAGGTCCTGGGACAGTTTTTTCACAGCTGAGATGATGGAAGGAGTGAGATTGTCTTCGAACTCTCGGAGTTTATGAACCATTTCATCCACTGTTAGTGGTACTATGTCATTCCAGGTCACTGTTGCCAATGAATGGGCATATGATGACGGTGCATTCCGTGTAAGTTTTCGCCACATGGGTCGTGTACATTCAACTTCATCTGGATCTATAGGTGTATCCCCGTTATTCGGCTTGATGTGATAGATCATCTCTACGATGGCCGATTCCCTCAGAGACTGGATGCCTTTGTCTATAGTAGTCCACTTGGCCGAACGACTCGTAACATCGTCCTTGTACGGAAACCTTTCTTTCACAGCTGCCAAGAGCCTCCTCCAAAGGCTGAGGGACTTTTTCTCTCTTGCAATTGCTTTGTCAATTCCCCCTTCTCTAGCAAGTGATCCCAGCTGCTTGGCTTCTGTACCTTCTAGTTCGTGACCATCGGCCCCATTGTCCCAGCATCGGAGTAACCAGGTGATGATGTGCTCCCCTGGTTGACGGGTAAAATCTTTTCGCATATTCCGCAGCTCGGTTGAGGTTCGAGGTCGAGAAGTTACCTCTTCTTCTTCTTCTTCGTCATGTGATGATGACTCCTGATCAGATTCTGGACCGGGTGGTGAATTCATTGGTTCTTCATCTCGCTTCACCCTTTTTGCCTCCTTTTTGCTTGTTCTCTTGCGTACAGGGGCAACTGATATTGGTACGAATTGGTCCTCTGGTTTGGCTGCAGTGATTATCACTGTGGTTTGAGTAGCGACTGTACTTGTTGCTGGGGGTGGTGTAGCTACCGTGCTTGGAGCTGGGGTAACCGCGCTGTCTGTTGCAGTTGAAGTTTGAGCAGCTGCTGTACTTGCCACTGGGGTAGCTGCGCAGTTCATTGCAGCCAAAGTTTGAGTAGCGACTGTCGCTTTGCCCTCAAATCCGCCGATATTCTTTTCCTTTTGAAGGTGCTGGATAGTGTTGAACAAGGCCCTGTAAGCATAGGCCAAGCCCCAGCACGTTGCCGTGATTTGTCCATCTCTGGTATGGCCAGAATGACCACACACCTCATTTAAGTGTTTTACTAATTCTTCTGGATTTTGCAGTTGTTCGGTAGTGAAATTCCAAAATACTGGAGGGGCCCACTGACCTAGATACTTGCCCATACTATCCCACACACCCTGCCACTCATGGCTGTCCAGCCTCTGGGAAAATCTCTCGGTCCTCCTACATCGTCTTTTGACCCCAGACAAGACCCAAACCTGAATCTGCTTAACTCTTGAAATCAGTAGTGGGCAAAACACACTCTGTATGCGTGTTAGCATGGTGATTCCCATCACCATCAGTAAACAAGTCTCAACAGCATTAAAAGGCCATTTAAAAAATTCAAAACTCTCAAATGTAAATGGTCTGGGGGGACGACTAGGAGGGTAAAGGATGTCTCCTTCACAGGTTGAGCACCTGAGAAGGAGAAAAAAGATGTGTAATTGCTAAGCACCTCCATCATATACCTCCCAAAGTATAAAGGTGGTGACCACACTGGGAACATAAACCAGGGGACTTTGATGTCAGCAGCTCTAATTATTACTTTAGACTGAATGATAAAAATCTGAAGATCTGTAGTCAAACACTGCTTAAGACAAGGTATGGAATACTTTAGGATAAGGTTTGTGCCTGTATTTACTCTTTTTCTCCTTTCCCCCCTTTTTTCTTAATATCGAAGCCCAAGAAATTACTTATAAAAATGCCATAACAGGAATGCTGAGGTGGCTGCTGGACTATTCAGAACCATTGAACGAATTAATTTACCTTAGCATTCTTGAATGCTGATGGCAGTGTTGTCTGAACCAAATTATCAGGGCAATAAGAACACCCATCAGGCATTTCAAATGCAGACTTTAGTTTTCCAAGTATGAAAATTATATGGATGCTAAAATAAAATTCCATACTTTTGAGAATTAAAATCACCACAGACAAAGGCTGTATCAGAGTAGTATGGACATTAGATCTGAACCCCTGTAATTCTCTGCAATAGGTACACAAGAAAATCTGCTGATGGGAACCACTGTGAGAAAAAAATGATGGATTATGTTCAATATGCCATGGCACAGCTAATGCAGTTTGGAAGCATTAGGTCATTTGTCATCAGATGCCAAGGAAAATACCTGTTTTCAACAAATCCAATAATTTCACTGGAAGAAGCAGGATAAAATTATGATACATCTATTACAACTTCTTACTAAAAGCAAGCATGTGACTGAGGAAGGCTTTCTGTAGTCATAAGAGGCAAAACATAAGCTACAAGGGCAGGATTTTTTTTCTTAATGAGCCCCTGAGATGTTACATGATTAGGCTATTTCTTCTGTTTTCCTGAATGAGGACAAAATAAACACTAATGCTGCTTATATGTAAAGCATCTTTTCTGCCCACTTATTTGACCAGCCTCTTCAAGCTGATGCCTCATATACAAATGTGGGGTGTCTATAATTACTTCTAGCTGCTATCAGAAGTGGCTGCAACATCTTGCAGGGGTCAAAATAGCACTTTCATTACAAACATACAACATCTTTTCTTCAATACCTTCCTTTGGCAGAATATTTTGTTTTTCAATTGCAAAGGAAAATGGGCTTAACTTTACAGTAAAGACATATATGCTCAAGGTACTTGGAATTAATTTCATGGACACGGGTAACACTGCATATGTAAAGGTACCAAAAAATAAATACACTTCTGCTTCACATTTTTTCTCCTTGACTGCTTCCTCCACCCAAGACTAAGAAGTGTTCTCCAGCAGATATTCCTTTAACATCAGCATTTGGGCTCCAGATGTTGCTCCTTGGCTAAAAGTTATATTATTAAATTGACCGCACTGTAGTATCACAGTTATTTAACTGATGATTCAAAGGGAATCGCATGTGTTTGTTTACTCCTAAGAAATCCTAGACCCATACCTAACTACTGATCAGCACTACAGCATTGTAAAATCATCAGCAGATGTTTTCTTGAGTATTCCTCCCATGGCACAAATTCCATTAATTCCATTAATTTTAATTCCATTAAAAAGCAGAAGAGAGAGATCTAACTAGCCTGGCTCTCAGAAAAGCTTCCTGATGTAACTCAAGATAGACTTTTCATTTCTACAGACACACTGCAAAGACACAGATTGTACTTTGGTGGCCTGGTACCCTGGTCTCTCTATCATGCAGCTTTGGCCAGCACACCACAATCTAAGAGTCTAAATGCAGTCATTGATTCTGTACATCACTGTATGGCATGTGTCAGGCTATGGCATTTGAGAGGAAAAGCCCACACATAATCACAAAATCACAGAATTGTTTAGGAAAAAGAACTTTAATGTCATTGAGTCCAACAGTAATCCTAGCACTGCCAAGTCCACCACTAAGCCATGTCCCTAAGCACATCTACACGTTTTAAATACCTCCAGGAATGGTGACTCAACCACTTCCCTGGGCAGCCTCCAACGTAAGCAGTTTCAATGGTTGACAGCACTTCTGGTGAAGAAGATCTTGTGAAATCATCAGCAGATGCATGTATCAGCAGACACATGCACCTAAGGAAAGTAAATCTCTCTTTACCTCTTTAATACCAAATCAAAGATATCCAAAAGGTAGAAGTTACATAAATCTTAATCCCAGGAGAGTCTGGAGAGTTATACAGCAGTGTGATCTCTTGAACTTTTTAACACATTCATCAAATCTTGAAGCCCAGATAAATGTAATAATCAGAATTGTACAGTTCTCTCTCACACAAATAAAAATGCCTAAGTGTTCAGTAACATAGCAACATGTATTGTCAAAAAGCCTAATATTTTTGACAGTCAAATGCTCTGTTCTTTGCTGTAGGAAACGGATCATGAGAATAATCGCTTTCTCATGTACTTTTGGTTAATGCTTTAAAATCTTCTTTACAAGAGAATGCAGACAAATAGCTTTGGAGGGAGAACTGGGTTACACTATTAAAACAGTGGAACTTGTAGGTTAAGTAACATTTTCACATGGGATTCTTTTTAAAAGGCCACCCATTTAACCAAGGCCATCTGTCAGCTGTGTCCCTAATATCTTTAGCGCTGGCTGAAAGGTTTTTCCCCAGAAAGAAAAAGAGGCTGGTGAAAAGTCACAATGTACTGGAAGATAATGCTGCATTTTGAACAAAACCAGGGAATCAAACAAAGATAAATTAAACGTATTTGGATCCTTTCCATGGAAAAACTGATTTGCATCTTTGAAGCTTTGGGATCTTCTGTGGCACTGATTTTTTCCCAGTTCCAAATCACAAAGACCTAGAAAATGAAGCATTGCTTGTGTAACGAAAACTGCTACATCAGTCAGCATCAGCTGGCATTTCTCCTGCTCCTATTCTTTCTTTCTGTTAACACACTTCTGCCTGTCTCACAACACTGTCATATGGATCCATTTGTATGTATTAGTAAAGATCTGTGAAGATAGAGAGGACACTGTGCTAGTATTGTTACTGCTGTCCAGTGGCAAGAGATCAGTAAAGGATGTGCAGCAAAGGATACCATGAAATATGCTGTCTCCTACCAGGCTTCTCTCCTGCTTTGTGATTGTTTCATAAGCAACTCCTCTCAGCTACTGCAGAACAGAATAAATGCAAATGACAATAGCATATGCTTCCCTTTTACCACTGACAAAAGTGTATCAGCTGAGCTTAAAATAGACCTTCCTTACCACTATAGTGATAAGAAGGTATTTCATTTTGTTTCCATTAGATTCTTAACTGCTTCCTAAGACTAGCAAAGCACTAGATAAGACCTTATGTTGAAATTAGGATTAGTTCTGTTTATTTTGTTTTGTTATTACAAATAACCATTCACCAACGCTCACTCCAAAACTGTCAGTGAGTTTGAAACAGTCTGCTTTTCAAGGGCTTTTGGATTAGACCAAACTTGAACCTATGACCTTGAACTGAAATCTGGAAGTACTGAGCAGCATGTCTTCTCCAGGCACCTCTGTTTTGCCACTGGGATATGTTCTGTTGCCTTGCATTGCTTAAGTGTGATTTTTATCACGACATCTAGGGATTCAGAGATATGTCACTGCTAGATTATCACGTAAGAAGTGATACAGTAGGTAAACAGCTGAACACCTGCTACAAAGCATGTAACCTGAGAAGAGCTTAAACACATCAAAGGAGTACACTTATGTTACTTTTTCTCAATATTTGATATTGTACAAATAAAATACCAGCTCCCCTGCTCATTTTAATAGGGGGTTAAGTACACAGACAAATGTAATAGTTGCATTCCTTCTCCTTCCTTAAATGGAAACTTATTACAATTTCTCCTCTCTCCCAAATAATAGAGAATTTGCTTGGATTATCACTGCCAATCATTGGTGTGTTCACATACTATTAGCTTAATCTGGAAACACATCTGGAGACCTTACATGGCAGATGTGAAATTGTGTTTCTGGAAATACACACTAACACTTCGCACAGAAAGGTAAAAACCTTTGTATCATTATTAATTTTAAAGCAGCTACTTGACTGGAAAAACTAAGAACAGAGACAATCTTCAACATCTAAAAGCATAAGTATATTCCATAAAGGGAACACACTGTGTTATCACTACAAATAATTTACCTCATGTAGTGCTGTAAAAATGTCTTCTGTATCTTGATAGAGTAGCTACTTTGCTGCTTTGGTAATGGAAGTCACTTTGTAACATTGGCCTAGAACTTCAGAAGGCATTTTTGCTTCTTGCAATAGGAGTGAAAGGGCAAGTATCTTTGTCACATCATGATAGTAGTCTGGTATCACAACAGTAGCCTGGTATCACTCAAGTTAAATGACCTGTGTGTGGGTATGACTGTTTACATACCTGTATGTATATGAAGCCTTCATGAAATCCAACATGAAAATATATCTGGTTATGCAAAATTAATTAATAGTTCACTGTTTCCGTTTTGGGAACATGCTATCAATACCAAACATACTATAAATCCAGAAACTATCAAAACAGGACAGTGAACAGAAAAGGTGCATTGAAAGGTTGCTGACAGCATCAAGTTTATCAGATGAACATAGATGGAGAGAGTATATTGCTTACCTGTTATGCTTTCTTAAGAATGAGAACTGTTGCCAATGATGAAGATGGTGATGCTGACTTTGAGAACTGTGTAGGACTGCTGTTGGCCAGAGGCAGGTGAGGAGCAGAAGTTTCATAACCAGGACCATCTCTTCCAAAAGAGAAATGCAACTGATCAACCAGTCCACCTTGCTTTTTACTTCTAGTGCTTTTACTGTTTAAAAACAGCAAAAACAGCATAGTGGAAAAAGGATGCACATGAAGCAAGGCATTACTTAAAACAGAAGACAGAAGCATCCCAGTTCTGATGTCCTCGACAAGTTCTCCTCATATCTTGGCAAATCACAAATATTCCTTCAGCTCTATATCCCTGCAGATCTGCTGCCAAACCAGAAGCACTTTGCTTTCAGAAATACAGTAGGTAGAGCAATTTGTTTGGCCATGCTGTAGTCTGATCCATTGCTTCCATTCTTTCAGCATAGGCGCATATTTGAATTCTCCACCACCCACTCAGTAACCTCTTCAACATCGCCTGTGCAGGCAAAGTGATGTCAAACATTTAATCCCCCTTAAATCCCACACAAAGCCATATAAAAATCTGCTTTAATGACACAGGTCTCTAAATTAATCTTGCTTTCTCTGTATGTGTGTATCTGCTCCACATAATTTTCTGGACAAATCAAGCTCTTTCATTAACTGGCTACACTGTATCGTCTTCCTGATCATTAACATAATTTGTTTCTGATGATCTGCAGTAGCAAGCGTTTCGTCAGTAGATACAAAACTACTTTTGGACAGCACAATATCAAGGAACAAGTCCAAACTAAAAATGAAGTCTTGTTTCAATATTCCCCAGTAACATCTGGAAATTACATTTTTCTTTTTTTCTTTCACTAGTCTCTGCAGCTATTTGACTTACCCTAAATTTACAAGGTGTGTGCATATCTAAGATCCATCACTCCTAATTTTATCTTTATTTCATTTAGCCTGCCCTGCCTGTTCAGTAGCATATTGAATTGCAAAACATTTTATTCACAAAATGTTGCTAGAGCAATAAATTGAGCATGCATGCCTGCTTCTCTTACGAAGAGTGGTAAGACTTCTTGTGGACTTAAAACTGAGCAACACTGACATACCTCTGTAGCTGACACGGTCAAATTTTATTCCTTTCAAGCCATCAGCAAGTTCAGTAGTTACCAAAATTGAAAGAACATGTTTATTTTTATCTAGAAAATCAGAAATATGAGATTGAAAGTTAGAGAAACGGAAATATTCAACTCCTGTCTAACAGATGTAGAAGTAATTCAGGTCTCTCAGCAGTAGGCGTCATCCTAACTAGAACAGACAAACAGAGGAATGAAAATAAATCTAACACTGGGTCTGCTGAAACAGTTAACACCCAAGCATATTGAGATAATAATACTGTGAGGTGGGCATCTGCCCCTTAGAAGTCCCATGAAATTCCCAACTAACTTTATTTGGGCTAGGAATTAATTCACAGATGCAAATGTCTTCCAGGAGAGGGTTAGCAAAGGACAGCAAATTCCTACTGTGTTTGCTGTTTTGGTGTTGAACAGATTATTTGCCTCTGACTTAAAAAGGTAAAAAAAAAAAAAAAAAAAATCCCTTTCTAACCGTGCATAAAATTTTAACAGTGTTAGACTGAATTTGGTGCCTTAGATCAAAGGCTTTTAACCCTGTAACCCATCTCATTCTACACTGTTCATAGTTTAATCCTTTCCTGGTCAGCAGAAGTATGGAAGATCACTTGTTGCCTAACCCAGGGGTAGCTGTAGTGCTTCCAGCAGTTCTGGTGATTTCCAGGGTGGAGTTTCTGGAGAAGGTAAACGCAGGCTATAGTTAATAAGACATTTAACAGTTTCCATTAATTTGCATTATCATTTGGGTGGAAAAGAGAAAACAAACAATCGCTCTAATGAGAATTTATTCCAGATGGAGATAATGCTTGTTCCTGAGCCACTCTAGGCTCTATCTTTTCTTACACATAATCGTAGAATCACGCAAGAAAAGATCCAAGAGCCTTTGGATCCCTCCTCTTTTCCCCACCCAAGCACAAGGCCCAACAGTAGCAGCAACAGTAGCAAATCAGATAAAAAGCTAACTACACTGGAGGCTGCATGGTAAATGTGTTGCCACACTTGTGCATATTCAGCTGTCTGCGCATTCATCAGCATTAACTCATTTCCAACCATTTTCTTCAACTAAAAAGGAATAACAACATGTATTCTATGATTCTACGCATATATACTGTCTTCTCTGCTAATAGTAATCATCGACATTATTTTCAGGGACTTAAGGGAAAGCCACATTTTAGATGTTAATATTGTCCTTAGCTGAAACTTCTAGATATGACTCTCGCTAAGCAGGAGATACAAGATGGGGAAGGAGAAGGAGAGGATGTTCTGGGTGCTGAGGTTATCTACCAAGAGCTCTGAGGGGGACCTGAGGTTAGATCGTGTCATGCTAATGCATAAATATGTTGACTTTTGTGTGCTGACTTCAAGGAACTCAAAAAGCCTTCATTAAAAATAAGTAAGTAAAAATTGCTTTGTGTATTTGTTTCCCAGCTGGGAAAGGGAGTTCTTAGAACCCCTGCTCCAGGGGTATGCCAAATGCAAACAAGTTGGCTTTGCAGAATGACTGGCCTGCCCCAGACCAAGCTGCTTATGGATGTTCCTTCTCCAGAAGGCACATCAGCCATGAGGGGAGTCTTTAACATAAAAAGTTGTCATCCCTTTCAAGCCCTCAGCAAGTTCAGTAGTTACCAAAATAGATGTTGTTTTCATTCAGCTACCAGCACCCTGCTGTTTTATTATTCCTGGCTGTAGCAAGAACTTTACCACTAAGCTGTGGTGATGAAAAGACTACCCCATGGAGGATTTCCAAAACATGCTTGTTTCTTTCAGTGCCCCCCACTAAGATCAGTTTTAGTCCAAAAAAAACAAAAGGGCTGGATGCACTGACATATTCCACCACCTTCACACCACTGATGTCATAACAGTAAATACTACCTTGAGGGGCCTTGCCTAAGCACACTGAAAATCTAAGCACTATCCCTCTCTCCTTAGCTATGGCATATTTCCAGAAACTAACTGTCTCGCCCCCACACACAAAGTCTTCAGGAGGGACTCCTGCAGAGGGAAATAGTGAAGGCTTCCATTAATGGCTGTGTAATATCAGTGAGGGCAACTAGACGTTGCTTTTTCATACTAAAGCTGTTTTCATTTCCTCTGGGTAAGAGAGCATTACACAGGGCAGATTATATTATCATTTTAAATTACCATTAAGAAAACAGGTTAATCTCCTATGCATTTGTCAGTAATACTAAAAAAATCTATCTTTGCAGAAGAGTAAAGACGAGACAATACACTTTGCCTGTATTGGTCCTTGTGCTTAAGCACAGACCACTGTCTACTTGCTATCATTAAAATGTTTCTTTAAAATTATCCTTCTCTGTAGGCAACAAAAATTTGTAATGCCTATCTTTCCAGGACAAAACACAGTGCATGGAAACAGTGCATAAGAATAGTTTGCAAACAACAAAGGAAGCAAAAGAAATAAATATAAATACACCACCTAGCATCAAAAAATTAGAAGCCTTCTTTTAGTGAGCAAAATAAAACATAATTTCAGGTAATTACATTCTGGAACTCCAGATGCCTCTCTATCACAGATCACAAAGCAAAGCAATTGACACCACTTATAAAAATAAGAACGAAAAAATGTCAGGGATGAAGAGATGCTTCAGAGGCTGGAATTTTGCAGAAAATTTGAGCACATCTAAAGGCCACTTTAAACACATGGAGCTGAAATGCCACAGCACACTAGCACTTCAGCACTTAAGCACTGCTCCTCTTTTCACTGCGCCTAAATTAGCTGCAGTGAAAAGAGAGGCAATGTGGAACAGGGAGCATAGGTTTACCTGGCATGCACTTTTTATTCTCCTATTCAGAGAATGAAACACAAGGTAAAAAACATTCTTCTGAGTCTCCTAAGAGACACTCATTTGTGATAAACAACCAGCAAAACAGAAAGCAGATTAACCAGAGCAATGACTATGAGAGTGTGAATGCAATAGTGCAGCACACAAATAGGCAGCATTTTGCTTTTCTATAGTAACAGACCCAGTGCATAGCACATTTATATTGTGGCGACTTGCAAAAATTAGTCAGAATTAAGGACACTTTGTCCTGCTTACATTAACACAAATGATCAATCAAGTTCCCAGAATAAGGCATCCATTCACGTTTCCTAACCAGACTAAGTGAGAAGAAAGCAAAGACTAAGCATTATGATTCCAGTTTGCAGACCTTAGTGTGGCATTTCACAACATGGTTGATGCAGAGACTCAAATCTTCGTTTATTACCACCAAGCCCTTTTTATCCCCTTGTTCAGTACTCTCCCAACCTGCACATAACATACAACATTCAATCTCATTGGCCTCTGTAAAATTCTCCAGGTAAATAGTCTAATCACAAAGCTACAGATCCTCTCACAACCTGGTCTTCAATGCCCCAGCTTATCGCCCCAGGGCTTGTCAAGCACCAAGGCCTCAGAGCTCATTCCCAAATTGTTCACCTTCACTCCCCACATCTCCCCCTTCTTTGTTTTGTATATTCACTATCAATACCTGCTTAAGGGCTCGATTAATAAGAAACTGTATAAGCTAATAAAAACTAACAAAACAAACATTCTTAATACATTTTTTTTCACTTGTGCTCCTAGCCTGGTAAATAAACAGTTAAAGAACAGTTAACATTCTGCACTAACAATTGGTTTCAAACTATATAATTAAAATACAGATACATATCTGTTTTCACAGATTTTAAGAAATCAATTTCTTGTGGCTGTGTTGTTATACTCCCCAGCCATCCCACGTGTCCACAGGATTTGAGGTTGCCATTGCTTCCAAAAGCAGTCTGAAAGGACTTGCAGGTGTGGCAACCGACAGGTGTCTTGTCCTGTCGCACTGGCTACAGATGCTCTGTTTTGGCTGGGCGGAAAACCACAGTAGGGTCAGTCCTCTTGTGATGAAGAGACAGAAGACAAGGCAGGACAAACCCACCGTGCAGGGACACAACGAGCTCCTTTATCTGTGGAAACACAAGCATACCCTTGTCCCCAGGTTATTAAAGGGAATGGGCCTTCCCATTCATGAGTTTCAAGATTATGTACTTTAACATGGGCTTTCCCCTGTTCAAAATTCTTAGAACCCCCAAAATGTCACTGTATAGGAGATCCATCCTCTGTCCAGTGATTAAAAAAATTCAAAACCTAATAAACTTTTGCTATACGTTCTTGTGGGGTTAACCCTGAACTCCCCCTTTTTGTTTCTGCAACATAGTTTTAAGGGTGCTATGTGTACGTTGAATAATTGCTTGGTCTGTGGGAGAATGTGGAATACCCGTGACATGTTGAATTCCCCACTGTTGAAAAAATGCTTGTGTTTTGTGTGCTGTATAACCTGGGCCATCCTCTGTTTTTATGTTTTTTCAAACCCCCAGCGTATAATATTTATTGGAGTAGTCCATAATTTAAAAACATGGACTACAGCAGAGAGTTCTACTACCTGAGGAGATCCTGTGACAATGTGTATATCATTTTTCCAGGGTCCTTCAGCATCTTTCCAAATTATTGCTGCTCGGCCTGTCTTGCCAGACTCATCAGTGAATACTGTGAGGGCCTCAGTTATTGGCGTAATAGTTAATTGTCAAGCAGGCAAAAGAGGAACAGAATTTAGGGATTGCACAGTTTTGTGTCCTGGGAAATGAATACTAATTTGCCCTGTAAAATCTGCTAGAGCACACTGAAAAGCAAAAGACTGGTGAGTTAAAAAGGTTAGTTGTTTTGTATCAATAAGCCGATAGATAATATTAGGTTCAACACCATATAAATTCAATAACCGCTCTCTTCCTCTCTGAATGACCATAGCTATCATTTCAGTGGCTATTGTAACTGTTTTTCCAAAATTATGTGACAAAAATATCCATTCCAAAATAATCAGTGGATCTACATCTTGCGGAACCCACTGTGCTAAGAGCCCATAGGGTTGAAAAGATGAATAAAAAATGAAAAGGCTAATAGGGTGGTCCATTTTTTGCCTATGAGCAACTTGACTGGTTAATTTTACAACCACTTTATCAAGTGCGGTTTGCGCAGAGGGGGTGAATGTTCGAGGAGGTGTCAAACATGGATCCCCCTCCTATAATTTGAAGGGGGCATGGAGCTCTTCCGTAGATATTCCCAAGAGAGGACAGATCCAATTTATGGTTCCTAAGAGTTTTTGGAAATCATTTAGAGTCTTTATTCCTGTCCTCAGGGTGATATTCTGAGGTTGAATGTTTTGTTCAGATATTTTCCATCCTAAATATTTCCAGGGTGGAGCTTCTTGATTTTTTTCTTCTGCAATTTGGAATCCTGCTGTTGAGACTGCTTGAATCACTTGCCATTTCACTTTCTGGGCTGTTTGTTCCAATTCCACAGCAATTAAAATGTCATCCATATAATGATAGATTAAAACATTCTCAAAGCACTCTTGTATAGGGCTCAAAACTGCCACTACAAATTGTTGACATAGTGTAGGACTGTTTTTCATGCCTTGTGGCAACACTTTCCAATGATATCTTTTATGGGGGTCTGCAGCATTGATCGAAGGCACAGAAAAGGCAAATCACGGTGCATCTTGTGGAGCAAGACATATCATGAAAAAAGTATTTTAAATCGATGAGTATGAGAGTCCATGTTTGTGGGAACATTGTTGGCGAGGGGAGCCCAGGTTGCAAAGCTCCCATATCCTCAATGAGCTTATTTATCTTTCTTAGGTTGTGTAAAATCCTCCAAGCATTATTTTTCTTCTGAATTACAAAGACAGGTGTGTTCCATGGGCTGGTTGTGGGGACTATGTGACCAGCTTTCAGCTTTTCATCCACCAATTTGTTTAACTGCAGCAGTTTTTCTTTTGGGAGGGGCCACTGATCTACCCACACAGGCTCATCTGATTTTCAGGTTAAAGGTGTGACCTGCTGCAAAACAGTTGCCCCTGGGAAAAGTCCATACTTAAATGCACTCCCCATTGGCTTAAACAGTCTCTTCCCCATAGGGTAGGAGATCCAGACAACACAAAAGGCCTAATCGAGGCAGATCTCCCTTCTGGTCCAAAAATAACAAGCTCTCTGCCCTGCTTTGGAGAGGTTCGACCACCAGTTCCTGCTAATGAGGTATGAGCATCCACAATGGCCAATGATAGGGCCATTGTGATGCAGAAATGACTGTAACATCTGCTCCACTATCAACAATTCCTTGCAAAGTAATGTTTGTCCTCTTTAAAGTACAGGACAACTGGGGTCAGTCCGAAGTTAATTGTTGAGTCCAATAAATTTCAGGTATCCTGAAGAGTTAAAACATCCTGAGCCCTGCACAGTGTGGACAGCATCCAGTCACTGGGGTGAAAAATGTATTAATTGTGAGATTTGGCTTCCTTCTGGTATGGTGGCATTGGAGTCCACGTCATTATTTTAATTTCTCCTTCAAAGTCAGCATCTATGACCCCTGGCAGCACAAAAGGACCCCTTATCACTGTAGAGGGTCATAATGCTACCTCTCCATGTCCGAATGGGCCATATGTGCCTGTTGGAATAAGCACAACTAATGTGTCTTGAATTATTGTCTCTCCCGAGGTGGGCAGGTCCACTCCAGCACCGCCGCTTGTGCTGGCACGCACACTGTGGCAGCTCCCAGAGGGGGCAATTTGGAGGGGTGATTTGTTGTCATGGCGCAGCCCCTTGCTGTGTTCTGCTTGGGGTTTCCCAGTAAAGTTAAAGGTTGGCCATCCCAGTCAAATTTCGATTGGCATTGACTTACATAATAACGCCCTTTATGACAGAGCGAGCAAATTCCAGGTGCTCTCCTTTTACTATTTGCTTTTATTTTTGGACAAATGGCCATACTGACTGCATGAATAGCACTGCTGTGACTTAGCCAACAATGCCACATATGCTTCATCAATCAGACACAGATTGCGCTGTCTAGACCCGACATTCATACAAGCACTTAACATACCATCTATGCTCAGATCTCGTAATGGCCGCAACACTTTCTGACAGTCAGGGTTAGCATTCTCAATAGCAAGTTGCTTGAAAATATATTTCTCATTATCAATCTGTTTCTCCAGAGCCTCATTATGTTGGTCTAAAAACTTCATAAACAGCTCGTTTGCCTCTTGTTTGATTCAGACAAAAGGCTGTCTCTGTTTACCAGCGTCGGAGAGAGTTTTCAAAGCCCGCAGTGACAATTGTTTAACTTGCTGCAAGCCCGCCTGGCAAATCCTAGCTTGCGCAGCATTGGTGCCAAAATCAGCCTGACCCAGTAATGCATAGGCAGTAACCGCTCACAGTGGGTCACATGCCCTCAATGCTAAGTTTTCAGCAGCCTGGGTGCCTGCAAGCTGCCTCATTTTCGATTCCCACATAGTACATTCCATGTCCATCATTATCAAATGAAACAATGTTATGAAAACATTTGGGATAAATGCATGAGTATCAGAGACAGAGTGTATCAAATGAGTTGTACACGTGGCCCTGAGTCCATGGTCCATCACCTTTCGCCTGATATCTTTGAGAAAAGCGCAGGAGAGACCTTCCCACTGCGGGTCTTGATCCGGCAGACAGACCACCGGGAAAGCACACAATACATCTGCATCCCTTGCCCGTCTCCCTACTCTCTTTACAGCTGCCTGTACACCATGAGGGTTTGAGGGACATAAATCAGGCTCTTTTTCTGGATCCATAGGTCCTGGGTCAAAAGGACCATCCAGGTCAGCATCAGAATTATCAGACATCAGAACCACAGGAGCAACAACAGCAGACTGATTTTCTGATCTCAAAGCAGAATTCAGCAAAGAGGGCGGTGGTATGGGAGCAGAGGGTGCCGCTTCTGCTCCCTGTGCTTGGGAGGCGACATGATCTTTTAAAGTTTCATTTGCCAAGAGCTCAATAAAGCGGTGGCAACTTTATCGTTTTTTGTAGCACAGTCACATAAATTAACACCAATTTTGTCCCAAATCTGTGGGGTATAAATATTAGTGAAATTAATAGATGGATTGAGTTTTGATGCCCGGAGAAGGATATGTTTCAATTCTTCCTTGTCAACTTTTTTCCCATACTGCTTAAGAATCATAGCAAAAACTTCTAGAACATTTCCCTGCTCTTTTGTTAAAGCAGACCCCATAATTCTCAGCCGCTTATCACTGTCCTGTGAAAGCAATCTGTACAGTTTGAATTTGCTTCCTTTCAGTGTACACCTTTGCTTACTTTCAGCAAGCAGTTCTTCTGAGCCACGCCACCGGATCGACAACTAGCCGCATTTCATGCCCCACGTTGGGTGCCATTTGTGGCATTTCATAACATGGACTCAAGTTGATGCAGAGACTCAAATCTTCGTTTATTACCACCAAGCCCTTTTTATGCCCCTGTTCAGTACTCTCCCAACCTGCACATACATACAACATTCAATCTCATTGGCCCCTGTAAAACTCTCCAGGTAAACAGTCCAATCATAATGCTAGGGACTCTCTCACAACCCCCACATCACTGGCCTTCAATGCCCCAGTTTATCGCCCCAGGGCTTGTCAAAGCACCAAGGCCTCAGAGCTCATTCTCAAACTGTTCTTCATGGAAATCATCGCCTTCACTCCCCACACCTGAGAACAGATGAAATGCTTTACTTAACACCTGCAGTGGGACCCAGTTCCTTATGAAGTCTCTTAGTTGCAGCAGCAAGTGAACATTTATCACTGTCCCAAATAATCTGAGGTAACAAACTGGGCAGTAAGGACTGCAAAGTAAAAGAGAAGAGAATCCAAAAGCCAGCAAAAAAAAACCAGCTCATTTCAAAATCTGTGCAAGAATTTTTGCATAGTGCTTACTGAGATGGAGACTCACCCTGGGGTTTTAAAACCACCTTGAACAGAACTATCAGACTACTGCTGAAATACTGTTCTGCCCTTCTTCATCCCTGTAGTGCACCAGTACTTGCTAACCTTGCTTCACCATTAACAACTCTTCAGCCCGTTGTTAAAGGAATAGGCAGCAGTGGGGGAGGAAGGGCCTGCCCTCTCTGTGGTGACACAGCTAGACTGGCCTAAGCCAGCTTTGAAGATGCACCCTTAACTTCTGCTAGGCAGTATGAAAAATAGCAGTAATATTGAAGTAAGCATATAATATTTTCCAGTGAGCGTTTAGTTCTACTGTAAAAAGAAAATCCTTATTATTTTCCTTTTCCCTTTCATGGGACATAACATTTTTGCGATCTCAATACAGATTTCATGTGAAATTATGGTTCTGAGCTTACTGTTTCTTATTTTTTTTAACATCCTACTGTCTATGGAATTATCATGTCATCAAAGGGAGCATTCCTGACCCCAAACAAAGCCTACTGTGAAGGAAAACAAACATCTGTAGATTCGGAGTCACTGCCTACAGTCTGCATATACTTATCACCTGGTTCCAGAGTGAGCCTGAGTTTGGTCTTGGTTCGGAAGCTCTGTGAAGTCTGGCTCAGCTTACAACTGCTTTAGCATGTTGAACACACAGTCTTGAGAATGTTTTCCTAAGAAGTCCTCTGGTCTGACAGCTCCTCTAACCACAGACCTGAAGCTGTTCCACTCTCCCATTCCCATTAGTAGTAAAGTTAAGTCTTAAAATTGTAGTCTCAATTCTAAAGCACAATCGGGAAATAACATGAATTCAGAAGCCTCTAGGAGAAATACAAAATATTTGGCTTCCAGTTGGCTTCATTACCAAGTGGTCAACATAGCTTAAAATCAGTATTCTGCAAATGAAACGCAACCAAGTCAGCAAGACATGCTGATGAGAGATCAAAATTCTAGAATTCAAATGTAACATTAGTGGTCTCCCTTTTCTTCTCATTAGAGAAGAATAATTTGCTACATTTCATTACGATAAAGTGCAGTTCATTAAAAAGTGATGGACAGCTAAGCAATTGCCTGAACATAGTTGTTGTGCATCTTGAGGGTGAGCTCTGGCAAAAAAAACAGAAGCAAACAAGCAGCCACATTCATCCTAGGTTTACACTTCTCATAAACTCAGTAGCAGTAAACTTTGCCTTCCCACCACCTCATGCTGGCCATTGCAGGCACAGGAGGGATAAAGCCACCCTACTCCTGCATTCATGTCCATCTCTTCACAGGAGGAATTTCAAGATACTTCTTTTTTATGTCTTCTTTAAAAATCTTCTAGCATCTTTCACAAGGGAGGGAAGATCATAGGGATAATCCATAAGCCTGAGCAATTCACTGAAAACAAGGTTTTGTAACATCATGGCATACCCACAAGAAGTAAGTTAGTTTGCCATACGGTATGGCTTGAACACTGTGATTCAATCTGAAAAGCAATATACTCTGCATTAGGTGGGTTTTTTCTTTCTTCCTTGGCAGTTGGCAAATACCACTGTCCCTCAGCAGCACTAACCAGTCAGATCCTAACTGCTACCTGAATTTCTTTTGGCTCATTTCCCTCCACAGACTGAAATAAAAACCAATTCAGCAACTGTGTTTACTGTTTTCTTGCTGCCACATAGATGTTTATAAAGAATTTTCTACAAAGGGGATATCAAAATGTGTCCAGTCTTGTTGTCCAGGAATCAACAATATCTCTGATGGGAACTAATTTATGAAATGTGTTGCATCTCTAGAAAACTTGTTTCCTGTCGCAAATGAGCATAAGGAGAAAAAAAAAATAATTGCTGAATAGGGGAAAAAATGTGCCTTTCAGCTTTGGTGTTGCAGAATGGCTCTAAGAGCAAGGCCATGGATCCTTAGAGGCCTTGTGCGAGCAAAGCAAGGCGTAGGCCTCACAGATAACCAGAAACTGGATGTGGGAGGAGAATGTGAAGGAAGCTGTGTAGAACTAACCAATACTGTTGTGACTAGCAGGCGTGGCTAAACACCACGCGGATATAAGCGAAGTGCACCACAAATAAAGTAAAAGTTTGCTTATCACCCATATTGGGTTGGCGTGTCTTGCTTCTCCTCGCCGCTTACAAATGGTGCCCGAACAGGGACATGGAATACAGGGCCCCGGTTAACGGGGACCCGGAATACAGGGCACCGGTTAATGGGGACCTGGTATACAGGGCCCTGAGTATCAGGGACCCAGAACGGCAAGTGAGCGGCGCCGGTGGCGGCGGCCGGGGAGCGCGGGCAATGCTACTGCGGTGGCGTGACGGACCCGGGTGCTTGGACTGACGGAAAGGAGTCCGCCGCTGGGGTGAACCAGACACTGCTGCATCGGGAGGCCGATCCGGAGACCGAGGTTACAGAACGATCCAGAAGAGGACGATCCGGAAAAGGCCGGCCATGAAAATGGACTGAGAGGTAGCCCCTGATTTATTACAGTGCTTTTTATAAAAGCGGGGAATTGAGCCTGAGACTCTAAAGCAGCTAGCAGGTCTAGTGGCTGTAGGGAAGGCTAAGGGATTTTTGTAGATCCTAATACAGTTTTTGAGGAGAGTGTGTGGCGAAAGTTTGGTGATGAACTATTTGACTCAATGCTTAATGATGATAAAATGGCAAAGAAACTCTGTAAACCACAGAGAGAAGTAATAAACTGTACAAAAAGATACAAGGCAGAAAAGAAAACTGCCGCTGTAGCAACGGAGAAACTAGGAACAGACGTCCCGGTCGGTTGAAGCTGGGAGAAGATTACAACTCATTTCCCCCAACTCTCGGGAGCATAGGGTTCCCCCCCCCCCCCTTCCTTTTCTCCCCCTCCTTCATCAGAAGGTGCCGCAGAGGAGGTGTAACCCCCTGTTCCCCCACCACCCCAGTTCCGAAAGTAGGGACCTTGAAAAGGACAGAGAAAGTATATTAGAAGGGATATGCATGATGAATGTTGAGGAAGGTGAAAGGAAGAGGGTGGTGCCTTGGTGCCGGATCGATTGGGGCGCCATTTTGAAGCACGCAGTAGAAAACAGAGATTATGCGCTAGCGGGAGATTTAAAGGAACTGCAAGCCTTTCCAACCCATTATGCCCTAGAGTGGAAATTTTTAACTCAGTTACGGAGGAGCCAGGTCTGCAGATGGCTACATACTGAACGAGAGACATCTGACAAGAAAGACATAGCTGCGAGCAATGGAGACCCTGAGTTCAGCCCAGGATCAGACCCCGAATCCCCTGAATCCAAGCCAGATTTACATCCTCTGCTTCCAGACTCTGACTCTTTGTCTCCCAGGTTGGTCTGCTCAGACTCACTGCCCCTGGAGACGCTCAGCTGCAACAATGGTTAATCAAAGATGCGATCATTACTGGTGAATTTTCTGCAATGGGCATCTCTGCATATCCTGTGTTTACTACACAGCAGGGGGCTAAAGAGTGGGAAGCTCTTGATCTCAAAATAGTTAAGGAGGCCTGACAAGCAGTGACCACGTATGGGTTAAAATCCTTTTATACTCAAGCTGTATATGTTATGATTTTTCTTGCAATTGACAGGGGGAGCCCATACAGATTCTCTGTGATGCTCATGTACTAGAAGTTGGTAAAAATAAGTACGTCCAGGTTTCTATCAACCTTTGGAGACCTTTGTAGATACTGCTGGCCACTTCTTCCAGCACAGGCTGGCCACCTGTGTCGGAATGAGTGTGCATTTTGGTCAGTATAAAAGCCCAAGCCTCAGATGATGTGGGGGAGGCAGAGCTTCTGCGGGGACGCCCGCTAAGGTTGAGCCTGCCACCTCGCACTGCAGTGATGCTTCTCGGAGCTGGTTTGCTATTAGTCTCCACAGGGTCCTTGTGCCACGTTCTGTATGTGGAACTGTAGTGGGAGTAATGATTGTCTGGATTTTGTGCTTCAAATATTGTAATTGTGTGGCGTGTACTTGTGGGATCCCATATGTGTGCGTGTGTGTGTGCTGAGGGCAGACGGTGTTCTGTGTATTTTTCTTGTTGGGTTCACGTAAAAGCTTTCAATCGGTAGCTGTTTAACATTTCAGGCATGAAAGGGTTAATGTAAAGGTGCGGTTGCCGGCGGGTATTTATGGTTGCTGCTGAAGCAGGCAGGCAGCTGCAGCTGCTGCCCAGCAGGCCGGCTTCTGCAGGGATTAAAAAAAAAAAAAAAGGGGGGGGGGGGGAGAGAGAGAGGAGAGTAATGATGCTGCATTTAACCTGTCTAACCTGTCTACTTCTCAAGAACTGATAACCTGGGGGAGGGGGTATATTTGTGTCCTCCTGCCTACAGGTCCATGGCGACTGCCTGCAAAGTTTGTGAAGCCTTGCCATGAGCTGGACAGACGAATGGAAAAACCTGATGCCTCAGCTACAGGAGCTGACTGTGAATACCCCAAGCAGAATGAGATAGAGGAAGAGAAAGAACGAATAACTGCAAAACATCACTTGGAGGTAACTGAAAAGTAACACCCTGAATATGTGTGCTTGTAAAGTAGCTATTATATTGTATATGAAACCACCTGTATTTACTAGCTAGTTGCTAATAAGAAACTACACCTTGTATTGTATAGATTTGTCACTTGTAAAAGAGATGTCAGAGTATGGAAATTTGCAGTAGCTGCTAGAAAAATGCTAAGGCAAAAGCTAGAAAGATTTTAATACAATGGTAGTGTTATAAAGCAGGTAATGGAACAAATTAAGTGGGTGGGAGAATTCCACTGGTAAGAAATTTCTTTGGCTAGTCCCTCACTACCATCAGCATCTTCAACATGCTGCTGCACCCTGTAATAGTTACTCTGCTAATGTAAATGCGTGTGTGCCTTGCTGTAGTAGCGACTTGTTACTGGATAAAACAGAAGGGGGGAGATGTGGAGACAGTGCTCTCACGGGAGAATGCACAATTGGTACATAAACTTTGAATAATCCTGAAAGATACAGCAAGGCCATGAGAGGCCTGAAGAAGCTTAAGCAAGCAAGATAAGAGGCTGGAATTCACCAAGTTAATGAGAACTGTGGACTGTCGGCAAGCTTTCAAGGTTGAGTTCTCACACCTGTGTTTAACCAATTATATGCTAGTCACTAAGGGTCTTCAAGGCATGTATCCCATCATATGCCAAATCACTGTAAGTGCTTCAGCCAGGGCCTTGGCTCAACTAAACAGACTGAGTTGCTGAGCAAACAAATACTACATCGAAGGCAATTTCTGATTTGTTGTTTAATGTTGACTCTGTAAGACATGAAACACTGCAGAACCTTTTGTTATTGGAACAGGGACATGGATGTGAAGAGTTTGATGGAATGTGTTGTATGAATCTTTCTGGTTATTCTAATTCGATACATGCACAGCTGAAAACCCTGGCTCAGCTTACCCAGCAATTGCAAGTGAGCAATGACCTAGGGATAACTAAATGGTTGTCCTCATGGGGCATTACAGGTTGGCTTAAAACACTGCTATTTGAAGGACTGCGCTTATGTATCATTGCTATTTTAATCACTGTAGTTGTTAGACTTGCTTATAGTTGTGTGATGAAACAAGTGAACAGAATAACCCACAATGTTTTGCTCGCACAAAAGAAAAAGGGGGGAATTGTTGCAGAATGGCTCTAAGAGCAAGGCCATGGATCCTTAGAGGCCTTGTCCGAACAAAGCAAGGTGTAGGCCTCACAGGTAACCGGAAACCAGATGTGGGAGGAGAATGTGAAGGAAGCTGTGTAGAACTAACCAATACTGTTGTGACTAGTAGGCGTGGCTAAACACCACGCGGATATAAGCAAAGTGTGCCACAAATAAAGTAGAAGTTTGCTTATCACCCATATTGGGTTGGCGTGTCTTGCTTCTCCTCGCCGCTTACACTTTGGCACTACAAACTTTTTCCATCTTACAGTCAAAACAGAGACAGATTTATTGATTAAAGTCCGATTGCTATTGGTCATAAAACAGCTTTAGAAGCCATCAGGCACAATTCAGTATGGCTGTTTTCCAGGCTTCTCTTTCCCATTGATAACATTCAGGGAAACATATGTTAACATCACAGAATAGGTACTTATTTCAAACTGGGAAACTACCTACCTTATGTATTCTCAAGTAAATATGTATTTAAGTTTATATACTTAAGACTTAGTAGAGGGTAACCATAATTGGGTTTTTTAAGGTTTCACAACCTCTGTTTTCCTAATGGCTGCCCAAAGAATGTTTCTAAATCAATAAACATTTGGTTAATACACATTTCCTGTCAATGAATTAAAAAAACACTACTTTTATCTAATATTTGGATAGCTTATTCTGCCTGCTGAAAACTTCCATGTGCTAGCAAATAATTTCCCCAGTCACCAGACCCTCAAGCCAGGCTGTCCCACAAGGTCACAAGAATGGCGATACTGCTTATTGCAATTTTCAGTCCACCCCGCCTGTGAAATGAGCTCACTCCTCTAACGGAGATAACAGGGTTTTATTGAGGGACAAAGTCAATAAAGCAAAAGCAACAGCGCTGGGTGCATTACCATAGCCAGAGGCACACTGATTAGCATTTGTTACAGGTTTATATACTTTCAGTACTGCATTAGCCATATACATATTCATAATTCCCATGTATAGGCGGGAATATCATAACTAGCTCCGGGAACTTATTATCATAAGTCTCCTCCCCTTGGCGTCTGCTCACTGCTCTCCGGTGATCGTGGGCAGGGGTCTTGAGGATGAAGTAAGCAGTTTTCCTCATGCAGGCAGGGGTCTTCAAGATGAAGTAAGCAGTCTTCCTCACGGCGTGCTTTTCACCTTTGGCACAGTTGGATGCCCCAGTAATCACAAAACTAGCTAAAACCAGCCATGTCTGTAATTTTTCTGATAGCTGGCAAATATTTAGAATAGTGTGACCTTCATACAAAATTCATTGCAAGAAAAACAGGACAAGCAGACAAGAAGTATCCAAAGCTAGCAGATGTTCCAGAGGCACTGTCTCCAAACTAACTGATAAATAGAAGGATGGTGTGAAATAATTCACTCATGTTTAGTGGGGCCACTAAATCCTGTTATCTCACCACAGACTTACAACAAAAAACATTGTTCTTTATCTTTGACCTAAGTTAAGCTAAGAGTACTTTAACCCTATGTTTTCCAGGCACTAGCTTTCCTCATATCAAGTGTGTGT
The DNA here is from genome assembly GCF_028554395.1 of Pezoporus wallicus. Lineage (NCBI taxonomy): Eukaryota > Metazoa > Chordata > Aves > Psittaciformes > Psittacidae > Pezoporus > Pezoporus wallicus. The sequence continues at coordinate 3,668,918 of NW_026638360.1, read as the reverse complement.
CGTCCCTGTTCCCCCCCCCCCTCCTCCTTCTCTTTTACCTTTACAAATTCTTTTGCGGTGTCACTCCATTTTGCTCAAGAGTTCTGGCCATTTTCAACTTGTTGTCTAATCTTGTGTCCTTAGCAATCTTTGTTTCTGTTATTGTGAACTCATACAGTTATGTCCACATAGCAACATCTATGACATGCGAAACCCAGTATATTTATGTGTGTATCACACAGCCTGTCCAAGTGTCCTACGGCATCCATTGAAAAACACATTTGTACAGGTATTCCACAGGTCTGTTGCCCTGCTGTGACTGACAGGTGAAGGCCAATAGAAATACATGCATTAAAGCAAATGCGGTTCAAGACCTTGCCCAAGCGGTAGCTCTCCTGTTTATTATTTCCCTATTAATGTAGAGATAATGCTGTACAAATGCTTGGCCTGTGAGCTACAGTACAGGTATCCTGACTATGCTATGTTCCACTTGTAAAAGATACTTAAAGTTTAGCTGAGATCACAAACAAAATGGAGCACCTCCACTGCAAGATCACCCCTGCTGCGATGCTTTCAATGTAGAAATGTTGATTGAGTAATTGCCTCTAAGTGCAGGAAAAGCTATGGAGAACACTGGAATGTGTTTCCCCAAAAGCATCAAGTGCCTGCCTTTTCACAAAAGGAGAGACAAACCAGATGCCCACAGAAAGAAAGCATCAGCTTTTCAAAGCCAGGACACACACAAAAATACACCTCTTCATAACTGTAAGGATGTTCCAAGATCAGTGGAAGTTTCTAAAGGCTATCAGCACAGATGGATTATTCACACGTAATATTATGACAGATACTGATTCGGAGAAAACTCCAGGAACAAACTTGCCAACAAAGTTTCAAGCTGACAAGCAGGTATTCTTGTGGTGCCGGGAGACACAGGGGATAGCTTCTCCTAACATGTATCACCGTATTGCTACACAGGCCATCCTTATATAGTCACTGGGCATACATACATACTCGTGAGGCTATACATGAATTACATCATTTTCCAGAAAGTTTCCTGCATGCATACAAAAATGTGATGGTGGTCTCTGAGGGTCATTTACTTCTCCCAACAATCTTCATAACTTCCGGCAGTCTTTGAAGCACCAGCTTAATTAACATTACAGACATAGCAATCATCCTGTCTTCTACTTATCAGTTGGTTTAACTGTGCCCATCCTGGACATCTGCTAGTCCCCAGTACTCCCCGGTAGATGTTTACACCAGCTCTATTTATCAATTAGTTTAACTGTGCCCACCCTGGACATCTGCTAGTCCCAGATACTCCCCATCCCCAGGTCCTGTTTCTCTATTCTGCTTTTCTTTCACTTTTTGTACTAAGGTCCTAAGGACCTAAACCTATGTCAACTACCTTCAAGCACCATCATTATTTTCCATTACAAAGCCACCAAATTTAACATTACTTAGAACTGATTACATTTTGTGCTTTTGTGCCTCATCTCAATACACACAAGGATTGACATCAGGATGCACAGTCACTCACAAACACATATGATACACTGATAAACTCCACAACTTGTTAAAGTTGTAAAGTAGGTATGCTTTATTCAGCACATAGGGGATCGTTCCTCCAAAGGTATGTGCGTTTTTCCTCTGTTACTCAGTTTGTTTATATTACATATAATGGTTATATAAACATGAGAATGCTTCGCGCTTAATACATATGCAAAACCTATTTCCGTCTAGTATTATAATTAGTTTTCTGGCATTCATCCCATTGATGCGCTTGCACAATGCCTCCTGGTGGTGGTCGTTAGGGGGTCGTGAGGATGAAGGCCTGTAGTTTCTATCACCGTGAGGAACCTCTTGCTTTCATGCAGACTCAATAGGGTTTCGCTTCCTATCCAAATCTCTGGTTTGGTACAAGCTGGTTTTACGTACCTGAAAGCAGGAACTTGTCAAGCTTGTAAATTTTATTACTCTGGTTATTTCTTTTTGTTTCCTTTCTTTCTATGGTTACTATTTAAACAAGGATGTCTTTTAAGTGTACATTACAAGTTATGAATCTTATCTATTACAATTTTGCCTAGTAGCTGTAACTCCTATAATTCTGCTTCGCAATTTTAGCAACTTTAACTCCTACGGTTCTGCTCTGCCAAGCACGACTGCTTAAGCAAGCAACGTGATAAACGTTAAGCAGGCACAATGTTAACCCTTTATTCACAGATATCACATAAAATGTGGAAAAACTATCAGGATAGACACAGACACACAGGAAATGACAGAGAGAGGCAGACAAAATGAAGCACGCAGAGAAATCTGCAGCGACAGGCAGTTTCTTCTTCCAGTTGTGTCTCCTCACCACTGGGTACTGATGAGGGACTCAAAGATGAACTTGCAACTCGCCGTTTCTTCCTCTTCTGTTTTTGAGAGATAAAAACTATGGTTGGTCACTGCCTTGCAAATACTTTCCCCATTCTGGAAAAAAAAAAAAAGCCTGGGTATCTTTTTTAAAGAGGCCAAAAAACGACCAGAGAACCCGGCACCCAACCGTGACCGTGACACAGGAGCGCGACAACCTCCTCGCCTGGGGTTAACGCGGTACGAGATGGCGGTTATGGAGTAACGGTCGCACCCAGCAAACCGCCACAAGATGGCAGCGCCAGCCGCGCCCCTCCCTCCGCGCGCAGAGCCTGCAGAGGCTCTGGACACCTACAGGTGCCGGTGTCCGGAGACTCTGGAGACGCGCACACACGCCGGCAACGAGCTAGTGGGAGGGGGCCAAAGCCCCGCATGCCGCGCAGACTTCCTTCCGCGTCCGCGGCTGCAATGGGGAGGGTTGTGAGGGGCGAGAAGGTCTCAGGAGCGGGAAAGGGGGGAAAATGGCCTCTACTGTTGATGGGCGGAGAAGAGGGGAGAGCTTGCTGGGGGGGGAAACGCAGTTCTTCAGCAGGCTCAGGGAGAGGGTGCTTGTTCGCAGGACGGTGTGAGACAAAAGCCGTATGAGCGCTGGCAAGCGGGCTGAGCTGGGAATTTTCAGGAAGCTGGTAAAAAGAGAAGGGGATAGCAGCAGGAGGGGAGAAACCCAAAAGTTATTTTGAGCCTTGTAAGATGTCCTAGTTTGGTCAAGAAAAGTCCACTTTCAACAGTCTGGTTTTCTTCAGCAGATTTTTGCTGTAAGCTGTCCAGAGCAACTTTCCTGACATTACTTGCAGTGACTGATTTCCAACCCCTTAGCATAAGAAAAAATAGGTTCTGGTGACTGTAATTCAATCTTACTTCATTCAGTAGTCCTTGGTATATTATGTGATACAAGACACCATTAGAAGACCATTGAAATAAAGGTAGCTTCATAAAGTATGGACTTCAGTCAGATTGTTCAGAAATAACAGAAAAAAGTGAATACGTTCATTAGTGAGAAGGAAGCACACCTCTTCACAAGTAATTTCGTATTGGTAATAGCCTAATTACCTTATGTAGATTAAGAATATTTTAGTTAGTGATAATACACAGGAGGAATATGCTGAGAAATAGTGCTCCTGGCTACAGAGGCACAGCCTAGAACATCAGCATACATAACAACCTGCAGCAGAGAGCTCCACAGCCTCCTTACCCAGCCCTGGGTTAAGTATCATCTTGTACTGTCTTGAACTTGCCACTGGCACCACCTTTTACTGTCATTCTTTGTGTGTTCTTTTGTTCATTATTTACTTGTGATTGCTTGTGTTGGAGATCTTAATTAAAATATTTTAATCTATTGACTGTGAGAGGTCCCAGTTTCTCTGCTTTCTTGCAATTCACATTGTATGTGCAGGGACACAGGCCCCAGACCAAACTCTGGTTCGTGCCATCAGACTGAAACACATCCCCTGTTGTATAATGTGACCCAGATGGAGCGTCCTACTACTGTATGGGCCCTGCCAGATTATGTAAAGGTGAAGCACCATCTGCACTTACATCTGTGACCTGATGCAGGTAGCATCACTCTGTAACATAAGAAGGGGAAGAGGCTCTTTACAGCCCATGTCTTTTTTTTCACTTTGGTCACCTTAGTACAAGGTGTTCCTAGAGACTCAGCAACGGCCTTCGTCTGTCATCAGTATTAGCAGGAATTTCAGGATATATATGATGGAAATAACGACTGCAGATTTGCTGGTGTGGAAATAATCTGGGGGCCAATTTGGAGGCATTTTGCCCCCAAATGTCAGAAGTTTTAAAGTGTAAAATTTCAGGATGACTTGAAGATAAGTAATTTTAAGTAGCAGATACGAAATACCAGTGTGCTTGCCTTCCACTTGGTTAGTCTGGAATGGTGACATTTAAAAGCTTTTCCAATACGAACAGTAAACAAAGTTTTGTTTTACAGGGAGTGTAGGTCTGCCAAGTCTTAATTACAGCCTGTTGTAGATCCAGTGTTCAGGAAAATGCCATAGAAAGGAAGGTGATGAATTTGCTAGGTATGAGAGGGTCAGTCCCTAGTATCTGGACTTGGAGAATAGAAAGAAAATCTTTTATGCTTGGGAAATGCAGAGATACTCTGTCACCAGAGCTGGAAGGAGTATGGTTAATACTGTCTGGCTGGGGGAAAGTCTGTGTAAACTCTGGCTGAGACATTTCCAGAAGTATGAGCTAACTGAGACATGACCTTGAGTCCAAGTCAAAAATTAGGTTAAATTTTAGGGGACTTGCATTTATGCCTCTTTCTGAATAAATATTGAGTTGATTAAAACTTGTAGCAAAGCATTGGGTTTCCCAGGCTTAGAGACCTGGCATCTAAGACTTGCTACAGAACCCTCTTCGCTATTTCTGAAGTTGGTATTTTTTCTTTCTGTAACAAAGGAGGCAGACATGAACAGCAACATGCAGCTGTTATCAATGCACAACATTATGTAACTCATTTGGGTTTGATTGCTCCTGAAGAGTGTGACCCTCCTGCAGCAGGAGGTGTCACTCAGTCGCAGCATAGGCACTCTCATGCGCAGGCTTCCAAAGTTACAGTCGGCAGCTTCAATCAACACCACACAAGTCCAGCCCCATGAGCTACTCGCAAACACACTGTGTCTATATGCACTCATGGATTACTGGGTATGTGGATGGCTCCCACTAATGGCAATAATGGGGGATTGTATTCATAACTCTTTTTAAAAAATCACTCTGAAAGTACATGTGATAGCATCCCTGTGTGCATTATGTGAGTCTCACCCCACTGCACCAAAAAAGAGCTGAACAAGAGGCAAGAAACTCAGGGCTCTAAAAATCATAGTTTGTGAAATGGCAAGGAAAAATAAACTGATTCTGATTGTTTTCCTGAAAAAGCTATTTCTCTCTCTTTGCTGTTCACAAGGCTTCTTTTACCTCTTTGGTTTTCAGGCTACAGATGAAGGTGTTCAACAATAGAGAAAAGGATGGTGGAAAGGATACAGAGTCCAGCACGTCACAATTCAATGCAACAGAGAGACAGGGTCAATTATTAAACCAGCTGCTTTCTGCAGCCTGCAGCATTTTCAGCATTTTGTAAGGAAAGCTGTTTGAAAAGCTACTTTATCTCCTGCAGCGTTAAATGAACATACCTGCTTTTGCATTTGTTATCGTGTTTGTAGTTGAAAGCATTGGGCAAACATCCACTGCTCTGTGTCTGTAGAGTTTGTACACCTTCTGCGTCAATTCCCTGATTCTGCAGAGCCTTAATTCCTACCAGTATAAAACTGGTACAAGAATATATATTAATGTAAATACTTCTGCCAGAGCTAGAGAGAGGCAGGCAACTATATTAATACTGCTAAATATTTTTCCATATTAAACACTAGATCAGCAATGCTCTGATATGAAGCTTTATCTATAGGAGGAAAATGTAGGACTTAGACTGTAAAAGCAGTCATGAAGCTTAACACCGACTGGCAATTATTCACACTTTTGTTTCCACTTTGAAAATCCTTTTTGCCTTAAATTTTCTCTTGGGGGCATGTGCTTCCATGTGCTTTTGCAAGAAATTTCTTACTTTAATCTTCGGCCCAGAACACAACTAGTCAAATAAAGGCTGTAACTCTCAGCAACACCCCCAGGTAAAAAAAAAAAGGATTAGGAAAGGGTGTTATTATTGGCTTTGTCATCACTGAAAATAATGCATTTTCATTACACTGGAAGATCCTTCTTTTTCTAAAATCTTACACAAGCCAACAAGACAAAGGGCTAATTTCTACCATGATGCAGCTAGGATAATTAAAATTCAAATGGGAAGTACAGGTCAAGATGCAAAAATAGTCATACTAAAGTAAAAGCTTGTGACCCATCTCCAGTGTGGCTTACTCAGTACTGAAACTTTTTTTTTTTTTGTAATGTGAACACAAAGTAGTTGTTACCCATGTAAAAAAAATCCAGAGAAAAACAAGGAATCATTAAAAAAAAAGTAAAATAATTTTACTCTTTCTGGTGCAGAGGGAGACTTTAAAACACTCTAAAGGGGCCACTGACTTTCATTTCACAACAGATTAAGATTCTACTTTTTCCATTTTACAAAACCCACTGGATTGATTAGCAGACTGAAAGGAGAAAGAGAACAAATGGAAACACACCTCATCTAAATAGCTACATGCATATGCCTGGTACAATCAAATATGATAGGCCCAACCCAATTCCTATTTCGTTTCTTTAGTAGTGAACTTTAGAGATAAAAGAAAATGGCTCTCAACATTCATTGGATTAGAAGGCAGCAAGTGATTGTCTTCAGGTCCTCAAACCCTCTTGAATATGTAAAAAAACTTAATAAAAATTAGTATTTTTAATCTAGGAAAGTTTCTAAAGATATAGTCAAGGAGCAGCAGCAGATCAAGAAACTAAGAATGGATATAAAAAAAATATAATCTCCATTTCACAAAATCACAGTAGTCTTTAAACGATAGCACAGCCCTTCACGATCATTTGCAGCCACAGGAAATTAAAGAGATAAAGTGGAGCTGACAGGCAGGGCTAATGCCTGCAGCACGTTATTTTCTCAGCGTCATTGCCTATGGACCCATGAAGCATGTGGTCCATTCATCTATGTATCTGTCTATCAGACTGACAACCTAAAACTACTTCAGTGCTGCAGATCCCAAAAGCAGAGTTTTAAGAGCAGACTGTCAGTAAGGCTTGGTTACCAGGAGCAGCCCGGCAGCTTGGGCAGAGCATAGCACAGGCAGAACAGTGGAAATGAGCTGCCATTGGCCTCCTTGCCACTGTGGCTGGGCTGTCACTGCGTCATTGCTGCTGTGTTTTCTGGGCCAGCTTTAGCATCTCACAAAAGTGAGACTGTGCAGGAATTGTTGGCCATTCATTAGAATAATCTGAAAAGGGGAAACTGATTTCCCTTTTCCTGCAACATTCCCTTTCTGTCATTGTCAAAGAAAATATTTTGCCAGAGCCCAACTCATGCAGTTCCTTCCTTAACCATGTCCTAGATCAGTCTGGATGCAGGGGCTAGGCAGGGAGGGTATTGCGGCGGCCTTAACACCAGGGGTGGAGGAAGCCATGCTGCTGTCACTGCAGGGCAGGGCTTACATGTGTGTCCGCAACATAGAGATCAGTGGTGAACCCAACAGCAGTGAGGGGAAGGGGAAGGAGAAGAATGTCATCAAATGTACATGCTTCATGTGTTAAACTTAGCTTACAGCTGAAGGCAACACAGTCACAACATGACTGCCTAAATCTAGCATCTAGAGTAAAATTAATTAAATTTTTGCTTATGTCTCATGTTATACCTCCAGCAAGATTAAAAAGATTACCTTATAGAAAGGTACTTCTACTTTATTTAAAAAAAAAACAAAAAACAAAAAACAACCCAGAAACAGTTTTCATCAAAAAGGAGAAGCCTTTTCTGGAGACCAAACTGGGCTGATGGAATAGGCTGTACTCAGACGTATCTGATACAAAGGGCTTTCCACCATGAAACGAGTTGTTAAATAAATGCTTGTCAAAATAATAGCAGTTTTTCATAAGTTACTTAGCTCTAGGTTTTAATAAAAATAGTGTTGGTGTTCTACCAGGGATATCTGCTCAGCTGTGAAGGATGATAGAGAACAATGTCTCCCCAGAACTGAACTTCTCATGGTTATCCTGAAAAACGAGGAGTCTGTTTCATTTAGAATTTTCCTAAATTTAGGCTGGCCTGAAACCAAGACACAGCTTCCCCACCAACTCTGTGAGATTTCCTGCCAGTTAATAGCACAGCACCCAATGAGCATTGAGAAGTCTGGGACACAGTTTCCTGGAATCCTTCAGACCCCAGCATCATGCAAATACTCCAGATCAGCCCTTAAACTTTCACTGCAAGTTGTTGGGCCCAGTGAATTTAAGGAGGTGGATGTGTGGATGAAAACTTAGGGATGCTTATACATTCTCTCTGGGAATTGCACTGATTACAAATTGGTTAAAAGACCCATTCTATTTTTTAATCTGATGCCGTAATTATTTATGTTTCGTTAAGTGGAAACTTGGTGGTTTTATAGCTTTTAATTAGTCATACAAGTGAGTGTTACATTTCTTTGTAAGCCTATCTCATCTTCCGTGGTGCTGCAGGTATGAGTTCCTCTTCCTTTGTTGATGTTGAAACTCATTACTTGACACACTAGTTGAAACTAAGTACAGTTTTTCTGTATTCCAGGGAGGATCCACTGCATACTACAGGAGCTCCACCCTTCTGTGCTCACTTTCCAGAAATCAAAATGAAGTGGTTGTATTGTGTGACTGTTGTGAAATGAGAAAGCAACAAACCCTTTATCTGGGGGGAAGAATTTTCTGCTATCTCAGCATATTAAAGGTACAGAGAATGTGGTCTTGGCTTTTACCAGGGAACAAGAAAGAAACTTGTCATCCCAAGGTTGAAAACATGAGATGCAATAGGCAGGCAGGTATCTTCCTTATGAAGAGTCAGTACCGACCATACATGAAGAACATGCTATAAAGATCAGATACAGAACATTGACCCAGGATCTGAAATCTTAAATAAGTACACCCAGAAATTCAGCATCTGAATCAAGAAGATATAAATAAGAGTCTAAAAAGCTACACTGTCCTCTTGCCTTATTTTTGACTGCATTATTGTTTATTTATTGTTTTCTTTATCTGTGTTTACAAGGTGGTTGTTCAGACCTCAAGATGATACCAGTTATGCTGGAGAATCAGCAGACTCAACTGGGCAAGGAAAGAGAGTCTTCTGAAATGCAGTCACTTCAGGCATAGTTGACTGGGGAGTTGTGGTTGTGCAAAAATCACTGAAATACTGACTTATTTTTTAAAAAACTGATTCTCTGAACAACATTACTTACAGCAGGAGGGAGAAGATGACATCCTGAAAAACCAGTTGTAGATGGGTTGTGTGATTCTCCCCTGATACCTTCACATTTCACATGCCTGTAGCATGAGATCTTAATTTATCATCAACACTTTATAGACAGGGCATTGGCAGAGAGGTACTACTCTGGAGAACAGATTGGAGCACCTAGCTTCAGAGCCTCCCTCCCTCCACCAGTTTACAGATAGAGATTTAAAAATGCAATGGTGTAAACAGACATTCCCTCCCCTGCTCCAAAAGACCACTTAGAGTTGCTGCCACAAATGATGCCCTTTCTAGCCTCCAGCGCCAAGACTTTTCCCATGACTCCCAGCTGACATTTTGTCCTTGTCCTGTAGATCTTACTTTAGATGGCCCTAAACATTTTCTGCCTTTTTAGAAAAGCTAGCTTAAAAATAAACTGTTAGCACCTGAGATAAAACAGGGAAAAGGAGATGAGTCATGTGGAGTGGAATTTTGTTGATGGATATTTCCTGGATCTTCATGTGTTTCCCTGGGGGCTGGGGCTGCTCAAGGCCATTTGCTCCAGCAGCATCTTCTTCTCTCAAACCCTTGGAGGAGTCTTTGGGCTAATCTTATGACAAGACTTGATGAGATGAAGCTGCTGTTCATCTCTTGCTTGAATCTCAGCAGTTGTCTCTCCTAGTTATGCAGAAGACCATTACTATTTATACAAAAAAATGGCCATAATTGACCCAGCAAAGATAAGAATTTTTTGAATGTTTGGGTAAAACTCAGAGGAAGAGGATGACAGATGTACTCTGCACCTGGACAGCAGGCAGTCAGAAGAGCAAACACAACTAAATGGTGGGGCAAGGATCAACAGCTTAAATGTGAAGTACAAATACAATGGAGAAACTGATTACATGACTCCTGCAATAGTTAGACTGTGGTGGGCTAGGAGAGACAGAATTTGAGAGAGAGTGAAACACCATACACAAACAGTTGGAACTGGCAGCTAGTTTGCACAGATCACTTCTGAAAACATTCTAGTTCCCTAGTTTTGAAGAAATGTATTTCTCATTCCCTCTTTCTTCCATACATTACATCAAGCAGCACTGCCAGCTTCCGCGTGAGTGAGCATAGGGGGTCTATTGCTCATTCTTAGCCATATGTTCATCAGATACTTATTTGCATGAGTGACAAATTGTTCTGAGCGTTTGAAAAGCTACAGGAGGCATTGCCATTCTCTACTCCTACCTCATCTCTGCAGTCACAGCCTGTGCTGCAGTCAGCTCCCAGGCAGGCAGGGAGGAGGAGCAAGACTCACAGGCCAGGCAGATGTGAAATGTAGAGCAGCACCCTTAAACTGCAAAGGGAAATGCTGTGGAAGTGACCCCTCAGTGATTGCAGAAATGCCAGTCACTTTAGAGAGGAAGATGTTCCTTTCTGAGGAGGAAAAGCTAGTGAGGAAAAGGAATGGTCAAAGTCTGGCATCTCTGCTTCCGCCTGTGGGAAGTGAAGGCAAATGAGCTCTGAGTCCTTGGTGCTTGACAAGCCCTGGGGCAATGAGTTGGAACGCTGAAGGACAGGGAAGGTTGAAGAGCAAGCCTTGGTAGGATGGGCCAGGATGTAGTTGTGGTGGGAATCTCAGTTGGAGGCCAGAGGAGGTGGGGGTTGTGAGAGGGTCTGTAACATTGTGATTGGACTATTTACCTGGAGAGTTTCACAGTGGCCAGTGAGATTGAATGTTGTATGTATGTGCAGGTTAGAAAGTACCAAACAAGGGGATAAAAAGGGCTTGCTGATAATAAACAAGGATTTGAGCCTCTGCATCAGCTTGAGTCCGTGTTGTGAAATGCCACATCTGCCCCTCTCTGTTGGACCATCAAAGGATTTTTAAACCCCTCCAATTAAGACCTTGTATCCTCCTAGTACCGCTGTCCTTAACCTCAGTGAGAGAAATAAAGCTTAAAGGTAATGCTTAATTTTTTTCCATGTCTTACTTTTTTTTTAGAGTAAAAGCCCTAAATAAATGTAATTTTAATGTCCCTCTTTCTTACTGCCAAGTTTGAATGCCCACAAGACCTTAAAAGAAAGAAATCCTATGCCACAAGCAGAGGAGGTGAAGCAGGACTCCTCAGAGAGAAGCTGATGAAAGGGACAGCTGTAACATAAAGATTTGGAGGATATCACAGAAGAAGATGTTTGCTCTGAACATCTTAGTACAAGCTACATTCTTAGTACAAGCTCTGGTTTCAATAATAGTTCTTTCTTAAGGCATGCTTAACTCCTGAAACCAATCTTGGTAGTTCTTATTTAATCAGAGATTGGTCCTACCCACCAGCATCACTGTGAAAAGGAGGCAGAGAAAATTTGCTTTTCAGAGCAAAATTTCTAGTTCTCACAAGGAAAACCACAGGTTTTTGCTTTTCTTTGTTGCGGAGCGCAGATGAAGGCTCCAGTATCTTAAGGGAGTTGGGGTGTGGTGGGAAGTGGAATTTGTCCCTCTGACAGCCCAGCCATCCCAGCATCCATATGTTAGAGTATTGCTAGCTTTTCTTGAAACCCAGTAAAACAGTTATTTTCTAGCAACTTGTGATTTGCTAGATGTTGCAGGAGATTCAGCTTTCTAAAAAGATGTCAGTTGTACTAAGAGCTTGGTCTTTGCAGCACCTCAGGGGAAGGTAATCCATTTTGTGCTCTGAAACTGTCTCTTCATTTAATTTTTTTTTTTCATGTTCTCTCCATTATTTTCAACTGCTTTATCTTCTTCACTTCCTTTATCTTCTTTGCTTAACATCTTCCCATCTGTTTCTCTCACAAAACTGCATTAAAAGATCCTTACTTTTTACGTCCAGGTGTGGAGCTAAAATGATAATTCAGCTTTTACACTCCTTCCCCTCAGTTTAAACAGCTCAAACAAGTCAGGCAACAGATTCCTACAACCAAATATTGTAGACTTCTTTCTTGTTTTCTAATTGAGCCAGTTGAGAAACATTGCTTCTCATATTTTCCTGCATCCTTTAAAGCCCTAACTGTTCCACAAAGGATGTGGGTGTCTGGCTGCAAACCTGTGATATAGCAGAAGAACAGCCATTCCTAATGTTCAGGTCTTCAACCAAACCAGCACTTTGAGAAGACTTTAAAAAGTGTAATTGTTATTATTATCATCGTCATAATCATCTGGATACTCTTACCTAGTAGAATGTAGAAAAAAAAAGGAAGGTGAGCAGACTACCAAAATACAAGCTAATTAGCCTTAGCTTTTTCCAGTATCAACCTATGAGTGAAATATAGTCTGAAATAATTTGGCTTGGGAGGCCTGTAAAACATCATTGACTGTTTCATTAACTGCCTTGTCCTAGCGGACCACTGTTTGAACTATAGGGGTATGTTTGTCCTTTCAGAATGAAGTGTTCTGTAGCTGTATTTCTGCAGACAGCGGGAATGCAACACTAACGTCAAGTCAGTAGCTCAGACTACTTGGATGGAGCACAAGGAGAACAAGGCCCACACTGTCCAAATGTAGATCAGAGAGTGATCAGATTTTTTCAAAGCAGAGGAAGTAGGCTCTACTCTTGCAAGTTAAGGTTGAGAAAGTCCTTTGATTTAGAGTTAGAAAAGGAGCCATGGACAGCAAGGCTGTTTCCCTACCCTCTGTGGACCAGTCATAGTTTAAGCCCAACTGGTTGCTCACTCCCTTCCTTCTTCTTCCCCCTGCTCCTGGAGGGATGGGGAGGAGAATGGAAAGAATGTAAATCCCACGGGTTGAGATAAGAACCAATAACTAAGGTATAACACAAAGCATTACTGCTGCCACCAATAATAATAATGATAAGGGAAATAACATGGGAGGAGAATGCAATTGCTCACCACCCGCTGACCGATACCCAGCCTGACCTGAGCAGTGATCTGGGCCTTGCGGGTGACTCCCTCCAGTTTCTGTACTGGGCATGATGTGGGCCCCTTTGGCTAGTTTGGGTCAGGTGTCCTGTCTCTGCTTCCTCCCAGCTTCTCCTCCTCACTGGCAGAGCATGAGACTGAGAAAATCCTTGGTCAGAGTAAACATTACTTAGCAACAACTAAAAACGTTAGTGTTAGCAGCACTGTTCCCAGGCTAAAAGTCAAAACCACAGCACTGCATCATCTACTAAGCAGGAGAAAAAATGACTGCTACTGCTGAACCCATGACAGGAGCAATACATATTATAATCCCACAGAAATTAAAGGGCAACCAAAAACCAAAATACGCCAACAACCCCTCCAAGCCCCAGGTTTACTAGTTATTTTTATAGGCATGAGGCTGAACTTTTATCTTTGCTTGGGGAACTATGTGGTTTACAACAGCTGCATTAGTACTATACAGCTGTCAATCCCCTTTCCAGTCAGTCTCCTTTATTTTCCACTTCTGGAGACTGTATTTCAGCTCTAAACATCTTTTGATAGCACTGAGAAGTACCTGTTGAATAACAGGAGAAACCTTGCACAGACAGGCTAACTCAAGGAAAACAGAGACACCCTCACCAAGAGAGATAGCCATGAGAAGGTCTGTGCTGATGGCCTAGTCTGGTTCAGTACCTCTCACCTCAGACAGCAGCGTGTCCTTTCTTCTGAGAACGCATTGCAAGTCACTTGAAATTTCTGTTTGTAATCAGCAATATTCTGCCTGCTCCACACACATGGTAATTTTCATCCATGGCCACACCACAAATTCCTTGCCACTAGCTGTGCAGCTATCAGCTTCTTAGTGCTCTAAATAGCTCCCATGTGTCACATTTCGACAGCTCCCCTGCTCCAAGCTGACATTCCCACACCACAGAAATCTGAATAGTCCTGCACAGCTCCTCAGTTTAGGAAATCTAGAAATAACATGTTGGTTTATTGTTTATTTCTCAGAAAGTTTTGACTTGTGGATCTTCTGGAGACTGAAAGCAGGAAAAAAAATCCCATGCATGTACAATGCTCAAATTCAACAGTACATGACTGTTTATTTGTTCATATTTGTCACCATGAGGCTATGTCCCCAGGATAGTTGTTGTCTTGCATAAGAGAAGCCTAGATAATTTGGCTGTAGACTTAGAAAGGTGGCTCTAGTTTCAATTAAAAATACACTTGCATTCCCTTCTGCCTTCTTAACCACACAGCTTCCCTCTCACAGAAGCACAACTCTCTGTGCTCCTTTCCCTCTTGCCCAGACTTTCTTTACTCACCACTTCTACTGAACAGAACACACCCATGTGTTACTTTTTCCCAGCTCCCACACTCAAGCCCCATTTTTCTTCCAGGTGAAAGTGATACAAATTTAACCTCTGAAAAACCCCTCTAAAACATACTTGATTTCTCCTTGTTCAGGCAAAGACAGGGCAGGTTTCCCTTCCTTCCTTACCCGTTTGGATGCTGAAAGACACAGGTAGGACTGGGTTTGCCACCCTGAAGTCACAGCCCCTGGGCATGGCTACCTGAAGCTTGCAGACATGTGAAGTGTAGTTCAGATGTATGCCGACCTCTCCCCCATCTGGATGTCCCAGTTCTCCTAAGGCTGCATGGCAACACAAATGCACAGTGCTTTGTAGGGGAGATTAAGAAATGTTGTCTGCTCCAATTACTGTGCACTGCAAATAAGAATGTAAACGGGTTATTGGCACTTAATATCAGAGTGGGAGTTAACATCAATCTGTATTTTCCCATTCTAATATAATGTCACATCTTTTTCAATCTGTGTCCAAGAAACCATCAAAATGACAGTTCTGTGAACTGCCAGTACTGCTAAACAAGCAAACAAAAAAAGTGAGTGAAAGGCGAGACAGTCATGACCTTCTTGAAATTTCTTCATGTTTCATATCTCCTGGGCATACACTGGGAAAAAATTCTTTCCTTTAAATTAAAAAACAGAACAAACAAAACAATTATCTTACTTTTCCCAGTGTTTGCTTTGGAAGAACTGGCATAATTTGGAAAAGCGGGCTTAAAGCATTTGTTATTAAAAGAAAAAAAGGAAATATTCTTACATTGCTTTTGTCCTGGCAGTGATAGATCCAAGTTATTTTAACTGGATATATTTTTTGTCTTGGGTTTATTCAAGGCCCTTCAGTATCTTTGCAAGCTTCTAACAACAGAATGTGTTTTCTCCACCAATGATGCTGAGAAAAGCATCATAAAGAAACTCGTCAATACAACTGTGTCCTGGGTTCAGCAGTAGCAGTCATTTTTCTCCTTCTTGGTAGCTGGTGCGGTGCAGTGTTTTGACTTTCGGCTCAGTAACAGAACTAATAACAAGGATGTTTTGGTTTGGCCAAGGACTTTGTGAGCCTCATGCTCTGCCAGGGAGGAGGGGAAGCCAGGAGGAAGCAGAGACAGGACACCTGACCCAAACTGACCAAAGAGGTATTCCATACCACAGCACGTCATGCCCAGGATATAATGGAGAGTTAGCCAGAAGGGCTGGGACTGCAGGGTTGGAGGAAGTATCGGTGGGTGCTTGGTCGGGCCGGGAGGGGCAAGTTATCGGTCGGCTGGTGGTGAGGTGTTGTATTCTCTTCCCTTGCTATTTCCGTTATCATTGTTATTATTGGTGGTAGCAGTAGTGATTTGTGTTATACCTTAGTTACTAAACTGTTCTTATCTCAACCTATAGGAGTTGCATTCTTTTCGATTCTCCTCTCCATCCCTCTGGGAGTCGGTGGAGGGAAAGAAGGGGGGAAGTGAGTGAACGAGCCCTCTGCCTGGTTTTAAACCACGACAAACTGTTAAGTAGGTATTTGTTTATTCAGTGCTGGGCACGTGGGGGATCGCTCCTCCTAACATGTGCGCTCACTGTCCAGTTTGTCACAAATTTATGTTAGTAGATATACATGTTCATAAAATTTTTGAGAAGAGGAGGGGTCCTTCTTGGAACTCTGCCACTCCATCTTGAGCATGCGTACTGTCCTCTGGTGGTAGTCAACAGTAGTCATGAGGATGAAGGCCCAAAGTCTTCCTCTAGGTTGAACATTTTACCTTTTCTCTTGGAGTATGTGCCATACTTTCATGGCAGTTTCCCAAACCACCAAAGCGGTCCTGATTGGTATACATCTTTATCTTTAGCACACAAGCAGTCCCTATTGGCTTAGGCCTAGACAAACAGTAACAAAGTTGCTTAATTAACTAACTCACCTTACAATTTTATGCTAACTTCTTCTTTTTCTTAAAGCTTCTTTGTCTTAGTATATAGCTTCTTTGTCTTAGTGAATTTCTGTTATCACGAATAATTCTTGAAGGCTGTTATTGGAGAAGATGGAAAAAAATGAGACATATAAGACTCCAGTAAACAGTACTTATTAGTAGCTGTAACAAGCCACACAAGTGATATCATTGACAGTTTAGTATTTTGAGACCAGCAATTACAAACATTTTATGCTAGAATGTTTCTGTAAATTATAAATAAATTCCATTTGGATTTTTTGCGAATGAGAATGTTTTTCCTGGGGAAAGCATTAGTGGCACTGAAAGAGCTTTGTGTTGACTCCAGAGACCTGTTTTGCTGAAAGGAAAGATGCGGAGGTGACCAGCTGGCTCAGAGATGTTGAAAAAGCTTAGGAAATCCTGTTCTTAGGTTGCTGATTTTGGCATTAATTTGCTGGCTTGAAAAGTGATGGTGTGATCTGGAACCTTCCTTCAGTGGCCAGCTGTGACCACAGGCAGTTTCCAGTTTGCAAGATTTTGGCAGAATTTTTAAAACTGCTGATGTTTGAGAGTACTGATGGTGATACCTTAAGTCAAGTGCTGCAGACACTTGAGAGCATCATGTCTAACATGACAAAATGTAGACATAGCTATAAACCCAACATGTGTGCTTTACCTTGTTTTATTTTTCTGTTGTAAAGATGGTGTCAATCTGCATCATTCAGTGCATAATTATTATTTTTAATGTATGCATTTCTTTAGCTATCATTGTGTACCAGCTTTTTACTTGAGTATTACGTTTTATATTAGTTATTCTCTGTGTTTGATACAAACTTTTTGGAATAGTTATTTTCTGCTGGAACCTCCACCTCTTTGAGTCATTCAGTGATATTCAGCCTTGAAGCCATTACAATGGGAGATAATTTATGAAACACTAAACAAGAAGCCCTCTCTTCCCTCAAGAATTGACTAAGACAAAAACAAAAGGAGTTTGTTCATGGGTGATAATTTCATTGTCTCATTCAATTTTCTTCTGCAATCCTATTACAGCTGTCCAAAGAAATCATGCATTATACAATCCAAGTAATTAAAATATAATTCTAAAAGCTAATTGTCTATAAAAATCTAGAGTTGATCCTTTACTCCTTAGAAATATGGAGGTAATTTCATTCATATGCCAATTCATGAAGACCATCACTGGAATATTTAATACAGGTCCAAAGTACCAACTTCTCTATGTTATATGGTGTTGGAAGAATAAAAACACATTAAAATATTGCAGTGAGGGTATTCCAACACAGAGATGACTAACCCTAACCCTAACCCTTATAGGTCTCTATCTGAGAGAAGAATGCATGCAAGGTCCCATGGCTAAAAACTGATGAAAAACTCCTTGGTCTGGTGCAGGAGGAACAGACAAGCTGATCATCCTGACACCTTCAAGCTTTAAAATCTATTAAACTTGTACACCAGTTAGGAAAACAATAAGATATCTCAAAGCATTCCTTCCAAGACACAGGAAACTAGAATGAGAAAAGGAATACTTGTATGCATACTTGTATGCAACCACTTGTTGCATACAAGTAATCACTTACTTATTGCTTCATTGGTATCTTTTCTGCCACAATAGTTACCTGAAATTGCAGTAATAAGGGTTGTTCCAGAGGGTCTGATTGAAAACTAGAGCTGGTAACAGGCTGTTTGCCCATTGAGCCAGGCCTTTCAGCTACTGCAAAGACATCGAAAGAAAGTGAGAAGAAATGTTGCTTTGTTCATCAAGGAAAATGAGGATATTAAGGATACTGTCTGAAATGCTTTCTGAATGAATTTTAACTCATCTAAACAAAATGCATCAACTCAGCTTGGGAGTGGCTGAAGAAAGTGTTCAGGAAGGAATAAGGCACAATATCTTCAATTATACTTTTAAAATGTAATTTAATTTCATTCCATTTTTAATTTCTAAAATTATCTTTTCTTTTTTTCCACAGCTTTTCTGAAGGAGAAAGTAATTAGGAGACTGAATTTGGACTTCAGCCCACCACTTACCATGGCCTCTGCTCCCCCTATAGCCCCAAGTTGGTGGTACAACAGAAAGAGTCAAAATACAGTGGGAATTCAGCTGATATCAACGTTTCTCTGCTGGAGGTATCACATGGATATCTTGATGCAGATCAGCAGTATAGACATTCAACAGTGACATTTCTATATAGGCAGTGTTTAATAGACCAGAAAAAACCACACAGACATGAAGTTCCATATGCATGCAGAAATATATATAGAAATATATAAATAGCAGAAAGAACCACCCAACCAACCATGCTCATCTCATACAAAGAGAGAAAACAACATTGAATCCCAGGGGGTAGGGGTGGGGGGTGGTGGGGAGCAGCAAAAGCAGGTGCAGTAATTAATGTTCCACTGATTTAGTGAAATGCTGTTACACAGGTCAGATCACACAACCATAATGGCCTCTTAAGTGTAGTCACCCTGAACAGTACAGAAGTTAGATAACTGAAGGGTTGTTGAATTGATAAAGTGTTATGTATGGTTTAAAAAAAAACCCAAAACCACCAGGAACAAATAAGCCCACAACAAACAACCCCTCAACTTTTACTGTTGTCTTTTATTTTCACTGAAGTGCCCTGAGGCTAAAGGCAAGTCATGTTTTTATGCAAGAGAACAGCATGTCTCCTAGTAGCCTGAAGAGTTGAACAACAGCCTTGTCACAAAAATGACAAAAAAAGGTGCTCCTGGGTTTTGATCCAGATTTGTTCTGAGTAGGTGCAGGATTTTGATTCTGTGTCTTTAAACACTGGCAGTTTAGCAAAGATGTCAAGCTGCAGAATTTTCTGCTGGCTAGAAAAATATTGCTGATGATTTCCCTGGTGAAACTGAGCAGAAATTCTTATCTCATGCAAACACTAAGTACCTTTTTTTCTCTGTATTATATGATAAGGAATCAGGTGCATTCTTCACTTTTCATTGTATGCCAAACTACAATATGACATTGGGAAACACTGATTCTTTATTTCAACTGCTGATTTTTAAGAGCTCCCCCCAATATATATCTTGGTTATTGGATTTAATATTGAACTGTAAAACTACCTAGAATTCAATTACTACATGCTCAATACAGATTAATTAATCTGCAGATTCAGCTACACAAAATCCCTGAACTCATCCCTCAAGCAAGGCTGTGGATAAATGAATAAAACTGGCACATTCATCCTGGACTTTGCAGATTGGACCACAAAAACATATGAAATGGAGCCCAGGATGAATGAACATGTTCTACAACCACTGTCCCTTACAGCTCAAAGCCATGGTCTTTAAAAGCAGTGCATCCATCAGATGGTAACTGCTTCAAACAAGAAGCAGAGAGGGACATGTGTCAGATTTCAGCAACACAGGGTTTCTAATTCAAGATATTTATAGTAGGCAGAAAACCAGAGTGGAGTCTTTAGAGAGTATTTACAACAGTCACCTTTCTGTGTCAATCTTCTCCTCCCCATCCCCCCAGGAGTAAAAATTAAGGAAATAGGAAACTATACACAGCTTTGTATGGTTTAAGGCATGGACTTCTGAAGTGATTCTGCATTGAGGACCTTCAAGCAGAACGATACTGTAATTGCAAATAGATGATACTGAGAAGAGAGGCAGAAGAAATAAATGCGTGTTCAAAAATAGCTCAAAATGAACCTCATCAGAGACGGGGACTTGATCTCCATAAGCACGCTCTGACCTCTTGGCAGATGGCACCCACACCAAACACTGTCTTGCTGCCTAAATCACAGATCCTCCATCTGATGTTTAATGATGACAACAAATTACTGTATAATGCAAGTTTGGGATCTCTGCAGCATCCACCACAATTTTAACATCCTATGTATCATTTTTGTAGGGCTTATCTAATGATACTGATTTTTATGCATTATCCTGATGTTTTGCAGTCCTAGGAACCTTGGTCTAGTTCCTTGACCTACACTTACATTTACAAGATCCAGGAGATCTATAGCTCACCTGATGTCAGGTTTTTATTAATACAGTCCGTCTCTGGGAAAGCATTAAAATCATTAGGCATGAAATGCATTTTCAGTTGTCTGGGGGCTTGTGTTGTACCCCAGAGCTTAGGATGACTCTCACATGCAGGAGATACAAGTGAATTCAACTGAAAGGATGTAATGTGTGCAGGGTTACAGGTGAGTTCACTGAGCTCTAAGTACAATTAGAAAATTGGGAAAGAGAAGTTCACCCTGCTGTTTTTCTGAGTAAACAGAAAAGATACTTTGTTTTTGCTGAAGAGCCAAATCCCTTCCTCATAGTCTGCATTTTTCAGCAAGTGAAGCTGACTTTTTTAAAAGAATGTTCTTGTAGAGCATTAGGAATTGCTAACATTTATCATGTTCCTTGGCAGAATAGTTAGATACTTCATTAAAAAAAACCAAAACCATATATACTGATGGTGTCTCTTAAATAAATACTTTTAAATAAATAACTGGGACTGTTGAACAAATGAAAAATGAAAACACAACAAAAGATAAGCCAAATATTATTAGTTCTGCAAGAAAACTGTGTCCAAATTTAGCTTGAGCAATTTTTTTGTTGTTGAAAGAGAGAGGCTAAAATTATCTCCAGATAAACCTAGGCTCCTGTACCCTTGCCATTTAGAAAGTCTTGCAGTGACATGCAGGCAAAGACTAGAGCTGAGAAGTATTTGCTACAGAAAAAAAAGAAGGAGTTTTTTATCATGCTCATCTGGCAGCCTAAATGCAATGAGATGAGGCAGAAGTTCCCAGGTACTATTTACAGGAAGAATCATCTCTTGCAATAGACTTTCATTTCCCTTTGCTCTGTCATGATTAGGAATATCAAATTTCTTGGAAAAACAGAGGTGTGGGAGGTTTCACTTCCTCTTCTTAGAAAATATGAGTAGGAATTTAAATACCTGTCAGCAACAAGTATTTGCTTGCTCAACCTATAATTTATTTACGGTTTTAAAAGCACAGAATATATTGTTCAGAATCTGTTTAGTTTATAGGAAGTATATTCAGGTCTGTTAAATACATACGAATTCTTTACCTTTGCACTATGATAAATCTGTTATCAGAAGTGGTGCTCCAATACACCCTGAAGAAACCGAAACTGGTTTTTACCAGTAAAACAGGGAAAAAATGAGAAATGCTGCAAATGGAAAGGAACAGTATAGCTGAGCAGCGCAGGGAAAACGAGGTTGTAGATACTGAGGCATGTTGTGTTCCTGAAAACTGGCTGGGAAAATTAATGTAACAACACATTTGTTATAAAGGACTTAATACTGCACATGGTATAAAGGAGCCACAGTAAATCTGGTTCACCAAAAAACTCCACAAAGTAGTAATTGTTTAAAGCTGACATTTTATACACTGATGATGCTGGCTATATATTAGTTTTGTTTGTTTGGGTTTTTACCTTGATTTCTGCCTTAGATACGTGAGTGTACACATGCTCAGATTCTGTTTACTGCATACAACTGGCTGACAAAGCAACACACTCTCCCTTATAAGAAATGTTGTTGTTAAAGCATGGTCTCAGATCGTGCTGGAACAAGATGTTTCTTCTTTTTTTCATTTCAAATTGTTTTGCGAACACAAAATTCAAAGGACGTTTCCTTTTGGAAATATTTCTGAAACGAAATATGTTGCCTGTGTTCTGAGAGGGGTTCAGTGACCCCACCAACATTAATTCCAGCTCACAAATGCCTGGGATCCCAAGTAGTTGGCTCTGGGTGTATCTAAGGCTGCTAAAGAGCTTAACCTCCCAGCAAAATGGGAAGCCCTCCCTGTCTCAGCTGGCTGCTCCCGAGAAAGGGCTGTAGGAGCACAAAGTCCCAGGCTGAAGGCAATACACAAGGCTTTCAGGCAAGCTTGGATCACATGGGAGTTTATCAAAACCTGCACGTTTCATGGCTCAGCAAGAAATCTGGGAACAAAATCACATTTTAAATGGAATTTTTGCTTCCGACTGGATCTCCCCTCTGCTTCCCCACATGCCCACGCATCCACTTCTGATCTGTATGTCTGGCCGTGAAACACCACCCTCTGAAGCACACTGAATCCCATCCACCTGCCATCTTCCAGCCCATAGTTTAGCCCAAAAGTGGCATTTTTCTTAAGCACACCTCCTAGAGAGTTACCATGGCAACCCAGGGACCCACTGTCTGATGCCTATCCCTCAACAGCTCCTCTTCTGTTAGCATACAGCTAAATCACTGAAGAACTAATTAGCATAGCAGGAAGATACATTTTATGGTCTTTATTTATCTAAGGTGAATAAAGAGCTCGAATCATACCTGCACAAACTAACCATATTCAGAGCTGCTATTCTCATATTGATCACAAATACTTTTTTTTTTTTTTGTACCAGCCTTTTTACATTTAATGTATTGAGAAGGAGCTCTAGGAGCACTCACATTTCTTATCACACAGATCACCAAGCAGTGTTATCTGTGCAACAATAATGCCTCCAATGGCTTACCAATACACTCACTCCTTTACCTCAAGAGAGAATCTGAAGTTGCCAGGATGGAGGAACATCTCTGAATATTTTGAGTTGCCTCCTATTTTTAAAAGGCATAATATGGGCTGGTGGAAGGGGACTCACCTCAGAAGTGTTAAAGGATCTGAAGCCTAGCTTTATTAGTAGGCTTTTTGGGGCTGATAGGCAATTTGTTTCCTCCTTCATGCCCAGCTTCACTCACCTGTCTACCTTTCCTTCAGGAATATATCCTAGCGGATATCCTGTGGTTTTCAACCTGGAGTCTCACTGAGACGGCAGGTGCCTTCTCATGAGAAGGAGGGAAGTCAGTTTCTTTTCAAGAATATGTAACACAATACAGTTTATTTTCCTGCGTTGCCCTACAGCTTGGAAATACTTTCTTACAGCAGTGTCAGACAGCCATTACACAGAAACACAAGAGGTTGCATTAATCTGGCAGTCAGCTTTTAATGTGGGATACACCCTGCCATACTATGTGCAGGTGGCATCGAGTGTTTTCCTGCAGCTCAGCCATGCTTCACAGTCTGTTCTGTAACACTCTGTTTTTAGACTGCCTTTCAGTGAACCAAAAAGATACTGCTGCATTGAATATTTCCCTTTCCTTGGGTCTAACTCAGCTTTTCATTTATCCTTGCTCTCTGTCTGCTTTTCAGGGAATGAATGTGTAAAGGGGAAGTGGAGACTTCCTTCTGCTTCTTACATTATCTGCTCTCTGCCCGTCCACTGACAGCCCAAAGGGCCAGGGGTCCAGCTACCCCCTGTATCTTGGACTCAGTTTCTTATGCCTTCTTAGTCCCTGCACTGAACTACTTGATAGATAGCAAGCAGAGAGAAAACATACTGTGAGAAGAGGGACAAAAGAAATGATTCTTCAAATTAAATGGCGAAACTCATTCAGTTTCTCATTTCTGTATCTTTTGCCCAGCTCTCCTCTATAATGTAACAGGCCAAATTTAGAACCTCCAGATTTCTATCAATTCCATTCAGTGCAGTGATGTGAAACTCGTGATGTGAATGAATCAGGCTGAGTTTCTGAGCAATCACATGGATTTTCAGCATGGTGGGGAAAGTGTGCAACTGCACCCACCCCATCACCGTGTGACGTGCCACAGAGGGGACATGCAAGGGGGTGGTGGAGGGATGAGGTGCTGGGGATTGCTCCAGCTATGGTGAGGGCATGCTGAAGGAGGTGGTGATTCTAACACTGGGAGTGTTTGAGAGTCTCTGTGCTTGGACTGAGTCATAGCTCCTGCCACAGGGAGGGTTGCACTCTTCAGCATACTCACTGCATGACCCTTATGTACAATGACAGCAGATGCACAATATAATTAAGTTTTTAAAGAAAAAAATCACTGGAGAAAAATTTGAGAGAATTTTGAAGTGAGTTCTGTGTGTTACATCCTTAAACCTGTAAAGTTTACACCTTAAATCAACCTCCAAGCCAAATGGCTTTGTCACAGCATTTTTATTTGAAAAAGCCATATTCACTTAAAGTTATATAAAAACCTTCTTTGTTCTTTACAATCTTTGGTAAAGTAACCACAAATTATTTTAGAGCACAGTGTTTTGTCTTTGAAATGCTCATGAAACTAGACAGATAATCTCAGACACATTTTTCCATGAACAAAAGCACTGAATGAGTATCCCATGCCCTCAGAGCTAGCTATTGACAACTATGACAACATTAAGTTAGCAAGAATTGAAGTGAGAGCACCAGCTCATCTTGCACCTATTACCAAATGGTCATCACACTCTGATGAACAGAAATCCCATCTCACAACTTGGAAGGTGTGACATTCAACTCACCACAAGAAGTACCTTGTATTAACTATTATTCCATTAGGTGATTTAACAATTACAGGCTCATTTTTAACATACATTGTTTTTAACCGTATTTCTTCAGGTATGCATGGGAACCCAATACAAAAATGGATCATAGATACGCAAGAAATGTTCTGTATAACGATAGATAAGGAAGATCAGAGTCTCAGCACTGGTGAGTCTTGCTCAGTGATGTATTTATCACTGGAAACAAATGAGAACTGGAGAACAAAAAGGCCAATTAATAACTACTGTACTAAATACAGAACTGTATTCAGTTAAAAAAAAACAGCCAAGTAATTACTAGAAGACAGGTCTACCACAGGCTGGTTTCAGAGGTGGTGAGGCCAGAACTCTTTGTTATGGGGCTATGGCATTGCCATAGCTGCATCAGATCACTGGAATGAGCTGGTTGGTACACATCGAGGAAAAGGTACATTTATGCTGAGCTCAGAAGAGTCTTTGGGGTATTATTATGTGAAAGAAAAAATGATAGAGTGAGGAGGTGAGCACATGAATTCCCTCCAATAGAACTGGAGGTTCACTTGTGTTTGTCATCAGAGCAGCAGGGTCCTGGGAAGAAGGGCTGGGCTGGGCTGGAAGAAGGCACTGGCCACCGAAACTCTTAATCTTTGTGGCACAAGCTTCACCACTCATGTTTGAGAAGTTTCTGATGTAGGGAAAGAATCTCCAGGTTAACTAGGAGACAGGAATGAGGGAGCTGAGGTAAGGACTCTGAAGCTACCAGGGATGAATGAGCTAAGAAAGATATTTGGGACTTATCTTTGGTTTGCCTCACTGGGTGGGCAAAAGCACTGTCCAGCTAATGAAAAGAGCCTTGCTCCTGATTCCCACAACCCGGTCTTCCTCCCTCTTGGCTCTCCTTTCACTGCTCACCAGGACTAAAAAGAGTAGCTACAGGAAACCAGATTGCATGAGGCTAAGAGCAGGTCAGGAAGGAGAAAATACTGGAAACAGTAGAGAAAGGGGAAGATCCACAGTGCAGATCCCTGGATCTGCATTTGCATAGGATTTGTTTTCCAATTAGTAACAAAGCCTATTAAGAAACGCTGGTAAGAGGGTTTTTCACTTAAGTGAGACTTTACTAAATTAGTAGCCATCAGTTCTGACTGATGGTGAATCTGTCAAATTCCATGGATTATACTAGTGTAGTGCCCTCCTCCTGCAAAAAAGAAAGCATGGTAATATGGTGAGTCACAATCAGAAAAAGTGTGCTTTAAGAGTAGCATCTACCCATTTTCCCCATCAAAACACCTTGTTGTGTTTTTCAGTATTTACAGTAGTAGTAGTAGTAGTAGTTTTATGGACTTCAGTTTGCTCTACCAGCAAAGGCATATTAATCTAGAGGGGAGCATTGACAACAAGCTCTCAAAGGACACTGAGAAGGTAGATGGTACCTTTTCATCAAAAGAACAAAGAAGTTGCAGATAATGAAAGCATTTAAAACTAAGGAAATCTCTCTTACCCTAAAAAAAACTCCTCAGACTCAACAGTAGAGAATGTTGCTGAGAAGACAAACTGGATGCTGACACAGATAAAGCATCTGGACATCTTTAATTCATTAAAGTAGCTTAAAATTGATTTAACCCCACATTTCAAAGACTAAATCAATCTCTGTTTAGCCAGGGCAAATGACCTCACATATGCCTTGTGTGTCACTCCTGTACTTCAGCTGAAGCTTTTAGAGTTGGCCTCTTGCAGGGGCATGACTGTGGACCAGCAGGAATACCAGCTAACTACTGCTAATTGGCACTTCATTTCTCAACAGCGCTGTCAGGGCTGGCTCATGTAACAGTTCAGTATGGAAGATGCCCAAGAATTGTTAATGAATGGCCTTTGCAATAGGCCTGAGCATCAGAGACTGAACCTGGATCAGTGGCATCTCTCCATAAAAAAAGATGACTTTGCAGACACAACCACTCAGCTTTCCAAGGCAGCAGGCTCCCATCCCTTACACACAACTACGCACACACATACTTCAACAATAGCTATTTAGCTGGTGCAAGGACAGTGAAACCTGTATTACATTTTCTTTCGGAATTTCTGTCTCAAAAAAACATTCTCTGGAATGTTCTGAAGAAGAGGTAGACAATAGTCTGCTGTAACATTTATCTACTGGTTAGGTAAGAAAATTTCACACTAAAGGTGATGCAGGATGTTGTTAGTGATCCATATCCTACCTCCATCAGGGGAGAGAACAAAGAACTAGAACTTAAGGAGATCACATGTTGAACAGGCTCAGCATCTTCATAATTTATACAAGAGATTGCTTCCTACAGTGACCATCTGCCCAAGCTTCAAAACACTAAATTATGTACCAGGAATCGTAGCAACACATCACAGAAGTTGCTTTTGATCTTTGCAACAGTCTTAAGAAATGTCCTTCATAGAATTGAGTTCAGTGACATCTGAACCCTTGCTGTAGGTAAGTGATCTTCGTAGGACATAAACATCAACAGCAGGCTGTTGTGGAACAGAAAAACCAGCTTGAGCGTATGTACAGTTTCAGTCTGCAAAGCAGGAAAATTCCCACTCCCTGTCCTGTCCAACAAATTTGTTATTACTGTAATTAGAAACGAAAGGGTTTGAATATGTTTGATATTAAAAAAAAATTCTTCATTATGAGGGTGGTGAGACACTGGCACCGGTTGCCCAGAGAAGCTGTGGCTGCCCCTCCCCTGGCAGTGTTCAAGGCCAGGTTGGACAGGTCTTGGAGCAACCTGCTCTAGTGGAAGATGTCCCTGCCCATGGAAGATGGATTGGAACTGGATGAGCTTTAAGGTCCCTCCCAGTCCAAACCATGTCTTTCAGTGGCCAGCTAAATCAACTGGTCATTTGATGCTTAACAGGATGGTCCATTGCTTGTTGGTCTTTTCCTCTCAATGGCTTACTTGAAGAATGATGCTCTCAAGTATTGCATCACTATGGCGTAATCAAATTAGCATGAAGTACACATCCCCGTATTTTTGTTTCTGCACATGCTTGCACAAATGCAGTATGAAAGGTAGCACTAGAGGGAGCTCCTGCAGTATCTCCCACCTCGAAGTCCCCAGTCTGAAATCAGACCCAGATCTCAAGATTTGCTTCTAAAATTGTGAGGTTTTGGATTGTGGGTTGGTTTATTACAAATTTATTAACTTCCATGCACATTCGAATAACATTTTCAAACTTTCTTTTGCTGCTATGAACTCTAGAATTACCAGCATCCTTCCTGCTCCTACCAACAGCTCCTGTTACTGCATGGTTACAGTAATTGAGACTTGGTCCATTACCAAAACGTTTATGAAAAAACTAACCCAAACACTATGGATATCTTAGTTTTCAAAATCAAAAACAAACAAAAAAAAAGACATCTACAAGAAAGATGCTTTTATGTTGTCTGCGTTTTGCTGGCAATTACTAGAGAAAGTGGCAGAAGCAGCTTCTTTATTTTTAGACAGACAAGACATCCACAATGATGATTTATAAAACTTCTCTAGTGAAGACAAAGGGTATGCTCTCTATTTACTGCCTTAAGAACTGATTTGTTTTCAAAAGGCAAAGGTTAGTAATTTCAAAATAAAGAAAGCAAGTCATGCTTCTGTAGAAACACCATGGTTATTCTTTTTGGAAGCAAATCCATCTCAAATATCATCTGTAGAGGACCTAACTGCATAAAACATTATGTTACTGTATTTCATTCACAGAACTGCTCAGGACCCCAAGCTGTGGAAGAAGTCCACCATTGGAACAGTTGCCACACAGAACAGAAACACGGCTTTATTCCTCTTATCGCTAACAGCTAAAGTAGAGAAGGCAAACCTACTTTACGTATATGCTAAGTACACTACATAAATTTACTGTACTGTTCTTTAAAATGTAATAAAAGGAGTACTCTGCTATCTTATAAAATTCAAGGCTAACATACACAAAAGTAAAAATACTGCCCAGTGCAGTGCTACGAGCAGCAAGGTTTGAATAGTTCTAGACTACTGCTTTCCCCCTCCCCAAATAGGTATACCACAAAACCATAAAATATTCTTTCATTTTTGCTGGTCTGAAAATGCTTGCCCAAAGTGTCATGTCATGAGGAAAAAATAATGTTTTGCTCCCTTCTCCAACTAGGCCACTTAGTCCTTATGTCATCAGAAAACACAAGCATCTACATCAACTATTACTTTCACTCTATACTTAACAACCAACCAACTTGACTTCTTTCACTCCCCCTTGTTCACAGTAGATATGTTCTCAAAAATTTACTGTATTTCCATCCTTTGTTGCACTGACCTCCTCAGTTTTCTGCAACATTCCAGTGTTCTAAGACCTCCACTCTTCTCAGCACACTCTGCCTCCAAAACCTTCTCTCCCCAAGTTTTCTCCTTCCCTAAACTCACTTCACTGGATCACTTTCAAAGCTTCAATACTTTCCTCTTCTTCAGTAATTTCCTACCTTCTCTTTAAAAAAAAACCCAAACTAACAACCAGCCACCCTATCCATCTTCTCACTATTTTCCTCTCATAATTTTTCCCTTGCCCAAGTATCCTCGCTGTTACTGCCAGCTGAGTTCCACATAATTGTCATTTCTCTTCCCTCACAAATCTCTCCATGTCCTCCAATAGCTTTAGTTTTCCCATCTCCATCTGTTTCTGTGGTTTATATCCCTTTCCCTGCGTCCTTTCAGCCTGCCTGCATTGTGAATTAGGGTATCAGAATGTTGTGGTAATGTTCTTTTTTTCATTTAGTGTGGGGAATTCTTTTTGTTGACATAAGCAAAATTTATGAAGACTGTGATGAACGCACATTTTATTGATAGCAGGGTAATGAAGCCTCCTGTACCCATATCACCTGATTTATAATTCTTCCCAGCATTCTGCAATTCCCAATAGAGCCCCTCAGCATCTGCGACCCTTGGCAAGAACAGCCATTAAGCAAAGCTGCTCTTTTCCCTGCTCCTCTTTCTTTCCTTCACTTCCTCTTCCCAAATACCATCCAAAAACATACAGAGGAAGGGTAGAGCCCTTACACTGACGGACCTGCCTTCCTTCCCAAATAAATATTCCTAGGAAGCAATGCAAAGGAATTTTCAAATTCGTTTCCTTTGCACTGCTCTAAATCCAGTGAAAATTAATATATATCTGCTGTTGTTGCAAAGAATGCATATTCATGGTTCTATTAGTGAAACACACCTATTTCACCAACACTACAGATTCACACAAAGAATATAGAGTGACACTATCATAAGTCTGATGGAAAGACGATTGGGTGTATGTATGTATGGGTTGTCCCTGGAGATGCAAGAACCAAGAGCCATGGGGTCACAAAGTCACAAGGAATCCCACTGCTCACTGTAAGAAATAACTGTATTTGTCACTTCACAAACATTATAAGAAAAAATGCACATGAAGGCAGTAATGGGGTTAAAGTTACAATGTGATAAATCAATGGTTGTACAAAATAAAAACAGAAAACTACTTAAAACAACCACGTCTTTTAATTAGAAAGCAACAAACATGCAAATGGCAGGTATAGAAATTTATTTGAACCAACTTTATTACTATAATGAAAGTTACTTTAAAACATTGATCCAAGCTCCCACATCTGCAGGTTAAGGAAAATATTGCACTTCGCATCTTCTAGCACCCCTCATACATGCCAAAACATTTTAAAAACATCTTTGCTTATTTTAACTTGCACACTCTCCCAAAGTCATGCACACAGTCATTCAAAAACAAAAGATTAGGTTATCCAAAAGCAATATCTCAGAATTGCACTAAAGCTCTGTAAGGAAAAATATAATTAATGTCTTATACAAATTCCATTAATGTCTAGGTGCTTGCACACAACTGCCGGTTACTCTTCATCTTCGTTTTCATTCTCCTGACCAGATCCTTCTGATCTGTCACCTTCCAAACGGTCTGTAAGACACACAGGTTTAGTAAACAGAACTTCCAAAGTTTTCATTTCTTGGTAAATATTTATAACATGCTATCTCCCTGGGCTGTTACACAATGGACAGTAACTGCAGGTTGTATGGGAGAAGACAGACCATATGCACTGACAGCAGAGACTGGGTACTAATGTTACCACAAGAAAGGAGAACAGGAGAAAAGCCACAAAGGATTTCCAGGCATAAAAGTGAAATCTGTGTACAAAAGGAAAAACCCTGTAGCTGCTGAATGGCTGTCAGCACAAGGAAAAGTGAATGCAAGCATAATATTAAAGAGATAATGAATACAAGGGATTGAAATGCTGCTCTGGGGAACTCAAACTAGAATAGCTGCAAGTTAGAAATCTGTATACTCCAGAAAATTGGGGAATCACTGTCACTGTATACATCAGAAAAAGTTCCTGTTAATGTGAATGTTTACAGAAGGGCAAATATAGAAATGTGTGAGGGAACATGATTGGCTCAAGATCACTCAAGTTAAGAAATACTTCACCCAGCCGTATTTTATCTCAAGCATTGGGCAGTTCTTTGAGTATTTTACTCCACAGAATTCATAACAAATGAAGAAAACCCCCAAACTTATATATTCAGTTGCAGTGGTGATGCATAGCACTGGGCTGGATACAGTGTCATCTTCCTGGCTCTCTTATTCTCACAGATCAGCAAGAGGTGAAAGCAGAGCAGCAGCTGCTACCAGGAAGAGCTTCCTTCCTGCCTCATCACTATAAGCCCACTGCCCTCCTAAGCCAGTGCCAGAGTCCCCATATTTAGTATCTACAGTCACTTTCACCTTTATCTACAGTTCTGTTAGGTTTCCACCCCACACGTCGTACCAGCCTCCCAAAACATAATCTCCTTGCTTCCTACCCAGTATGATGTCTCTCCGTTCTCCTACATCTTCATTTTCACTGCAATTAACCTTTCCAGCATTAACATCCAGGAACATCAGTTCCCAACAATGACTTTCCATGCAATCCCTCATGTCACCAGTTTCAGCCCTGGGGAACTGCCCCTTCGCTGAAGGGATAGCCTAGTACATGCTGCCCCAGAACAGCTGCCAGCAGCCTCATTAAATCTCCCACAGTCTTGTATCTTGACCCTCTCCTTCAACCCTAGACAATTCCAAGTCCACAATGACAGTTTATCTTGCAGCTCATTCCAGTCATCCCCAATAGCCTTCCAATCACACAGCACTCACTATAAGGATCATTCTTTAGTAAAGGGATTATTTTTCAACTCAACATCTAATTAGTACTACGTTACAAATAAGCTATTTCAGGGTGGATAGTATGGTAACATCTAAATATTTTGTTCTTTTCTTCCTCTTTAAGGTAAAAAAGAACAGCTGCAAAAACGTTGCACTAAAGAAGCAATTCCTAAGCACTTCCATTAAGAGACCCTTGAATCTTCTCACCAACCCCAAGTATAGCCCCAGACAGCTGAAGATCTTGATGGTTTGCCAATCCACCTGCTATTTCCTAGACCAATGTGGTGGACAAGCTCTTCAGAAGCCTCTCACCTGCTCTTATGTGATTCAATGAAGCCAACATTCGTAACATAAAAGAAGCTGGAACAGTAATAGTGTTTCTGGTCTCTTCCAGCATTAATTCATTACGTGTTATAACCTGGAAGCAGAGAAGGGATACAAATAGCATCAAAAATAAACACAAAATTGTACTGCAACAGTATGGGTTTGTAGATACAAAGTTCCTATGCAAAAGGCATTTACAGAGTCCAAAATTACAATAAAGGAGCAATATTTTAATAACTATTACTAAAATGCAGTTACACCAATTGTATGTGGTAAGAAAAGTCAGACAGTGGACTGCCTACAGATATCTGTCTATCTAAAGAATGTTCTAGTAAGATCCTCATTCAGTTGTCCATATGCATGGTAGATGAGCAACTGAGAAAAACTTTTGGAAATGAGATCTTGCAAGAAATGAAGAGGACTGATGAGAAGAAAAGCTGTTACAGATGACAACTACTGTAGAGAAAAAAAGTTCTAGCACCATCTCTGCCCAAGAATGTGGGAAGGAAAAGAGATGAGGTTACCCTAAAATCCTGCCTTCATGCTGCTTGAAACTTCTGGAGAAAATCCACAGAACACAAGCAAGGAAGGTTTTCAGGAAGATTTTTCAGCTCTGTAATTCTTTCTAAACAGTTCTACTACCTGCCTCTAAATGACCTGAAAAAGCCAGCTCCTTCTGCCTTAGTTTCAAGGAAAAAAATCCACTAACCAATACTTCAAGCCTTTTTGCCTCAATTCCTTCCTTGTGGTACTTCCTTGCCATCCTTCTTGCTTTCCCATTAAGTTTGATTCCCACACTTCAGCTTGCCTCTCACCTTTAAGGCTATGCACTTTTCCTGTCTCTAAGTATAACATTTTTTAGGTGGAGACAAGTTCTGATTATTATTCAGTCCTTCCTCCCAGATCAGTTACTGTAAGGCAGAAAAATAATGCATTTCTTTACCTCCCTGAGACTCCTTCTCAGGCCTCTTCCTTTTGTGAGGAACATGCTCTTGCAAATGTCTGCAGTGGCCTTCTCCTGGCCAAATCAAAGCACCTGTTTCCTGTCATTCTCCTCTGCTTACCAGGCAATTTGCACAGCTGATCACTCCCTAAACGGAGCAAACTGAGAAGACAGCAGGCTGCGAATTTTTCCTCTTTCACCTCCTAGTTCTCCAGTGCACTGACAGCCTGCTTCTGATGCTTTTTCTCTATTAAGAGATTTGTTCCCATCCCCACTGTCTTTTCCTATTCACTGAAGTCATGGCCTCTTCTCAATTTTAATTACAGTTGTGTAAATACAGAACTTCCCCAAAAGCACAATGCTTTCTCCCTAGACCTTTTCTTCTATGAAAAATTCAGTTCAAGAATTGGACACTTACTCTAGCCAAATGTAACACAGTGAAAACTATTTTATTTCTATGAAACTCTCTTGTCTTTTACACAGCTATTTCAATACAAGGATTAAATTAAAAAACAAAAACCATGTAAAATTACAAACCATACTGTGGCCAAATCATTTCAAAGTTCTACATCTTTTAATTAAAATATAATTGCATCTCTAAATAATTTGTTATTAAAAATTACGTTTCACAAAGATCAGTGAAACAATTGCTTTAAGCACATTAGGTTTAGCAATATTTCTAACTAACTCCCAAAGGCTCCAAAACATGTCATAGATTATACAATATACAAAGAAGTATCACTTCACTCAGTTTTACTACTATTAAAATAATGGGGAAGGTTCAAAACTCACAAGCTGGGGGGAGGTCAGGGGAATATGGGTTGTTTGTGGCTAAGGGTTCTGGGTTTCTGTTTGTTTTAAATATATATAGCACTAATACAGAGAAATAATGATTTAAAAAACCCAGTCTACTATATACCCTGCTGTCCAAGAGATTGCACAAATAAAACACCCCAACCAAACAACCCCACAGCCAAATTTGCCCCAATATATAACTTACAGAAAAGCATCAAACATTTTAATAGACTGTTATGTAAATCACTAAAATGTGATTATTCTGATTATTCAGCAGTCAACTCTAAATTCACCATAGGCCAGTTGCTTTATACACTGTTATTGCTTAAAGAGTATGAAAATAATGTGTTACATATGGACTGTTATAACTGATTTGGCTTGCAATGTTTGCTTTATTCCATGAAGTTCTCAAGTTGCAACCTCAACTGTATGTCACAGAATATTTACTGGGATTGATTTTTGCATTCCCTGTTCTTCTGTATACCACTGTATTTCCTTCAGATAATTTGTTCATTTAAAGACAGGCACTACCTTAATTTCTCAATTCCTGTCAGTTTTCCTTCTATCTGACTGTTCATACTTTTTCCAACTTCTTTCACGTATATAATACCAGATCATATAATATAATTTCTAGGAGAGTTAACAAAATCTTGCCAATGATAGGAAAGTTAGCTATTATAAAGGGCAGCTTTTTATTTGTGGCTTATTTTTTGAACATTAAAAAACTTTGTTAATTCAATGTGAGTAATTTGCACCAAATGCTTTTATAGAACTGGAAGATTCAACATTACTGTGAAAAAGGAGAAAAGCTTCTTACCTCATCTGCAAGTTTTCTGTTAAAAATCTTGGATTCTTCCAGTGGTGACCAAATTTTTATATCATAATCAATACCTGAAGAGGCCAGAACTAGAAGTAATAGTAATTCTATATTAAATGTGTGATGCCTTTACCAGTATTTTCTGCACTTAATTGGAGTTGAAGAAAAATACTTTACTTCAAGCATTTACTTGCAAATGTCATTTCCAGTGTTGAACATACATAGCAGCTACATAATTACTAATTCTCCATATAAGATCTGAACCATAGATTATACGCTGTACATTTTTTAATATATATACAAGAAGAAAACACAAACAGCAAGAACCTTCTGTTTTAAATAAAAAGTGCACCAGAACACAAATAAGACAGGAGCAGAAAGTAAGAACAAACCTTCCTACCACTACTAATATAATTCTGCTGACAGCCTGATAAATATATGCATTAATAAGAAAGCCTTAGGATTTGTAGACCCAGAAGCAAAGACAGAAGCAAGATAATTTCAAATGTGTTTTGATATTTGAAAATTTCAGTGTATTTTATGTAAATTTATTTTATATTCAAATATAAAAAAGCAACGGATACTCTTGTTAAACTATGGAAAAAAAGAAGTTGCAGAACATTCTCTAGATCATTCCACAGAACAGCTACAAAAGTAAAAATTCCATAAGGAGTTCTCAGGAACTGGAAAACTCTACAAGATTAACTGCCCTACAAGAAGGATGACCTCTCCATTACATTTTCAGTGTGTGACAGGAAGGCAGTTGCACTCCATCAAAAAATCGGTAAAGCTATGGGGCATTTGAGATGTACTTCCAAAAGAAGTCTTGAACCGAGGACAATTGTCCATCCTAGCCACACATGCTGAACATGTGCAGGAACACAATTTCAATTAAGCATTTAAAAGTTCACAGCTTATGCAATGCAGGGCAGTATACCATGTTTCCACAAATTGCCTGAAAAACTCCATCCTCTTCTGGTATTATAACAACTTCATTTGCTTATTTATTTATGGCTGTTACTTTACAGCTATGTAAGCTATGGAAAAAGGAAATTACATGAATACTTTTGACTGTGTCAGAAGTTGGAGAATGGTTCAGATTTTCCACCTACAAGTCAGATGATATACATTTCCTTCTACTACTTTGGTCCTTCCCACCCCCCCCCCCCCCCCCCCCCCCCCCCCCCCCCGTAAGTACAAATTAATACATTTCTATGAATATCATTTATTCTTCTAATCTCATTAAGCCAATGAGACTGAGACACCTACTTAATTCTTTGAATAGAGCCAAGTAGAGACGAGATTCCCAAAGTGTTGCTGGCATTTCAGTGACCCTATACTTCCCTCGTTAGTGTAATGGAAAACATTTAATGGACTGAGGGGAGAAATGGGAGATTCCTCTTATTACATCTTAACTTCTTTTAAATGCTGTATCAGCAACATTTTCATTCCAAGACATTACTGAGCAAGGGCCAAAGGTCATTAGTAAAAGGCAAAATTAAAAGCAGTATTATCTAATTTATGTGGGAAAAAAGAACAACACTTCATTAATCATTACAATCCTCTATTGACCAAAGAATTTAAACTGAGATTTTAAAATGCTTTACTACTGATAAGCTGAACATGAAATTATCTTACTTGGGTCAAATGGATGAGGCTGAAGACAGTTCACCACATGATTATCAGCTTCCAGCAGCATGAGATGTTCAGCAGTATGTCGATCCCATATGAAAATATGGCCACAATCTGAACCACTCATGACAAAGTTAGATCCCCAAAAATTGGCTTCTTTTATCTGCAGTAAAAATGAAAATTATAAGGCTATCTAGTGGAAAGCACATCAAAGAGTATACTCCCATTTCTGCAATAACACTGGCTCTGAAGAGCAAAAAAAAAAAATCTAAGAAAATGTAAAGGATACATTTAATAAAGAATGATCAAAAAAGACAATCCAGAAGGTTATCGATCTCCACAGCAAAGAGCTGCTAAAAATAAAAAGGAAATGTTGGGGCAGACTGAAATTTGGAAATAAATGACAGCACATTTGTCACTTTCCAAAGTGAAAGAAATGACACTGGAGACAGAGGTGTGTGAAACAGCTTTTGGGAAGAGTTGGGTAAGTTAACATGTGTGACGGGCTAATCCCTGGTGGCCATTTTCCATTTAGAGTGAAATAGGAGATAAAAGAGAGGTTTATGAGCTTGGGCGGGGGGGAAGCACTGGGAATTAAAGTTATGAGCCACTGAACAAGGAGGGCATCCAGGTAGAAAAGACCCTTCAGCTTCAATTATTACAGTAATCATAGATAAAAGTAGAAGCATCTCTCCCTGTAAACAGAATAATACCATTTTCTTGACACAGCAATGATGCATTCTATTCTATATGGTTGTTCTTATCATTACTTCATTGAGGTATCCAAGCACCTTTGCAAAACGTTTGAAATGATATGGCTAACTTCTGTCACGTATCAGTAATGTTCCCATACTATCAGCAAAGAGTACTTGTAATACATGGCCAACATGGACTTTTTTAATACACATGTTGCTGTGCATAAATATAGAGAGTGAGGTAAAGCCTATCTTGCAAAGGCAGGGAGTTGTTGGAGGGCCTACTGTTAACAATGAAAGTCATCTTAGGCCAGTTTATGGAATTTTACTTTGCACTGATCTGACTAGCATCACACAAATTGTATTAGTTTTTAAACCACCCATCAGAAATTATAATTGGATTATCTTTGGGTTTGGCCTACAGCTAACTCCTCTAACTATTATGTTATTTATCAAAGGGTAATTTGACCCTGGATTATAATCAATTATAATTAAAACATTCAAGGAAGACTTCTCTTATTGAAGAACTGTCTATATGAACATCTGTACATCATACATTTGAAGGAAGAAATTGTGCACCTCTTAAAATGACATGGTAATGATTTTTATTAAAAAGATGCACAAATTACTCAAGATTTTTTCATAAACTGGAACAGATGGGAGGAATATCGCAAACATGGCATTGCAAGTTTGCATATCTATTTGTGAGTGAACACAACTGGGCCATTGACTGAAAGGTATTGAAGAAAGATCCATGGTCCTTGAGAAGGCTTCCAGAAAACCAGCCACCTCAGACCACAACTGTGCAGTTTGTCAGTGAAGTAACACAGACAACCTGCAGTTGGGCTTTTCCCTTCTGGCAGCTTCTCCA
This sequence comes from Pezoporus wallicus, assembly GCF_028554395.1. Lineage (NCBI taxonomy): Eukaryota > Metazoa > Chordata > Aves > Psittaciformes > Psittacidae > Pezoporus > Pezoporus wallicus. Next base: position 3,630,923 of record NW_026638360.1, on the reverse strand, counting down.
GGAAGCTGACAGCACTAAGGGAGGCTGATGGAAGGCCTCCTTTGGTGCCGTCAGACAGTCTCGGGACAGACAGCAAAGGCTTCCTGTCACATTCTGCTTTTCTTTCCCTGCCACCGACGCAAGCCTTCTCTTCATCCAATGAAGAAAGGAACAACATCATCTGTGTAAAAGGAAAAGAGGGGGGTTTAAGGAACAGTGTTCTCATGCTTTAGGCTAGTACACTATATAAAGATCTATTACATCATCTATTTGCCTTATGTAAAATGCTATAATTCAGTAGGTATTTAAACCTACTCTTTTAAGTGTTACAAATATTCGTAGTCTCACATCTGTATATGCATTTGCTACTATGCTGTGAACACTTCTCTACTGAAGTGACCACCCCTTCCCTCAAACTGGCTAGACTGTCTTGTCCCCAATTCTGAGAACAGAAGAAAATAGCAGACACAGTCAATGACAAGATAGCTAACTTGACATGTACTCTACTTGAAAAAGTCTCTGGGAGAAAAGCATATCAATAAATCTGAAACTTTTTTTTTCTTTGTTTCCATCCTTCTCCCCAAAACATGGTATTGTCAAAGAATTATGAGATTAATGTATTATCTGATAATCATTTACATATGTTACTTATATTTTTTTACGGAGTCATATTATTTATATTAGAACATACTATTTTAATTTCTTAGATGTTATTTATTTATAAATAATTTATTTGTGTAGTAAATGCTGCATTATTTATTAATTGTGTGTTTACTAATTCAGTGTGAAAACCCAGACTCCTTAAGTATTTCACAGATCTGTGTGAGTTTTGGAACTGAAGGTAGCTGAAGCAGTGTGTCCTATGAAACAGAGTAGCATTACAGTGCAAATGATCATATAAGACAGAGAAATGGCAGGCCAGAAAAAGTGGCAGCAGTATTACCCATCTATCTCCTTGAAATATAATGTTGATATTATTCCACACCTGTTACATCCGAGATACTCTTTTGATTACAGCCTGGAATAATGTGGCTTATTTAATTTCTGAGCCCCAAAAAGCCACCATTGAATATTTATTTCAAAAATAACTATTAAGTTTGTTAAATGTAATCTTTCCATGCCAAGATATCTCTTGCCCTCCCTTCTTAGAAAGATGTAACTCAAACAATTAGTCTTAGCAAAGATGAATGGGTGACTTCCTTCACTAATGACTACAATCTTCTTCAGAAATAATTTCTGATTTTACTCAGAGTAGGACATAAAAATAACCATTGTTGTTTTAAAAGAGGAACAGACTAAATGGCAGTATCTTTCTCCATTGCTGTCCTGTATCATCTACAGGGTGAGAGGCTAGATGAAGTGGCAGAGGGAGAAGGCACGTTGCTTCAAGAACCGTCAAAACTCAGTCCAAAATGCGAGCTGAAAGCCCCACAAAAATCTGAAATTTGTGCTGGAGAAAAGAGTCTGGAAGTTAAAAATGTAATCCTACACACAAGATTATACTTCACACAGTTACCAGTACCTCTTACAATCTCTTTAAATTGGCATAAACTGGGTAAAAGAGATACCTATGTGAACAGAAGTTTCCTATGCAGCAGCTTTCACAGTTCACACAGATGATGGACAATGTTTGAAGTTTAGTATTAAGTAATTTCCTAATCTTTGGTATTTAAGAATATCTCCAGCATAAGGGAGAGAATTGAGTTTGAGACCATTTACACAGAACTCTACTATGGATTTATTTCCAAAGTAACACATCATAATACAGCTCTAACGAGGACAGCACCTGCATCCTTACCTTTCTGTCTGCACAGTTTTCTCAGTTAAATGCACTGAAGAATAGGACAGACATTGTCTTGCTCTGTGCTTTGCCCCAGCTATCTTGATTTTAAAATCATCATAGAATCATAGAATAGTGAGGGTTGGAAAGGACCTTAAGATCATCTAGTTCCAACCCCCCTGCCATGGGCAGGGACACCTCACACTAAACCATCATGATAAAGAATCGTATTATTAAGCATATTATTAACCTTTACTGCTGTTAAAATGTGTATTTCCAGCATGAGTATGCCCAGTTTTAAATTTTAGGCTTGCTAGATTTTTGTCTATAGAAAATATGCACCAATGATTGCAGTCAGTGCAATAAAGTCATCCTGAACTCTAAAAATGAGCCAGAGAAACTGCATTCCTGATTCTGTAGTGAAAGATGTGTTTCCAATATACTCATCTTTCGGCAGTTTTGTCTTACAGCTCCTCTTAGTATTTTTCATTATCCTATTAGAAGTACATCTAAAATATCTCTAATGATAAATAATTTTATATTTTAGTTCTCAATTACAACTTTTTCCTGCTTCCTTTGTATTCTCTTATGTAACTATTGATTTTACATTTCTAATATTCATAAAACCTAATTTTAGCACCATGGAAATGAACAGATTTGAAACTACATTTTAAAATTTTGTTTTCAAGCTCATATACACACTCACTTCTACTATATGCATAGATCATTTACCCCATTTATATATTACACAAAGACGCTCTATTGAAGAAAAGTTTCTTTACAGTCAACATTTTAAAAGGGGGATTTGAGGTGAGCGGAATAGAGGAAGAATGGTGTATATATGAAAGGAAGTAAGGCTAAGACTGGAGGGAATAATAGTGAGGAAGAGACAAACAACTGAACACACATGGCAAAAGACGAATTCTGATGAAAAAGGAAGTTTGGGCTCACAAAAACATTTTTTACCTCCAAGAGAAACAGGAAATCTCACTCCCCATCATTCCCCACTAATAACACACTCCCTGCTGCCACACTCCCAGGTCTGGTTTATGAAAACCCAGTAACACCCAGGACTCTAATAACATCATTTGAGCGGTTAAATGTCAGGGATCTGTGTGATGAACAGGAAAACATTCCAACCCTGCCAATGGTGCAAGGAAACATCAATGCATGCTACTTAGCTTTTCCTTTCTGACAATTTAAGAATGACACTTTAAATATGCTTATTTAAAAAACTGTAAGAGTGCAAAACTAAGTTCTCAAAAGTAAGGAAGTAGCAGAATTAATCTATTTGTCTGCAGTACCTTAATTCACTCTCCATATCTGTATGCATTAAAATAGTTCATGTAATTGACAATTTATCTCTGGGCTGCTTAGGTATGTAGGAGACAACACCTCTCTAAGCTGTCTCCTTCACAAATTTAAAAGAGAAATACCGTCAGGCCTTGCCTTGCAGGAGAGGGCATCAATCAAAAGGAAGTTTGTCACCACAGAAACCAACAGGCAAAATTTCACTGTCTTTCATTGTGTGCGTTCCTTGTCATAGGCATTCATGTGAAACAAAGGCAAAAACACCAACCCACATCCCAAAGAAACCAAACAAGAACATCGGTGACATAATCTGTGTAACAACACATGTGCAGATGCAGGCTGAACTAAGACCACTTGGGCAAGCTTAGTCTTAGTATCTCTTAACTACAAGGTGTTTCATGCTATGACTTCTAAACTAATGCGGTTTTGAACACTTAAAATTTTCTCAAACACAGTGCAAACCTGTCATTAATAAAAGTTTATTCTAAGCCTGTTGCTTATGTAGACTGAAACAGGCATTTACTGAAGCATTCTCCTCAGTGTCATCAAAGCCATTCAAGCAAACTCTAGAAAACAGCTTTTGCAGGTAGAGGGACTACTCCTTGAACATCTGCAAAATAATATACCTGCTGCTTCTACAAAATACCACCTAGTACTAGAATTACATCTTCAAAATACTGTAAAAAGTGAAAAAAGAAATGGCAAGGAAAACAGCATTTGCTTCTCATGCACCATAGCTTTACAAACATAGTAACTGTATTTTCCTTAAAATGCATCATTTTGTATGAAAAAGAGTATCTAGTAGTTAGATTATGATTTAGCGACTAGCACTATTTCCTTTTTTTATAATTCAGAGATGTCAAGGCTCTTAAAAACTGTGATTTAATCCTCACTTTGCCTTCCAAGCTGTTCAAAATCATTATTTAATCTTTAATGTTAAAGAGCTTGTAAGGCAAAGTGAGGATTAAATCGTAATTCTGAAGGTAGGCACATTTTATACAACTGAAAATGACAGACAAAATGAAAAAGAAGAAAAATACCAAAGTTTTCAAAGGAAGTTAAGGGGAGTGAGTCTTAAACCCAAGGAAACTTAAATGCCTAGCCTAGCATGGTGACACATGAGTCACAGTAATTTTAATTTTCATTTAGAGCAAGCTGTGTGGCTTCCAACTAAATATAAAAGAAAAAAGTGCTTTTATAGTGCTACATTATAGCATCCTTTTTGGCAAGCATGTGGCAGCTACACTGATTCAGACCATAAAATTTCCAGAGTTCCCAAAACAGACAATGAGTTTGTACCATTGTTCGGGAGTTCCGATGACCTTTATAAACCATCTTTATTAAAGGACGTCTAATATTCAATGTTTCCAGTTCTTCCATTTCTTTTCTCTCTTTTCTTCTCCTGAAGAGCTCCTGAATGCGAGCAACAGCAGATCGTCTAAAAATTGCACAGAGAGAACACTACTGAGAATCCAGCTCTAAACATTGAAATGGGCTATCAAGAAAGACTTTAACATAATAATTAGGCACTCAAACACAGTATATCCATAAGTTTGGAACAGACATCAACATTATCCCAAATGTAAAATTACAGACTAACTTTTTCCATCCTGGCTTAGAACAAGAATAGCATGCAAGACAGGGGTGTGTCAAGTGATGCCAGATTTTATTCCCCCTCTGAAAAACAAACTTCAGCTATTGGCAAAATTCACATGCTATTTTATTCTTCAGTGCAGGAGATATCCTCCAACCATAATGAGGTAAGAAAATTTTGACATGAAAAATCTATGCCAAAAGTTTTATAAATTTAAAGTTATTAAGGATCTAGTGTACCTTCCAGGGTGATTTGGTTTTTCCCAAAAATTTTGTTAAATGTATTTCTGTTCACTATTTCTATATGACAAGAGTCAAGATTTAGACAGCTTTAAAAAAGTTCTACTAAGGCAAGAGATGATTTGAGATCAAGTATGGTAGCAACTATCCTATACATTAGCAGTGAGGGATACAGCTGAAGATTTCCCAGCATAATAGACAATTTAGCTATTTTTGATTTGCTTAGTTTTGTGAATGTTTAATTCCAGGAATCTACTTTTTTAATTATCTATGAAAAGACCTTGGTGCCAAATTTTTCCTGTTTAGCTCTTAAGTTTGCTATCACCCCTAATTCCATCTGCAACCAAACTATCACATCCCAGCACCTGCACCTCTTTTATTTTTTTATTCCATGTCAGGGTTGCATAGAGATACTGAACACAGTCCAAGGGGAGTGCCACTCTCAAGAAGCAGGTACAGATTTTAGCAGGATGCAAGGATACAAACTTTTACAGGAATTTATATGATCCTGAAAAGTAAAATGAGCCAGAACTGAATAGATGTGCAACCTCAGTACACTGCTACCAGAAAGCTAGTAAACTGAATTTGTTCACAAGTAATATGTTTTAGCCACTGATCCTGGGGACTCTTGCAATAAGTCCTCTTTTCCAGAAAAAAAAAACACCAGATCCATTTCATAACTAATTATCCCAGCCAGTGGTCTGCTTATATTTTTGTTTCATTTTTGTCATACGAGAAAGTTGGACGAAAAAATATTAAGGTAAAGTGTTATCCTACAGCTAGGCAGAGAAGGAAAATTAATGCAAATAAGGAGTCATTAATATATATTTTAAAAACCCCAGAAAGGCAAAAAACAAACAAACCACAAACTGTCACACTGAGACAGATCAACTAATACAGGTAAGCTTTTAAAAGATATTTTAATACTTTTTTTTATAGAAATTAGAAAAGATTTGTAAGCAGTAGCTAATAGATCCACTTAACTGTGGACTACTTATTATAATACAAAATAAAAAATAGACTATTACTACTTCCTTTGAGAGAGTTTTCTGTCCCCTTAGAATCTTCTAGTTCCTCTTTTTTATGCTACACTAAATATGCTGTACTTGTTAGTTAGCCCTTATAATATAAGGAGTCTCAACTTTAATTTTCAACAGATTTAAGAAGATTCTTTGCAAAGTCTTCATACAATTGAGGGGGAAAAACCCAAGCCCATATTCTTGATCTACTGTGCTTTAAAGATCACGTAATTATTCTCCTCTTCAGTTTACTTCTATGTGAAGGAAACATAACACACAAACTTTAAAACAATTATTTGTACATTTTGCACTTGCTTTTAGAAAGCAAGTTTTTGCACTTGCTCTTAGAAAAGATGGTTTGTGTGAGAAAGTAAAAGCAAGATGCTTGCGATACAAACTATTCTCCTACCAAACCCGTCAGTGATCACACAGCTTTGTGAACAACACATACAGCTCTTCAGCACAGTAAGATCTTTTGACCCTTTTGGTTTCAGAGCATGCCTGCTAGCCTTACACTTATCTAAGATTGCTATCTGTATTTTCAGTGTATTTATGCACATTAATTACACAACAAAATATGTGCAGTGAAGAAGTTGAGAAGTTAAACATCATTAGGATTGACAAAGCAGTAGTCTTGTCTAGCTCTTTCAGAAGAGTTACTTGCTAGATGGCAGTAATAAATCTTGGGATTAGAAGATGGCATTAAAGTAACTAATTGGTAGCCCAGTGTAGTTTCTGGCATAATTTTTCATCTAAGTATCTCTAGTAAAATTAATCTCTTCCTTTAAATCCCCATAGGCTTGAATATAGATATTAAAAAACCCCTCAGCAGTGAGAATCATGCATTTTTAAATAAAAGTAGAAGCACAAAGCAACTTCTGGTAAAAACTATCTACTGAGTAAACTCAGCTGTGAATTTAAAATCCTGATTTTGGGTCTTATTTTAAAAGGCATGAAGAGATTTATATTTAGTTACCTTGTAAAGATAATGATTACCTTCAACAGGAGAATGGAGCCAAACACACATATAACTGATATATTATCATATAAATGTGAAACTATTCTGAGGCACTCTAGTAACACACTGCTAAAGGCAGGAACCTGGCAGAGGCAAGTCTTGTCCAGAAAATACAAATATAAGCCAAATCTAATGACATTTCAGAACAAAGAACATTACAGGAAAAAGGATCCTTTCTGAGAATTACAACTTTTGTGTAACTACAGATTTTCTATGCTTTTAAGTCACTCAAAAAAAAAAAAGGCAACCCCAAAAAAACCCACAACAGTTAAGAAATCCAACATATTTGGTTTTGTGGCTTTTTAATTTTCATTTGTATTTATGATAAGCAATTGCTGGTTTTACCAACACAAGCTTAGATAGTAGACTAATCAACTGAAGCATCAAGTAGATACAGAAGCACACCAGGCAGTCTGTACTGTTCCAAAGTTCAGCCTAAGTTAAGCCTGACTGTGAGCTGCTGCTTCCCTTCCAAACTGCATACTCTTCCAAGCACGGAATGCCAAATAATGAAATTTATGCACTCCTCAGGCAACTCCATCAATTGATAAAGTTGCATTATGTATTCATACATAATGAAATGTTTAAATTAAGGCTTAGATAAATGGAATAGGGATTTACAAGTGATGCCATTATATTATTTCAACAAAACACAGATTCAAAAAACTCCAACAAAACAAACAGCCCCACAAAACCCCTGTGATGCAGGCTGATCTGCATCTATGTATTATAGAGAGTGTCCTGGATTCAGCAGTAGCAATCATTTTTCTCCTTCTTAGTAGCTGGTGCAGTGCTGTGGTTTTGACTTTCAGCCTGGGAACAGAGCTGATAACACCATTTTTTTTAGTTGCTTCTAAGTAATGTTTACACTGACCAAGGACTTTGTGAGTCTCATACTCTGCCAAGGCGAAGGGGATGCCAGGAGCAAGCAGAGACAGGACACCTGACCCAAATTAACCAAAGAGGTATTCCATACCACAGCATATCATGCCCAGGATGTAGAACTGTTACCCGGACGGGCTAGATCACTGCTCGATCAGGCTGGGCATCAGTCGGCAGGGGATGAGCGGTTGTATTGTCTTCCCTTGTTATTTCCCTTATCATTATCATTATTGGTGGCAGCAGCAGTGGTTTGTGTTATACCTTAGTTACTGGACTGTTCTTATCTCAATCCATGGGAGTTACATTCTTTCGATTCTCCTCCCCATCCCTCCGGGAGCAGGGCAGGAAGGAAGGAGGGGAGTGAGATGGAGACTGTGTGGCTGGGCTTAAACCATGACAGAGAGAAATGGAAAAAATGTAAATGTGTAAGGTAAGTCTTAAAAAAATTGTCACATAAGACATTTTCTGTATGTTTAGAAATTCTGAAGTGCAATAAGGATTAAAAAAAAACAACAACAAACTAAAATTAATGCAATTTGCACAATTAAATAACTAGTTTCTTAAAGCACAGTATGTCATATATTGCCCTTTAAAAATTTTTTTCTGAGAGAGAGCATGCTGCAGGCCTCAGTTCCCAAGCCATATTACCCAAAAATTTCTCGCTAACTAGCCCAGCATGTTTTAAAACAACTATGATCATCTACTAGTTAGAAGAAAGACAGTAAAAATTACTGGCATATTTTCCAATAGAGGAAGAACCAAACAACTATCCATCAACTGAATTTGTAAATAATCTACAGGAATTTGGCTACAAATTTTGTTTCACTAAAAGTCCAGATGTAGTGGCTGCCGTAAAATTAATCTGATACCCTAGATAACCTTGCTTCTTCCAAACACCATTATTGCAGACCAATCATCTCCTTCGCTGCTGCAAAGCTCACCTGTACTTGCTTCCTTTTACCATCCCTCTTATCTCAGCTCTGTACTGAGTATTGAGCACAGTATTGATTCCTCCAGAATTAAGGATTTTTGTAACTTCTTCATTTTCCAAATTTACTTACACACAAACATTGTCTCTTTGTTAAGTACCAGAAACCTTGGTTCCTTCTTTCTGCTCTTTCAATTAATTTTTTTCTCCCCCTCTTGTTGACCTCATTTGAAATGTTTTCCCCGTCCAAAACAACTGCACAGAACCTAAGGCTTATAACAACTAATTTAGAACCTAATTCTCTGGTGCCTTATGGTATTTTCTTTGCTGTATGTGTAGAGGAATACACGTGCCTGGTACCACATTCCTGCCCAAGAATTCCAACCATGTGTCTTAACATGCTGGCTTTCATCACCAAAGTCAAATTCAGCTCAGGAAGGTGTCTAATTAATAAGCCATTGTACTGGTATTTACCTCAATCCATGAGTTCCCTCACTATTTTACCTTTCAGATTTTCTCCCCATCCCACCTGAGGCAAGTGACCGAGCCGTGTAGGGCAGAGTCACCTGCTGGGGTTAACCCACAGCCATGATGTTAAAATAGAACTCTTTCCTAAATATCAAAATTGTATTAAATTTCTAATTTTAATTCCAGGCAACCATGTTCCTTTACAAGCCTCTGAACCTTTGGAAAGAATTACTGCTGCTGTCAAATTTCAAGCAAAAGATAGCTCAAAACCAAGGACAAAACCATCATGTTAACAGGATACTGACTCTGCCCTGAAGCCCAAGTTATTTCACCGCTAATCATATAAAATGTTTACTGCAATGCACCAAGTCATTTCCAAGCCTTCTAACACAATCAATATTTCAAGTATTCTCAGCTACAAAACATTTTTAAGTTTTCACCTGATATACTGCAGAATGACAGTGAAAATCAAAAAGAAATATACGGAAAAAAAATTCTATACTGATTGCATTATTTATTTTTATATTAAATTTATAGCAATATGAAACAAATATTCCCATGGATTGTACTGAACAGCTGAAGAACTCCATAGTGAACATTTTTATACAGTGAGAATGCCTATCATGAAACTTAAAAGCACAGAAAGTATACAGATTCCTGAATGTTTAAAATTGCCAAGGTAAATCCATGTATTCGAATTGCAGCTAAGATTGGACTGTAAGACAAAGAAATTTTCTTGAAGGCATTTAAATTATAGGACTTGGCCTAAGTCTTTTATTTAATCAAATCCTGAGCCTTTTCGTTTCCAGCCACACAAAGCCAAGATTTTAATTTTCATTATCAGAATTTTTGTGCCATTTCCCTTATATATAGCCTTTGGCATTAAATCATGTTAGCTAGTTTTCTCCCTCTTATGGTGTGTGGCTAAACACGATTACTCAAATTGTCTTACATGTTCTTACAATTAATTCACTCAAGTATTTCAATATGGAATATGAGAGCAAGTGACATTTTAATTTCATTAAAAGAAATATTATGATTTAGCATGTATCTTGCTAAATATATATCATCAAATATAGCTTTAATAATTATGCTGAGTTCCATAACTTTGCTCAGGAAAAAAAATAGAAACAGTCTTTGGTACATGTATTCTTATATTTTTGTCCAGAACTGGGTGTCTTTTACTACCAGGCAAAGCAAGTCAGCAGTGGCACATGCAAATATAACACATTCTTCAGCAGCTAAATAAAAAAAAAAAAGGTACTTGCTTTTCACAAACTACACACTTTTCGAATTGCATTAATTTCTGTGGCACACAATAAAAAGGTTAATAGGTTGTTAAATATATATGCTGCCATTTCTTTTCAATTTCCATGCAATACATGCAGCTGCATATAACTCAAGCAATATGCTCTGTAATTCATAGCATTTAAAGTATAGCAATTCTTAAAATGCCAGTTAGATATGAAAACCAAGAACCTGATAAATCCATTATATGGAAATAAAGAGAAGGAGGGGAGGAAGAAAACAATTAATTACCTCATTATTCTATCACCTATCGCTGTTCCTCTGATATTATATCTAGTAAAGGGAACAACAACTGAAGTCATTCAAAAATGCTGGGTATCATGTTTTTAAAAGGTTAGCATCTATTACAAAATGTGCTCTATGTATTCCAACTGAGAAGACTCTTCCTCAGTGTTAGTATATGAGACTACCTTGAATTCGGCAAAAACAGTATTCAGATTACATAACAGTATCCAAAGTTGATCTTAAAAATGCATTCTTCATAAATCATAGCAGAAGTGGAACCAGCTGCATAACCATTCCATTTTACATTCAATCTTGTTTGAAATTTTAACCTACTAATTTAACATTTGCCAGGCTTAGCCTCTGCTCATAGACCAGCTTCTGTCAAAGTCCAAACAGTTAATTCAGTCACTGAAGTAGGAAAACAGCCCTGATTTATTTTGACTAATTTGTAAAAATTAAGATTGATGCATTAACAAGAACATACATTTTGCATGGATTTTTTTCTTTTTCCCCAGATTACAAAGTATGGTGCTAAGGCAAGTCATGTATCTCTCTTCCAACTAAATTTGCTGGACTTTGTCAATTTTAAAGAAGATATGATATGCTATGTGCATGCATAAGGATTTAAATATCTGCATATCTTCTCGTATTTGTAAAAAAAGGGATCTTTTCCTATGTATTCCCTAAAATACCTGGAATTTTCTCCATTGAGTATCTAGCTAAATTGCTCTGCTGTACAAAACAGATTTGGTTTGGTTTCTTGGTTTGCTTTATTTGGTGGTGTTGTTTTGTTGTTTTGTTTTGTTGTTTGTTTTTTTTAATTCATTTAGAAATAACCTGCACAGCTCCTTATACATTTTGTTGAAAAGAGCATGTATTGACTAGCCCAATGACAAAAAAATTAAATAACTGTTTAGCTTCTTTCAGTCACTGATCTTCACCATTCCTATAGCGATGCTCAGTGGCCACCGAAATGCTTCAGAAAAGAGTCAGACACCACATTCTCAATTACTTCTTTTGAAGATATGTCCTCCAGCGTTAAAACTATTTCTAGCTGATTCCTAGTCAACATTAGCTGACCTAGCAAATTTATCAACCAAAGCATTGTGCTGTTTTTCCACGTTTTGCTGCTACTACTCCAAGTCCTGCTCAAAACAGTAAAGCAGGTGTAAACTTTGTGTTTCTGTTGCATAGTCTTTCCTAACAGCTCACTTTCAGCTTAGTTGGTGAGAAACCATCTATCCTCATTGTGTTTTGAGATTAATAAGCATACATAAAAATAATTTGTTCCTCATATCTATTCTTAGATTATGCCAGAGAAAAAAAAAAGAAAGAGACCATACTCTTGGTTTGAAAACATTAAAAGTTGGATTTGTACCAAAACAAAATTCAAATAATGGAAGCTCTGTAAATATTAGATTTGCAAAACCGAAAACATTCCATTCAAAAATCTGAAATCTATATCCATCTTACTGCAACTAAACTGAGACCAGTGGAGCTGATGCAGCAGGAAGTTCTCAATTTATTTAACTGCAGGCACTGTCAACAGAGCTATATAAAGGGTGTTTCAGCCACTTCTTTTCCTTAAGAGGAAGTTTAAGATCATGATTTCAGAGTAGAGAATCAGAAGCCTATCCTTCCTTTCTCAATGGAGAAAATTGTACTTTACAGTGGGAAAATGACTCTGAGAGTTTCCTTTATATTCATTTCCCCAGCTGTGGGGTTTCTCCTCAATATAGACAATACCTAGTTATTAGGAATATAAAAAATATGACCTAAAGAAACCTAAAATTGGTTATTGATAAAACTAGTAATTCTATATACTGGAAAAGACTTATTAGTCATACAGCTTTTAGCATTCAGTTTCAGAAGGCTACGGCCTACTTTTTATGTCCCAGACAAAAATTAGAAGTCAACATTGTTTGTACCACTGCATAAAATAGGTTCACAAAAAGTAAGACTGTTGCAGGCTAGTCTTATAACCTTCTCCAGAAAGGAAAAATCCCAAACAAACAAGCTCCAAAGCAACTCCACTCCAGATATTCTAGAAAGGGAAAAATCTGCTTTATTACTTCTATATTAATGCCATTAATTATCTTACGGGATGACGTATTGGAAACGAAACTATTAGATAAACTTGAGAAATGAGATTTAGTAAAGGAACTGTTAGGTTACACAATTTACTAAGTGAGAAAAGAGAAAATGTAAGCCTATAGGAAGCATCCTGGTGGAGTTAAGCACCAGTCTTGCAGGCAATTTGTTTAATATATTGCTAATCGTCTTTGAGAAAAACGTAGGAATGTATTCATGCAGTGCATTAAGGATATAAGGTTGGGTAACTTTATGAATATAGAGGGCACTGTAGGACCTTGAGAAAAAGAGGTGGGTAGAAATGCAGTAGTATAAAATTGATAGTCATACACTGCTGAGCTTCCTTCTGGTGAAAGATAAGAACACATTAATTAGAAATTACAAACTAAGGAAGACTCCAATATGCTAACTGATCTTGTGCCTGAACCACAAGCCACCACTATGAGAGAGCAAGAGAGGAGAATTATGTAACTACAGCTTACTTGTATCTCACAGAATCTTCTCTTAGACAGTCAATAATACCATTAATCCTGGCAAAAGCCAAACAGTGCAGTGTGCATAAAAGTCTGGTCTACCATATTCACAAAATAAGTGGAACATGGAGGAGAACAGACAGGAATCAGCATGACTGAAGGAAAACCACAATTTTTTTACTGCTAAGAGTGAGAAAAACTTGGCAATCAGTCTAGTGAGATATAGGCTGAAAATGGACAGGATGAACATCACTGAAATGATATGTACTGGGCATGAAAAAGTATTTCAATCAAAACTGTATCTTAGCACAAAACAAAATTACTAATTTTAGTCAATTTACATCCATTATAGCAACAATGTTTTGAGGTATCTTTCCACTAGTTAATGAGCCAGAGGGAGTTTAAATAAATGTAATCAGTTTACGAAAGGAATTCACAGTAGTAGTAGACAGGACATCCAGTTCCTTTCACTCTATTTCATACAGGATATAAATACTAAGAGGGCTTATAGCTAGCCTTTAGGACCATCAGTGCCTGTTTTCCCTCTGGAAATCCAAATTCCTTTGATCACACACAAGATGTCTTACTTCAGTATCTCAGAGGGTATTTAGAAACTCCTGAAAATGGAAGGAGGGAATGTAGTGTAAATAATTTGACTGCTCAGAACTTAAAACTAGAAAAATTTGCTGCTTGCACACACACACAAAAGCAGAACAAAATGAACTGGTCAAGCATTAAACCTGAGTAATGAAAGCCTGGAGACAATCCTAAACCAGTATTGACAACACAGCAACTTTTGTCAGAAATCTCAGGGAAGAATAAGAGAACGGGGGGCTGCATAAAGAATTCTAATAATATCATTAATTTGCTTGAATGATCTTTCCTATATAGTAAATTTAAACTGCTAGAGGAAGAAATCTTGCTGCACATAAAGGAGGAAAAGAAGCATGTGAGATGAAGTATAACTTCATCTAAAATATCCTCACTAGTGGGAAATTGTTAACAGCTATATGATACCTGGAGGTATCATTCTTACTACATTACTATGAAGATTATTACATCATGGAGACAACATAAGGTGCATGAAGAGAACCTAAGAATCCTGCCTGAAAACAACGTGATTAAAATTGCACGTTTCTTTCACAGCTTGCTTTTCAATTATTAGATCATAATAAATATTGGTGGTGTAGTGGAAACTAGTTCTGCCATTAGGTATTTACCTACAATTACTTAGTATTGCGTGGAAAATTCATGGATTATGATGGAATCTGTATATACTGGCTTTCATAAAAACTGTCATTTCTTGAAGAGAATTACTCATGAAATAAGCAACCACTGACTTATTTTTGTCATTACTGACAATGTAGTGGCTTATGATTTTTTATTTTATAACTGCATATTAGTCAAAATCTTTTCTAAACACAACTATAAAATTCCTTCTGATTTTTTAATGAATACATATTGTAATGCTTCCTGTAAGGATTCTGCATTGCTAGCATAAGAAATTACTATCAAGATAACACTGCCTTTGAACAGAATAGGAGTAAAGGTAAAGCATCTGACACTATGTTACATAAGACCTGAAACAAGTAAAGGAGGTATTCTCTTAAGTCTAAGAATAAAGATGTTGCTTAAATAATTATTACAGCTTTTACAAAGTCCAAGTATCAAATTTAGTGAACAAAGGTATTAAACCAGCAACACCAAATCAGGGGTTTACTGAATGATCAAGCAAGTATGTACAGCTATATTTTACAAGGGGGAAAAAAAAAAAAAAAAAAAAAAATCAAGCTTACTAAATGTGTCTTTTATTAATCACAACAACCAGTAATCTTTTTGTTTTACTGCTGTACATTGTGATATTCATTAACCAACAAAAGAAAAAGTATTAAGAGTTTCTCCTTCAGAAAAAAAAAATGAATGAAAAATTGAACACATCGCTCTTAATGTATGTATTACAGACAAACACAGCATTGCTGAACAACAGTTACAAGCTCTTGCTTTGCTGAAGAACACCTAAGGTAGGGTTAAAAGAACATGTACCTGTGTGCAAATCTATGAACTTTCTGTATTTCCCACTAAAGGGAGAATGTTAAAAAATGAACTACCAATATTTAGCACTGGGGTACTCAGCAGGCAGAGAGCAGGTATTAGATCTGTAGGAACTTGCCTGCCTAGGGAAAATATAGTGATATATCTCTTTCTATATATATCAATATCTTACATATTGGCAAATTAGACTCTGCCATCAATCTGTTGGCTAGTTGTCAAATAATAATTTATTTTATTTAAGGATATAAGGCATGGGTTTCTAGATATTCCATAAATAAAAAATAAATTTTGCCAAGCAGTAACAGCAATTGGTATTCCCCTAACCTGTGTCCTGGTCCTCCTCGATACCTTGCCCCTGGGATCAGAACAGGATCATCATCACTATCATCAGTTTCTTGGAGAGCTGAGGTCCTAGTAGAGGACTCATCTGGAGGTGCAAGCCCTGAGGATTCTGGGTGTGGCTGAGGTTCATTGTTTACAGCAAGTGAGTTGGCAGTGGATTCAGTACTTTGACTTGACATTTCTTGATTCACACTTTTTTCACAGGAGGCTGCTTCCTCTACATTTCCAGAGACATCATCAACACTGGGGTCATTTTCTTCTGGATGGATTCCAGAATGCTCAGGACCAGGTTTATCCGATACAGCTAACAGAAAATATTGGGGAAAATAAGTCACACCATTAATGATTCTAACTTATTTCAGAAGACATTATAAATGATCACAGAAGTTAAATTATGCATATAGAGATTATACTGAAAATTTAGTTTTTCATTCTCTACTTCTTCATGTAACTATACTTGAAAGAGTACAGATACATACATGCTTCTGTCGTCTCTACAGTTTCATCTGTAGTTTTCAGTTCTTCAGCACTTGCGTCTTCCTTGGGAGATGCATCAGGAACTCCTAAATTAAACAACTTTATAGTAAATCACAATTTCATTTAGATGCACATCTATAACATAAGCAAATCTAAATGATACTAGCACTCCTAGATACTAGATACTAGGACTAGGTACTAGACTCCTAGATCAATTCCTTCCGAAGTCCATGTATTATTTTACTGTAATCCCAGATATCAATCTGATACTCATAAAAGTCAGTGTATAGATATAAATTGATCTAGTTGCCCAGGTGAATATACTAACAAAGAAAAAGAAGTATTTATTTTTTTGTCCTTAATATACTTAATATCTTATGCTATGAGAACTTTAGCTGCTGTCCTGGGTTCAGCAGTAGCAGTCATGTTTTTTCCTTTGTGTTAACTGGTGCAGTGCTGTGTTTTGACTTCTAGTTTGAGAGCAGCGTTGGTGAAGCCGATGTTTTCGGTTAGGGTTGAGATAAGAACAGATCTGACTGGATTGATAGTCACTCGTCACAATGCTGATTTATTGGCTCTCAAGGTTTTTCCTCTTGATCTCACAGTTTCAGTATACCATATCTTACGTCCATCCGGTATTGGCTGTATTAGTGTTTTTCAAGTGTGGGGCTTGGGCTAAGGTTTTTATCCCATTGTACTTTATGGTAATGACTTGTAATACAATAGAATCATTGATCATGAAACTGATCTGGTTTATGTTCCCAGTGTGGTCACCACCTTTATACTTTGGGAGGTATATGATGGAGGTGCTTAGCAATTACACATCTTTTTTCTCCTTCTCAGGTGCTCAACCTGTGAAGGAGACATCCTTTTACCCTCCTAGTCGTCCCCCCCAGACCATTTACATTTGAGAGTTTTGAATTTTTTAAATGGCCTTTTAATGCTGTTGAGACTTGTTTACTGATGGTGATGGGAATCACCATGCTAACACGCATACAGAGTGTGTTTTGCCCACTACTGATTTCAAGAGTTAAGCAGATTCAGGTTTGGGTCTTGTCTGGGGTCAAAAGACGATGTAGGAGGACCGAGAGATTTTCCCAGAGGCTGGACAGCCATGAGTGGCAGGGTGTGTGGGATAGTATGGGCAAGTATCTAGGTCAGTGGGCCCCTCCAGTATTTTGGAATTTCACTACCGAACAACTGCAAAATCCAGAAGAATTAGTAAAACACTTAAATGAGGTGTGTGGTCATTCTGGCCATACCAGAGATGGACAAATCACGGCAACGTGCTGGGGCTTGGCCTATGCTTACAGGGCCTTGTTCAACACTATCCAGCACCTTCAAAAGGAAAAGAATATCGGCGGATTTGAGGGCAAAGCGACAGTCGCTACTCAAACTTTGGCTGCAATGAACTGCGCAGCTACCCCAGTGGCAAGTACAGCAGCTGCTCAAACTTCAACTGCAACAGACAGCGCGGTTACCCCAGCTCCAAGCACGGTAGCTACACCACCCCCAGCAACAAGTACAGTCGCTACTCAAACCACAGTGATAATCACTGCAGCCAAACCAGAGGACCAATTCGTACCAATATCAGTTGCCCCTGTACGCAAGAGAACAAGCAAAAAGGAGGCAAAAAGGGTGAAGCGAGATGAAGAACCAATGAATTCACCACCCGGTCCAGAATCTGATCAGGAGTCATCATCACATGACGAAGAAGAAGAAGAAGAGGTAACTTCTCGACCTCGAACCTCAACCGAGCTGCGGAATATGCGAAAAGATTTTACCCGTCAACCAGGGGAGCACATCATCACCTGGTTACTCCGATGCTGGGACAATGGGGCCGATGGTCACGAACTAGAAGGTACAGAAGCCAAGCAGCTGGGATCACTTGCTAGAGAAGGGGGAATTGACAAAGCAATTGCAAGAGAGAAAAAGTCCCTCAGCCTTTGGAGGAGGCTCTTGGCAGCTGTGAAAGAAAGGTTTCCGTACAAGGACGATGTTACGAGTCGTTCGGCCAAGTGGACTACTATAGACAAAGGCATCCAGTCTCTGAGGGAATCGGCCATCGTAGAGATGATCTATCACATCAAGCCGAATAACGGGGATACACCTATAGATCCAGATGAAGTTGAATGTACACGACCCATGTGGCGAAAACTTACACGGAATGCACCGTCATCATATGCCCATTCATTGGCAACAGTGACCTGGAATGACATAGTACCACTAACAGTGGATGAAATGGTTCATAAACTCCGAGAGTTCGAAGACAATCTCACTCCTTCCATCATCTCAGCTGTGAAAAAACTGTCCCAGGACCTCGACAAATTGAGGGACGATGTATCTGATTTATCCAGCTCCTCACGTGTACCAACACACGTCTCAGCTATTAACAAAAGACGTCCTATTATTCAAGAGAGGAGATACAGAAGGTATACGCCACGGGGTACCCTATGGTTTTACCTGCTGGATCACGGAGAAGACATGACAAAGTGGGATGGAAAACCTACTTCAGCTTTGGAGGAACGGGTGAGTGAACTGAAGAGGGGAGCAAGGGCCAAGACTGATCGTCCCATGAGAGCTACGGCTTCAGTCTCTGGTGAGCAGTTTCCCAGATGGAGTGGAAGAGCTGATTTTACTCCAGCTCCTGTGATAACGAAGAATAATCCCTTTCAACACGACTTAAGTGTCCAATGCTGTGACGACCATTAGAGGGGCCCTGCCTCCAGCCAGGTGGAGGTAGGGGACAATCGGATTTACTGGACTGTGTGGATCAGATGGCCTGGCACATCAGTCCCACAGAAGTATAAGGCTCTAGTAGATACCGGTGCACAGTGTACCCTGATGCCATCAAGCTGTCAAGGGGTGGAACCCATCTATATTTCTGGAGTAACAGGAGGATCCCAAGAGTTGACTGTGCTGGAGGCTGAAATCAGCCTGACTGGGAGGGAGTGGCAAAAGCACCCTATTGTGACTGGTCCAGAGGCTCCATGCATCCTCGGCATAGACTACCTCAAGAGAGGGTACTTCAAAGACCCAAAAGGGTACCGGTGGGCTTTTGGTATTGCTGCTTTGGAGACTGAGGAAATTGAGCAGCTGTCCACCTTGCCTGGTCTCTCAGAAGATCCCTCTGCTGTGGGGTTGCTGAAAGTTGAAGAACAACAAGTGCCAATTGCGACCACAACAGTGCACCGGCGGCAATATCGCACCAACCGAGACTCCCTGATTCCCATCCATCAGCTGATCCGTAGACTGGAGAGTCAGGGGGTGATCAGCAGGACCCGCTCACCCTTCAATAGCCCCATATGGCCAGTGCGAAAGTCTAATGGAGAATGGAGACTAACAGTAGACTATCGTGGCCTGAATGAAGTCACACCACCATTGAGTGCTGCCGTACCGGACATGCTAGAACTTCAGTATGAACTAGAGTCAAAGGCAGCCAAGTGGTATGCCACGATTGATATTGCCAATGCATTTTTCTCCATTCCTTTGGCAGCAGAGTGCAGGCCACAGTTTGCTTTTACTTGGAGGGGTGTCCAGTTCACTTGGAACCGACTGCCCCAGGGGTGGAAACACAGCCCTACCATTTGCCATGGACTGATCCAGACTGCACTGGAACAGGGGCAAGCTCCAGAACACCTGCAATACATTGATGACATTATTGTGTGGGGCGATACAGCGGAAGAAGTCTTTGAGAAAGGGAGGAAAATAATCCAAATCCTGCTGAAAGCCGGTTTTGCCATAAAACGGAGTAAGGTCAAGGGACCTGCACAGGAGATTCAGTTTTTGGGAATAAAATGGCAAGATGGACGTAGACAGATCCCCACAGATGTGATCAACAAGATAACAGCAATGTCTCCACCAACTAATAAGAAAGAAACGCAAGCTTTCTTGGGTGCAGTGGGGTTCTGGAGAATGCACATCCCAAATTACAGTTCGATTGTAAGCCCTCTCTATCATGTGACCCGGAAGAAGAATGATTTTAAATGGGGCCCTGAGCAGCAACAAGCCTTTGAGCAAATTAAACGCGAGATAGTTCATGCAGTAGCCCTTGGACCAGTCCGGACCGGGCCAGATGTAAAAAATGTGCTGTACACTGCAGCTGGGGAGAACGGTCCTACCTGGAGCCTCTGGCAGAAAGCTCCAGGGGAGACTCGAGGTCGACCCCTCGGCTTTTGGAGTCGGGGATACAAAGGATCTGAGGCCAGCTATACCCCAACTGAGAAAGAGATACTGGCAGCGTATGAAGGGGTTCGAGCTGCTTCGGAAGTGATTGGCACTGAAGCACAGCTCCTCCTGGCACCCCGGCTGCCCGTGCTGGGCTGGATGTTCAAAGGCAGGGTCTCCTCTACACATCATGCAACTGATGCTACATGGAGTAAATGGGCTGCACTAATTACACAACGAACTCGAATAGGAAATCCCAGTCGTCCAGGCATTCTAGAAGTCATCATGGACTGGCCAGAGGGCAAAGATTTCGGAATGTCACCAGAGGAGGAGGTGGTGCGTGCTGAAGAGGCCCCACCATATAATAAACTGTCAGAAAGTGAAAAGCAGTATGCCTTGTTTACTGATGGCTCTTGCCGTATTGTGGGAAAGCATCGGAGATGGAAGGCAGCTGTATGGAGTCCTGGACGACAAGTTGCAGAAACTGCTGAAGGAGAGGGTGAATCGAGTCAATTTGCCGAGGTGAAAGCCATCCAGCTGGCCCTGGACATTGCTGAACGAGAAAAGTGGCCAGTACTTTATCTCTATACTGACTCATGGATGGTGGCAAATGCCCTGTGGGGGTGGTTGAAGCAATGGAAGCAGAACAACTGGCAACGCAGAGGTAAACCCATCTGGGCTGCTGCACTGTGGAAAGATATTGCTGCCCGGGTGCAGAACCTGGTGGTGAAGGTACGTCATGTAGATGCCCATGTACCCAAGAGTCGGGCCACTGAGGAACACCAGAACAACCAACAAGTGGATAAAGCGGCTAAGATTGAAGTGGCTCAGATGGACTTAGATTGGCAACATAAAGGTGAATTATTTCTGGCCCGGTGGGCCCATGACACTTCAGGCCATCAGGGCAGAGATGCAACATACAGATGGGCCCGTGACCGAGGGGTGGACTTAACAATGGACACTATTGCCCAGGTTATTCATGAGTGTGAAACATGTGCTGCAATTAAACAAGCCAAGCGGTTAAAGCCTCTTTGGTATGGAGGACGATGGTTGAAGTATAAATATGGGGAGGCCTGGCAGATTGACTATATCACACTGCCACCAACCCGCCAAGGCAAGCGCCATGTGCTTACCATGGTGGAAGCAACCACCGGGTGGCTGGAAACATACGCTGTGCCCCATGCCACTGCCCGGAACACTATCCTGGGCCTTGAGAAACAGATTTTGTGGCGACACGGCACCCCAGAGAGAATTGAATCAGACAATGGGACTCATTTCCGGAATAACCTTATAGATATTTGGGCCAAAGAGCATGGCATTGAGTGGGTATATCACATCCCCTACCATGCACCAGCCTCTGGGAAAATCGAACGGTACAATGGGCTGTTAAAAACTACACTGAGAGCGATGGGTGGGGGAACTTTCAAGCATTGGGATACACATTTACCAAAGGCCACCTGGTTGGTCAACACCAGAGGATCTGCCAACAGGGCTGGCCCAGCCCAGTCAGAACTTTTACATATTGTAGAGGGGGACAAAGTTCCTGTGGTGCATATGAAGAATTTGCTGGGGAAGACAGTCTGGGTTATTCCTGCTTCAGGTAAAGGCAAACCCACTCGTGGGATTGCTTTTGCTCAGGGACCTGGATATACTTGGTGGGTAATGCGGGAAGATGGGGAAGTCCGATGTATACCTCAAGGGGATTTGATTTTAGGGGAAAACAGCCAGTGAACTCAATTGTATACTGTTGCCTGCTGTGTAATGCTTTTATAGCCCATCAACTAGATGTCTCCAGGTCACCAGCGACTGGCCCTGACTTTCCTCCAGCCATCATCCCAACAGAGAATGAACTTGGAACATCATGGACCGAATGGACTCGGCAGCATTATAGGGATTGGTCCATGCACTAAGAAAATGATTTTTTTTCCTCTTGGTCTGTATGTATATGGATGTATATATGTGGGAGAGCGATGGTGTATTGAAAATGTGGGATCTGAGCACGACGTGAATGGTATGGAATAAGGGGTGGATAATGTCCTGGGTTCAGCAGTAGCAGTCATGTTTTTTCCTTTGTGTTAACTGGTGCAGTGCTGTGTTTTGACTTCTAGTTTGAGAGCAGCGTTGGTGAAGCCGATGTTTTCGGTTGTTGCTAAGTGATGTTTACCCTGACCAAGGACTCTGTGAGGCTCATGCTCTGCCAGGGAGGAGGGGAAGCTGTGAGGAAGCAGAGACGGGGCGCCTGACCCGGGCTAGCCGGGGAGGTATTCCATACCACAGCACGTCATGCCCGGGGTGGGGGGTAACTGAGAGTTACCCGGAAGGACAGGGGCTTCCGGGTGGAACTCATTTTCTTGGCCGGTGGTATCGTATTCTCTTCCCTTGTTATTTTCCCTTATCATTGTTTTAGCTGATAGTAGCGGTGGTGATTTGTTGCTGGACTGTTCTTGTCTCAACCCGTAGGAGTTGCACTCTCTCGATCCTCCTCCCCGTTCCTCCGGGAGCGGGGAAGGGGAGAGCCCCGGTGCAGGGGGGGGGGGGGGGAGACGGACACGGACCTTGATTGTTGTTAGCTCGGCACCACTCACTGGGAGTGAGTGAACAAGTTACCTGACTGGGTTTAAACCACGACAGCTGCAAAAAAAAAGCTTTAATAATGTTGAAGCAGCTGATTGCTTACTGAAAACTATTATTTCTGAAGACAGAAATTGAGTTATCCCTTTATTGAAAGGGATTTAAGAAGACAAAGATTTTGCCGGAACCAGTCATTTGCCTTTTGGCAATAAATTGAGCAAGACAACCATGTGTGACAAAATAGTGTGAAAGCTTGAAAGAAATGTAACAAAATACCTAGTATTCATTTATGACCTCAAAATGCAGTTTTCTATTTTTCTATACAAATTGGGGCAGCGTACATCTTTAAGAAAAAAGAATAAGGGTTTTAGAACTGAAGAGAGGACAAGTTTATTTTCTTTATATTTATTTGCAACTATTTCAGATTGGTACCTTTTTCTTTCCTAAAAAATTTCATGTTCTATTATGGCTGTATTCTGCCTTCATATGCATGTATATGAGAAACCCGTTTTGCTCAATGGTAGTCAGGGACATACAAAAGCAGAATTTTTACCTTAGCATTACAGAAATAATGCTGTATCTTACTTGTTTCTTCATCTTCAGGCCCCGATTCTTCTGCAGCTTTTGTTTTTACAGAGTCATCTTGGCCTTCAATTTTGCAATGACTTCCACTTCCTCTAGAGCTTGAATTTGTGCTGCTCCTGGCAACATAACATGTAAAAAATAAAAATGAAATTTAGAAAGAATATAAATAGATGAGATCTTTACAGTAGCACAGCCTACCCATCATCACCATTCTCACTGAAACCTCACAATTCAATAGCTCCTGGCAGCAACTACAACTAACAACCTTCACAGCAAAATCAAAATTTTCTTTTATTATGTCCATCACTACTCACCCCATATTCCTCTGCATCACAGAACCTTTAAAGGATTTGTTCATTGCTTTTCAAAATATTGTTAGAACTTAGAAGGATTTACACTATTTACACTTTTTTTTACAAGCATAAGTGTTCAAAGAACTAAAGTCATTACAACTGTCGCTGAGCACTAAGGCATAATCTTAACCAACCCAATTTAAAATCTGATTCAGATAAAATTCTCTAGGTATATTCATTCCTGTATGTTTTGAGGCATTTTAATTTTTACTTCAGTGTTATTTTTCACACTAGCGGTTATGTGAAAAAGATGGTTTTGAGAGAGCCAAATAACATCCTGCGCTTTTGTTGCATTAAGCCCTACAGTCTGATTCCATAGCAGGTTTTCTGTTTCCCCAGTTCCCTTCATAACCCTTCGTTAAATCCCTGCCAATTTGAATCAGTTTTCTTGAAAGCACGACAAAGTTTGCACACAGCATTCTAAGTCACAAAGCAAAGCAGAGTTGAGCAGCAGCACCAGCAATTCTCATTCTTTGCTGAGGTTTCCCAGCTGGTAACATCTAGGATCATACCTGCCCTTCGAGTAGCTGCATTAGATTGAGAATGAAGTGACTGGTAGGTCCATGTCTTTCTGCATTTAATTTTCACAACACCTAAATTTCAGAGCAGATTTTTGATGTTTGTCCTCAACTGCATCATTTTGTTATATGGAACTCCATCCTACTTAATTATTGTATTCTTTGGAACAATATTTTTAGTTAGCCTCTGAACTGACAATGCCATGCAACTCTGTTCCACTACAGAATGCTCCTTCTTCTCACTACCCACATTAGACTACCCACTACAAAAGCTTCATTAATTTAGTTTACCACTATGTTCAGTTTCTTTATTGATCTATCACCACCTTGAATAGAAGTTCATAATGCAGGAAAGTATCAAATACTTTATGGAAATTCAGACAGTTTTTCTCTATTACACCATGTACATTTCTATAACCCATTATTCTGTCAAATAAGAGGTACTGAATTACGTGCATTCTACTTCCCCAATTTTAATCTATTTCCCATGTTCTGCTTATTTTAATACACTTTTCTGTCCTAAAGCCTTGAATATTGCTACCATTAGTCTGAAAAGATCATGATGTTTATTCCTTCATTCTCCTTTGATAGTATATTTGATGCTTGTCATTCACATGGTGCTACCCTTTGGCCCAAGAGATTTGGTAGAATACCTGCTATTAGACTAATATGTATGTCAAGTTAAGTTTTAGTAGTTTTCACTACTAGTAGTATTTACTTCCACAATTACAGATTTTTGTAACAGGTAATTTTCCTGTCCCTAATCTACATTTCCTGTTCACCCTATTTTTTCTTAATATTGTTTCTGAGGCAGCTGTTCATGCACATTTACCATCTTCAGCATCACTTATGTCATTAACTGTTTAAAGTGTAAAATGCAATTTTCAAATTTTGTTCTAAAATAAACACAGAAACAAAGTGTCAATGTTTAATAATATTTGTTTTCTGTGATACAGTGGTAGTAATATTTTATTATTACATTAAAAAGCCCAACTAGAACAAATAAGCAAAACATTTGCAAAATTCTGTCAAAGCTTGATTTGGTCTCTAAACAGAAAAAGAGTCTGATAAACTGGTTGAACATAACTGTTGTAGTATTTCAGATATGAAAACATACAGAGCCCTGTTTAAAGCTTCCGAACTGCTATGGGCAAGGTGTATGTTTTATGTCTACAGCCACAGAACTTTAAAGTAACTAAATCTGGTGGGTTTGGTTGGTTTTTGTGTGTTTTGTTTTTTTTTTTCTCCAGCCATGTAACAAATGCAGCAAGCATTTCTACTCACTATCTTCTACAATAATTTTGAAAACATAAGCAAAGAAATAGAAATAAGAGGAGAGAAAATAAAGATTGTGCTTGTTTTGGGAGATCCTGAGATGCTCTAGTCATAGACTTTGATATAAAACCAAGTCAGTCAGGCCAGTTAGCCCCAGGACCACCTTTCTATCACTGTACTACCCTACTAAGATAGTGAACACTGATTTTATGCCAGAGTATGATGAAGATAACATGTTTCAAATTAAAAAGATTCACAGTATCACAAAAAAAAAAGCCACTCTTTTGCATGAAGGTTTAATGTTAAAGTATGCCCTTTATGTTCTGAATGTATTAACAACTAAAGCCATTTCAAATTGTCTATATACACCTAAAAATATAGATATACCATATGGAAAAATATCTGTATCTAAGACAGACAACTGTTAGTGATATGTGCTGATAAATAACCAATCAGAACCAAAATTAACTTCTTACCACTCATCAGTGAAGTCCAGCTTTATCGTGCTTGTAGTTGTTCCTTCTGTACTATAGTGCAAACTTAAAACTGGTTCACCCGCTCCTGTTCGTGGCTTATCACTCTCTGTAAATACAGGGTTGATAAAGTTTGGATTGCAATCAGTAATATAAATAAAGCTGTTATAATTCTGAAGATTCATTTAATTATCTTAACAAAGGCCAAATGTGGTAGTAACATGTAGTATATCAATTTAAGAGCTCTTACAGCCCAAGCAAAATGTTAAAAAGTTTCAGAGTAAACACATTAAATTTGCAATGCTTTAAAAATGGTCTAAAATGATTTGTATTTATAAGAGCAAACAAAGAAGATGCTGGTAAACATGCAGGTAAATAAAATTGCAGATAGAGGCAGATAGATATTTTTACACACAATATTATCCTTTATCAGCAGATCCCTTTTCTATCAAGTATATTAAGAATGTAAGTGTTTTTGGAAGTGGTATTCAGTCTTTTTTTCTCATTAAATACATATATAAGATTATGAGATCTAGACATAATCAGTCTAGAAAAATCACTACCCTCTTTTTTTTTTCCTTCTTACAAACTAGTCAACTACAAGTATCTTTAGATCTGCTTTAAATTGTCAGCTATTTGTCATAAAACCACTGTAAATTCATGTTCTGAGAGCTTTGGGTTTAAAAAAACCTTTCGTATTATAGCAACTGTAAGTAGAAAGGGAGTATTTGCAAAATGAACTATCCACGACATCCAAAAGCAACAGAAGTGAATAAAATAGAAAACCACTGCAAGTCTCCCAAGCATCTGCTGCATATATAGTTTTAAGGATGTTCAGTGGTCTACTTCAGAACAGAACTGTTCAATGATATCTATCCATGCACCACCCTTGAATAGAATGAATCACCACAGCCTATCTATATGCATGGCATAGTTGCCATTAATACTGAAGATGGCCTTGGGCAATACTAAATAGTTAATGGAAAGTACCACCTGTTTAAGCCTCACTACAGAGGTGCCATTCTCTCAGAACTCAGTTAGGAGAGTTTTCTTAGTATTAGGCATCACTCAAATGACTGCTAATTAGACTATGTAGTCTCACTTGTCATGAATGCTGAACCTTTTACCTCAGGACTGTCTGGGCAAAAGCATACCATATTTTCTGTCATTTACAGAGTACAGAAATTTGACTACAAGTATACCTGCAGTACTGATAGCACACAGACACTTAGAATACAGAAAAAGCTTTAGATCATCTTTGGGAAACATCAATTAAAATCTAACATTTAAGCACAAGCCTACTAATTCCCCCACTTATTAAAACAGTAATGGCTATGATACTACCATAGAATATTTATTTTTAAAAATACAATTAAATTACAGGATTTATGAAACATAAGCATTTAACCAAACAATCAATGCTCATATTTTTTAATTGCTGACAGGCAGAAGCCTGCTCAGAAGATGAGAGCAGTGATCGGCTGCACCAAAGAACTTTAAATATTTATTTCTACATATTCTGAAGAGGAATCAAATCAAAACAAAACCAAACCAAAACACAAAAAAACATACAAAAAAATAAAATAATTTTATGTGGATGAGGATTAACCAATTACAGCCATGACCCTAATCATACATAGGGCATAGACCTCATTCTATGCAACAACAAGATCATAGACTCTCTAAAATAAAGGTTCCAGTTCTACTTGTTTTAAGAGTAGAGCAAAAAAAAAAAAAACAAAATAAAACTGATCAAAAGCAAGTTTTCCATTTCCTGAAATACACTGAGAAAGAAAAGAAACAAATGTCAGGAAATATTCTAGTGGCACATGCAGATATTTCTGGAAAAAAAATTACATGCTCTTTCTCAACTAAACAGGTGCTTTCTCTATTTTTTGGCAATCTATCCATGAACATCTTTTAGTATAAACTTCTGTTCAAACTTTGAGCATCCCTTCCTAAGCAAATACTGATCACTCAAACATACTGCACAAGTTATCAGGAGCTGGACACTGAAAGAGTAAAAAATAACATAGCTGACTTTTCCTTTCTTTCAATACGCACTGAGAAAACATATCTTTGAATTGGGAACCCAGGCAGGTAAAGAAAAGCAACTTCCTGAATTGTCCAAGACAGCCACCAAACAATGACTACACTGTAACTTGATACTGCTATGCAACACTTGCTCCAGCACAAAACTAGTTAATATTACTGACCAAAGTACCTAAAAATCACTACCCTGTAATGAAGCTAATTGACTATTAGGCTTGTGTTATAAAGCTCAGATCATATTATCGTAACAGTGCTTTCCTGTCTTAAAATCTTAACATGACTGTCCTCTACACTTACTGTAGAAGGAGTGCTCGTACTTATTCACACTCAAAAAGTCAGAAGAATTGGTGTAAGCAAATTTAAGCAAAGAGGACATGGACTGAGAAATTATTTTTACAAATTTCTGGAAATAGTTGTTAAACTATATTGTGTAATAACTATCTACAATAACGTGAGATACAATTTGGATTGGGTCAGTTTCTTCTTTTAACTAGCTTTTAGTGCACAAAATCAAATACTAGTAAGAACAAAAAACTTTTAAGAAGACAGATGAGACAAGAATCTGATAATAAACCACAATAGAATTAGTTGTGTAGCTCAGCATTTTATATTAATACTGCTAATGAAAGCTGAATGGAATCCTCTGTGAAGAAATCTAGTAAGCTTTGCCTACATAATTGAACAATCTTTTAGAGAAATCACATAAAATCCAGAAGTCCTGAACTCTGTTTTCAAGAACAGAGTTATTGCCAAAGACTGACTAGATCATAATGAAACAGGGTCCTCTTTCACTACTAGTTTCACCCCATCAGGCCAGATCTACTTCACATTGATAAAAAAAGAATGAAGGGCAGAAGAGGAAAAGTTGTACAGCTTCTGTGATGTAGAGAGAGCTATTGCCAAAACCATTGATCTGACTGCAAACTCCAGTAAGGTAAGAATTGTTCCAAGAGAAAGTGGTAGCCTGTCAATGCCTTACTGAACTCTATTAGAAATTCCTCAAAAATACCCTGAAAATTTAATGTGTTTGGCTGTAAAATCTAAGTAAAGATACTATCAACAACTTGTATTCTTATCTCATAAGCAACCCTGTTCTAGAACAGACACTCCCAAGAACAGTCTGTTCTCTAGGTACCTACAGAAGGAAAGTATTTTTAATCTACCACCCTTAAAACTGAAGACAAAATTTCATTCATAACCTTATTAAAAACAAACACGAAACAAAAAAAAACCCACAACCAGCAAACCCCACTCATACACACTGAAAGGAATACCGCGCATACACACATTTTCCCCTTAGAAAATGAATTTATGTAAGTGTAACTTCACAAAGATTGAGTCTCTTAACTGCAAAGTGGTAAGTGCATAAAGCCAGTTTAATTAGGTAATGCAATCTGTAAACCTAACATTGTAAGGAACTTTAAGCTCATTTCCCACGTCTCAAATGCTGCCCTATGCACTTCTGTATTTGCAAACCCACAAGAAGGGGATGGACAACTTTTCACAAAAAACTTCCCAAATAATTCCTATCCAGCACTAACCATGATCTCATGAGAAAATCAACTTTGTACATTCTGAAGATAAGGTTATGTTCTTGGTGAAAACAAGACAGTTACTTCTGAGGGAAGAAAAATTGATCCAAAGAGGAGAAAATAAGCAATGTATTTCAGAAATTAGAAATTCTCTGGGAAGGCTCAGCACATGAAAATTCATCAGAAGCAGCTCAACTCGAAGGAGAGGGTGGAGATCCTTCTGTCTAGCGAGGAATAATGACTGAACAATGTCACACAGATACGAGTCAGTATAAGGCACAATGACTAAGGGAAGACCAAAAATCAAATAATTGGATGGACCAACCTAACCTACAGCCCAAGGCATACACTCACTTTGTCTAGATGACTCCTACAATAATCTGATGCAGTACTGCACTTCACTGAAGAAGGCAGCAGTACAGACCATGCTGTGAACTGCACAAACCACAAGTCTGAAATTCTTGAGCTTGTACCTGCAGAGCTCACTATAGGTCTGGAAAGCTCTATATGCAGATCAACACTCAACCAGTTTATCTGACTGGGATGCAGAGCTAAGTAACTGGGACACAGTGTGCCAATATAGGTCCCAGAACTTACAGTACTGCTCATGAGGAACCAACTCTGCCACATCTGACAAACCAGCTTGTTCTGAGCCAGATCAAGTATCTATAATGTGGCACTAAACAGTCTGGTATGGACATTGCCATAACGAATTACCAAACCCCCGTACTAACTTGGAGATACCTAGAAATATATCAGTAATCAGTATGGCTTCTATGTATGTAGGAAGAAGCATTACACTGGTGTGGGATGCACACACACATTTGAACTTCAAAGTTACTGAGCTAGCTCTCTGGCTTCAGGTTTCCTCTTTAATCATAATTCAGGCATAACCTTACAGTCATAACACTGCCTTCACACAGCAACAAATCTAAAAGCTAACCTTCTGTTATTACAAGCACAATAAAAATAACAAGTGTAGAGCACAGTAATCCACTTGAAATAATTTTGTCAGGATAGGAAGGACTTACAGCTTCTGCTGGACTGTCACAATAATGGTATTATAAATTTATATCCATGTGGTAAATATAAAAAAATCTTTAAACCCATAAACAATCTTAAAATGCAGATGCCAATAAAAGAGACTGGTCCAACAGAAGACAGCTGATTCAGTACCAAATTAAGGAAAGACAGGAATTAGAAATAAGAAGCACTTATATATAAAAAGAACTGATAGGACTTCCTTCATTAACTAGAACTGGTATTATTTCCTTCATTAGCTACTTACACTTTTTTTGAAATTTCTATTCAAATATGTATTGAAATTAATGCAGTTTAACTTAAAAAAATCCAACTTGATTAAATCCAACAGCAAATTACTCCTCTGGTTATTACTTAATTCATAACTTCATGGAACAGTTTATCAGTTTTCCAATTTCTCTGCAGTGGTAAGAACTTCAGTAAACATACAGACTTTCTGTGCTGATTTTTGTTTATTCTACTCTCGTCAAATAATACTTTATTCTGAGTTAAGAACAAAGAGTATAACTTGGCCACTAATTATAATCAAGTTTTCTAGCTATACCTGGCTATTAGAGTGATGTAGACTACTGAACCATGTATAATTGGCAAATTTATACACTGATATTTAAGGGTATTTCATCACAAAATGTAATCCCATAAAATTAATATATTTTGTCAATATAAAACACAACTTGTTTTTTTTTCCTAATGGTCTGGCATCTTAAAATAAATAATAATCTCAACAGTTGCTGAACAATTTTTCAGAAATGGGATTTCAAAGCAGCATTCTAGTTTAGAATGTGAAACACGATGAAACAGCCAGCTCCTTTGTGGGATTTGATCTATTAAATCTCTACAAAGACTACTTATGGAAGTAAGCATAATGCAGAATGTATGGAAATCTATTTTTAAATTACCATCTATCACTCATTAATTATTCAAGCATAAATATTCACTACAAATGACGTTGGTTCAGCTGGTATAGGGTCACCTATGGCGCACTTCACTGTTTACAATTTGGAGACTGATGAATAATGGGCAGAGAGAGACCTCACAAGCATTCTTTCTACTACCGGCCTATAGAGTATCTACAGAGAAACACTAATACTTATTTAGTATAAGGGATGTTGGACAACAGGTTACAGAGGTAAGATGCACCCAAGACCAACAGGCGCTCTTGACTTAAACTGTATACAGGTATAACAAAGCTGCACATATCTCTTGCATAAGATAAATTAATCTGGCATTATATGATTTAAGGTGACTTCAGTCTTAATATTTGCACTTTGATCCAAGAACAGCCATTCAGAAAAAAGACTGTTTAAAGAATTCATTTTACTTTGCATTTTGAAAAAAATATTCTAAATGTCAGTAGAGTACACAAGACACTTACAGTACCTCCACTGAACGCATTAACAATAAAATGGCTTTTGAAAACAATTAACCTTACTCTGTTACTCATATTGGGAATTAAATAATTTATGAGTGTCCAGCAGATCTGCTTATAGAATTCTGTTTTATGTAGATGAACAGCATTTTTACACTGTTTATCATCATGAAAGGCAATTTTAAAAGGAAGCATTGCAATCAACTATGGCTGGGTATAGTGTATTTCCTGTCACACGCACCCTGTTGCTCATGAAGTGACATGGATCCAAGCTGTTTGTTAACCACAGAAGAAGGAGAATCTGAAACAAAAACGAGATTTCAACTTAAAATATAAGTAGCAGAGAACTGCAGAGCAATGTCATGATCATATGTTAGTTTAAAATATATAAAAAGCAGCAATACAAGGAAGCTTTGGGTTTGTTTTATGAGCAGCCAGCCATATTGCACTTTCTAGGCGTGACAGAAGCAAAGCCACTTGTGTCAAATAATTATGTATTACTTTAGGTAGTTATTGAAAAGCTTGAAGTTTGCTGAAATGTCAGTAATAAAAATGCCTGTCTGTTACCAAAGATTTTACTACATCGTTCAAATTTCTAACATGTCAGGAAAAACCCTGAAGAGTCATGACTCCTAAAGCCTTTGCTTTAACTACCAAATGACGCTAGTATTTCAAACCATGTGCTAAACGTATATTTCAGAATATTTATACTTCAACATGAATTACTCAATATGTAAACCTATAAGCATAAAATGAAAGAGATGAGACTATTTACAGATATAACAGCATACAGCCTGTGATAATTCTACATTCCTAGATGATATACCTCTGTAGGATCTGAGAAGATGTTTTCATGAGTTTATCACAGTACTAAACTAGTCTTATGAAAATCATAATCACCGGGGGAAAAAAAAAACAAACAAAAAACAAACAACCCAAAAAACCCCCAAACAACAACAAAATAAAACTAAACCCCCAGCAGTCAGTGCATTTTTTTTGTACTGGACATTACCAGCTAATAACTATCACCAGCACTGCATTCATTGTACAGATAAATGATAGGCTCAATGTTCAACATCTTCTGTACGTCTATTTCCCTTGTCACCTCTGAACACAAGATAATACAGAAGTAAGATCTCAAAATAAGCTGATGTACATAAATTAATGCAGTATTTCAAAGATACTGGCTAGGCTACATATCTTGCTTCATTTGTTAATCTTCTGTTATAAACAAATACAAGCTAAACTAAAAGGATTCAATATTTTGTATTATAAACTGAGTCATACTTGCCACTATCACAGCACACTGAAGGAATTTGAACATAAATTTAAATCTACACAATGAAAGTAATTAAATAATAACACACTCTCTCCTACAGGAAGCTCACTTCCAGGTTTGGGCCAGGATCATCAGCATGACCTATTATGTAGTATAGCCATAAAAACTGCTAAACTGACAAAGCTGATTTAGATGATCTCCAGAGGTCCCTTCCAACCCTAATGATTCTGCGATCCTATGACTTGTAACAATATATTTCACTTTCCAAAACTGAAGAGTGGTTTTCATATAATTTCTAATTTAGAAATGAAGTATTTACACTGGATTTTTTTCAGTGGAGTAGTAAACCACTTTTTAGCATGTAAACTGGAGCAAAACACTAGTGTATAAATGCACCACGTCATTATCAACTTGTATTCCAGCTGACTCAGCACAGGAACTGGTATGCCTATCTCAAAGGCCAGCTGGCTTTGATCGCTGACTCAGAGTTATGAAACCTGTGATTGGGATTAACTTGTATCGAAAGTGCTAAAGGGAGGGGAGGTCTTGGACAGCAAGCTGAGAAACACTGCAGAAGACAGCAATTCTCAGTCGCACTCTCTTCTTGCAATTCAATTCTTTCTATAAACCTATATGTCCTTTCTAAAAAAGTGTATCATGCCACCAAACATTTTATTTGGCTGGAAAACCTAATTGCATCAGCTCTTTAATTCAGACCAAGATGAACAGAAGAAATATGACTGAACTAACATACTTTAATTAAAAATTTAAGAAATTACGTTTACTACCCTTATCAGCACTTCTAAATTTTATTAAGACTTAACATTATACAACAGTAACTAAAATGGAAGTGTGTTTTACCATGTTTATCATACCATTACAGTAAGCAAAAATGAAAAATTTTCTAGGTAGCAGTCCATGCCAATGTAAGCTTAAACTTCCCACACTTCACTATTATTTTGATGTCTTCTTACACCTTTGTGAATGCATTTCACTTGTAATATGAGAAATTTTAAACAACATATTCCAGTTAACATGGTTAAGAGCTCAGTTTGTAGAAACTGTAAACTCAATTTTTTTCCTTTCTCAAGTGATCTGAAGCCACAGATCACCAGCACCCCTTGAAGTGGCACTGCAGTTTAGAACCCCACACCTCAGGCGGGGAAATAAACATGAGCAGGAAACCAGCCTAGAGAAGTTCAGGTAAATGCCTCTTTTTTTAATATATGGCTTTGTTTTGTAAAAATTCTGAAAATGTACTTTCATCATTTCTGATAAAGCTTTTGAAAAAAGTATTACCAAAACTGTGCCATATAGTTAAAAAAACAAACAAAAATCCAAACTCTTACCTGAGCCTTCATAGGCTGGGTCTACATCCCAATGCAGCTCACCACTGGTTGTAATGTCACCAGTACATTCTAAACTGGAACACCACTTAAAGAGGGAACTGGAGATTCAAAAATTTGGGGAACCTCAAACAGAAAATAGAAGATAATTTTAACAACAGTTACATGCTGAGGGATCTTCCTATAGGGTGGGCAATAAGCATCTGACTTCATCAAAATGCTAGCATGCCACCTCTACTGTTTCGGTTAAAAATCCACCTACCTCCTTATATAACATCAGCACCAGCGTGACAGTCAGGTCTGAAGCAGTGAGACCCAGTTTTATAGTCCTAAACATGGTACATACAGTGGACCTTAATCTAAGAGATGAAACACTTGTTTTAATAACTAGGAATAATTGCTTTGCAAAGTGAATGAGTTCTCGAGTAGGTATTCTGGACTTCAAATAGACACAGTTCTATATCTGGGTGTTTCCAAAGAATGCAAAGAATCTAGTAATAAGAAATGCAGTAATTCCCTTGTTCTTTGCAGAAAGCTTTAAGACAGAAATTAAGGTCCAACTTGTTCCACTGAAAGACACTGACTGCGTAGTTAGGCCAATGTGCATCACAGGTTCTGCAATATACTAGCATGCACATGTATGTATCTTTATTCCACAATAAATGCAATCTAAATCAAATTAATTTTTCCTCAAAGAATAAAGGTTCACATTACTTCATGTTTTTGTGGGTGAGATTACGCACACTGACTGCTACAGAAACACCTGATGCACACTGATCTATAATACTTAGTTTTATTTTCCACTTCAAGATCAGGTGGTTCATGTTTCTATAACTTCTCAAATTGCATTCAATTCACTTGAAGTTCTCTAAAAGAACAGTGATGTAGGTAATTGTGATGCACATACAGCATATCAGCACTGGGCAGAGCAGCAATAACAATAGGTTGAAAAGTTCCACCTTAATTGTAGCTTGCATATAACACTCATTGTTTTATACTGCCTGTGATCTGAATGGTATGAAATGCCACAAAAATATAAGTCAAAACTAGTCTTTGTTGGAGAAAGTATATAATAATAAAAATAAGCCAAACAAAACCTTACCATAGTTCCCTAATTAAATTGTCTAAGACACAAAAAGCTGAATCTGTTCAATATCTAAGCAAAGGCTTGAAGACTATGAGACCTGATACATACAGCATATACTGCTTCCAAAATTCAACCAAATTTACACAATACTTAAGAGTTATCCACTAAAACAAACTCTTTTTGTCACATGAGTATGAAATATCTTTTTCATCAGTCACATCAGCCCACTGTGAATCATTCTCAGTTAATGCATTTTTACATTCAAGAACAAACTTTTGACCATATTTTTCTAAATAGTGATGATTAACTATTACAGAAACAGCTTACAAATCCTCATGTAACTATTAAAAGTCCTTACTTAGACTAGGAGACAGAATAACTACCACATAGCCTAATTTTCTATTAAACCTGTAAAATCTTTCAGCTCTTGACATTCTCTACCGGTAATTTCTTACATGGCTGAAGTATTTTTTTCTCCAGCCTGTGTCCAAAGCTATAACTGAGCTTCTGTGATTGCAAAGATAAGGATTAAGAATGAAGTGGCCTTAGTCTCACACTGAATTCCCCCCAGAATTGCGAGTATAAATTATACAAGTTTTACCAAAGCAGGGATTGAGAACTTGCAGCCCTGGTCCAGAGGCACTGATGCCATTTCACATACTGGCAGACACATTTTGGGGTAGAATTTTTGTTTGAAAATTCACAACTAGTATGTACTTGAAAACTAAACATCTGCCTCAAGACAGAGCAAAGACAAACCCTGCAGGGGAAGAAAAAAAAAAAAAAGAAGAAAAAAAGAGATATTGTCTCTTTTTTAATTTATTATTTATTTATTATTATTTAAAATTATTATTTAAAAAAAAAAAAAAAACAAAACCAAAAAACCCAAACAAACAAAGAACTTCTTCCTTCTACCACATTTCTGAAAACACTAGCTTAGCACAGGGTTGGAAAACAGCTGCCTCTATGGAGAAGAAAGAGATCAAAATTTTGCAGCTCTGGTTGCAAAGAAACACACTGCAGATAAATATATTCCAAAAATGAGCCTTGGGAGCTCAGAAAAGAAACAAACCAAATCATTTGCATACAAAGAAATGAGTGAATACAAATAATATTTCCATGTCCAGAGTGCAGAAATCAAAAAAAGTTGTTTTGCTTGTTCTCCTCCTACAGGTAATATGGCTGCCATTCCTAGGATAAGCACAAAGCCCTCCAAGGATTTACTGTTTTCCAAACATTTTGAAAACTCACTGTAGAATTTGCTTGTGTAGGAAGTTATTCAAAACTTGGTAACTACATATTGTAATTACAGCACTAGCCACTCTTTCATCAAACTGTTCTGTAAGGCTCCAGATAAATGGATTGAACCATAGCAAGTTAAGCTGTGAATGTATGACACAATCCTTGTAAGCAATGTAGCCACACTTCAACTGTCACAGAATTTATGTATAGAAGAAACATTGCTAGACATTATTTCCCAACACAAAATATGCTGATATTTCACAAAGCATGCAGCTCACTCATCTTTACATGCTACCATGACAAAGTTCACTTCAAGTTTATGCTTTTGGGTTTACCTCTTTATTCATATGCATGCTTCTACCCTAACTTTCACAAACATGTCTCTTTAAACATCTCCAAGACTTTCTTGTAGTAATTTTTAATCTCAACAGGAGAAGGGGATGGAGAAAAGTTACTCTTTTCAAAAGAGAAGAGCACATCTGGAGACTTTGGCTTGCTAACACTACGTTCACTATACTTACTGTAAAGCCATTTAAGAGTGCCAAAATTCTGTTTTACTGAACTGTTATCCTGATTTAGAACATCTGCTAAACCAAAGCCAAATCTTAAATGTTGCTATCAGATACAGTTAACACCAAAACACAATTTCAAGTGTATAATAACTTTAATCAGGATACAGCAATTTCTTGCTCAACTGCTCTAAAAAACATTGCATATACCTGATGCCATGCACTCAGGAAACTTTCTCTGTTTAGTATCATTTAGCTATATAATCCAAACATGTTAGGTAGATGAAAACTGTCAATATGACTCTTTCCCTAACCATGTGATGATAAATACCACCACATGCAAGGTAAGAAAAGCAGCAAATGCATTAACTGTCTTGTTCTGGAAGAGGAGCATCACAGCAAACAGCAGCACAAACTGTAGCTATGTTAGCTGCTTAAGAAACCTTGACAAATGACAACCTGATGTCTGAGGGTCCTGTGAGGAGCCCTGATCAGAAGAGGACGACTGTGGAGCTGAACCCTCAGCTAGCTCTCGCTGTCTCTGTTCTGCCTTCTTAAGCCTCAGTCGCTGCAGGCCCCTACGGATTATAGCTAACTCGGGTCCCATTAACTCTGACAAACAGGAAGGGGGGAGAGGAAGATAAAAAAATAAAAAAAAAAAAAAGCATGTAAAAGAAAGAAGCATTGAACATACAATATACAGAACAGGGAGGAAAGGTGGGGGGACTGACCAAAGAGAGAAGCAACAGAAACAACCAGAAATTATAAAACAAAATATTGAAATTGTTTTCCTGTTTCTAAATGCGTAAGTCACAGGATTCAAAAGTTTAGGATTCATGTCATACATCTCCCTCCCCATCTCCAACACTTAAACCATTTAACAGAATTACTTAACAAAAATAGATAGATCCCAACTGATTCAAAATAAACCAAACAACAGAAGCACTCATTTTCATGTTCCTACACACATAATAAATGAGAATAACTATGGCATAAAATTATGCCACTCTGGTCTACAGATAAGTTTTTAAAATGAATGCAACAGCTTTCTCTGTGTGTATGTGTATATGCATGTCAATACAATTTTGATTAATAAAAATAAAAAAGCAAAAACCCACAATGATACCCTGTGAAAAAAAGTAAACTGGGATTATAGAAATTGGTGGCAGAACAGCACCTAACCCAAAAATACACTTTACTATGAACACGTTTTTTTATTTTAGACATTCCCAGTGGGTGAGAATTCAAAGTCTGGAAACACTGTTAAGCAGTTCTACAGAGAAAGTAATATATTGGATCACAAACAATATGGCATCAAGGAGATTTGCTATGAATAATTTTCATGTGCTATGAATATTTAGGGAACTTAGAAATTCAAACAGTGTAGAAAATGCTTTTAAGGAAATTTCAATAACGTCTAAAATTGCAGTTTTCGGTACTTGCTGCTGATTCAGTCCCACTCGGTGCAGAGACAGTTACAACTTAAGATGTAAAAGGAATTACAATTCAAAATGTAAAGAGATAACTACTATCCGGAGTATGTTCAATAACACCACCTTTTATCAGTTTAGAATCTCTAAGCAAATGTTTATTTTTGCCAGCAAATGAAGTGAGGAAATAGAAATAGAGGAAAAAAAAAGCTATTGCACTTTCCCATTCAAAATTTAAAAGCAAAGTTACTTTATATCAGAACACATATAAAGATTAAGCTTTGTCCTAATTAGTCAATTGTCCCTCTGTCCATGTCATGTGCCCTGTCTCCATTCACCCCCCCACCTTCCCCCAATGTTACCAATGTGTATCTGGAATATTATTTGGGGGGAATATTATATTTTACAGTTTGTTGTATCGGATGTTTATTTGTGATTTGAAACTACAGCATCTTAAAATTGATGTAAAATATGAATTAATGGTTTCCACTGAATGGACCAAGCCTTGGGAGAAAATAAATTTAATTTTTTTCCTTAGTGACATGCATGAAGATCTCCAGCAATTGTTGTCTCATTATTAAAAAAACTGATTATTCAAAAACACTGACAAGAACAGGCTACTGCAATTTTGCACCTATCTTGTTGATTATTTGCAAATTACTCATATTTTCAGTTTTATTCTTCTAGAATATACATTTTGATAAGACTTAACAAGGTACAGCACGGAACCATTTTTGTACTATTTTGAACATATACTTTTTCAAAACATTAAGAGATGAATTAATTCAGATGCAGAAGATCACATGCTCACCACATGGCATATTTTTCTGGCACACTATGCCAACAATATATATGAATGATAATACATATGCAAAGATATTGCTACTTCAAAGACAGAATTACCACCAGCACCTGTGTTCAGAACAGACATCTGTAGAAATGATTTATAGAAAGCTGTCTGTAAGTCAGTTCCATTCTGTACTATGAGTTCATACTCCAATTCTAAACAAGTCATTATCCAAAAGCATATTCTTCATTTTCTAAGTGTTTGCTACAATATTCAAATTTGTATCTACCACCATTTCATGCAAAATGATGGCTGAAGGCCTCTTGCCTTCTTTCTTGTGCTTCCCAAAATGCTTCCACAGTCATCCATCTTTTACAACATAGCTTTATGCAGTCTTCCTACCCAACCCCACTGTATTTAAACAACTATTCCTATTACCAGTTTCCCTATCCTGCCATTCCAAAAAGGTTTTATTCAGCTCTAACCAAACTGACAGAACCCTGCTCTTGATGCAGCCAGCAGTATTTTCACATTTATAGACTATGTGAGAGTCTGTGAGTAAATAAAAATCTCAGAACTGAGCACTGTCATGCGTTACATAAGTATACAAATATTCCAAAATGGAAATTCACATTCAAGCCTACCCATTCATAAACCCACTTCTACAGCTCTGCCATAACCTGCTCCCTCTGCCCAGGAACTTCCCCTCTCCCTGAACTTGCCCATGTTACCCAAAGACTTGCCTGATAGCAACGTGTTTTAAAAGCAGCATAAACTGGATAAGGTGCTTCCTAGCTGTGCAAACATGTAAGTTTACATCGTTTACATTGCAGGAGTCCTGCAGACAATTTAAAGATGATGCCTGATCCTAACACTAAATTCTGCATACAGCAATAAAGAATACCAGATGAAGTTTTGCTTTATTTCTGTGGGCTTGGAGTGTGTGCTATAGTGACTTTTTTTTTCTTTTAAGAATCAGTGGCTAATCTGACACTCTGTTCTGGTGTACTCAAAGAGCCTATCAAACATTATACAGTAAATTAGAAACTATCTACTGTCACCAAAACAACCACCATTACCCCCTTCCCCTTTGAAACTGAATATATGAAAAGTCTTAAGTCCACAGTAACACAGGGAAAGAGGAAATGCATTTAGAGAAGAACAGGATTAAGAAATGACAATTTCAACTTCATGCTAGCAGAATAAACTTTTACTTAGAAATTCAGACAGACTCAGAGACAAAGAACAGAACACTTTTTCTGGTCAGCGTACATTTCTTAAAATGCTTCTGCTCACTGTATATTTCTTGCTAAACAAGTATCAGACTAAGGCAAGGTTTGAAAGGGTGAGAATGACACATCAAAGGAATTTCATCTGATGTT
The DNA here is from genome assembly GCF_028554395.1 of Pezoporus wallicus. Classification (NCBI taxonomy): domain Eukaryota; kingdom Metazoa; phylum Chordata; class Aves; order Psittaciformes; family Psittacidae; genus Pezoporus; species Pezoporus wallicus. Next base: position 3,589,739 of record NW_026638360.1, on the reverse strand, counting down.
TTTATCTTCCCTATCTTTCAGATACCAGATATCTAATTATTTCTCATCTGTCCCAAAGATTTTGGCTGCAGCAGCCACAGTACACTGAATGTAGCAAATCTCCTTGGGAAATCTCCATCTCGCCTTTACTCCAGAACATCTGATTTAGGGACTTCTCCATTGACAAAGACCTTGATTATTTTTTATTCACACCACCCCCCACCCCACAACAGAACTGCTGCAAGACAAAAGGCAAATATATGAAAACACCACTGGATTTTAAAATAATCAGGTCTAAACCTGTAGGCATTTTAGATTGCATGAGCCTTTCCACCTCAACTGTGAGGCCTAGAAAGTCACCTTTAAAAAAGTAAAGGTAAACTCTTGTGCAAATACTTAACTCTAAAGGGCATGGCATCTTTTACTAAATAGAGATGGAAATGGACAAGTCGAAGCATAAAGTTGTCTTTTACTACCCAAATAAGTTTCTGACATTAACAGTGGAATCTACTTTCTTCTTTTTCCCCACAATAAGAATGTAAGTCTGTATTAAACTGAGGTGAGTTTCTTCACGATACACAAACTTAAAAATCAACAATTTATTAAGCAATAATGGAATATCATGCAAGGTGATCCCTGTCTATCCAGACACTTTTGAGAAGCCAAAAAATACCATTGCTGACTCTGAAGATGTAGATTCGTACTGAAGGAGACATTCTCTACTTTTTTCTTTTTCCCTCTGATTACAACAGGCATAGGCTCTACTATTCATTGCACTGATGCTGCTACAGCCATGAAGAAGCCATTATGTTACTTATACTCCATGACAAGAACAGTAAGTTTAGAAAAATCATGCAATATTTTTTTATTTCTACTTCAAAAGACAATATTGGTTATCTCCTTTGTGATTCTCTCTTCAAACAAATGTATACAGTTGGAGGTTGTGCTCTTTCTTTAAACCACAGAGCTGCAGTCACTTGGTAATTATAAAATACCTGGACTCGCTAAGTATGTGGAAGGAAGAAAACAAATTGAGATCAATTACCCAAAATATCCTAAAATAAAATTGCTTCTCACTGAAAGCATTTTCCATAAACGATTATAAGATAGATTTCTTCTCACCAGACTGATGGAGCACAGGTTGAGCTGAGGCCCCTAAAGAAGGCCTTTGTTCATTATCAGGAGAGGACAATAATGAAGTTGAAGGGGGACTTTCTGTTGAAGATGATGTTGAAGGAGCTTGGGCTGACATTGTAGAAGAGGAAGATGATGGAAGTGGTTCAGAACCATCTAATTCCATTGCAGTTTCTGATTCTGTAGTAGGTGGCACGTTATTAGTAGCAGGAGCATCTGTCCGATTAGTCCCACCTTTGATTAAAAATAAAATTAAAAGAAACCAAGAAAATAAAGAGCCCAAAGGAAAACTTACTCCATCTCTAAAGATCCCTTTGCATTACTATTCATATGGCAAACAAGTGTGCTCGGTTCTTCAGAGTACACTACATTTTTTTTAGTTTACACCTCAGAGAGGCTGATATTCATGGCCTGTACATCCAGTATAGGCATATTTTCTGTTGAAATTATTATTCTTGAAAAGAAGGATATCACCTCTGGACCGTGATCGTCCTCTTCCTCGACTGCTTTGTGCAACTTCACTAGCTTCTTCAAACCACCTTGAGAGCATGTCTGACATCCTCTGCATTAGAGAGACATTAGGACTTTGCTCCCCTGTAAAACAAGTAATACAAAAGTTTTATCTACAAAACTGTTCACTTTCCCCCATACTTTTACTTCCACTAAAAAAAAAGCCCTACACTGCAACTTATAATTCCCTGAATCATATCCCTTTTTCATCAAAACAGTCCAGCAAGAATTGGCAGCTGAATAAAGTACCACATAAAAATCAACCGTCCTTCCTCCTTTTCTGGTATACAATTATCTGGAGCTCTTGTACACATGACATTGTGAAATTTATGTCATTCAGTTTTAAATGCTGGTTAAATAAGAAAGCCTAGATTTTTATGCTTTTCCCAGCTAATTACAAAATAACCACTTTTATCATTAAACAATGAAAGAGCAAAAAGACTAACATAAAATCGGCAGGTTTTTAATATTTCCAAAAGACTTCCTCATGACTTAAGATCTTCCTCATAAACACAATTTAATACAATAGCAGTGTTCTTTTAGGGTTTTTTATTTTCACCTTTTGGCTCTAATCTTAAGATTTCAAAAGACTCTCACGCAGCAAAATCTTTGACATACTTTCGACATAAAACATTTTACTATCATTTTATAATTTATTACATATGAAATAAAATTTGTTCCAAGAGAGACTATAGGAAAAATTCCATTTGTAAAGGGATGAAATAGAATATTTGAATCTTTCAGTGCTTTTTGTATTCTGTGAAATGTGGTGCTTTGGCGGAGGTTATTTGGTTTGAGGTTGTTTTTAACACATTGGCCTTTTCCAGTAGAACTGTATTCCTCTGGACTGGACCATTCCACTCTTATTGAAGTAAGACCTTCTGCTGCCGCCCCCCCCCCCCTTAACCACTTTGGAAGTACATGGTGTTTAGGGACTTTTGGAAAAGTTTTGAAATTGAAGACCTTAGGAAATAGAATCCCTGTGAAGTAGAATTACTTATCAAAATACAGATGTGCAAAAAAAAAACAAACAAAAAAACAAACCCTGCATATGAAAGTTAACATTGAAAGATTCTGAAGCGTATTTGGGAAGAACATGTACCATGAGAATATGCCTCTCAAAGATCAGAGATGCTACCAACATGGATGTTATATAAGCTGAAAGACTAAACAAATATCCAGAGCAACTGATTATCTTTTAGGACTGCATATAATCTTCACTGCTAGGATATAGCTTTAATGCATCTTCACTGCTAGGATATAGCTTTAATGTATCTTCACTAGACCTTGCTTTTAGATTATTTGCTTGAGTTTAAAAGACATTACTGGGAATGGAAAAGGGAAGGGGAACACACCACCATCACCTGCCCCAAACAATGCCTCTGAATCTGACCCCAATGCCCTTGTCTATCCTCATTTCCACACTGCAAGTCTCTGACCCTTCGCCTGGGATCCTTCATTCCCTTCCTGTACCCCACAGAGAGCAGCTCTGACCTCGGAAGCTTAAAACACACACACAAAAATGAAATGCAACAACTGAAGAAAACAGACAAAAGGTAGCTAATGATGGCAATAGAGGACAATGAACAGAAAAGTAAGTCACTGGTCAGCACCACAAGCCTAACTAATGCAATAAAGCTATTACCTCACAGTCACTACAGAGTTGTATCAAATAATGCACAGTTCAGATACTGAAGCTTTGCTTTGAGAAAATAAAAATCTAAACAATACCTATACTAGAGGAGTCCTTTCCCCCAGCAGATTTATTTGATATAATGGGGAAATGGTAGCTAGAAGGACACTGAAGATATTTAGCTGAGAAAGAATTTAGATAAAGCTTATCTAGCTGAATTCCTTTAACTGAGTTTTTTTGACTGGGTAGTTTTGTTTAGCATTGAGCAGTCACTTACCATGGGAAGCTGAAGCACCTGGAGCTTTTTGCTGCAAGCAGCTAACTCCCAGCTAGATAAAGCTGAACTTAATTTACAACCTGTGCTTAGTTATGTAAACAAAGGCCAGTGTAAACTGGAAGATAAAGGAGTTGCATCTGTTAGCAAGGAGAAACAAACTGGGAGAGATAAGAAGTAATTTACAGCTGGCCTCAAGAACACAAAAGAATCTAACAATGTGTGAGGAGATTCCAGAACAAAATTCACCATTGGACCAAGACATGTGCAAGGCATGTGAACAGTTTGTGATGGTCAGGTGCAGAGCAAGTAAGGGTACAAGGCCCTGGGAATTTTTTTGTTCTGGCTCCCTCCTCAGAGGCACCCACTCAAGCCGTTCCTATTCCTGTATCACTTGATTATTTTCCTAAGAATCAGACATCTGAGTCTCTGCTGCCAGAAACCCTGGGCGAAGAATTTTAAAAAAATAAAATAAAAAATTTAACAAAAGCAAATTTGTGCAAAGGCAAAGCCACCACTAGTTTGGATGGGAAAAACCTGCAACAAAAATGACAGCTGAAGCGTCATTAATATGAGGAAATATACAAATATGGTGTCTGGAATGAAAGCATCAAGTAAGCAGAATGTAAAACTGTTAATAATCAAATCCTGTGACATTAGGATACGAAGGCACATGAAGAAATTATGGAATTAAGAGAGCAGTTTAAAAGAAAGCAAAGAAAGTATTCCTTTATACAGTGGGTGAACTTCTGGATATTTTCGCCATTGGAAATATTGCCAACAGGTTCAAAAAAGGATTACAGAAACTCACAGGCACTAGAACCATATGCACATTCTAAAGGAACAGGTATGAATGTACCCTCTATGGTTTCTAATCCAGTAATTTTGAATACTGGGGGAGCAACAAAGACAAGAGACTAAGATAAGATGACAGGCTCATGTTCTCTCCCCAGACAGCATCTCCTACTGTCCATGTCGGATATAGAATCCTGCTCTACATGGACCAAGTGTCTGATACACCTATACACTTCTAGTTTGGTGAATCAGGAAGATGAGAAAACCAACACAGAAAATCTAGAAAGGAAAATGGTAGACAAAAAAGGGAACTAGAACAAATACAATGTTAGATTTAAACAGAAACACAGATGAAGACGAAGATAAGTGACAAAGCATCCTCTGCCCTGCTTTGGTATCTCATTTTCTTACACTAAAGCATAGCTTTGGAAATGTTCTAGTTACTGAAACCTCAAGGAATTGAGTAATATATTACAAACATGAAATGATAAACATAAAAATTTAGTTACTACATGTATTTTATTAAAAAGTGAATGATATTAGAATCCTATTGCTTTGAATTTCAGACTCCTAATGTAACTTTACAGAGCATTTCATTTGTAACTTTGATTGCATGAGTCTTCACTACAAAAAGAGAAATACGCATTTGTGTTACTACATGACCAATGACAATAAAGTAAGCTCCCTTTGATTTACATCAGCCTAACTGAAGCAACATAATTTTTCTGGTAAGAATATTTTCAACTTTGACATTTTAAAAAATATCACTGCAGAACAGTAGTTCTGTGTTAAATACTAAAAAAAAAAAAAATAAAAAAATCTCAAGACATGTCTGATTCTTAAAATATGGACAGTTTAATCCAAAGCACTTACATATTTCAGGAATATTTGAGAAGAACTGAAAAATAAAACCCAAGCCAAGCAAAAAGTAAAACAACAAAAACCCAACCAAAACAAAACACACAAGCAGATGTAACACCCTCCCCTCTAATGGCAAACACTTTACCATCTCTTTCTCGTTCACTCTCGGGCCTTGCTCTCGGTCCAGTGTCTGACCAATCCCCTCTTAGCCGCAAGCGTTTAACAGGAGGTTGCCGTAACTAGAAGAAAAAAGGTGAAGGGTGGCAAGAGGAGGGGTAAGAACAAGAAAGGTATTAGGAAGTTATTTATGTTGGACAGTACAGAATTTGAAGTCTAAATATAAGTGCAGCATCTCCATTTTCTTAAGTTACATGAATTTGTATCCATCACAAAATATGTAACATCAGCTGTACATTCATGAATAAGCACAACACTGTATCAACAGTATTCATGAGTTTCAGCTACACAGAAATTCAACAGTGTAACCTAATGACTCTCAAAACTAACACAGCTTTTATTTTATGCAATATTAACTTCACTATGTTAACTGAGGCTTTCCAAAGTGAACAATAATAATTAAAGTCTCTTCATGTCAAAAATGAAGCTTCAGTTTAATGCAATATGGAGGTGATATTAAACAAAAAGAAAAAAACAACTAGACATTGACAAAAGACCTATTTTGAAAATAAACCTCAACTTATTTTTAACCTGTGGTGGTTTTTTATAACAGAGTCTTTTGCAGCAAGAAGTATAAAACAAGTACTACATAAGTAGTATTACTTTCTGCGACTTGAAGAGAAACAGCTAGCGCTTTGAACATTCAGAAAGGCAGCTCAGAGCCTGAAATTAAGTGTACTGGCTGGATATTTCTGGCTTAAAAAAGAAAAAGAAAAAAGAGAGAGAAAAAAAGGTGAACAGTTGTGCTGAAAATTTTAAAGTAAATGCGAAACCCCTGAGGTGAAAGCACATTAAAGTGTTAATTTTCAGGACCCAGCAGATTCAGGAAGAAAGCTTTACATTCCTTCTTACTCTATATAACTTAAAGACAGAGTGAAAATAAAATAGCATTTAAGGGAAATTATTCAGGAAGAAGAGATTACAGAATATATTCTGTGCCTACAAAATAAAAGAATGTATAGGATGTGTTATTAACAGGTGGTCACAGTCTTCTCTCTATAGTAACCAGGCAGTCAATTCTCCACTAAATTACTTCACATCAGATTAACATTACACAGAAAAAAGGGAGAAGTGCAGAACAATTTGTACATCACAGTTTTCTGGGTTCCTCTTTGCTTTCTCCTGCCCCAGTGAGGTAATGGTGTAACTCAAATGGACATTATTCCTCAGTCCTAGGAATCTACACCTCCTTCTGATCAACATTATTTGTCCCAGTGGCCCAGTAAATACAGGATGGTCATTGCTAGTAACAGGCCTTTTTTAATACTGCTCAGTGGCAGTGGCTTACCTCCTGAATCTAAACATTCTGTACCCCCACATCTCTGTCATTATATGACAACTTTTAGCAAAGAGTATTTATTTCAAGAAACATGCTTCTGGTGTCATGGAAAATAACACAGAATACACCTCAGAGTGACCTGCCACCTTTGCTGGTCTTATAACCTGAGGTTCACACAGATGGACTCATCTTTAGGAGAAAGAAACCAGACAAGAAAATCAGAGTGACAAAATACTGTAAATATATAAATAATTATATTGTAAACATGCAAATCTTGTAACACAATCTACCTGTCACATCTCCATCTGTGAACAGCAAAATGAATATAAGATTAATTTAAAGGGAAATACAAAGTGTGCCACGAAGAATAACACCCCCAAACCCCATGAAAACAGGTCATCCTAATCACTTGCCTCTTCCCGTCTCTCTTCAGCAGAAGGAACTTTAAGTTCTCGTGCTGTGTCATCCTTGGGATCAAACAAGTATATGTAATCCGAAGAGTAACTAACAAGGATCTCTTGTCCATCTTCACTATAACATAGAGATGTTACTCTGCAGGATTTGTTATTGAGATGAGGAGGAACAAAACGTGCCACCATTCCAACAGTGCCCCTACCAGCATAATTTCCTGTATGAAAAAAAAAGGGAGGGAGAAGGAGAGGGAGAGGGAGAGAAGAGACAGAGAGAAAGAAATGACACATTTACTATTGCAAATTTTCAACAACTTCAATATACTCTGTATTTAACATCCAACAAAAGATGATCAGGGGAAAGGTAAGTATCCTGTAGCTTCTGCATTAAATCGGATCTGAATAGTGACAGAGCTTACTAGTAATTTGTATTTTAATTTACAAACACTATGTACATTATTAAAAAAAATTAGAACACATACACAAATATAATCGTGTGTCACATACCTATCAAATGATGGTATATGGATGCTGCCAAATATAGCACAAATGGGAATTTTGGAATCTAAGAACATTTACACAGTAGTAATACATATCTATATCTACACACAAATTAGGAGGGAATTCTTTATATGAAGTTTTGAAAATTTAGGATGCAAATTTGCCACCCAAAATGTTGTTTAAAATACTATTTTTTCTTTGAGACATAATAATACTGTCCCTTTTTCTTCCACCACAATCATCAACAGGAAAACACTGCAAGAAATGACCGTGTGACACAGTTTACTTGCATGAATGTGTGTGCACAGCTATGTTTATTAATTCATGTGTCCAAACACTGATCATACATTATAAGAAAGAGATGCGTTAGGACTATGTAACACACTTTTGCTTGTCACCCATACCTTTTTCATAAAATCCTTGGATAAGCACCTGAAGTATTTGTAGCTCTTCAGTGAAATTATGCTAGATATAGCAACAACTACTGTAAAGCTAAGCATATTCCATGATATTGAGACCCCTTCCCATAAGAAGCAACACATTCCAGCATGGCAGAGTACAAGAATATATGGACTTAATTACAATTCAGGTGGACGACTGCAGGCTGCAATCACTAGCTTTTTGGAATCTTGGAATCACATATTTCAAGACAAGAGAAGAGACATTATGAAAGGTCTTTTTCTGCATTTAGTATACAGTGTATTCTAAGATGGATGAAGAGATTTAAGTTTACTTACTTGAGGGTTTCTGTATTAGCACTTATTAGAGTGAAATTTATTACTAAAAAGCATAGTTCTCAGAGAAGGAAGCTACATTTCATTTGGTATATTACATTTCAGTTATTCATCATCTATTTTGGGAAAAAAGAATAGAAACTGGAACTGCAAATGTTTATAAAGGCTTACTGTAAGGTAAAGTTCCTACCTGTTGCTCTTGTACCAAGCATTCGTCGATCATATATCCTTACTGAGCTGTCAGAACAACCCACAGCAAGATAGTATGGGACTGGTGGACAGATAGCAACAGAAGTGGCAGCACGACGACAGTTTATTAAAATATCCTGGAACAAACAGAAATACAGCATTCAAATAATGGCTCTAAATATGTGAAGTATAATTCTAATTTTTACTTCAGGACATTTAGTCAATGAGTTTTTTAAAAAACTAGTTCTGGCATTGTGAAAATAGATTGTAAATATGTCAAACAAAAATGCCACTGTAGAGAAGGAAAACTATCAGGGAATGAAATATAGCATGAGATCAACTAAAAAAGCAAACAAACAAAACAGATCAAACCACAGGAAAAAAAAAAACCACAAACAAAAACAAACAAAAAAGCAACAACAACAACAAAAAAAAACAACGAACACCAAAACAAAAGAACATACATTTAAGAATAGATAAGCATAACAACCACAGATTTATAAACTATCTCACACCTTGGATTTTCCTATGGAAATACATGTAACTGTTTTAGAAGAGTAGAAGTAGTATAGAAGACTACCAAATATGTAAAAACAGTATAAATTAAGTTATACTTAAATAAATAAAGGATCAGAATAGATTTAATCTATTTAGATTTAATAGGCAATTGGATTGAGGAAGAAAAAAGAAAGAAACTACTAAAATTTACAAATATGCACAAAACTGAGTAAAATTAATTTGGAGTAGTAGTACATACTTTGGCACCAGTTTTTCTTCAATATTAAAACTTCCTGAAATCCAAACACAGTGGACACCACCAATACCTTACCTTCCAGGGAGTAATATCAGTGACTAATTTGATCTAGTATCATTCATCACCAAATCTTTTCTCACACAGGGACAAACGATACTTAACAACACACAGTTGCAGTTGATTTTGAAGGCTCATTTTTTGCCTCCAAATCTACACTTCATAGTAACTAAAGTAAACAAGACCAAGAGATTTAATTTCAACTAGAATCCTTTCTACCATATCTGAAGCCTCACACCAAAGTTCATAAACAAAAAAAAAAAATTGGGAGATATTAAAATTGAAATAAAATGCATTTAAAAAAAAGTAGAAAGAAAAAAGACTCCCCAAACTTTTTTTGTTTCTCAGGAAACATGTTGTCATCTCCACCAACGACCCTGAAATCTATTATTTCTAAAAGCCTTACCAGAATTCATATCCTATGTTTGTATGATGTACAGCTCTACATTTAGGTCATCTTTATTAAAAGATTTCACTCTTACATCTTTACAATCTTCCTTTGTGCAACTTGTTTTGATTCGAGTATCAAACCATCTTACAGTGCCATCTTCACCACAAGAGAGGAAAGTATAGGGATCATTTGGTACCGTCATAATCTGATAAAAAACAAATGATTAAAAAAAAAAAAGTATTCATACTTCCAGAAATACCATTAATTTGAAAATAAAAACATCAACATCTTTAGCACTATACATATATATATAAAAACCCTTTTTCACTAAAAAATTGTTTTCTATTTAACTTTAAAAATATATAGCTATATTATTATACTGTATTGAAAATATGAAGATAAGTTATTCATAAAAGTATATTCTTTCTGAAATGCCATTAACATGAAGGGCAATGAAAAGCATTTGGCCGAGTAAAAATTAACATATAATGGCCTTGTATAAACAACAAATTCTTCAGAAACACGTTTCAAGAATTTCTCTCACCCTACTTATTCTGTTCTCTCCCAGCATTAAAAACAATTGTCCAATTCTCTCACAGTCCATAACCACTACACAAATTTCCACATTACTCCATTTCAATGAATGTTTTTGTAACAGCTTGAACTGTCACAAACTCCAAGTTTAAAAGCACAGTATAAATTCAAGCCACTCTCACATTTAGAATTAACACCTCAGGGTAGATGATGTTAGCTTTTGTTATTTAGAGAATTCAATGAGTCAAAGTTCTGTATTTAATATGATGATGTGGTTACATACAGCTGGGCAGTAACGTCACAGTATCTTCCCACACAGAATCCTCTCAGTGACAAAGTTGTGTTATGTCAGAAGCTGAAGCTGTATCTCAGCCATTTGCTTGAAAAGCCCTATTTGCTCTACTACACTATCATATGCCAAGGCTCAAAAAAAGGTCTGCTATGTCACACAATAATACATGTATTTAATGTTCAAGTATCACATTTATAAGACAGTAACAGAATTGATAATCTTTATAAAGTACCTTCCAAGATATTTTATATAAACATATCTTTTCAAAGACTTTTTGAAGAGAGCTCAAGTTTAGATATGTTAAAGCTCAGTGCAAAACAGGCTAAGAAACATAACATCTAAAAGAGACACAGTTATTAAAACTGTCAATGTCATACAGGGGTTTTGAGATTCCTCCCATTAACAGTCTTTAAAAACAGTATAAACAACCAAAACGGTATCACACTACTGTCACTCAAAACAATACTGCCTCTTGTTAACACTGATGGCTTGGCTTTGTGAGTGAAGATTTGGAAAGGGCTTTAACCACACTTACTACAAGCAGGATGACCAAGGGCAAGTGGGATATGTAAATCTGGTTGGAAAAAAGGGTGCTTAGGCAATCAGAAAGTGTCCGACCAGGACTATCATGTCCTGAGTGATTTCGAGCTACCCATGCACTGGTCCGCCTGCATGCAAGGTCTGATCTGCAGCTACCCATGCATCTTGTCACCTACTGTTTCGACCCTCACTTGTCCATACAGACAAGTGAGAGTAAGCCCTTCCAGCCTGCACAGTGGATTTTTTAGGTGAAGCGCAGCTTGCACAGAACTGGCCCCACCCTTTAAACCTGAGGTTTAACTGCCACAGCCTAGTTAGCTAGGACGGTGACAGCAAAGTCCACAGGTCGTGGGTTTTGTAAGAGTGTCCTTCTCTGATGGAAGACCATACAAGACTAGACAAGCTCCATCAGCCTGGGTTTGGAGACAGGAGTTTTCCTTCCCCTATGAGGAAGGCCTGTCTTCGCTAATGAAGATTCAGGAAGACCTTTACCCACGCATTCTGAACAAGATTGTCATCTCCTGGGTCAATCACAAGCAACCAATGATAGTACAACAAGCATCTAGGCGGGATACTTAGAGGTGATCAGTCATAAACCCACAGATGGTAGCCTCACTTGCTGAATAAAAGTCATCCCCAATACCACCATTTTGACTGTGCAATATAGCAGTCAAATGTCTGTATTCTCTTCAATTAATGGTTTCAAAGGAATTTACTATGTTCATAGAACTAGTTACTGTTCAGTTATAGCCATCCTATATGGACAACAATGAAATCTGCAGCTTGATTTGCAGGGCTGTTGGGCTCTCCATATTTCTTCTAAAATATTTTTCCAACTCGTGCTGTCTGTTTTGACAAGTTTAATTTGTTGTACCTATGAAATTTATATTTTATCATCTGGTTTAGTAGCCCGCAATGAGCATGCCATCATCACTGAGGACACCACCTTGCCAACAAAGGTCAGTCATTCTCATATTACAGGTTACAAGTGTTACATTTTGGCATCTGTTACTACTCCTGACCCACAAGCAAAATTGTCAACTGCCTTCACTGAATTTAGGCAGTTTGATCATTGGTTTGCAGCACCACCTGGTGTCAGCACTTCATGCAATCAACCAAACTGTTGGTCAACCCGAGCTCAGGCAGATCAAAACTTAAGACACCCACAGTGACTTCTCATTGTGATTTTTATGGTTTCACCAACTCTTTCATTTGCTGCACTCTGATCATCCCAGCCCACGACCCCAAACTTCACACACTCAAACCAACTGCTCTAATGACACTTCCACCACTACCTTTATGTCTCCTTCGCATAGCATCCATAACCATTCTCTTGTTCTCAAACTCAAAACACTCATAAGCTAAAAGGAAACAGAGGTACCACTTGAGCCAGTAAGTGGCTGTCCCTAAAACCTGCAACAAGCCAACAAGGGGTTTCCCCAGGAAGCTACAATGCAATGCCTGATAGAGTTCTCAACACAGACATTTCAGCTTTAAGACATAGCATCTCTGTCTCTAGATGCACTTATAAGAAAGATTTTATTTGAGATACAGAGAACATCCAATCAACTTGCAGAATCCACTATATATAGTAAATTTCAGTGAGAACTCAGGCAGTTTGGAAACCATCAGGGCTGATGCTATTTAAAGGAAAGCAGTTTCTCAATCAAAACAAATCTCAAAAATAAAAGCAGACAATGTAAGCCTGGGATCCAGAATCACATTTTGCAAAACTGTCTTAAACCCAGGCAAAACCAAACCAAAACCACAAATCCCAGAAACACGGTGAATGCTACAAGGTTAGCTCAACTGATTTACAAAGTTACCCTGCAGATAGGAAGTGTTTTTGACAAAATCTTTAATGGAACACATGTAATTACAACCATAAGGATACTATTACTACATGATCAAAAATTGACTCTGGCCATTTTCCTTTTTCACACAACCTTTTCACACCTCCTAGGTTTTTTTTAGCATAGGTTTTTAAATATTTTGTTCACTTAACATACCATGAAAAAGATTTAAAAGCTTACTATGAAATCTGAGCTAAATAGTTAAGAAAGCAATGAATTTGGGATTTTTTCACTCCGTGTGTGTACTATGCTGTTGTTCAAACAAACAAACTCAAACCTGGAATACTTATAACCTTAGAAGGAAATAGCAGTATTTTTTTCTACTTTAAGCGTGGTAAGTTCTACAAGCAGAAGATTTTGCTGACATTAAAATAAACAGATCAATAAATCTGATTATCTTCTTAACTTAATAAATGCTTTGCTTCTTCACTTGCCTATTTATAAGAACAAAATTTGCAAAAGAGGATTGAAAACACTGGCTCTGAATTTACACAAAGAGTTAACCAGAATACAAATGAGGAATTACATAAAACTGTAAAAATATTTTTCTGATTAAGTTATTTACACATGCTGAAATAAGCATTTCTTGGAAGAACTGTGAAAAAGACATTGATGCTGCAAAGTTTTTTTGGGGGGAGGGGAAGAATAAAAATCAAAATGAAAAACACAACCACTGCCCCCCCCCCCCCCCCCAGCTTATTTCAAAAAAGAAATTCACAATACAATTTAAATCAGTATTGCTCTGCAGAGGATTCTTTCACTGAATATGTATTCAGCTATTATATTTGCAAAGAAAGTGGTCTTAATGGCACTATGTTTTGGAAAGTCTTCCATTTAATTTAGTCAACATATTTCACTTTTAAATCCTACTCTAAGATTTAAAAACCAAAACCAAAACCAAACCCCCACAAAACAAAAAAAAAAGCTAAAAGAAAGGTTCTTTAATTCTCACTGAAATAAAGCTCTCAGACATCTGGTTAAAATCTTGGGCAACAATACAAGAAAAGATGTGTTCCACCTATCTTAAAATTATCATATACTTTTGTGAGGTACCTCATAGGTAGTTCCATAGTGGCACGTATACTGGCATTGTCTGTTGGTCTCTGCATCTTGTTCAATATTAGTGTAAAAAATGACTCCATCTCCAGAACAAGATACAATCTGTTTGTCATTGGTGCATGGTAAGAATTTTGCACTAAAAATATTGGCCCTGTGTCCTGAGCGAATGGTTGTTAAAACCTAAGGAAGAAAGCAAAAAGAATGCTGTATCAGGTTAATACTGTCAAAGCAAATAACAAATGGGAAAATAATACAGACTCAAGTACTATAGAACATCAAGAATGTATAGGCTGCTAGTAATCTACAGTTTAATACAACAGAACGAAGAAGCTGGTTTTATACCAGATTTCTTCTAAGAATAAGGTGGTTCTACAGAAGATATTCACTCATGCACTTGCACAAAGCAGTCTGCAAAATGGAAGGACTGGAATGCAACTCCTATGTTTTGTAAAACGCTAGTTACATATCACATCAGGTTTTTTTCCAAGTAAAACACTGGTCCAGTCAGTGAGGAGAGATTTAGAAGATCTGAAATATCATGGGTCAAGAAAATAAGACATTGTAATACAAGCCAACTTTATAGAGCTTAAAAATTGATGGGACTCTTAAAAAGAACTCACTTTAAGAGAGAGAACCATATTTTTGACTTTGAAACCAGTCAAAAATAAATCAGCATTTAAGAACATGGTTTAAGGGCAATAAACTAAGACTAGACTTAGTAAGTGTCATTCATCTACAATACAGCAGAGAAGCATATAATTTACTTCATCATCGTAGCTGGTTTTAAATGCTTTGTGATGATTCTTCGTATTTCCTAACATACTTCTTAATAGTCTACCAACACTGAAAAAACCTCTGTACTAGTGAACATTCCCTTGTTACCTTATTTCTCCCATCTGCAGCATTTAAACTAACCATTTGTATTTTCACCGCTAATAGGAAAAAGATAACTAAGTTGTTTACAGTATAAAAATTACTTCAAAATTCCCACTCAATTCAAAGAAAACATTATGCAGATGAAATTTCTCTGTCAGTGAAAGCTTACATCTAGTATATCAGGAGTGCTATTTCACATCTTTTGAACAATTTACACACATACAAACAAAACAAAAAACAAAACAAACCAAAAAAGATTAATAGTCTATCTATATAACCTGAAATATACATACAATAAAAGCTGGCAGAGCTTTACCTCCAGTCAAAGCACAGCTCTTCAGGAAGGCAAAATTTTGTTGCCTCCCTAACTTTCTATTCAAACTCTCTTCCACCATCCCAGTCACATATTTGATCTCCCCCTTCCCCGTTTACTTTCTCAGCATGTCTTCAAGGTTTAGTTCTCAACCTCTGAGAAAGTGCGGAAGAAAGGAGAGTTCACTTGAACATTGCTGCACGCATCCCCACCACTGGAGGACACAGTTCACAGCATCTGTTCTATCACACTATCAGCAGCTCCTTAAAAACGAAGGTGTGGACACTGCTACTATGTGATGGATGCTAGCTGACATTACTGGAAGCTATTCAACTGCATCACAACCCATGTGAGTGCAGAAGTGGAAAAGCAGAGACCTTTACAATACTTTCCCCTTTATAAGACTGCTTCCCATATTCTAGTTCAAATTCTTCTTTAGCCACACAAACGCACACACAAGGCTATGTAATTTCAAATGGTAATAAAGTATTTTAACCAAGATTGGCACTTCAACCACATTACAGAAAGACAACGCAGTATATTACATACAGCAAAAGCTAATACAATATTTTAAAACTAAAATGAAACGGAAAACTATTTATCTGACTATAAGATTTCACAAGAATGACTGAATCCTATTCCTAATTCTGACACTAATCTATTGTGAGACCATGTCCCTGTTGTGCTAGACCACATACCGCAAAATGGGATAATACCTATGTCACAAGGGATTAGAATACTAAGGCTTTAAAGCACTGTGAAGTTTTATTCACACTTATAAACACTATAAAGTGCCTGATGTTATCTTTGTCAGGTAACAACTAATATCTGAAAAATACCTTGAAAAATGTCTCAATATCTTGAAAAATAATCTTATTTTAAACCTATTGACTATCCAGAAACAAGCCTACCTTTCTGCTGTAGGGATTACTAATTACCAGATTGGTGTCATCCGAACCAGACAAAATATACTCTCCTGTATCATTCCAGCAAATTGTGTTCACCTGTGTGAATGAACAACAAATTAATTTAGACTTACATTAATTTGACTTCCAGAATATTAAATCATCAATACCCATCCAACACTACACAAATAGGAGTTAACAAATTCAACTGAAATAATGTTGTTTCTAAGCAGCTAGCACAAAAAAAAAAAAAAAAAAGTGTGTTTTTAAAACAAATTGATAAGGGAATCAATCACCTGCTTCACCTCTGGCATCTCAATACTTCCGCTGCACCTGAGGAATCCATCAGGTAAATTAAGCTATTAAGCTTGCCCAGAAAGGCCTCAGTAGCCAAAATTTTACATATTCAGGTGCTTTAATGTTTCAAATCTAGTCCAGAGTTCTCTAAATTTGAACTGGAAGGCATCACAATCCACTCCTTACTGTATCTTCACCATACCCAGATTGTGACCATCCATTTCTTTGTGTACTTTTCAGTGACCACACCTTCTCAGGGATCATGTGAAAAGCACTGCAGAATCCATCCCAGATGCCTTTTGAGAAGTGTGAGTATGCTGGGAAAAAAAGAATCCTCCAAAGAGGTACAGAATTGCATTGGGAGAACTTTACTGTATATTTCCTTATCAATTCTTCTTTTCACAGGACTGTTTAATAACATGTCAATAAAATAAAGCTGTAAAAGCACTCAAAATCCAGGAAGCTCAGAAAGTATCCTTACAGTAACATGAGTTCAAGCAGCAGCTCATGCACAAGCAGCAAAGATTGCATGCATGATCATTATTATTTCAAGTAGCCTCTAAAATAGCTTTAAGTGTCAAACTGCAGCCATCAACATCTTCTGTTGGCTATATTCTGCTGGCAGAATAACTGCCTCAGGGTAATATATCAGAGTGAACTACATAATCAGTTAAAATCCCACTTTGTTCTTTTCTTCGCCCTTTTTTTTGGTTCAAATGTCTCACTCTGAGCCCAAAAGACAAAAATCTTTTTGTTCAAAATAAATACACTTGTTTTAGTTACAATTTTAATCACAAATTTAGTTAGGGTCCTTAACTAGACAAAGTTGCAAAATCAGAATTAGCTTTTTTATGTGGATCATATGGGCAACATCTTGACATACTCATTGAGGAACTTTTAAGAGAGATTTTGTGTTACAACAGATATGCCTATGGCAGAGTTAGCTCAATGTTCAAGCAACAGTCAAATAATATTAGGAATCATTAGGAAATGCATAGAAAAGCAAACATCATTCTGTCAGTGTATACACATCCATGCCTAGCAAATTTGTGTCTTGCACACTCTGCAGTTTAGGTTCATATCCCACTCCCATATTCTCCATATCTCTTACTGCCCATGTAAAAAGAGGAATTACAAAAATTAATTACTAGGATGATCATAGATATCAAACACCTTCTATTGCAGGAAGCAACTAATTTGTACTACTCTGGGGAGGGGTTATGACAGAAGCGTATGAAATCATGAATGACATGGAAAATGAAACAATTTTCTGCGGATCTTTACAGTACAGGAAATGGAAGGCCTTCAATAAAACCACCACATAGCATTTTAATAAAACTGGAATTCGTTGTCATGGAATGTCCTAAACACTTGAAATGGGAAAATATATATTCATCAAAGAAAAACAAAAAATGATCAGGAACAAAAACGTAACTTTCACCTCCCTCTGTCCATTACAGTGTGATGTGTTCTCTAGAACACCTTTCAAGACTACCTGCTTGTTTCAACTGTCTCAGCTTTCCTCAAAAATTAGTACTGGCCACTCAGCACCAAGTTTTCAGGCTTGACTGAGTATTCGTATGACCTTGCATGGCTGCTTTTATGATTTTATAACCCTGGCTGCCAATCACAAAGAACCATGCATTCCGTTAGCCACCAGATCCACCTACCACTGAAGTAAGGTGCCCTGTCAAACACAGCACAGTACCACAGCTAGTGCAAACACAAAACCCAAGGAAGTTCATTTTCATCTACATTTCCTTTCAGGCAGAAAAATACTACTACTGCCCTAGAAAAACCCAAAATGCTGATACAAGGATATAAGAATAGAAACAAGAGCAAAATACTGAAAAAAACAAGGAAGCTGCTAAAAAAAAATAAAAAATACGATGTCAGAAAGAACAGCTAGCACAAAAATTAAACAATTAAGCAGGGTAGATGTGTGGGTATGCGTGCAAAACCAAAATCTGAATGGCAGGGTAGCAGAGAAAGCAAAAGATGGAAAGAGGATATAATTATCTAAATTACAGTGTCACAAGCCTACACAAGACATCAATCATTCTCCTCCTAAATTCTGATTTCATTGCACTGATTGTCTCAGTTGAGCAATTTCAATACACCCCACCCAGGCTAAAGTTGCTTCACAAAAAATCCTTAAGATGACATAACCAAATGTATATTAAAGGTCTATAACTAAACAGGCTTTTTATTCTGTACCAGATCACCTTCTCAACATTACTAGCAACAGAGTCTTTCACTGGAATAAGCCTTGGTTTGTTTGTTTTGTTTTTTTTTTTTTTTTACAGAAGACACTGACTTCACTGACTTTCTAGTAAGTGAGCAGTCAATACACCACATTTCTTGGTGTTCAGTACAACCTATTGACAAACACTGAATAACCCCAATCAACATGCATATGGAGCACTAAAACCAGATGCTCGATATGAGCAGGTTTTAAAAAAAATAAAAATTCTCATGTCTCATTCCGTAGTAGTAAGCCCACTATTAGAATAAACTGTGAAATAAGAACCAACTAGAAAACTAGCCAAAGGGGTATTCCATATCACAGCATGTCATGCCCAGTACATGAACCTGGAGGGGAGTCACCCAAAAGGGACCGATTGCTGCTTGGATGGGGCTGGGTATCAGTCAGCAGGTGGTGAGCAATTGTACTGTGCATTACTAGTGTTTTCTGAGCTTTCATTTCTTCTTTTGTTGTTTCTTATTGTTATCATTATTGTTGTTATTGGTATTCTATTATCAACTGTATTTTACTTTATTTTAGTTATTAGACTGTTCTTATCTCAACCCATGGGTTTTACATTCTTCCGATTCTCCTCTCCATTCCACTCTGGAAGCGGAAGGGAAGCGGGGCTGAGCAAGCAACTGCATGGTACTGAGTTACTGGCTGGGTTTAAACCACAACAGCCACCCTGAAGGAGACGCATGGCACGTAGGATATTTGTTTGTTACTGAACTGTCTACACATAGACATGAGAAGTTATTCCTCCAGCTAGTATTTTTTCCTTTATTTCAAAAGGTAGTATTTGCTCATGTCAAAAGCTCCATACACCTATGAGTTCCGCAGTTCCACCTTCCTCAGCTTTCACGGGAACAGAATTGGGAGAAAAAACAAGCAATACATTTACTCCAATTTGATATAACTTAAGAGTTGCTTTTCCCTCTATTTTCCTCCCACTTCATCGCTGCTGGTCCAAATTGATTCTATTCCAACGTTTCTCCCTTGGATTTAGAGACTTCATACAGAAAGCATTTCACCTAACTCTAGATTTCGCCATCACCTTATGCTTCCTTTAGAATATACACGGAAAATGGCAACTTCTGGCATCCATATGACCTCACTGAATTGCACAATGTGAATCTTTCAACAAGACCACTGGAAGGCTACAAGCAGACATCAATGATTCAGGAAACTAATTTAATTACTTTACATACTATTGCTAGAAACTGTGCCTTCAAATGAAGTGGAAAACTGTACTATTTCAAAGACAATGGTACCTAAACTCAGAGATGAACATACTCAAAACAAAAAGGAACTAGGGTAATAGTACTGCTACATAAGCACATACACTTGAAGTAATTAATAGAACTATCCCTTACAAAGATACTGTACCTAAGTATGATTATACATAGTTGTATTTGCCACAGGATCTCTCTTTCGTGTAACATAGATCAAATGGTAGGTAGGAAGTTGGAATTTACTTTTATCCTCAATTAGAAAAAAAAAAAAAATCTTGCCTTAAGTTGTCCACCGTGTCCAATTACACAGCTTGCTTTGTATAGAAAATACAAGTCACAACTTATTCCACAGAAGAATGCAAATATTTTAACTTAAAAACACAACACACACCCCGCCCCCCCCCAAACAAGCTAAGCCCCACCCTCCAGCCCTCCAGAAAAAAACCAACCACGCCAAGATAACCAAATCCAGTAACACCTTATGAGTACACCTATGGCATTCATTCCTCCCATATGAAATACACGCTGATTCAGCAGCTGGGGAGGGGGTAAGACATTAGTCATGATCATTTCCCATTGATGGCATAAGCATTTTAATCAGCAAGAGCATTGTAATTTCAATTACTTTTATTTCACTGATTTTTTTCCTAAGGAAGAAGTAAGAAATTCTACTGAATTGTTGTTAGCTATAAAAGATTATTCAAAAAAACACCACATAGTAAATGAGGTAAGAACTCCTAATATCCCATTCTTTAAAGGTGAATAGTTCCAAGTAAAATTTAATTTCTAAAAACAGTTTTCAAATTTAGCACTATTTTAAATACCTACATATAGTGCTACAAGTTCACAATTTAAACATTTTCCACCCACTAAACCAATAAAGTTAGGCTACATGTTAAAGCATACTTTAAAAGCTAATGCAGTCAATTCAAAATGAATTTTCAAATACATTATCCACCAGGTGGCCCAAGCAATACCAAACAGATAACACCAAATTTACAATCTCTGTTACATGACACAGAGGAGGTTAACTAAAATAGAGAACAAATTCAGCCAATTTTTAACTAGCAGCGAATAAATACTATCGTCATGTCCCCTGTGTTACAAGAAAAAATGACTATTTTTACAAAATAAAGAAAAAATTATTAAAAAAAACCAATGAACTTCAGGCAAAGCAACTTGAAAAATTTCAGCTTAAGTATAGAAAAGAAATTCTATATTAAAAATCACTGTTACAAACTTTAATACAAAACCTGATAAATAACTTTCTATACATAGAATCATAGAATAGTTCGGGGTTGAAGAGACCTTACACTGTCATTCTTAAAACATTTCCTGAAAAAGACTGGGCAATTAATGCTTTGATTTTTGTTTTAAGTCAAACACCATCTGTACCAGAACATTAAACTTAATGGTAGCTAGTACAACAAAAGCAGCTGAATTTTTACATACAGCAATTCTAATCCTTGCTTTTTCCAGCCTTTGCAGTCCCTCAAAAGCATATGTAAGTCAAAAATCATACGTCTGCTCTCAAGCCAAAAGGCTAGATTTTATTAACACTTTTCCTTCAAAAGTACTGTGCTAATTAACAATTATAACACCTTAATTTAAACATACAAGTGCAAGTAACTCAAGAGACGTCTTTACATTTGAACATCTTTTGAAATACACATTATAGCAGAAAATTTACACTTTTTATAGGACATCTAGCATCCTTTCACTTTTCAGGTATCTTGTACAACAAAGACAATGCTTTAAACATCAAAAATTTCTGCTGTTTGCCCTGTACCTAGTAGAATATGACTTTCAGTATTTGGACCACTTTCAGTAAGTGCTTAAGCAATATTTCAAGTTATGTTATTGCCTTTCAGGGAAGGTTATTTTTCACAGAATCGTATAATGGTTCAGATTGGAAAGGACCTTAAGAGCATCTGGTTCCAGCCCTCCGCCATAGGCAGGGATGCCTTACCCTAGACCATGTCACCCAAGGCTCTGTCCAACCTAGCCTTGAACACTGCCAGGGGTGGAGCTTTCACCACTTCTCTGGGCAACCCGTTCCAATGCCTCACTACCCTCATAGTAAAGAACTTCTTCCTTATATATAACCTGAAGTTTCCCTGTTTAAGTTTAAACCTATTCCCCCTTGTCCTGTCGCTACAGACTCTTCATAAGGGATACTGTCCAGAACTCTTGTAGTCCAGTATCCCTTCAGATACTGGAAGGCTGCTATGAAGTCTCCATGCAGCTTTTCTTCTTCAGGCTGAACAGCCCCAACTTTCTCAGCCTGTCTTTGTATGGGAGGTGCTCCAACCCCCTTATCATCCCTATGGCCCTCCTCTGGACTTGCTCCAACAGCTCCATGTCCTCATTATGTGGGGACACCAGAACTGCACACAGTACTCCAAGTGGGGTCCCACAAGAGCCGAGTAGAGGGGCAGGATCAACTCCTTTGATGTGCTGGTGGTGCTGCTTTTGATGCAGCCCAGCACATGGATGGTTTCTGGACTGCAAGCACACGCTGAAGCCAGCTCATGTTCAGTTTCTTATCAACCAACACCTCCAAGTCCTTCTCAGGCTGTTCTGAATCTCTTCTCTGCCCAATCTGTAGCTGTGCTTGGGATTGCCCCAACCCAGGTACAGGACCCTGCACTTTGCTTTGTAGAACTCCATGAGGTTGGCATTGGCCACCCCTCCTGCATGTTAAGGTGCCCTCTGGATGGCAATTTTGGATTTTATTGTCTCTTTAAATAAGCATGAAGTACTTGATAATCTGCTTTTTAGACCTGGAGAATAAATCATTCAAAATACTAACATAGCTTTAAAGTAAAAAAAAAAATATATATATATATATATCTTAACATAGCACAAAACTATTAAAGATTCCATTTAAAGATTTAAGGTGAGTTCTACCTGAAAAGATAAACATGTGTTTTCCTGGCACAGAAGATTAATTCATTCAGCAGTGGGCCACAATATTAATGTACAGGAATGGTATTTTGTTTTGCTTCAAAGGTAAAGTGTCAGATGCTTAAGAAGAAAAATATCTAGAGAATTCAGATGTAGATCTCAACAAACAGTGTTTCCCAGTTCAGCCTTGATATATGGTATTTGTACTTTTAAGTTGAGGAAATATTACTGTGGCAACAAAATCACAATTTAACATCTTTTAACAAGCAAAAGTGACTTACACATCCATCATGCACATTCAAGGTTGCTTCAAGTTTTAATCTTTGAATAAACTCTCTTCTCCCTGTGAAGAAAAACACTAATTACATACTCTTTTAAAAAAACAGTAATACTGAAGAAGTAATGAAGACCCTGATAATAGGTACCAATGGGCAAAAACCTAAACAATAAAGAACCAGAATACAAACATAAATTTTGAAACAGTTCATATGGTTCTCATTTTACAAGCAGTAAGACAAGCATTACATTTGCTAGCTCTTCTACCACCTCTAATAAGAGTGCAGAAATGGCAAAATGAACATTTCACAAGTTTACATGCTGAAGCTTCCTCTAAACCTAATAGTTATCAAGCAGAAAAATAACCATTTGGTTAACTTAGCTGAAAGCAAGTATACCAGTTCAAGAATTTTTTTGTATTGGAATATAAAGAAGAACGTGTTTAGGTCTCAGGTAGAAAGTAAAATGCAGTTTTGTAATTTCAGCAAGGAACTGGAAGTTGATCTTCCAAGCATTATCTACAACTCTGCATCTCCTCTTAAACCAGAGAAAACCCAACTTCAATCTCATTGTTAGTGTTGCATTTTGAAAAGTAAAACTGAAGGCCAGTACCATTCCATTTGATACATACTTCAGGGATAAAACACAAAGGAAACCTTTGGAAAGGTGGCGTGAAACAAAGAGATGAAGTAGAAAAAGGAAATCTACACATGCATATCGGGTAAGGCAAGGACCCAGGAACTTTATGTCCTTATTCCTTATATACAGGCTTACTTACCACTGCACTTAAAACCACTAATGCACTATACGAATGAAGGAAAACTAAATTATATTGAAAACAATGTAGTCTTTCATGAACTATATGTTTAAACAAACAGCTTCAACTTTCATTTAGAGTGCCCTCGTTTCATGAAAACAGGTTATAGTGAACCTAATAATTCCCAGAAAGCACTTTCAGAAAATAAAAATACTTATTATAAACTTTTTATTTAAATCCTAAAAGCACTTAAGGACATTATCTCTTTGCCATGTGTTTGTGCAGCTCTCAGAACAAAACTCCAGGCATTGGACTGTAGGTAGACCTGTTAAGCTGCACTATTTTCAAATAGGAAACCTACTAAATTCACACAAAATTAACCTTCTTGCCTTCCTCTGACAAAACTAGAGTCAGGGAAAGAAGAACTGCAAACAGAACTCTCTCCACATATGAAAATCCTACACTTCTGAACTTGTCTTGGTTCAGCACAAGGCAGAAGCATTTCAGAGCCCAGTATCACCTCTGGCAGTGTAGCACAAATTTGGAAATGTAATTTCTCCTCTCTCCACTTGTTTCCTCTTAATATCTTTTATTTGCCACATATACTCCCAGGGGTGAAAACTAACACCTGATATCCATACCTGGTCCCTCACAATCATAGACTGCCACAGCACAACCCTCAGACTGAGAAGTAGGCACTGAACATCCCTGCCGCACTCCTTTGAAGACCAGGAAACCCTTCAAGCAGTACCAACTCCCACAGGTACACCCGCACCTCGTCCAATGCACCCGCACCAAAGCCATTTAGCTTTCCCTGCTTGACAAGGTATATTTTGGAACCTAGTTTTTGCTGGAACTACAGAGGTCCCCTCCAAGGTTCAAAACTGCTCATAACATACCTCAAGTACCACATTACACAAGTATCATAATTTGGCAAAATACTTTTTCATTTTTAAGAGGAAGTACTGACTGGATGAAATGGTTATAGAGTGCTTGCTTTTAAAACACACATAATCTAGCTTTAAAAAGATAAAAAGCATACTCTTTTACACCCCATTTTATAGACATTGAAACTGTGATATCTCAGAAGTACTACAATTTCCATTACCAAGGAAAGCCATCATTAGAGAGCCATTAAAATAACAATCTTAATCTTACGCACCATGCACTATTAGCAAGAATGCGTATATTCTTGAATTGGGAATACATCTACATTGTTCACTACTCTTTACCACTGTTCCTTCTCCATTTTTCCCATAAGGGACAGATTTTGAACTTAAGTCCTTAACAGTTCGTTTATTGCACTTTTCATTTAAATCTTACTTTTTTTTTCCAAACGATATGTATATTTTCAATGGAGGATCCTATTATCAGATCAATTTGATTTCTACAACACTTGCTTGTATGTAAATGTGAATACTGAGGTGGGAAATATCACTTGCTGTATGTTTATATATTACTTTGCATAATAGAAACCTAAAAATTTGTTTCTAGGGTGCAAGCAAGAAACAGTAAATGTGCTCTAATCACATCTTGAATTGCAATTTTTATTTTCTTAAAGAAGTCTATTGACAAAATTAGATATGAGCTAACTTCTTGGTTTTGTTAGATTAGGATTTTTTGGTCTTAAGAACAAAGTAGCTATGCAAGTTGCATTAAATGTTTACACTGAAATACAAACATACAGTGTCTCTTACACTTTCACTCCATTTGAAACACGAAAAAAAATAGCATTGCGCATCCTCCCATATGTAATTTGTTACATACATCATTAATTATCATGTGATCACTATTTATGTAAGTACTGAGGAAGGAAATAAATACAAGCAAAATTACAAGCAAAAAACTAAGCCAAATTCAGTGAGTTTCCTTATTCCCTGAAGTGAAAAGAGGGCAAGGGTCAAATAGCCTAAATGTTTTGCCTCAGAGAACTTTCCTATTTGTTAAAGTACTAAAACATGATAATACAATTGAATGGATTGATTCTAGCTTATCATTCAAAAAAAGAACCACCAGATCCTGAATGTTTTTATTTCTAAAATAAAAAACAGAACTACTCAAACTGATCTGAAGAAAATACAGTCTCTGCATTTGCTGTTATTAAAAGTTGAATAAAGTCAGTAAATCTGTGTTCCCTGTACTTCAAGCAATTACTTCCACAAGTTCATAGGTTTGGCAAAAAAACTCAGCAGTAAGTACTAGAGCTTTCTGATATTTGTGTCACCTGAGTATTTTTGTCACTGCCCCATTATTAATTACATTTTAGAAAAAAATACAATACTGCTTTTAACTGCTTTATTAATAGTCTATATCCCCTTTTTTACTCTTCAGGTGCACCAGAACTTACATTGCTAGACTTTCTAACAGTCAAATTCTCTACATCTAGGACTCCTCTCTCCCAGGTGACAAGAATCTTCACAATCCTTAATTCTCATTCATATCTAGTGGATACTTGTTCCCTCCACCTTCCATTGAAAGCAGCCCTCTAGCAAAGATGATGGAAGAAAATCAGACCTTTGACAAAACCCTATACTTTTTTTCTTACAAAATCAGCATCAAGACCTCTGTCAAGTTGTGTGTCCTGTCATTCCTGTGTCTTCACCTCCTCCCCATATTGTGTACAGACTCTGTAAGAGCCGGAAACTCTTTACTTTTCCCCTTAACTACATGCCACCAGAAACTGATAATTTAATTCTGTGAGGATGCTTCAATATGTAATTTCATATATTCAAGTAAGGCCTGGGATCAAGTGCTCAATCTGTCACCACCAAGATGATCTCACTGGACAGTGAAACATACATGAGGCTTGCTTTGAAATTGCTGTGGTGGTGTAAGTATCAACAGGAATAAAATGAAATGAAATGAAACAAGACGTAAAAGCACTGTTGAACTTCAAATGGCAGTGATGACCTTCCTGTGAAGTGTTCACATAGCTGTAATTTGGAAAGCTATCTAGCTACTGCTCCACCTATCAATTTTCACTAGACATTATGCACCAACTGAAGCCTTAAGGTGCAATGCCTCCCTCAGTACACTGATTAATAATTTTTCTGATTTATATTAAGCTAAAGACTAGAGGACCATTTCCAAGGCCATATTCTGTGTATGGAAGAAGCTATGCCTTGAGTCACTCCTAATATGAATTTATATATTAAGAAGTGGGCAAAAGAAAAACTGCAGCTGCTTCCTTGTAACTTACTTCTTCAAAATGTTCCACTGCACACAGTGTCAAATCAAATGATGCTTTGGCACTCCTTTCTGAAGAATTACTTAACTCTGGTGTATGGGCACAAGCACATAGCTCTAATCTTCCTTCAGGGAGCAATATCAAAACATCATTGTCCCTTAACTCACAGTAGTTAAGACACCATTTAGGTCACAATGCTCAGTTTAGGAATTGCTTTCTACATGGCTATTTTGGCAGAGATACACACACCTTCTTTAGTCAATGCTGCTTCAGAACCAATGACAGCAGTGAGACTTAATGCTTCAAGGCATGTGAAACCTTCACATATTTTAAACTGTACTTCAGAATTTCCCATTGAAAAAGTACAAATCATCTCATGATGAAGGTCTAGCTTTAAAGTACTACGAAACTTTGATCCAAGCCAGCACCACCATGATAGCAGACATTAAAAGACAACCCTTACTCAGAAAAGCAGTAATAGATCCCCTTTGTCAAATGAACACTCATTTATGTCAAGCTGGCTCTTCCCAAGTCCAAGTCCCTTAGCACTAGCTTACTGTGACATTTGGAATGCTCTAGTTTAAAACTGAAATGGAGCCAGCTTCTGTTCCCAATTCAGAGCACATGTTATCTTGCACTCTAAGCACATTTAAAAACTACTCTTGATTTTCCTGGGTAGAAAACCAGCTTTTGATGAAGCCACTCCATGAAAAGATGGTGAGTCCTGTTCATTTGTATGTAGAAAAAATCTGTATATATTTCTGGACTGACTACGTCAAACTCCGCAGAATGAGCCAATGTAACTTTCAATCGATGTCTCAACATGCTGCTTACCCAGCAAACAGAATTCTCCAAACACCTTACAGTAAACAGAACTATATACAACATCCACTGAATTAACATTCATCAGGCTATGTTAAAATTCTTGAAGATGAATTAAAATTTTAAAATACATTTGTTAGGTACATAGACTGACAGTAGCCCCATTTTATAGACGCCAAAACTGTGACACAGGAAGCTGAAGCAATTTATCAAAGAAAGAGTGAATCAGAAATACAGTCAAAAACCAAATCCACTGGTGTGACCTCCAGTATTTTGATCAAGGTTCTTGGTTGTATTTCCTTACTATTCTGTAGTATTGTATAAATGCCAAAATATGGTAGCTCTTGGTTCTGTCAATGTTTACAAGATTACCTTTCAAGTTACTTTGAACAACTATTTCATTATTGTTTCAGATCAAAACAGATAACCCAAATTTTTCTCTGCTCTTAATGATACTTTATCAAGCCTGAAGGTCTGAACACTATATGGAAAACACAAAATATTTGCATTTTTATGAAAAGACTTAATTGTCATTTCAATAGGTAAGAGCTTTGCTACTCAACACCCAGCATCAAACAACTTGGTGCTAATCAAGCTTGCACTCAAATCCAAAGATAATATTATGAAGCTTATTCTGAAGTATAAGAAACACAAAACTTTCACTTTTATTATATTAACACTAAGACAGAAAGTACGGAAGACAAGACGCTATGCTCTGAATTACAATTCAGCAAGCCTATCATATATCCTGGTGAGTATATTAACATAAAATTTGATCTCAAAAGAAACACAAAGAGATCTGCTAAAGTAAAAAGACAAAGTTCAGCAATGCTATGTGGTTTAAGACAATTAAGAAGCGTTTTGGAAAAGAATTCTGTCTAGGTGTGCTTCTACCAAACCTGAAAGAGTAAGTTACTACAGGTAACAGCACAGGTAAGATTTGTTTGCATTAGCAGCAATGCCTATAATTAACTAGCAAACATTTTTCACATACTAAAAGTACCCACTCGTGAATGTAAGCTTCCATTGGGCTTCATCACTGGTAAGACTACAAGCCTTTGAACTTTAAACCAGTATGTTTAATTTTTGTTTGATATTTACCTAATGTTTTATGCTTGAAAAATACATAATACATAAAATTCCACTGCATTAATACCAAATTTTTAAGGTGTTCTCAGTAGCAAAAATGTAACATAAAGCACGACTACCTGTCTTAGCAAAGGCATTTCATCTGCATACTCCAAGTACTAGCTTTTGAGTGTGCTATGCTGGCTAATACTAAGCGGATTTCATTCACAAGTACATCATATTCTGACTTTTTTTATATTATGGCACTAATATTTCTAATTTCTACAGAGCAGAGGACAAAAATCCATGTGATAAAAAAAAAAAAACGAAGCTGTATCTATGTAAAAGACAACTAAAGGCAAAAAGCACCTTACTCTTCTAAACACAAAACTACCTGATATAGCTTAAGTGTGATTAATTGGACGTATGATTAACCAAATGCAAAAGCATTTTCTGTTTTCTCCACCAGCACTAAAATATGTCTCTCCAAGTAAGCAACCTGAAGTTCTAAAAGATACACCAACACAAAACTGAACAGTCATCAGATTTAGAGAAATACACCTGAGCCCCGTTTTCTTCTCATCAAAGGAGGCTTCTATTAACTGAAGGCTAAAAGAAGTATTATGCAGTGTTGTAGGTTTCAATGTATCTTTGGAAATGCTGTTCTCTGAAAAGTCCTCAACTGAAATAGTATGTGCAACAGTAACATATGTTGAATTTTTTTTTTTTTTTTTTTTTTTTTTTTGTAAAAATGGTATTAACATAGTAACCCAGACAATCCTTCCAACACTTTGGGAAGTACACATCACATCAGGTATTCTGCTTTATTTTCTCAAGTGCTACTTATCTGTGTAACACCCAAGGTGATTTAGGAGCTCTACTTCTCAGCAAGACCAGACTGTGTAAGAAGCTGAAATGGGTATGACTCTGCCCCAGCATGAAAGTTAAAGACTGCTAGCAGCAGAACTATGATCTATCATCTCCAAGCACTCAGACAAAACGAAAACTGGAACATGGAAAATCACTAGCAGAAGGAAAGGAAAAGTTACTGGAACCTGCTCTTAAGAGAAGCACATTTCTAGCAGACACATCCTCTTATGGCTGAAAATGTGTGCACCCAACACTGCTGCCAGTCCTCCCATTATGTGCCTATCAGAGGCTACTGCTTCATCAAATCAGCCAACAGGATTATGCACATGAATATCCCATAGCCCATTTTGGACAAAATGGTCTGGGACCAATAAAAGCCTACTATTTAAAATTGTTTAAGCTAACTCAATACTCATTTTAAAAAATATTAAGAAGTGATTAAATAGAAGCTTACACCAGCATATCTAAAGAGACATGTCTTCTAGCAAAAACAGCACTGACTGCCTTTCCCACAAGGATGGCTCAATGAAACAGAGAATGTGGACATGGCAGAACTGAATTAAAGCATTTACTATTCTGCACTCCTACCTAATCAAACATATCATTTAATCCTGGGTACTATTGGAATGATACACTGCCAGGTTTAGGGGAGGATGTGAAACTGAAATAGACATACACACTGTAACAGATAGAGGTACATCACCCCCTGAGATTACAAGCATAAACACTTGGAAATTGACAAGGAATTTAAAGACAGATGACATGCAAAGTTAAGCTAAGGCAGAAATCTGAGTCTTGGTAGTAGATGGCTGTTATGTTCACACTGTGACATAAGTTGAATTATCATTGAGCATTTAAAAAAAAAATGAAAAAAAAAGCTTACTTTTAAAAGTTTTGTTGCATTAAGCTATATGTATTCATCCTACATGACCAAAAAAACCTGTTGTTTAACTCAAGAGTCTCCATTTTTACTAGAGTTTTCAGGACATAGCAGTGTTTCTAAAATAAAAACAAATTAAAAAGGAACCACATTTTTCCTCATTTCCTAGGAAAGGTAAACAATGGAAACACATATAAAAACAAAGCCCCGTAACCTAAACAAAGAGGAGGTTTGGACTTTGTATAATAGTTTTCTGCATTGGTGACATTTCAGTAGTCCAATAAAGACTAAACAAGCACCACAATGCATTCAGTTTACAGGAAAGGATGGATCTCCATCTTCCTCATGGTATCTGCTAAGTAGCAAACAGCAGTATTACTGATGCATTTTATTTTCGTGACAAAAGCCTAAAAATCCTCAAAGAATAAAATGAGGTAAATAAAGAGATACTAAAATTCACTAATGTGATTCAGATTCCATCTCGCTATATTCACCTTCAATATTTAATGATTCCACACATACTAAAGTATGTGTGGAATCATGGAGTAAACTCACTAAGGTCTAAAGACACAAAAATACTGCAACTTGCACTTAATCAGTGAAAAGTCCAGCTTTGTTTGAATGCTGGCATACTCTAAATCTGACCTGATCTTTACTGCTAGACAGGACAAGTCTCAAGTGTCAACAAGATCTTGATACATGATCAGTTATAACCCACTAGACTATTTTGGGGACATTCAAGGATAGAAGATCACAAATCACACGCAAAGTCACAAGAACTCATAGCATTGCTGTGCAACAACTAACACAGAGATTCTTACTCTAATGGAGTTAATGGAAGCAATCCAACTGGAAGAAGGATATGGGGAAAATAAATACTTAAAAAAGAGTGAGATCTCAAATGATCCCACATATGAGTGCCTCAACCTGAAATACAAATCCAGTATATGCAGCACACAACTTGTTTTTGCAGAAAGAGACAGCTTTCATGTATCCAAAACTCATTACTACAAGATCAAGGTGCAACTTAACTCTGAAGCTGTCTGACACACTCAGTATCAAAATATTGGCAGTTATTTACAAAGCAAATACATTCTTTGTACAAACATTGTATTTAAAAACATAAATGTAAATTCGATAAAATACCGCAGTCAAAAATTAAAAGATACTTACAGTGCACACAAATCTTTTAGTCTCCAGCTGTTTGCATGAGAAGCGTGAGACTTGAAAGGATATAAAGCAAATACATTTTCATTCTAAGACTAATTCAAATAATATAATTATATATGCAAAGCCTTGGGACTACAACACACATACACGCATACTTTGTAACCATTAACACACATAATTATTGTTTACTGCACAGATATTACACATAAGGTTAACCCCTTAAAACAAAAAGTATATCTGCGTAACTCAGCCCTTGGCAAGCAAAGCTGGCAAAACTGCAGACAAAAGGCCCACTGAACTTTTGAAGATCAATAATCTGATACACTTGTACCTATTTTTGATCATTTCCTTCTAGTCCACTTAAGCTGTCTGTATTTGTGTGCAATGCTGGAAAACCCTCTTTCATTAATGTTTTTATGCTGTATGTCAAGATATAACAGCACCAAAAAAGTTGGTGACTTAGAAAATTCAAAATCAAAACTCAGTAAGCAGGTTCATGTAACATCTGATATAGACAGTACTATAAAATTAAAAAAAAAAAACAAAACAAAACCCCCAAAATCAAGTTTCAGCAAAGCAATTCCACCAAAGAACATAATAATGTGATTTTTTTTTTTTTTTAGTATACTAAAGTGATTGCCAACACTTTAGCACTGAGTAGGAGAAAGGTGGGCCAACACTGAGAAGAGAGAAGCAGTATCACAAACTATAGCAATTAAATGACAGAACACACATGAAAGATGCAACTGTGAAAAGGTCAATGATATTGTTAACGACAAGCAAAGACTCCTGAGACTGTAGCAAATCAAGCTATCAAGTTCAAGTAGCACTACATAGCTGTACCACTTGCAGGTGCAACTGGGTTCTGCACCTACACTTCCACAGCTCAGCTAGACTATGAGGGAAATAATCCCCAAAATAACAGAAGACTGATTAAACTTAAATTAAAACTAAGTATTTAGGACTCACACCACAGAAATACCCAGCCAAGCTTAATCTTGCCTCCCATCTTTCACCTCTTTCTGGTTTTCTGGTATGTACCAAACTGTAACCAGACAGCTTTTCTGTGCGTGTTGCCTTGTCCAGATGATTCTGCTATGCTATGCTTCTCCCCCCACCACCACCCCTTTACTGACAGTGTGCTACTTTCTGCAAAATTTTATTAAAAACATTTTAAATGGGTATCGTTATTATCACAGCTGATTTACCTGGAAGCAAGGAAAAAAAAAAAAGAAAAAAAGAACATATTAATGTTTCTGTGCTAGGATCACCCACAATTTTTTTTTCCTTTCAAAATGCTGTTTTAAACACATGCATTGTGCCTTTCTATTCCTTGGTACCAATTTAAATAAGATGGTATCAGGAAACTCATTTCAGACCTAACCTCTTGTCGTGGTTTAAAACCAGTCAGGTAATTCGTTCACTCACACACCCCCCCCCTTCTTTCCCTCCCCCTACTCCCGGAGGGACGGAGAGGAGAATCGAAAAGAATGCAACTCCCACGGGTTGAGATAAGAACAGTTTAGTAACTAAGGTATAACACAGATCACTACTGCTACCACCAATGATAATAATGATAAAGGAAATAACAAGGGAAGAGAATACAACACCTCAGCACCAGCTGACCGATAACTCGCCCCCCCAAGCCCGACCAAGCTCCGACCGATACCTCCTCCAACCCTGCAGTCTCCCAGCCCTTCCGGCTAACTCCCAGTTACCTCCTGGGCATGATGTGCTGTGGTATGGAATACCTCTTTGGTCAGTTTGGGTCAGGTGTCTTGTCTCTGCTTCCTCCCGGCTTCCCCTCCTCCCTGGCAGAGCATGAGGCTCACAAAGTCCTTGGCCAAACCAAAACATCATTGTTATCAGCTCTGTTCCCAGGCCGAAAGTCAAAACACTGCACTGCACCAGCTACCAAGAAGGAGAAACATGACTGCTACTGCTGAACCCAGGACACCTCTTCATTAAATTCCTCCAAATTCAATTTGGTATCAACAGGTCTTGATGACACATTCAGCTTTCAATTGTCTATCCATAATTTTTTGACTATAGTTGTCAAGTCTTGCTTTTATTAGCGAATGAAAAAAACCCCAAATATACCCAGTTTAAGGCAATACCTGATCCCTGTACTCTCTCCTGGCTTTTACAATTACAAAGTAGCACTTTTTTCTCTCCAATGCAATACATCTTAAATTTTTCTATCCAACTGCTGAAAATCCAATGACTACAGAACATTTATTGCCTAATACAGCATGTTAAGGATGTTTGGGTTTGTTTTCAAGTTGTATTTTCTTCTCTTTCATTACACTGTGATCTTCAATTCTGGCTCTGCCAATTTCCATTATTTAGAAAATATCACTAATGAAAAAAAAAAAAATGGAGAGTTCAACTGTATCTCTCTGAAATCTTCAGTTAGTCTTGTTTCACGAAGCGTATTTGGTGTGTGCCAAGAATATGTCACTACAGAATTGGTTATTCCGGACACACACCAAAGTGCAGTGGAAGATGCCGCACATCAGGAAGCTACATTGTTTACATTAAAACAGCAGTTAATCATTTGCGTCCTCAGAACCAGACAACTAGGCGAACTTATAATGGTCCTTTTTCAAGCAAAAGTTAATTTGCTAAACCTATAGAAGGAAAACCAACATAAACCACCTCTACCAATTCTGGGGTTTTAGCTGTGACAGATGAGCGCTTTTAATTCATGCTGGAAAAGAAAATTATTGCCAGAAGTTTAGGACATGAAATGTAACAATGCACCTGAAAAACTAAACATCAAAAGTATTATGCAAAGAATTAAAGAAGGGCTGATTAAATACCCTGTGACTATCTCAAAGTCTGCAAGAGCACCAGCTCCAAAGCTGATAATTTTAAAGCTGGCTGACCCTTCTTATTCTGCATTATTTTCAAAGACTAAGATATCACATGCTGAAATACATCTAGGAGCAAAAGCTGTGGAAAATAACACATATCTTTCTGGTTGTTCTCCCTAACATTCAATTTCCACCTGTGGTTTTGTTTATTTATCCACAGAAAAGCAACAGAGAATAAAACTTTTCCATCTTTTAAGGAAACAGTTTCACTCTCGCACCCTGAGGAATGTATTTAAGGAAGAAATAAATGCTCCAACAGCAGTACCCAATTCCATCTACATTCAGTGAGCCACTATTAGTTTTATAAACTAGTAAGGTTAGGAATGTAACACTGTCAATATCAGAACTGAGCAGCTGTCCATACACATAATAGCTGCTCTTAACTATCCTATTTTTCAGCCCTATCTATGAACAGGGTAATTAACTAACTTCAAAACTGTAATTACTTTTGGTTCTATTATGGTTAATATCAGTAAAGACGGGGATTGACTGACACCTGATCACTCTACTATCTACATAATAATATATTTACTTTTCTCTTTTTAGCAACAGCTGTTGGAACTTTACAAAATCTGGCCACAATCAACCTAATTGCTGGTTTCCTTGTAGTTGATTTACAGATTTCAAACCTTTCCTAAATCTTGAAAAACAGGATGAGAGAAACTTAGTAAGATATGAAGCAGTCTTTAAAGAGAGTGGGAGTGGAGCTCAGAAATCATACAATCATAGAATCAACCAGATTGGAAAAGACCTTTAAGATCATCAGGTCCTTTCCCTCTGGGGAAGGAATTGTTCCTCATCTCCATCTAAACCTCCCCTGGTGCAGCTTGAAGCTGTTCTCTATTGTCCCATCCCTCATTCCTTGGGAGCAGAGACCAGCTCCACCCCCCCACCCCCCACCCCTCACCTCCATCCTGTCAGGCAGTTGTAGAGAGCAATAAGGTCCCTCCGAGCCTTCTCTTCTCCAGACTAAATCCTCCCAGGTCCCTCAGCTGCTCCCCATCCCACTTGTGCTCCAGGCCCTGCATCAGCTCCACAGCCCTTCTCTGGCCCTGCTCCAGCATCTCAATGTCTCTCTTGCAGCGAGGGGGCCAGAACTGAACATAGGATTCAAGGCGCAGACTCACCAGTGCCCAGTGCAGGGGGACAATCACTGACCTGGCCCTGCTGCCACACTGGTGCTGACACAGGTCAGGATGATGGTGGCTTCCTGGCTGCTTGGGCACAAGTTGCTCATGCTCAGCTCCATCAATTAGCACCCCCAGCTCCTTTCCCATGAGCAGTTTCCAGCTGCTCTTTACCAAGTCTGGAGCATTGCAGGGGGTTGTTGTGGCCCAAGTGCAGAACCCAGCACTTTGCCTTGTTGAACCTCCTTCTACTGGCTACATCCCATGGATCCAGCCTGTCCAGATCCCTCTGCAGAGCTTCCTACCCTCCAACAGATCAACACTTCCACCCGACTTGGTGTCATCTGCAAATTTACACATCCCAGTATGGAGTAGTACAGACCGGTATGTACCGGTAGACATCATCACAACACTATCTTTAAGAAATCTGGTAAGGCTAAAAATTTCCTGTCACAAGGAAAGATGGTGTTAGAAAATAGTATGTGAAAAAGGATATCAGAGATTAGGGAGAACTGACTTCTTTTGATACTTGCTTCCATTGTGTCAAGCACCACACCTTCAAACAGTCACTCTGAGCTAAAAAATGGAATTAGTTCCTCTCTGCAAACTAGACTAACAAATCTGCTTTGGATAACTGTCATGTCAGTTAACAAAACAAAACACACAAACAAAAAGCCCTGAACACACACACACACACACACACACACACACACACACACTCCACCTTCCTCATGGCTAAACAGCCATCCTCAGAAGCATGACCCTTCATAGAAAAGCAAACCAACCCATCAAACCTATCACATTAAATATTTCAGAGGAATTACGGACTCACTTCTTTCTTGCAAGAAAACCATGCTACTCTTTCTCTAGTCCAATTATGATATGCTATACTTTATCTGCATAAAGGCCTTTATTGTGATGGCACCAGACACTTACCTGCTACTGGAACTGGCATGTTCTTCAGTCACAGAAATATGACCACAATGATACAAAATAGTAACAAAGAACTGGGGTTGTCTGGGAAAGTATCATGACTGAATAATGTTAGTCAGTTTCAAGGCAAAATTTAAACTGGATACTCCAGTTTACTACCAGTGTTTTTCTCCGTAAAAGCACTGTGACTTTAATAACTGAAACTCAGTTTCCATCTGTAAACCAGTAGCAGACAGGATTGAATGCCCAAACTGAATCAAAGAAAAGAATACTACTGAGAGCCAGGGCCTGGCTTTATCTGGAGACTTCAGATACAAATGCTGTCTGAAGCTGATACTAATTAGCCTACAAATGCAGAACACAACATAGCTAACAGATATGTAAGACTCGCATTTTCCCTCTATCACCACAGCAGGAATTCTTAACAAATGATAACGTCTGAAGGATATGCCCCAGGTACGTATATATTGCCTCATCTCCACAAAACTTTCCTTTGGAACTCTGTCCAGAACCAAGTAGGCTTCAGAGCAATTAGTTAGAGACCTTGCAAAATCAGACAAAGTTTTGCAAGGATATAAATTTCAGGAATGAACTATCTGTATTGAAAGATACAGTATGATGCACAGATCCTTCCTGGAGCAGCTGTTTTCAAAAGCTGAAAGAGGTTATAAATAGAGTGCCACTTGATTGCCAGTTCACATGAAACTAAAACAATGAGTAAATGGAAAAAAGCAATTAGTTCTCAGATGTTTTCCTCCAATACAGAGTTGCCTTCAATATTCCACATATTTTACATTGTAGCAGAACAACACAAATGGTTCACTATGCAAGTATCATTTGTACATACACATCTTCCTTCCAACACATTGAGAACAGCACTGTTAGTTTTGGACTTGCTGTGAGGGTTCTCCTTTGATTTGTTTACTGAGAAAGAGCAAACAAGAAACTTATAACCTGCTTTAGTCTGTAGTGGTATCCACAGTAGTTTTGACAATTTTGCCAAAATAAACCCCAACAAAAGCAAACAAACAAAAAAACCCAAGCAAACAAACAAAAAGCAATAAATGCATATACACAATGCCTTGAGTCTCCCAGAGCTATTTACTAAGTCAAAATGAAATGCTTTACTTACATCTGTTCTGTCAGACTGTTGAAACACTGTAAAACCAGCGTAAATAGGAAGAAACCATACTTTCATTCAGACTAGAGCAGCAACGAACAACATTACCTGTCTGACCACTGCGCTCTCAACCTATGTTCAAACAACAAAGCTCCTAGGTAGAATTGCTTAAGTCTGAAAGAGAAAAGACGCATACATACACTAAACTGCACACAAAAAGGCATGACAACAGACCCGCTGTCTGGTAAATCTGCACATGAGCAGTCACACCTGGCTAGCAGCAAAATTAGAGGGTCTATTAAGGCCATAAGTACCATTTTGAACACAAGTGTGATGGCTCCACAAGGCAAGCACACCATGTACTAACCTCTTTCATTAAAAGCCTGTCAATAAGACTTCAGCAACTTTTGCCACCACCAATGCAGATATTAACATCAATTCAGTGGGAAGCCTCTCACAGGTCTTATTTTCTCAAGGCTATAAAGCCATGGAGCATGTTTAGATGAAATGGAAAACAGTAAATATGAGACCTTAACTCAGCAAAGGGATTTTAACTACTTATGCACATTTTATTGGAGAAAGAAAAAACACCTTATTGTCCAGGAAAAAACATCTTACTAAATCTGAGAGACTGATTTCTACTGATCAAATCTTAATACTTCAACTGTCAGAGACACAATCACGTAGAAACAAAAGTTTTACGGTCCTTCTTCAAAATTTACACACTACACTTAAGAACCCAGTCAGAAGGATAACCATGTTTGATCACTGAATGTTAGGACAATCCTCAGTGAAGACTTGACCAGCTGTCAAGACATAACAAAAGTCAAAAGCGGTTAGAGCATTAGTTTTCAACTCTTTTTCTTTTTTCTTTTTTTTTTTTATTGTAGGGCCTTGTTATTTTGATTGTGGGGTTGTTTTGGTTTGTTTTGGTTTCTTTTTTTGCCAAAGCACTTGTGTGCACATAGGTGCTATATATACAAACACTCTATAATAGGTGGAAGCCTACCAGCAATGACCTTGCTTTTCTCGATTACCTTTTGTGGATGACTGTTTGCTCAGGGACCACAGACAGAAAACCAATGAGTTAGACTTGGTAATGTGATACGTCACCTTAAATTCCACTGGAAAACCTAAAGAAAACAACACTAACCACAGTTAGAAGTGCCATGGAGTTAAAAAAAGATACACTTTCTACAACATTGTAAATAAGTTCCTCCTCTATGTTTTGGCTCAAAATCAGGAATATACTTTGCCACACAAGCAGAAAAGAACATGCTTGCCACCAACAAACCATCTTCCCTGGAGAGCCATCCCACTCTCCCAAATTGGAGCATCATTATGATATATGATAGATCACCACATCCCCCAAAACAAGCGAATAAGTATTTTAATATATATATACTTTGGGGAAGGGTAAGATGCAGAATACATGCAACCTGCGCCATTACAAAGAACATCAACAGCTTCGTCAGGCTGGAGAAACCTTCCTGTGGCCTCGTAAACTGAAACTAACGCTATTTTTAACTTGGGGCGCTTAGAAAGTGAAGAAAATAACTGGCGTTTAACAGACGCAGCAGTCAGAAGCCGGAGCTGCAGCGCTTTTACGGGCCACCACGCCCCCCGCCCAGCAGTTGCGAACACAAAGCCCGGCTCAACAAGCTGGCACACAACAAGCTGCTCAACTGGCTGAGCCCAGCGATCGGCTTCCAAAAGCCGGGGAACTCCGAGATCTCCACTGTTATCCTGGCGCTTCTACGCTTTTGTAAGGCAGTCGTTACAGGCTC
This sequence comes from Pezoporus wallicus, assembly GCF_028554395.1. Lineage (NCBI taxonomy): Eukaryota > Metazoa > Chordata > Aves > Psittaciformes > Psittacidae > Pezoporus > Pezoporus wallicus. Next base: position 3,550,132 of record NW_026638360.1, on the reverse strand, counting down.
AGAGCCAGTCAACCCTGTTCAGCCCGAGAAGCAAATACGCGGCTCCCAGTCTATTTTAAGGCGCCGCCACCGCCTGGGCGCCGGCCCGACGCCCAACTTCCCCGCCGCGATCCCTCATGCAACAGCTTCTTCAGGGAGAGGCGGGGGGGAAGAGGGCGGACGAGGGTACTTCCGTGCCCGATGGGGAGACAGCCCCACGCGCGACACAGGAAACTTAGGAGCCAGCTACTCCTAAAAGAGGAGGTGAAGGCGGAACCGACCCCGCAGCACCGGGACGAGGGAACCGGGCCCAGCCCTCCCGGGGACAGCACCGACAAGCCGCCCCCCGCCGCCATTGTGCGCGCACCCCGCGGGGAGGGGTCGGGAAAGAGAACCCGCTCCCACCTGCTCCCACGCATAGGGGAGAGGTGGGAGCAGTTGCTGGGAGGGGCGTCCCGCCCTCCCTCTCTCCCCTCACCTCAGGGGACGGCTTTGCGGGCCCCGCGCGCCCTTACCCAGGTAGTGCCTCCGCAGCAGGCCGGGCTCTTCGAGCCCTAGGCTCCGCTTCCGCACGTCCCACAGCAGGTGGTGGCAGTGCCCGCGGGACATGGCCCCCGCGAAAGGGGAGCGGCGAAAGGACGGGGTAAGGCGGGGCGCTCCGGTGGTGCTGGGCGCCCCGAGCGATAACCAGGACGGTGGGTCGTGAAGGTAGGGAGGTGCACGTGCTTGCTAGTCCGCTGACTCACTGCTGCTGCTAGGCTCCCGCGCCTCCGTCTCCCTCCCGACATGGCGGCCGCCGCCTCAGGGCTCCGCGCCTCTTACCACCGCATGCTCGACCGCATCGAACTCATGCTGCCACCGCGGTTCCGACCATTTTACAACCACCCGGCAGGTAACGGCCGCGCCAGTTGGGATTGCGGGGGAAGCAGGGCGCGAGACACCGGTGTCGCACCCCTCCGTTACTCCGATTCTGGGTGTATGGGGAAAACTGATGAGTGGGCTCCTGCTCGTTACCTCGTGGTTTGAACCCTGGGAGCGGCTGGGCTGCCTGAGCCGAGCCCCAACCTAGGGGATGTGGTGGTTTCCAAAAGGCCCCAAAGGCTTCAGCAGTCACTTCTTGCTAATGGATGCATTGAAAAAGCAGCGGGGAGCGCTGTAAGGATTTCTGATCTTGGAGTGTACTCTGGTTTAAGTCCGGCAGCTGTTTGCTTCATTTTCTTTCTGCCGACTTAGGCATTCTAACCGAAGTCAACTGGTGCTACTCTTGTAGTTGAAAGACTCCTGTGGGAAAAGAAGGGCTTGAGTTATCCTGAAATGAGCTACCTTTACCTGACCTACATCTTATCTTTACTTAAGTAAACATGGGATTTTGTGTTAATAGGGAGAAATCTCTTGTAAAATGATCCTCTTCAGTGCCATTTAGGTGATGTTTGTCATGTAAACAACTTGCATAGGGGAGTTAAATAGAGTGCTCGATAAAATCCTGAAATTCCATAGGTTGTCGTTCCCACTGTTTTGTTTCAGTGGGGTATGCATCCTTGACTCTTCACCTACCTGGAATATGCACTGTGAAAATGGACTTTAGTTTTTAGGCAGTTGTTCTGTCCTCCTCTAACAGTCCTTTCTGGAAATGAAAACTATTGCTTTAAAGAAGTCACAATCAAAGAGTGAAAACTGCAGTTATCAGAATGTCTGATTTGCACTGAATTCACTATATCAGTGTATATATTTAATATTAAAGGTTTTTTTAATGTCTAAAGAGTCAATACATGCAGCACTTCCATTGTAAAGGTGCCAAGCCTCTAAGTGCCAAGTTCATCTTGGGTGAAATGTGGCAGCTTCCAATTGCTTTTATTGAAAACAAAACATGGTGAGCACTGGGAACATCTGTGTTCATTCTTTGTCAGAACTGTGGTACTAATGGAAAAAAGGCTTTGGAAGTTCTCTTGCAGTGCTTTTCACAGTACTACTGCCTGTGGGCCACTTTTCCCACTACCTTAATCATGAAAATAATTTCTTAAAAATCCATTTTTAGAGACTCTGTATGAATGTATACATATATATATACATATATATCTGCTGTAATCTGTGCTGATGGTGTGAGAAAAGCCACAGAGGAAGCATGAACCTCTGAAGAGCATCAAAGCTGAACCTCTGCCACTTCTGTTTAAGCCTTAAATGTCTTGAGGGTGGTTCTGTGAAAAAGTTATCCAATAGATGTCACTCTGCCTGCAAAAGAAGTAGGTTAAAAATGAAAAGCTCATGTTTTATCCCTGGTGATATCCAAGTTAGGAATATGAGCATTGTTATCATGAAATTACAAATCACTTGTCAGAAATTAAGAACAAAGTTTACTGCTTTTCTGGCACAGACATCTTCCAGTAAAATAACTGATTCGTGGTCTGAAAAGCTGTTTCTTTGGCTTGCACAGCATGAGGCTGCTGGAAGACAGTGAAAGGCCTGCTGTACAGGCTACCACAATGCTCCTGGCAGCCTTGGGGAAGCATGGGTTGAGCTTGTGCTCTCCTTTGGCCTCTTTTGTTCATTTTGCCTAACTAAACTAAACTGTCTAGGACAAAGACTTAATACTTAATAGAACTCATAAATTCTATAAAATCTTCACACATATGATATCCAGATTAGCCTCTGGTATGCCCCTGCTGCTGTATGTGCTGCTGTCAAATTCATCCTTGAAAAATTCATCCAGGTATCAGGATCTGGGAAGAGCTCACTTTGGCTGCATGCTTACTAGAATGCCTCCAGGAGAAGTGATCTGCTTAAGGCATTTGACAGAACAAGCTTGGCTCTGTACCTTGTTTCAATTGTTTCTTACTTTTGTAGTCAGCAGTTTTAAATTACCGGGTTATCTATTATTAATAAAAATTAGTCATCTTGAAAACTGTACAAGCTGTTTAAGGAATGTAAATTTCATAATAGTCAGCCCACATTCTTTAATACTCCAAATCTGAATGTTTAGAAGAAAATAGATGGCAGTAATTAAAGCTATATTTGTGGGACCTCTGTAAGACTGATTTATAAAGAGCTGTATTTGCAGTATGATTCTAAGTCGCTGGCTAAAAGAGCAGCAACTGAAGTTTATGCCTTTAAAGGATGAACAGTCAGCTGTATTTATTCAATACTATTAGATGGTTTTAGTGGTTTTACAACCCCCGATATTGTAATAAAAAAAAACAAAAACCAAACCAAAACACAACAAAAAAAACCACTTTTGTTGTTACCCAAGGAAAATAATCCTAGTAGTTACTAACTGCAGTTTGAAATTTGATCACTGTAATGAGCACTGTGGGTCTGAAGAGGGCTTTATGCAAAGCTGCCAATCTACTTTTTGTTGCTGTCTGTGCTGCAGTTGCCCTGCCCTTTTATAGGGCTTATTTGGCTTTAGGGTGATGACACAACCGACAGTTTTAACAGTCTGTGTTATTCCCCAAATTATGAGTTGCTTCACAGGTGATGGCTAATTTTCTCCAAATCATAAACTTGAGGGCTCCTAAAACAGGGAGTATAAATAGTTACTGAAAGGCTTTTTTAAGGCCAAAATGTTAGTGACAAATAAGCTCACATAAAAAGAAAGCAACCAAAGTCCTAGCAGTTGTCATTTATATTTAAAAACTTTACTCGTAGTATGTAACATATTACAGTGAAAAATTGGCTTCATCTTGCATGTTATCAGAATGCTGAGCAGTGTCCTAGCAAGACCTAAACCTTAACATGATTTGATGAAACAGCCAGTGTCCCGGCTGTCTCCCAGTGCGGTGGGTTGATGCTTTGGATTGTGGTCTCTCTTTTAAGACCTCAATCAGGAGTCCTGGATGATTTCTGGCATGGCTGGCCATCTGCACATTGTAGGTATGGCATTAGAGTACCTTTTTTTAACCAACCATTTGCCATTTTGCCACTGCTGTAAGAGATTTATTTGCAAAAGAGATAGTTTTCCCAGATTTCATTCCATTGACTTTTCTCCCTTCTTTCTCTAGATTTTTGCCTTCCTTCCCCACACTCCTCCTTTGCCTATTGGTAGATTATTGGGGTGTTGGGTGGATTGAGTAGTAAGCATTGTTTCTGCTAGAAAGACATGGTTATTCAGAGGTGCAGATTACAGGTGAATGAGGACAGTCTCCTTGTGACATTTACTACTGCTTAGGTTTGCAATTTGTACTCTTACTTATGATGCTGTGCTGCATGTCTTCTGTAATGTGAAGAGGTGGGCTGTGATTTAGGAAGAGCAGGAGGGACTGACTTGTTACAGTACCAGTAATAAGGTATTTTGGAGGTTTACAAGATAGAGTTCACAAAGATTTCAAATACTAATTGTTAGAGTAGCTGCAGAGTAGCTTTTAATCATTACAGACACTGTCTTCATATTTCTAGGACTTATCCTTTCTTCGTTATATATGCATTTTGCCTGCTCTAGTGTCCTTATTTTCTTAAAAATGGAAATGACAAAATCCTACTCACCTGTTGCAGAAATGGTATGACTGATTACATAGCTGAAGGATGATGCTAGAGCTTGTACAGTGGTAGAAACTGCTAATATACACAATTCATTATTTAAAAAAACAAACCAAAACTTACTGTGTGTATTAAACCAGCCACATCTCACTGAATAATTTAACTACTTTTCTTTTTCTCCCCTCAGGTCCAAAAACAGTTTTTTTCTGGGCACCTCTTATGAAATGGGTAAGTATAAAATGCCAGCTAGTGTCTGGATGTCTGTCAAAGTGCAACCTGCAGCGACCCATTGAGCAAGCAGTGGTTTCCCAGCAGATATCTGAACCTACACAAAGATTTAATAACCAATGCTTTAGTTTTTAATTTGCAGGGAGGAACAAAACTAGCACTAATAACATACATAACATGCAGGGGAGATAGCAGGGAGGGGGGAAATGCTTTGTCAAAAACCTGTACTTTTTGCTGAAAGTTTCAGAAAGGCTTTCTTGTGTGAAACTTAAGGAAGTTATGAACTGGCATAATTCAAAACTCTTTAAGTACTGTAATTTGAAGGCAGCTTAAAGCATGTCAGAGTGCAAGGTAATCTTGAGAAAAGGTAAAAAAAAAAAAGGGCAGCTGCCATTTTAGCTTTTGGTAGCTCTCTGCTTCCCACTTGGTTACACCCCCTAGCTATGTTTGCACACAGGTGAAGTAAACGTCTCCTCCTAAATCACTGTATTCCTCTTAGTTGTATTGGTATAGATAAATGACCTCTAAAATCATAAAGCAATTTGATCTCTGTGTTTGATAACAAGCAAGGATATAACCTGCTCTTCCTATTACCAGCTGGTTCCCAAGTTTCCCATTTGTGAGCCCCAACTTTCTATAGGCCACGGCAACATGTTATGCTCCAAGCTGTAGTTTGGTTTCTTTGTCATTCTAAACTGGAGCTGCAGAAACCATGGTTTTAACCTTCCCCTTTCTCAGAGGCTCTTCCAGGTGACATGCTCCTGAGCCTAAGCATACAGGCAACTCTTCTTAGCAGGCTGGTATTGACAACTGCTGTATTGAAAGAGCGTACACAAATATTTTTTTTTTTTTAATTTTATGAACATGCAGGAAATGGTGAACTTCTTCACTGAGAAGTTAAAATAACTTTTTCCCTACACGGCAGAGGTACTTACCTACATGTGCTGGAAGCCTGTACCTCTGTGGCACCACTACAACAGCATCAGTCCCATAAGTGAGGCAGCATATGGACTTCTCTACCCTTAAAACCTGGTTTCTTGATTGGAGCCAAAGGAGTCCTTAATGGGGATTTTGTTTGCTTTCTTTGTGAACTCCTGTAGCATGAAATTTTATTTCCAGTAGAGGGCAATAACACAAGAATCAAATCAAGCATATTTGCTAGCAAAGTTGTAAAGTACATCAGCCAAGCTATTCCTCCCTTCACCTAGATGTTTTCTACTTTTACTGAAATTATATTTAAAACGTAGCACTTTTACTCCCTCAGTGTATATGGTATCACATCAATCTTTAACAGCAATATCTTAGCCTGAACTTTAGGAAGCTGCTTTCTTAAGCAGCTGTGCTTAAATTAACCTTGTTTGTAAATTAATACAAAATTGCCACTGCCTGGAATTTTACTGCCAGCCAATAAAATTCCAGTGCACCCCTTACAACTGTGTTCTTACTCCTACCACAAGCGATTAGAAGTAGATGGCGTCTCCAAGAGTCTAATTACTCTGCTAGTGTAATGCATCCTACCTCCTGCATAATGCCTATGGAATAAGCACTGAGGTATGAAGCAACTTCCCCTTGTAAAGCAGAGGGAGGTCTGTTAAAGGAGGTCCAGATACTGAACTGGGGCTCACAGAATTTGTCATTACAGGGTTTGGTATGTGCTGGAATGGCTGATATGACCAGACCAGCAGAAAAGCTCAGCACAGCACAGTCTGCAGTGTTAATGGCCACAGGTAAAGCCAAAGTTACTGTATTCTTTTATGCAGCACCCTCTCTAAACCTTCTTCCAGAATCCTCCATCAGTACTAACCTGCTTCTACAGAAAAGGCTTAACTATAATACACTAAGTCTCAGTGTTCCTGTCAGATGAGAATTCCAGGACAGGCCTATGCTTGTTACTAAAACTGTAAGAGTTCTGTGATTATATTAATTTTCTGCATGTTTCTTAATTTGGAATTGTCCAGAGCAAATTGTTAAAGAGTTAGAAGTCTGAGTTTTATCCCTTAAATTACAATTATACCACTTATTCCACTAAGTGACCTCCTTTCCTATAGATGAAGCAATTCTAAAATCTCCAGGATACAGTGACTCTTCTAGAATAGACTTTAAGGGATTAAAGAGTGGCTGGGCAATTACACTAACATAACTGGAAAGAACTCCTATGTGTTAAAAGAACTTGGAAGCAGTGGTACATGGACTGCTGCACTGCTGTCTGTCATCAGTTTTCATGCTGGCAGAAACAACCACCTGTATTCAAGGTGTTCCACCTTATCTTGTCATGGGTGGGACTTGTAGCAGCTCAAGCTGAAAATCAAAATTGCAGCTGCCACCTTCATTCTCTAGACTTTATTTTATCTCTGCATTTTACATAATACGTAGACCTTTCTTGACTGGTGGATTCTGTAATGTCTAAGCTGAGTACCCTGCAAGAGGCTGGGTATATACTACAGCAAAATGACACTACCCTGCAGCTGTGCTGGGGAATTAAGGTCTTGACTGCTGTAGAGTACAGAGGATCTTTCTTTGCTATTAAGACTATGATTGACTCCATTATCTAGTTTTTTTTTGCAAAAATGCAGTACATACCAGTAGCTGTCCCACCGCCACTTGATGTGCTTTATAACTGAGAAATGGCTAGGTATAAGAAAAGCAGTTGTCTAACATGAGGTTATAAAATCTGTTTGCTTAAACTGGCTCATGATTCTGTGTCCAAACTTAAGAGAATGTCTGAATATTTCACTTTAAAGACTTAACATCTTTAAACTTTCCCCTTCATTCAACAGGCCTTATTTGGTCAAGGTACTCTCTAGTTATTATTCCTAAGAACTGGAGTCTGTTTGCTGTAAACTTCTTTGTTGGCTGTGCTGGTGGTTCGCAACTCTACCGAATATGGAGGTATGTATTCAGCAGGAATTTCTACATCTTGGGACACAACACCTCATCTTAAGTAGGAGTTTATAAATTCTACCAGCTTCCATGTCAGTGCAACAGACAAGAGGAACTGAGCAATTAAACACTGCAGAACTTTTTTTGCTTCATTGTTAGTTTCCCAGTTGAGTGACGTTTTAAATCTTTTCAGCGTAACTAGAGCACATTTTAAGGAACGTGCTATGGAAGCTGTAGTTTCTGGGTCTGAGGCATTCTTTAAAAGCTGTAGGTATGACTGACAGCCTAGATTTTCTCCTCCGCATAAGCTTTGCACTTCTCCTTCAGCACTTTCAGTGTTGAATCATGTCAGTTCTAGCTGGATTGAAGGGTTCTTAAGTAGAGCAGCATTTTCTAATTCCTTTTTAATTACTATTTCTTGAGGCTTCAGTGCTGGCCAGGAATAAGGCAAACTTAGTTGCAGCAACTAAGTAGAAACTTCATGCATGAGCTAAACTATGCTATCCTGAGTTTCCACCCTCAAGTCTGTTGTAACTTTAAACCGCCTCTGCTGAACACATTGTTAGGAAGATACTGTTATTGTAATTAGTGTTATGTTCTTAGTCTGTGCTTGTTTTCTTTTTCCCCTTATAGGTATAATCAGGAACTAAAAGCAAAACAAGACTAGGTGCAGCAAAGAGATGCTTAACCCACAGGTCAAATCCAGCAATGCACAAACCCTTCCCCATGGGACCTAGCTTCACTAATTTTAATGTTTTTTGAGAAAATGAAAGAGGAAATTGAAACGTTTGGAGAGCAAGTGTTTTCTAAGTACAAATAACAAAGTATCTCTGTACACTTAAATAAAGTGCAACCTTTTAAATTCAAGCAAAGTCCATGTGTTATTGTCTCTTTAAAAGAAACAGATTCTGGATTGTGCCTGGAATGAGTTGCTGGGCCTGACCTTACCTGTCTCCACTGAACAGTGATGAGAGTGACACAGTGCCAGTCAGACAGAGACTCAACTGCAGTTATCTTCCTCCAGGTCACAGGCAGACCTGGGTGGGCTTTTACCATACTTCAGTAACCAATAGTAGCATTTGCATTTCATTCTCTGATGCTCTTCCCTGGTTGTGTAAGGATATTCTTTTCCGCCTCAGCCATGTGTATCTTCATTTGTTTCCCAGCCACTAACATCTTTACCAAAAGAAGGGAGAACTAGTATGTGCCACGAGTGTTTTAGCTTCTGTCATCTTTCACAACTAGAGGCAGAAAACAGGTGCATTTAAGTACCTGGTTCTTGGGAATGTGAAAAATAAACAGCCAAAACTTTTATTACTTGCTTTCCACCCCATCCTTTAACACATGCAGATTTCCTGTAAAGGTGTTCACTCAGGAAACATGTACGTGGTACTTCTCAGGATTCAGGAAAACGAAGGCATTGAAATACTGGAGTTTTGCAAAAATCCAGTTACTAAGTCTCTTCCCACTACTTTCCCCCAATCCCATTTAAGTTATCAGCAAGGCAGAGGTGCAGAGGAAACTGTTCTATGGTTGTAAGAGCTACAGCACCTTGCTGTAGTACTGATGTCCTCTCCTTGTGTATAATGTTACATTATCCTGTGCAAAGTATTTGTGTGCTTCAAGGAAAGCATTTTTCCTTCTTAAAATGCACCTGATAGACTGTCAGATCCCCTTTTCTTCAGAGGCTGCCCTGCCACCTCCAGTTCTTTCTCTCCTGTGTGTGTTCTGCTTGCAACCAACAATTGTATTTCTCAAATGGTGAACACTCCAGCTGTGTTGTTTGCTGGGCTGACAGAGACTAGAGTGACTGAAGAATACTGCCAGAAAGAGGTGGTGTGTTTCAACCCCCCTCCCTTCACACTCCCTAACCAGGTAAGACCCATCCAGCAAACCACTAATGGGAGGGGAAGTGTATTAAAGTAGTCATAAGATTACAACAGAAAACACGAAAGTCCATTCAAGAAAAAAATACCCAAGATAACTGTTTCCAGATGAGTCTGTAAAGGCAAAAGCACAAACGGTACACCGGCTCTTCATGTAACCGGGCCATGCAATGCGTATCTAGCTCCCTTACACAGAATATCCACTTGTCTTACAGGCATTAGTTCTCTGGCATACCTCCAGGACAGAGGTTTACAAAGGAGAAGTACCCAGTCTATGTTTCCAGTTACACTTACCACGTAACAACAGCTGGTATTGCAGGGAGACAGAAAAGATTGCACAGCACGCTGATCTCCAAAGGCATTGTACTTGCATTTTAGAGTGCAAAAATACTTTTAAATGAAAGGGCTTATTAACTTTAGAAGGGAAAGGGAAGCCTCAAGAAGAGTATAATGGCTGAGCATATGATTAATATGATTTTGGAGTCTCCCATATAAAAACGTTACCCAAATACAAGCACTGCAGGGGTCCAGAAGTCTTACGCACCTTCTCAGTTTTGATGGTTTTAAAAAAAATATTTCCATCACCTATTGCACAAGAACAATTTGTATTTGAGGTCCTAGATAGATACATTAATAACATAAAATTCCAAGACAAGATTTCAATACAGAGTGAAGGTGGTGTGGTTATAAATCAAATGACCCACACTTGACCTCAATGAATCCACTCTAAGGCTATGCAGCTTCTAAGCTGCATATACACATTTACTGCAGTTACAAGACAGATGGTTACCTAAACCATTCTCATGAGTTTAAAAAGTTAAAAACCTAATTCCAGCTCTGCTAGTCACAAATTGAAATATCACTAAGGCTTTGAGAGAAAACAAAATTCTGCATGTCTCCAATTCTATATATTTCATTTGGATAAATGAAACATGATTCAGTTAGTTACAGGGACACATTTGCCTCTATGTAATGACTCTTGATATCATTTCATAAAATGCCGACCATCTCCCTCACCGAACAACTGCTGAAGTCAAAAGTGATGGTGATCAATGGCGATTTGATGTACCGAGTACAGCTACCAATTTACTTAGATATTTTATAATTATTTGTAATCCTCAGATTTCATTTCTGGCAATCAAAAATAAGAAAGAATATATCTACCGTTAAAAGCCAAGAAGAAATAAATAAATAAGCTGAAACTGTTCCACTTAGCAGTTTTGTTAAGAATAGGGAAGATGAATGATGCCATTCATATCCCTGGCTCTAGGGGGTGGCAATTGAATTAACTGCCAGAGCCCAGGCTGGCGATCCAAAACTGCACTCCTACAATGGGCAGAAGGTCACTTTTACCCATAAAAGACCTTTTCTTTCCCCTCAGCTGAGAAACTTATTTCAGATTGATCCCACTCTTGTCTGCATGATAAATAAAAGAGAAACATCACACAGACCTTTCCCAACTTCCATATCCAAGAGCAATGACCAATCTAAGTTTTAGTCACTTGCTACTCCCTCAAGGGAGGCTGCCTACTCCTCAGCTGAGCTGAGCAAGCTGCCACACAGCACATCTTTTTAAAATAGAGGGTCTTAAAAACAGCTATCACTACTACTATGACAGGACAAGGATAACACGCTCAGTGCTCCTCAAAGTCCAAGCTGTTCCTCTCCACTGGCAAAGAATAGCATTGGAGAATTAAGAGATGAGCAGCAGAGTTAAAACTTCTGGTCACCATAACATTAGGACATGATGACCCTGTCTGACTTTAATCTCTGCCTGCTGGCCAGCAGGGAGTAGAAGTCCTCTGTCTCCTGAGACTTTACTAAGTAAGCCAACTTAGCATCAGTCCCTTTCATCAGCACAGGTTACGGTATGATTAAACAAGCTAAGATAACTTCAGAGACAGAAAGTTCCCAAGTGTTGTCTCACATTGCTTCAAGTTCTTTTGACTTCAGCCCAAATAAGTGATTTAACAGCTGCATTGTTCATGTTTCCATGACCAAAAAAAAATAAAAATAAAAATTTATATATATGTATAATTCAACAGTTGTGCACTGGAGAGGGATTTGGACTGATTTCTGCTATTCCTGGAGACAGGACTTCCGTTTCTTTTTTAGAAAGATGTTCAACATTTTAAGAAAATACTTCTAAGTTCATTCTGCCTTCACAAAGAGGGTGTAAGCAGCCTTGAAAAAGCCTCCTCACTATAGGCAATACGAACATACCTGTAGCTAAACAAAAGCAATGAAAGGAGAGGTTTCCTAAAATTAGTTAGCACCAGCCAAATGAGTGTCTCCTAAAGTAAGCACCAGATCAGCATGTTTCTAAAAGTCAGCACCAGATAAGGACTGTGCTCAGATTCTCCAGTATATTCCAGCAGGAAAAGAAACAAAACATCAGCAGCAGACCTCAGAGCCAAGGATGGCCCTATCGCCTCATAGCAGCAAGTTTTTGATAGCTACCTTAATCACATTTCTCCCTCTTGTTCTAAAATGTCTGGGGAGAAAGATGGTGATGCACAGGGATGAGCACGGGCAGATCAAAATCAAGTTTCTCCACCAATCATGTCAAAAGCATTCATTTCTCACTAAGTGTAAAACAAACATTGGCAAGTAACAACTGGTAGATAAGGAAAGCAGCAGCAGCAGGATTCATCCTGATCTTAATGAGGCTTCTAACAAAGGCAGGTGTTACCAGGAAAGAGTGTCTGATCCTGATGGAAGAATATAGCATTGGCTTTGTTAGGGGAAAAAAAAAAAAACAACTAAAACCCAAAACCAACACTGTACACAAAACAGTTATTAAAGTTACACTGTGATAATTAAAGGATTATCTAATGTGGTTCTGAAAGGGTCTGCCATCAGCCTAAAACAATTTATTTACGTGATATTACAGTGGAACACTGGCTCAAGTTTACAAATATCAAGCTAAGAGTAATGCAAACTCACTGAAGGACAGGAATTCAAACCAAGTTTTCAACTGCTAAATTGAAGATGAGGTCTGAAAAAGCCATAACGCAACTTCAGCAAAGACAAATTTGCAGACAATACAAAGCCAGGAGGAGCTGCTGGCATACCAGATGGTTGTGCTGCCATGTTCTGACTTGGCATAGGTATAGGTTAAAAAAACTGGGCTAAGAGGAATTTTATGAAGTTCAAGAAGGAGAAGTGCGAAGTCCTGCACCTGCAGAGGAACAACCCCTTGCACCAGCACAAGGGGTTGATTATTAATGGGCAGCTGGGGACTGCCTGGCTAGCAGCTTTGCAATAAAGGCCCTGTGGAGATCCTGGTGGACACCAGGCTGAACATGAGACTGCAGTGTGCCCTGCTGCAAAGAAAGCAAGTGGTATCCTAGGCTGCATTAGGCAACATATTGAGAGCAAGTCAAGGGAGGTGATCCCTTCCCTTCATACCCCACTGGGGAGGCCACACCTGGAGCACTGCATTCAGTTCTGGGTTCTCCAGTACAAGAGATATATGGACTTAACTGCAGCAAGTCCAGTACAGGGCCACAAAGATGATAAAGAAATTGGGGCATCTTTCATATCAGTAAAGCCTGAGAGAGCTGGGACTGTTCAGCCTGAAGAAGAAAAGACTTAGGGGGACTCTTATCAATGTTTTTAAATACTTGACAGGAGAGAATGAAGAGTACTACTCTTCTCAGTAGTGCTCACTGGCAGGGCAAAAGGCAGTGGACAGAAATTAAAAAAAAAAAAAAAAAATGGAAAGAAAACAAAAGGAAATTCCACTTGAACACAAGGAAGCACACTTTTTTACAGGTTGCCCAAATCTTCCATCTGTGGAGATACTCAAAACCCAACTGGGCCAAGTGCCGAGCAACCTGCTCTAGCTGACTCTGCATGAGGAGGAAGGGTTTGAATCATATGATCTCCAGAGGCCCACTCCAACCTCAACCACTCTGTGACTGATCCTTTGAAATGAACTGAACTAGGAAATGAATCGGAGAGAAAGGGTTCTGGTGGACAAAACTGAGTATTATTTGCAGCTACAAAAAGAAACAATACCACATTAGGATGCACAAAACAGAAATCCTTCTACTATATGCTACTCTAAGATCTCAGCCAAAATGCCCCTTCTATCTTTGAGCATTAGATTTCAGGATACAAATGGGCCAGCTAAAGAAAGATCCTCTTTAGCACAAGAGGACAGAGATCCTTAGCAATCTACAAGGAATTTAATCTGGAAACAAGAAGCTGGAAAATTACATTCAAGTAGTTGACTTGCAGAGACGAAGGAAATAAACTGCCCTCAGCATCCTTTGTGCAAATACAGGTTACACAAAAACACACATTAAAAAGATTAAAGAGTGCAACCCTAGATTTCCTCCAGAGGTCATTCAGCCTTTACTACAAGGCTTTTAAGAACAGATAAAGCATCTCTAAAGAAGTGACAGTGGAGCTATGAGAGACAGGTGAGGGAGTACTACAGCTTCGATTCCTTAAAGCCCTTTTTCAGATATGAAGTGACAGAGCTTTGAGGAAGAAGCACTGAAAGGTTCAACAGTCTGAAGCAACCACCTACAGCTACAGCTTCCTATCCCTTTAGCTCACTAGCTCGTAAGTTTTCACAGGTAAACTACCATTTCACAAAATTCATTAGATCAACCCTATACCTGTATCTTAAAGGACTGAGCTTGAATAGGTGGGCTCAATATGGAAGTAAACAGTTCTGTGATTTGCGTTACACAGGTCAGGTAGGCCTAAACATTTCCTTCACTTACACTGCTAAGACATACATTTCTGATAGCTAGGAATCACCTTTGGTTTATAGCAACAGTGTCTAGTTTATGTGAGAAGACAGCTTTTACTGAGGATCTGACCAAGGAAAGGTGAATACCCTATATAGATAAAGAACTCTGAATACAAAGAAGATTTCTTCTTTATACTCACCTCAGCTAGTAGGCCGGGGGGGGGAAGGGGGGGGGGGGGGATAAACAAAAAAAAAAAACCTCTCCAGGTTAGTCTAGACTCTTCAGGAATCTTCCAGTTTCTCCATTAATAATCAATCAAGATAAAAATATTTTAAAATTGTGATGCGAGTTTTCACTTTCTCTCTTGTCACACTAGATTAAAAAAAAAATATTGGCAATTTATAAGCAAAATTCTTACCACATTTCACATGCAACATTGGTCTCACTTCTGTATGATTAAATAGGCTATTTACACACAATACATATATACCTTTCCCTCTGTATGCACATGCATTGGTCCTAGCCTAGGCATCAAAGGCCACATGTGAGTTCTCTGGGTCAAATCTTCTTTAAGCAATTCCAGTCTGAATGTGTGTTTTCCTTTGGATAGCTTAGGATCTCATTTCAGTTCTTCCGAATATCAGCATAGATCACAGACTCCGATTTGTTAATCTTGTCACTGTGCTGTCCTCCGGAGTGATCTAACTGCGCATAAATGACAGGGCCCTGGAAACAGAATGAAAAAGCACTGTCAGTATTTTCAGAATAGGCCATATTGCCTCTTCCTTCTGCAGGGGCTGCAGCAAGACCAAAGCTAAAGCAAGACCACAGAGCTTTTATGACCACTAGCAGCACTTTGAAGCAGGTGGAATGAACCCTCACCTCAAATGAACTCTATTCTGTCACCTTTCTCCTGTCAGGAGCATGCCAAACTGCACTGTTTCCTCCCTTGAACACTGCTACAGCTGCTTGCATCTCACAAAAAGCAAAATCTAGGATTCTTTGTTATGAAAAGCAGCAATTCTTACTGTATCTTACATGGAGCAGATGCACAGCTTAGATGCAGGCCAGATCTTTTTCAAGAGGAACTGTATTACAGATTTACCAGTAGACAGCAGAGTATAATTCCCATACTGCCATTCAAGTCCTGTAAATCCCAGCACAGCTGTACCAAGAGGGAGAGAATAAACCTGCAGCCACCTTACATCACCAGTCACTGGCCAAGCAAGTGATGGGATCAAGACTGACACAGCAATGAGCCAGAAAACACTAAAACGCTGCAGTAATGCAGAACTCTTACCTGTGACTTCAAGCCAACCCATGTAGTGAGCACCTCCACAGACATACTGGGCAAGCACGGCCACAAACCTTCATTACATTTGCTGGGGTACAGTAGACGACATTACAGCACCATCTTTCAGACATGCTAGCACTTTCCTAAAGCACCACGTCCTCCAAAACACAGCCCTCAGGAAAGCAAACTGCAGCTAATTGAGATGGGCTGAGGACAGGACTGCAGCCTATAAAGAGTTTGTACCCAACAAGAGAGGTGGGTTCTTTACGGAAAGGTCTGACCTGCAGCTCCCATGCTGCATGCCTCAACTGACATGTACACAGCAGAAGGCTGCGACCACCTACCAGGTGACCTCAGCAGAGGCCATACACCCTCATCCAGGAGGCAAAGGGACTGTCCTAGTTGGAAGTAGGGTGATTACAAGGAGAGATCTTTTAGTCTGGTTGCAGCTTTTTTAGCTGTTTGGTATGCTGCCAAATTAGAAAACACTTGTAGGGAATTGACCCAGAAATCCTTTGATGTATCTTTCAAAGCAACTGGGGGCCAGAGATGAAAAGAGACCTTCTACAGAGAAGGTTAAGTCTTTGAATGACCATAGATATGCTTCTGCACAGCTATTTTTCCTCCAACACAACTGGCAAAGCACACACCTTATAAATATCTTGTTCTCTTTCAGAACTAGTTTAAATTCAAATTTTCTTCCTTCCAGGTAAAGTATTTCCCAAGTGATAAAGAGAAGGGAGATGGACAAAAGGATGAAAACTTGCGAGCAGATGTAAAACTCAATATAAATAACACTGAGAAAATGCTCAAAAGACACTGACATCTTAGAAAATTCTGGGTTTCAAGTCTCATTAGAGCCACTTTTTTTTTTTCCTTTTCTTTTTCTGCTGTTGGCCCTCATGTTGTTCTGGTCTCCAGCACTGTATCAGGATTACTTCACTAGTTCCAATTAGAGTGCAGTGTCTATATGAACTTGAAGGCAAAGTTACCCTAATGTTTATCTGTAAGCAGTTCCAGAAGCCTCATCTGCCAGAGGCCATAATGTCACAGGTATGATAAATTCAGCTCAAAAGCACTTCCTATCATTTGCGGGGGGGGGGGAAGCACAACTGCATAAAGTACTCACTATGACATTTCAATTTTTGCCCAAATAATTCTGATAGGTCAATTTTCTACCACAGTAGGATCACTCATGATCAGTATGTTACCACTACTCTAATTTTATGCCAGGTCAACTATAGTCACTCTGCTGCAAGCATGTTAGGTGGTGGTGGAGAGACCTACTGGTGTGATCACCTGATCCAAACCAAGCTATCATTGTCTCAATGTGTTCACTATCAGCTAAATAAGTAGATTAGCTAACACAGAGAAAAGGAGGACAGGTGACTTATTACAGTGCTAAATCTATTTGACTTGTTGCCAGATGATTTTCTAGCCGATCATAATCAGCACCAGGACCATATTTTCCTGCATTTGATTCCTCCAGTGATCTGAATCTTTGTAAAGAGTCTTTTCCGCAAGCTAAAAAAAAAAAACCCACAAACAAAACCAAAACAATATATATACATATATATCTATCTATCTAAAAAGTCAGAACTTTCACCTCAATCTAAAAAAGCTCTTCCTGACTCTTCAGAACCAGAAAACAGACCAGCACTGCCATAGAAACCCCAGCATTTCCCTAAGCCTTACTATTTTTCCATTCAGAACTGAAGGGGAAAGAGTAGCAAGTGTACCAATGCCTTGCTAAGGGTTTGCCAGCAGTCACGAAATGCAAGTGACAGCAAAGGAAAAGGAATTACAAAGTTAGACCATTATGATCTAAAGTATTTTCAAATTTTTCAGATCCTGAAAGATGCTGCAGCTACCACAGATTCCGGCTCCAGGAAATTTATCTGAAATCTGAATCAAGATTCCTCGCATCATGAACAGCTCCTTCACAGGGTCCTGGGGTCCAGTTTAAAGCCTGGAACAAAGCTCAAATATAGCCTGTTCAGGTATGCCTTAAACCAGAAAAAGCAAAGCCAGAGATCTGTACTTAAGTTAATGTAGCTTTAGTGATCCCCAATTCTACACTGACAGACTGACCTGCTCTAGGATCCCTACTCGATACTGCTCTGTGCATCAGGAATGCACTTCTATGTAAGTTACACTTGAAGATTACTGGTCCTTCAGCCTAACCAGAAACAAATACTCAGCTAGTTTGCTTGCTGCAACCTAGATTACTATCTAAACAAGGACACCCATGTGGAAAATACATACAGCTCTTGTCCTTCCTGGAAATGCTTCTCTCACTCATATAAATAACAGTAATGGTAGAATATGAGTCACTACAGAACAATGGCATGGAGAAGAAACACCACAAACAAATTTGACAGGACAGAACAAATTCGACAAGTTTGACAGGCTGAGAAGGAAGCCACAGTGAAAACAAATGGAGTTGATTCAACCAGCTGAACGTTCACAAAACCAGATACACATACTTTCAGCACTCTGGGGCAATACAGAAAGCAAGGTGCACATTTGATAAACTTGTACCCAAAACACACAGGAAGTGCAGCCTCTAGTGCACTTTCAGCTGAAAAGTGACATGGACAAATACTTCATCACTGATTCTTTAACTGATACATAAATAACAAAATGGCTAAAATTCATTTAATAAATTTAATTTAAATGCCACTCTTTTAAGAGTGAACACCTCCATGACTGTTTTTAACTTGCAAAGGCAGATATATTTATATTCACAATTCTTCTCCACCAGTGAAGCCCGAGGCATTCAGTCATTTCCTACACATCCTACCAAGTAAAAGGCTACAGGGAAGTCCACAGTCCTTTACTGTTTGACCACAGCACTGACTGTGTGAACCACTGGTTTAGAACTGCCAGGCAATCCAAGACACAGAAGGGTGCCTGAATCAACAATCCTCCTGCAATAGCTCCTAGGAACTGCCAGGGATCTGAGTATCAGCATTTCACCTACACAACAGCCTGAATATTACAACTAAGTTCTTCATTAACAAGAAATACCAGGTTTTACTTATATGTGGTGCTAGATTTCAAGTATGTTAATTTGCATGATGGTATCACCCCTTTAAAAAGAAAAGAGAAAAAAACCAACCAAAAACAAACAAAAAAAAAACCAACAAAACCCAAGAAACCCACCTGAAAAATGGCTTTGAGTTAAAAATATAAGTGTCATCAACTGAAATTTAGTTTCCTTGCTAATTTAAGCAATCTGTTCAAAACCTGATCTACCCTGATTTTATTGTGGATCTCTTTAAATAAAAGTAAATATGCTTACTCACTGTTCTGTAAAGATAGGGCAAATGCTTAACACAAGCTAGAGAAATCACTTGCTGCTACAAATATCTGCCAAGAAAAGAAAATCCAGACAAAGCTCTCTTTGACAGACAAGAGATATAAAAAAAGATTTAAAACAAACAAACAAAAAAACAACCAACCAACCAAAATACTCAAAAAAAAAAAACCTCAAAAACAAACCCCAAAACCCTAAACTAAAATTGAACAAAGTCATCTGCCATATTTCCTTCAGGAACTTACCCACAGGAAGAGGACTCTGACAAGGAATAAGCAGGCTGAACTGACTACAAAGCGCAAAACCACACTGATTCCGAGTTATCTTTACAAAGTTTGGATTTACTCTGACATGTTCCTTACAGCATATTGCGACTCAGAACACTGCAGACACAGAAGGGTGAGAACACGGCAAGTTTTCACACCAAAATGTTACACAGAAGATAGAAGCATTTTTGCTTTCAAGACGTAAGTGGAGAACAGTAAAACTCTGCCTCCACATAGCTCTCAGGCACTTGAATGCACTGCTTCATACTGCGACCGTGATTTGATAAAACAGCTTGGTCTTTTGACCTAGGGAAGTTGACTCCAACAGCTACTGCAACATACACCCCACACATAAATATTTTTTTTTGGAGGGAAAGGAAGGGGAAAGAGGAGGGATCACCTGTCTCATTCACCCATTGTAGAAGCCCTTCCCATGAGGTAAAAAAGGACAAGCTTTATCTAGACCTTATAGGCAGCCAGCTGCTACTAGACCCACTCCAGTCAAAATGTGAACTATTTTTAAATCCTAAAACCTGAGTATCTTGTCTTCATGCTCAGAGAAGAACTGTTCTCTCAAGTCAGTAGGAAACTTTGTAGGCCTACGTGCTAAAACTCTGGAAATACTGCACCTGCCAAGAACAAGATGCATTTCAAAATTGACTGGAAGCCCAACAGAGTAGGGGTTTTGACTCTATCCAGCTCACTGTTAACACTGTACTTTTTTCCTGCAGTGTTAACACATTAACACTCATCTCCACCATGTATTATTTTTGGGGGTGCAAATTAAGAAACTAGGTATTAACTCTGAGGTAGAAACCTGCCAGTTCACACACTACTCTGCAGCCACTTGCTAAGATGTGGCTAATTAAGAAAAAGTCCATTTTGGACTTAAACTCACTCAGGATCCATACTTCCACAGGAAAACTGCTGGGAATAGATAAATCAAGAGGTGAGAAACATCTTAAAAATAGAGAAATCCTGTACACTATTAACAGGTAATCATATACTGTGAGGAATCCCTGTCTGACTCACATTCTCTCCCCTGTGATTTCATTTCCCAGGGGATGTCAAGTCTGGATAAGAGCCACCTCCTTCCTTCAAAGTAAGCAAAACTTTGCTAACAGCAACCACAAGACAAAGCGTAGCCATTTCAAGGCCACAAAAGTTGGGTGGCTCAGTAGAGGAAAGCTCTCAGCAGCAAGAGTCATCTTCAGATTGATCATTGCTAATCAGTGTTTGCACTGTGCTGGTTCATTTCCTTGCACAGGAAGTACATGCCACAGAGCATGCACCTTTCACAGTAACGAGACAGCAAGTAAACTTCCTTCCCATTACAACCCTAGAACTCTAGAGGCAGCTTTATGGGGTGATTGTACACCCAGTAGCTAATGCTGTCTCTGCATTAAATAGCTATCCCACTGCCCACTCATCTTCCTTGCAGGGAGGAGTTTACCTGGTGTGATCTGGCGGGCACGCTGTTTACCAGACCCTCTGTGTCAGAGGGCGACTTCTGCGAAGCCTGCTTAACCGGTGACATCAAGCTCTCAGATGTACTGCAGCTGACGATGTGCCAGAGCAGAGTTTGCACGACAATGTTCAAGAGGCACACAAAAGAAATGAAACAAAACAAAACAAACAAAAAAAAGAACAAAAACAAAAAATGAGTGATGGCCAGGAGAACGTGGCATATTATGCCAAAGCAAAAATGAACAGAATGGATTCTGAAATAAACACATACAATTTTCCATCTCTCCCCAGGCAATTCTCTAGCCTTCCTCCCATAGTCCCACTGGTAAGCAACAAGAAGAAACAACTATTAACACAGGACAGCAGCTCCTCCAACCCCCCTGTTCCCTAGATATTCCTATTCAACCAAACCAATGTCTAAACTCACATGTTTTCCTTACTGAGGCTTCAGTGGTAAACAGCAGTTATTTTCTGACTATAAGCTAAGTAATCCCAGTCATTGAGGCAAGTATTACATGAGTGCTACAGTTAAAAGTGAACACTTGCCAGAACCACCAGCTCTCCATACTTCCTACCAAACTCCACATTAGCTTCCTTCGTTTTGGTTAGGAGCTTCCTTGGTTTTGGTTAGGCTACGATACCAAAATAACTCTGCCCACTCACAACAGACACAAGTCTCTGGAGCAGCTACTTTAAGAATCACACATTATGTCATTTAGGCAAGGTGCCCTGATACAGCTACCTGGATATCTAATCAGGCAAATCTTGGTTTTCAAACAAGAAAACTGGTGAGAACCAACATCCCTAAAAGAAGGTTGCCAGTTTTCACTCTCTGTTCACTTTTCTTCACCTGCTTAAAGCGGGACTGAAAACAAGACTTTAACAGACGGATAAATGAATACCACAGAGCTAAGTATATGAGCAAATGCCCTTAAACTTACTGTTAGTAGCTACTGGGCAATACAATAATGTGTCTCTAAATGCGAGGCTTACCCCTTTGTACCCAAGCACCCAGGAAACAAAGCCTCCTTAACAGCACACAGGAATTCCTCTTGGTACCACAGCCCTCTGACCACTGGGCATCTTTTTCCCCCAGTCTTTGTAGACAGATGGTGTACAAAGCAAGTACAGAAGCAAACAAGGACAGTGATTTAGCAGACCACCTCCTCACACAGCAGTACTTTTTTTATCCTTTGGTAAGTCTAACCACAGAAGACTTAGCTCCAGCTTACATGCAGCAGAGTAAGGTGAAAAAGGTATGTTGCCCTGGCCTTCACAGCAAGGGGGCTTCTACAGCCTCAGAGACAAAGCAGCTGTTCTGTTACCAAAATGATGTAATTATGAACTGTTTGCTTTATTCACCAAATTCCTCAGAACTATACTAGCTAAAAGGCATAACTCAGGTTTGAGCAATTAATGCACTTAAACCACTGCAAGTTTTCAAGCACCAGAGCTGTCTGTGCCAGAAAAACACTTACGAGGGATTTACTTCTACTTTTGACACAGAAAGGGCTCTGAAATTCCTGTGCTTTAGCCAAGTTCACTGTTGGAAGACACGGAGGGACACCATCTGGGTAAGCAGCAATCCCCTCCCGGTTAGATATGAGACAATGAAACCCAAGCACTCAGTGAAATGCACCATCCCTTTGCCAACAGACTCCAGCACAAATTACAGTGAAGTTATGTTAATAGAGAGCTAGCTGGTTAGTCAGCAAAGGAAGAGGAAATGTGTACACATACACACAGGTATTAACAGCAACCACCAACTTGATTAGTTACCATAGTGTCTAGTAGGACTGGAAGAGAAGACCCAGCCCTGCTACATTCCCAATCTGGCGTCTATATCAGGATCTCTGTAAGAAGAGGGAGGTAAGCAGGATCCGATCCCAGCACACCAATGCAGAAAGAAAAAACAAAAAAAAAAAAACCAAAGTCAGAGCATGAATGGAGACTGTGACCATGCACGGGTTCCAGATGCCACACAGTGCCCCAGTCCACCTCAGTTCAAGGTAGAATGGTTATCTCGGAGTAAGTGCATCTCACTGCCACCACCACCACATAATGGGTTAGCATCGTGTAGAAGACAGTCTGTAAGTCTGAAGGGGGTCACAGCACATTTGGTTTCTCTTTACACGTCATGCAGAGCTGGCATGGTCAGTGAAAGCAGTATTTAAACCTCAGCAATTACTTTCCCAATAGAGTAGTTAAATCTACTACAAGAAATTACAGTGCATAAACTACTGCTCCCTGCTCAGCACCAGCATGTGTCCTTCATCAGGAAGGCACTGGAGAGCAGGTCACTGGGAACAAGGTAAGCGGATCACCACACACGCTGCTGGTGCATGACAGTGCAGGCTTCTTTTCAGTTCATAGGGGAGGGACACATGCAGAAAGGGAAAACCAGGCTTTCCACACAATTTGGAGCACACACAGCTGCATTTACTATATTTAGCCTTAACACAGGGCAACAGCCAATTCACCTTCTCTAAGATGTCCAACTGGGAAAAGGACAGGGCAAAGTTTAATTTAAAAATCCCCACAAGTTTATTTTTGAGTTATTTTCTTTTATCCCAAAGGCAACCCAAAGAACCTGCAGCAAGCTGGAGCATTTGCTGGGGAAAGAACAGAAGAAAGTTAGAAGTTTGGGGTTTGTTTCTAAGACTACATGCATAATTTTCATTCTTTCTTATAGAAGTAAATTACCAGCTAATTAGAGAGGAGAAAAAAGGAAATGCCTCTCACACTAGCACCAAGGTCCACCACCACAGGACTAGAGTCTGCCTGGGGTAGTTCTTGTTGCTTTTTATATGCCACATCAAAGACTTGTGCACTTCACCTTGGAGTTAATTCTAACACTAAAAACCTTGCAATGATGGTTAATAAGAAACAGGCAGTGAATGAGAATGGATGCAGAGTGGCTACTCCTTTCTTACTTTGAATAGTGGTGATGAGTGGGGTTTTGGCAAGTACACTACAGGCTCAGGAGCCAAACACTGGTACCTGAAACAGATTGTCTCCATCTCAACACAGAGCATTCCTCAAAAGCATTTCACATGTGGCACCTTTACTTCAGGGGTGGGGAGGGGCAGGTGAAGCAGGGGTGCAGGGAAAGGAAAGGAAACAGACCAATGCTAGGGGATCTTAGATTAAATGTTCTTAGGGCATATATGCTTGTGGCTGGGGATAAACTCCAATATTTAGTGATTTTCAGGTGCAACTCATGGTCAGTACGTCTTTTCAAGCACAATACAAAGATAATCAGTATAGGCAGATGACCAGTATTCCACATGCCCATACCCTATCTCTAGCCACGGTTGCCAAGACTTGGCTTGAAACAACTCCTACCCCCCTCTAAACCTTCCCTTTGATCTTGCTGATGTTCCTCACATTATCCACAGGTGAGGAGGGAGACCTCTTACCCAGAGTATTGTTTTTTAGAGTTGTTCTTTCTGATGACAAGACACACGACAATAGAGATGAGCGGTGAGACACCTGTAACCGTACCGATGACTATCCCTGCCACCATGGCAATGGGGAACGCAGGCAGGCTGTCTGGGGAGAGAAGGGAGAAAACATTCAGCTCTTTCGTATTCCCTGATTAACAGAAGTGCAAACCACAAATGCTCTTGACCTTGGATTCATTTCGAGCAGAAGACACTAATGTAACATCCAGGAATTATAACATGCAGCCTAAGTGGCAGTGATAGCAGGCAGCCAGAAGAATAATGTATGAACAGAGCACACACCAAGAGTGTTCTTAATGTCACTGTCCTTCAGCAGAGAGCTTATGTTCAACCAAGAGTTTTACATGTTGGGGAACACAAGTGACAATGAGGACAACCCGGTCTCATTTTGTATCTGAAGGGGAAAGAAGAAAGTTACATTCATCTGGCAATTCACAGCAAACTCAACAGGAGAAAGCAAGCACACCTGAAAGCAGATTTGGACATAGCGCATCGCTAACCAACTAAGAATGCGGAAAGCTGCGTGTTCTCTGGGTAGCATGCAGCAGACAGCCTAGTTGCTACCCATAGATTACTCTTAAGAGTATTTATACAAGATTCTGGTTTCTCAAAAACATCTCTATACATTTTTATAGAGTCATTCTTTCCCCTCTTAAGTTAGGATCATGGTATAATAATAGAAATATGTTTACAGGAACACAACATTGCTTTACTCATGTTCTCCCCACTACAATATTGGGGAAGGGAGCAGCCAGAAATCAGAGCAGTCAATCAGAGAATGAGTATAAAAGACTCACAAGATAAAGAATACACAGACTACCATCATAGCTTTTCCTAGTAAAAAACGAAGTCCTTCCCCTTGCATTGTATTTAATGACATCTTACATAGAAAAATCTTTCTCGGATACCTGCCTCTGATCATCATAGAATCTCTGAGATTGGAAGGGACATCTTGAAATTGTCTAGCCCAACCCCCCTGCTCAAGCAGGGTCAGCTAGCACAGTTTGCTCAATATTCTGTCCAGTTTGTTTTTTTACTATCTTCAAGTATGGGAGACTCTTTGGGCAACCTATTCAAGTGTTTAACCACAGTAAAAATTTGTTTTTCCATGTTAAGACAGAATTTTCTGTGTTCAGTTTACACCCACTGTCTCTTGTCCTTTCACTAGGCATCACTGAAGAGCCTCCTTCAATCATCTTTAGATCCTACCAACATACATAAATACCTGGTGAGAGCATCCCCCTGAGTCTTCTCTTCTACAGGCTAGGCAACCCCAGCTCTCTCAGCTTCTCCTCACATGAAAGGTGGTCTAGTCATCTCAGTTGCCCTTTGCTGGACTTCTTCCAGTATGAACCACAGGCCATACTTACATTATACAGTGCAGTCTGCAGATCAAGCCCATTTGACATACTTATTTAGGAGGGAGCAGCACAACACAGTACCCTGAAGCAGGGGCCATCAAACTAAGATAACAGTGTTTGCATTCAGTATTGTTCATTTTGAGTTCAGTGACTTAAGGGCTACCTGATCTCTACCTGTTTCACTGATCATACCATTACCTGGCCAAATAACACATCAACAGCTTTCCTAGCTCTCCAGTTCATTACACTCTAATGCCAGTTCATTACAACACAGTAACTCTGAGTAAGAAATTAAAGATGAAGACATGAGTGTCACAATTTAGAGGAAGATATCCCTTCTTTCCAGAGCCTTTTGGCAGTCTTCCGAAAGGTTCTAGAAAGATCCATCTGCTATTAGAGAAGAGCATCTTACAAAAGGTAATACTTTTCAGGTACCTAAGACTGAGATTGGTTTTGAGCTGCATGCAAAGATAAACCTATTTTGAGGCATATAAGAAGTAAGAGTTCCCTAGGTTCTG
The DNA here is from genome assembly GCF_028554395.1 of Pezoporus wallicus. Lineage (NCBI taxonomy): Eukaryota > Metazoa > Chordata > Aves > Psittaciformes > Psittacidae > Pezoporus > Pezoporus wallicus. Next base: position 3,524,291 of record NW_026638360.1, on the reverse strand, counting down.
TGCTTTTCCACCTTCCCAAGGGCAGGGACAACTGTCTACAAAAGCATCAAAATAGGCATTTCTGCGAGCAGATTAACTGTTGCCTTGCACACATGAAAAAGAACCACACACACTTTTTCAGTGCAAGAAAGGAAGCAGCAATCCAAAACTATAGCACAGAGTGCCTATAGTTTTGCGCAGAAAGATCCAAAACTACAGTGCAGAGTGCCTATAGTTTTGCGCTGAAAGTGCTGAAAGAGGGATATTCAAAATTTTACAGCTTTACCATTTCTTTGACTCAGGGCTCTTTTAGTTGGTTAATTTGAGTCAAGGACAGCAGTTATGTTCTTGACAGAGGTTTTTAAGACTGCATAAGAGATGCAACTGTTTGCAAGTGAAGCCAGAGTCTGGCTTTATTGCCTCTCAGAACACAGTCCAACAGAGAACATAGAAAAGTTCACACAATTTCATGACCACACAGTTCAGCTAAAGAATGCCCCCCCCCCCCACTATTTCCACAGTTACACTAATTTCTCCTAAGTACTTGCAGAGCAGCCAATGACTTCATTGTAACAGATGATCCCAGCTAGCTAACCAAACACCAGCTCTGAAAGCTAACATTTAAGTTAATAGCTTAATCTAGGCCAAAAATTCAGCCTTTCAAGGAACACTTTTTACTAAGCACCACCATAATTCAAAGCAACTTCCATTTTCACTGAAAATGTGTTAGTATCAGTTTTACGAAATAGGCAGGAAACTGAAGGTTTTCATTGTTGCCGAGTACAAAGATTGTCATACAACAATTCTAATTTTTCCCCCTGGAAGAGTTCAAAGATGGATTACCTCCAGATAACACAAGCTGCCCTGAACACAGTAAGTAGCTTCCTATTACAAGTAGTGGTAGCCTACTTGTAATGTAAGGTCTTGGAATTCCCTACAATTTTCTGTCATTTAAGCTTTGAACAGTAGTGCTTTTCAGATTCAAATGCACTACTGAAAGAACAGTCTTGCTTCTCATCTCTATCAGTAGGATTCTTCCAATGTAGCTGATGGATCTGTTTGTGCAAACACTACGTAGATACTGCAGGGCACATCAGCTGAGTTAACTCGACTTGGCAATTTTAAACAGTTAAGCCAACCTGGAAGTTACTAGATGTTTAATTTAAACTCTGAGGCTAACTAAGCTTCTATGAATAACTTAAAAGTATAAAGCACGTATGTAGCTTTGAACAGTTTACAACGCTAGATATATGATTCAGAACAGTTAAAAAAAAAAAAAAAACAAGAAGAGTCAGCATGTATTTATTTCAACCAAAAAAAAATTTCTCCATCTCAGTTCAGGGTAAGTTGGTGAGTTATGACCTACTATAAGAGCAGTGGGTTTGGGTAAGAGAGAATGCAAGACAGCATTACAGCTATTGCTTGAAAACCTATTTTCAAGGTCTTCCTAAGAAGTTGAAAATATTTGTTGCAGCATTTTTCTAATGACAAGAAGTATTGCCAAATACATGGTTCCCTTCAGAAACAGTGAGGTTCTCTTGTCCAGATGCTCCATCTATGGGGAAGCCAGCATGCAAATCTGTTGGAAAAAAACACCTGAATTAGTGTACTGAAGTCAGTCTTCATCTGCTTAAACTGGGTTAAAATCTGAAGAGGCTTTGCCAAGACAGCCTGACTGCCAAACCAGCAGTTGCTTTACTGCTTCCTCATAGAGACTATCAGTACATTGTAAGAAAATAAACTGACCCTATTTTATACAGGCTTCAGACTTCTAAGAAACAGAAAGTTCTAAGTGATGGACCTCTGGAGGTCCATTCAACTCAAATTGCCCTGCGAACATCAAGAGTAGACCTTGCCTACCCAAGTACATAGAATGACTTCACGAGCAGAGGTACACACCTGTTATAGCAGCACTATAATTCTGATCAGAGGATACATGTAGGTATCTTCCCATACATATTTAAATGGAATGGCTGTATCAGCACTGCCATTCATGAATTCAACCTTTATTCTTCTCCTTCTTAATTATAAATTTGGAAATCTGATCACTGTAAAAACTGTTTCATTGTAGGAACAGCCACACTTTGGCTGACCTCCAGCTTAGCTAGAACAATCAAATGTTTTGCATGGCCAAGGGAAATGAAGAGCCAAATTTATATACAGAGTATAAGTGCTCTTGAACTGTGATCATCATTACCAAATGCTAACCAGAAGCCTTAAATGACTGCAAAAAGCCGACCCTTGCAGATTGTAAAGGTTACCATGGATACAGTAAGAACATCCAAGTAAGAAACCTGTTGCAACATGCAACACAAACACTTTTCCATGGAAGATAGTAGCATTTCACTGTCAGTATGCGTTTGGGCCACTTTTTCCAGTGGATGGGTTCCAAAAAGAAAAGTCTGCCACTCTCTCTCCTTGCTCCCTAGATTTCAAAGGTCATCCTAACCCTTGATACAAAAAATAAATTCATAGGACTCTGAAATGAGAAAACAGGTTTTCATCAAGGCTCCCACCAGCTAATACTTGTTAAATGCACAGGAATTAGAGGGTATAGAGGAAGAGGGTATGACATTCATTTTTTTTTAACCACCTGAGAGAATATCAGTTCTATTATTAGGGCTTGGAAGAAGTGAATTAAAAAAATAGTTGTTCCCTCCAGGCTACTCCCCCACCAACAAGAGAAGTGATATAGATTCAGAGTGGAGGGAAAGGAAGGGGAAGGAAAAAAAAAAAAAAATTATACAGGGTGAATACCTTTCTCCACAACTCTAACTCTGATTTCTCCTGGTTTGACAACGATGTCAGGTGGGTTCTTGACATCACAAATATAAGTGCCGTTGTCCCGGAACTGCATGTTTGATATACTGATAGAAGCATCTTTCTTGTTAAGATCTCCAGCCCACGTGATCCTGTCTTTAAATGGTATGTCCTTTCCAGGGTATGGCTTCCCATTAAAGTAATAGAAAAACTGTAGTCAAGGGAATGGAGAGACAAAAACAATCTAGTTAGAGATCACCAAGCTACCGTGCTTCTCACACTATTGCAGCATTTTCCCAGAATCCACTGTACTGTACACAGTTAGCGTTCTAGGTTTTCTTTTTCTTCCAGCCTCACCACTTTAGTTTGGCTTGCTGCCTTTTGATCACATAACTATGCTATATGGCTTATATCCCAATCACACTACCAGAGCAGACTGCAAGTTTCAGTTTTCTGTTGTTTTGTTGTTTTTTGTTGTTTTTTTTTTTTCTGTGGTTGTATTGTTTGGGTTTTTTTTTTTTTTCCACTGTTTTGGGGATACAGATTTTCATAGACAAGGAGGTGGGGGAAAGAGAAAACAGCTGTTAACCTGGGAATAATTAAAGGATAGAACAGTCCTGGATCACAGCCATCTGTCTTATAGGCACAAGAAGCCTTCTGCATTCTAGTAGGAAAAGAATACCAGGTTTCCTATCTCATATTTTGATGTGTGTTACTTGCAACTACAGCACAGCTAAGCTAACATGCAACACCCTCCTTCCCTCCACCCCTAAAAAAAAAATTCCATGAGTAATTTAAAGCATACCTAGCTGTTTCCAGTCCATCGCAGAAATTAAATATAACTGATGCCCAGGTTTTAGGTGACTACATTGCACATTGGCCCTGCGCTCCCTAGACATGCCCAAAAATCCTTGAAGAATGAACTTATTTAATACAGCATGAGGAGAAACTGCATACTTCCTCCCTATACCTGACCAAAATTGGAATTTACAGCAGTGGAAGTACACAGGACCTCTACAGGACAATTCTGCTTTCAAAGATACGGGATGTTTGAACACTGGCCATCATGCTAAGAGAGGGATCAGGGCTGTATTTCAGGAGCACATTCATTCTTAATTTCACATTCTGAAAGAGAGCAAGACAAACAACTCAACCAAGAATCAACTTGAACTCTCTTCAGTTCAGTCTCCAGAGCATGGTTAAAGATGTTTAATATTCCAGGTTCCTCTTTCTACAGCCTTCTTTACAGTCACTCTGCCACAGAATAGGCAGGCTACAAGCTAGTCCTCTTTCCATTCAAGTCATCTCCTGTGTCTTTTCCTGTTCCCTCCCTTGATCTGAGGCTTGTCGCTCCAACATCCTCTCTCTCAGACCTGCATTCTGATTATCAAGGCCTGATCATTACGAAGCACAAACATTATCCAGATCAGGTATGTGCTGCAGTCAATCTGACACTTACTCATTGTCTACAGATACCATAAATCCAATAAACTATCTCATCTGGTGGGAAGTCTGCTAGCACACAGTCATCTGTCAACATTGTGGAAGAAATCTGCATCAGTCTGCAGCATTTACAGCTGGATTATGAACTTAAGCACAGAGGTACTGCATTACCACACCCCTGTGCATGGGGGGAATCATCCAACTGGAAGTCTAGAAGGTAAGAGGCAGATTCCTCAGTTGTCTAGGCATACTCACAGGCGGGAGGAGAAATCACAAAGTAAAATATGCCCTGAAACACAAGCCTACTGACTCAAGCCACTCCATTGTGTATGATTAAGTGATTTAACCTGAGACTTCTTTTGAAACCTAAAGCTGATGGGTTTAGACTGGTTTAAACCAACTGTGAAACTCTGCTGTCATCAGACATTTCATTCATGCAGAGATGTCTCTATAACTGGGCATGTGGAAGGGGACAAGCTGGGGAAGCTTTCAGTCAGGTCAGCCTCATCACATGCCAACAAGATTTGACGGTGCCAATTCTAAAGAGGCAGAGGACCACCCTTTCCCAAAGACACATGGACCTAGCTCAGACATAAGCTGATAATGAGACTAGTCTTTCAAATTAATGCCCACCAAGCCATTTAAATGACATGACTTGGGTTCATTTAGAAAAAAAAAAAAAGAATAAAAATCTTCCCTCTATATCTCTATACCTCCCCCAGGCCTTCAAAAGGAACAGAGTATGAATATCAGATCATCCTGGGTCACTTCTGCACAAAGATAATTTGCTTTTCTCTCTGCTGTGCTGATAACTACATCCAGGTAGAACGTTTAAATTGACTTCACCTCAAAAAAAAAAAAAAGTTATGTCCTAAAGTTGTATTTCTACAATAAGGGGTTTGGACAGTGATGCAGACAGAAAAGAGCAAGACATGATATATGGTGGATATTTCTGTGAGGAGCAAAACATACGAACAGATACAAGCAGGAAAGACACCCTAATTCCTTAAGTTTTTGTCCAGCTACTCCTTTGGCTTCCCAAAAAGAAGAGATCCCTTTTCAAAACTAAGTATTTATTCACCAGGAGTTCAGAAGCTGATTTTTCAGAGCAATACATATTGAGCAAGATGCTCAGAGACTGTTTTGGATTATCCCTGTTCTGAGCATTGAAGGGCTCCTAGACTTTAAATGGTCTCATTGGAGACCATCACTAACAGGCTGAGCAACCTGCTGTCCCCGCATCTTCCCTGCTGCCCCAGAGATCCTTGTTTTGCTTCCTCTAAATTCTCACTCAGGGCAAGAAATAACAGGGAAGCAGAAGTGTCAGAGAGACACTGTCAGATTCAGAAGTGTACAGCTTATGTGGAAGAGGAAAACAGCTAAAAATCTACTAAAGCCACTTCTTTGAAGGTTTACACCCAAAGGATCTGAACACACTTGGGCTCAACATACAGGAAATGAGTGATGGCAATTACTATTGCCTTAAGCTTCTTGCTAGTCTGGTCTTTTACTTGTCAAACAACTAAAATAACTAAAATACAAAGATGAATTGCCTACTGAATTGAGCAATTCAATTTGGTTCTGAAACCAGGGAGACTGGTCTCATTTCACACCCTTTTAAATAGAGGCTATACAGTGCACAAGCATGGCAGGGGGGATGGAACTTAAGGTCCTTTCCAACTCTAACTATTCTATGATTCTATGCACAACACACAATGTAACACTGTAGTACTGGTAACTCAAATTCTGCGGCCACTATCATTCAGTGCACAGCTCCACAACTCACTTCAAATGCAAGTGGGTATGACTGATTGATGGCTTGGCTTCGTGAACGAAGATTTGGGAAGGGCTTTACCCACACTTACTACAAGCGTGATGAGGACTAAAAGGGCAATGTGGGATAGGCAAATCAGGTTGGAAAAAAGGCTGCTTGGTCATTCAGGATGTTTCTGAACAAGACTGCCATCTCCTGGGTCAGTCTGGAGCGACCAATGTCCTGAACTGCCTGCATGCAGGGTTGGGTCTGCGGCTTCCAATGCACCTTATCACCTGCCATTTCGTCCCTCGCCTGTCGCTACAGGGCTTTGCAAGTGTGAATAAACCCTTCGGGCCTACACAGTGGATTTTTTTGGTGAGGCACAGCATGTGCAGAACTGGCCCCACCCTTTACACCCGAGGTTTATCTGCCAGGGTCTAGCGAGCCCTAGCGAATTTGGACAGTGACAGCAAAGTCCTCAGGTCATAGGTTTGGTTAGTGTCCTTCTCTTAGACGGAAGGCCTTACAAGGCTAGACGAACTCCACCTGCCTGGGTTTGATGTTTTCCTTCTCCTAGGACATAGAACTTAGGAAAAGATTCTTAGCTGCTCATCTACTCCAGTCTTTGCAGAGATCTAGCATGTGGCAATACTTAAACTTACTTAAACAACTCTAAAAGGAGCCCCCCTAAAATCCCAGTGATGGAAACAAGACACATGGAAGGAGGCTCCAATCCATATTGGCTTGCTCCTCAGAACCAACTGGAAGACTTCTGCACACTTATCACAACCTCCCAACCCATGTTTCTTCCCCTACAGCCATTCCTTACCGAGATACGAGTTGCTGCTCCCTCTGGTTGAAAACTCCAAGAAACAGATGCTGCGCTGCTGATCACTTCCACAGATGTAAATGTGCATGGAAGCTTTGCATCTGTCCCATTCTCCACAAATATCTCTTCTGGTGTGTTGACCTCTACTGCTGATACTTTGACTGCATGGAAAAGGTAAAGAGAAGAAAGAAGGAGAACAAGCAGCAACAGTGTTGTTTCAAGAATCAGGAAGTTCGTATCACATTCCCTGTAAGGTGAAAAGATAAGAGACATCAACAACTCCCACATCAAGTGTGTGCATACACACTGCATTATACCTTCAATAGAAGCACGCATAGAGAAGACCAGTTCACTTCTCTTTCCTTTTATTATCTGTTACAGGATGTTTTTCATCCACAGATGTTTCCTCTACAACAGTTTGTGGAAGTCAATTCTATGGTGCAAAGGATGAGTTTAAAAATTCTTTGCTACTAGCTGCTAGCAGACACTGCAACAAATAAGCCCCACTGGAGGAACTAACATCTTGGACCCAGCTATTACTCAGTTTCCTCTCTGGCTCACATCTTGTTTCCCATCTCCAGTTTTTCTCAGCTGTAGATAGAACAAAAGCTCACTCCAGAAAGCTGAGGAATAAACCTCTGTGGCTACCAGCTACACCATTTGCTTCTACTCTCTGGAATGCTTCAAGGCCTCCATGTGCAAGACCTCATAAATAATCAACTATAGTTCAGAAGCATGGGAGTAATTTGATTTTTTTTATACCATGAGGCTTATGCGTGGTCAAAAGAGCAAACAGACCGCAACCACCCCCAAATGTATAGTAATGAAGGTTAATATTGTGCTTGTACTCATAGTTTTCCTACAGAGTAAGTGAAATTCAGTGATTCAGAAAATCTGTTGAACATATTTGTTATGTGACACTTTTTAAACTGCAAAGACACTATACCTTATCCAGACTTAAGCAAAGATACATCTGTACATTCATTGTAGTTTGTGTTAAGAAACAAAGGGTCATCTTTTAACCTCACAAAAGAGTGTCTTTCAGAGTTTGTGTCACATCCATGCGAAAGCAAAAACCTTGTAAAATCACTGTGGGTGGGATACACATGTGACATGCGTTCCCAGCAACTCAAATGTAAGATTTGTTTTGTTTTAAACCATGCTTTTCTGCTTAGAGATAGCACTAGTTATCTGCTTTTGATCACATTTATTCTGTGTCTCTGGGCTGAAATTCAGGGTGTTTCCTCCCTGATGAGAAGAGGAAAGCAGACTTCTTCAGGATCTTGCTGATATATTTCTCAACTTTGAATAAAGTTGATTTAATAGCTCTGGAAGAAAGCAGGCTGAAGAGAAAGATTCCAGTCAAAGACAGTTTAAAATCAAAAAGAAACATAAAATTACAAAAAGAAAAAACACCACCATCAAGCAAACAAAAAAGGCACCACAAAAATCCTCAACAAACTAAGTAAGAAAAATCCAGCTACGTTAGTCCTTAAATCATGGGTTTTGCTTGGGAGGAAAACCAGCTACTAGCAGGAGCTACCAGCTCAGCAGCCTTCAGGAGTTAGACAGCAAGCTTCTTTCAAGTGATGCAACCAACCTGGTTTAATACAAATCTCTACCTTGGGATATTTTATTGGAGCTTAAAATTAAGGAAAGCTTACACTCCGTAAAGAACTTTAAAAGTAATCTTTTACATATGTAACTTTAAGCCTCATTTCCCAGGAAAACAGAGCTCACATGAGCTGCATCACTTCCCATCTTTCTCCCTCACCCAAGACTACCAAGTATACTGGGCAATTCCAGCTGACCAGCTGCAGCATGGGAACACAAACAGCAGGCAGTGGAAGCAGGCCCTGCAATACAGACCACCTGCAAGCTCTGGAAGCTGTAGTTTAGTCAATGAAATAGCCCAACAGTGAAACGGACAAAAACATGCTGGCCATCTGGGTACACCTAACCACCACTGTGTGCATTTCTTTGTAGGAACTGCTGTCTCTCACCAACCATCATGGCAAGCCAAGAGAAGGCAAAGCACATGAGAAGGGGATATAGAATGAGCATGCAAGCACTGCAAGGGTGGGAGAATTAAGCATACCAGTTTATGGTTGCAATAACCAAAACCAGAAGAAACCACCATTCATTCATTTTACCATTCAGAGTCCATGCTGTTCACCTCTCAAACTCACTAACTCTTCAGTCCTGCCACTTCAGCCCTCATCCCTCATGCTCCCCTGTCATCATTGCTCTCATTTCAAACAAGTGAAAGAGGAACAGCACCCTAAAAGGAGGGGGATTTTCATCAAGAAGTCGTATCAGAGCTTCCTTTTTCTTGTACATACTCTGACTACGGGCCAAAGAATATTCTTTTGTAAAATAATTAACAAATACTTATTTGGAAGAAACAAAGGCTTCTAGCAATTTAATGAACTGAACTCTGAAAAACTGAAGCTTTATGTATTTTTTCCAGCTAATGGAGTAGAAAAGAAAAAAAAAACAAACAAACCCATTGTTCTGAGTCCAAGCCACAGAACAAGCTTCCCTTTCAAGCATAAAACAAGCAAGATGCCCTCAGCATTTGTGTAGGAGGAAGAGTCTACACAGAAATTGTCTGCTTGTACATAATATAAAGAACTCCTTGCCACACATAGGCAGTGGGTAGCACAGATCTGCTTAAAGAAGTCACTGGTCTAACTCTCTAGCAACCCATGAGAGAACAGTAGTGAAGCAAAAGGAAAAAAAAAAAAAGGTCCAACTTCTGCCTACAGCCTGGGAAGGCAGGAACCACATAATCTTGTGCAGACAGTTCCAGCAAGTTTAATTTTCATTATGTCCTATTTTTCTTTGCTCATTCTCTCCCCCCAGCCTAAAAAACACACCTCATTTTATGTGCTCCTTCAGCATGTACCCCTTAAAAAGAAATTTCCTGTCTCTCTTGTCCTACAGCATGAGACATAAGTAGATCAGAGCTAGTCAGCGTGTATTCATCAAAGAGAAATAAAGCTTAACCAACCTGACTGCCTTCTACAAGGCTGGATAGATGAGGGAGAGCAGTGAATGTTGTCCACCTGGACTTTAGCAAGGCTCTCAGTAGTCTTCCACGACATCCTCATCTGCAAGCTCAGGAAGCACAGGCTGGACAAGCAGATAGTGAGGTAGATAAAGAACTGGCTGAATGGCAGGTCTCAGAGGGTTGTGGCCAGTGGCACAGAGTCTAGTTGGAGACCTGCAACTAGTGGTGTCCCCCCAGGGGTCAATACTGGGTCCAATATTGTTTAACTTTCTCATCAATAGTCATGGATCCATGTCTATTCATGGATGAATAGACAAAGTGCCTCTCGGCAAGCCTGTAGACAATACAAAACTGTGGCTGATGTCCAGAAGGATCCAGACAGGCTGGACTGATAGAGAGAAACCTTCCAACAAAGGTAACTGCAGGGTCCTGCACCTGGGAAGGAATAACCCCATGCACCAGTACAGGCTGAGGGCTGACCTGCTGGAAAACTGCTCTGCAGAAAAGGACCTGGGGGTTCTGGTGGACAAGATGTCCATGAGTCAGTACTGTGCCCTTGTGGCCAAGGAAGCCAATGGTATCCTGGGCTGCATTAGGAATAGCAGTGCCAGCGGGTCAAGGGAGGTATCCTCCCTCTCTACCCAGCCCTGGTGAGGCCTCAACTCGAGTACTGTGTCCAGTTCTGGGCTCCTCAGTCCAAGAGAGATGTGGTGCTCCTGGAGCAAGTCCTGGAATGATCACTAGAATGATTAAGTCCTCTCATGTGAGAAAAGGCTGAAGAAGCCGGGCCTGTTCAGCCTAGAGAAGAAAAGGCTCAGGAGGATCTGATCAATGTATATAAGTATCTAAAGGGAGGGTGCCAGGATGGTGCCAGACTCCCTTCAGTGGTGCCAGCAACAGGATGATAGGCAGCAAGAATAAACTAAAACACAGGAAGTTCCACCTGAACATGGTGGAAACTTGAGAGTGTGAGGATGACTGGGCATTCCAACAGGTTGCCCAGAGAGGTTATGAAGTCTGCTTCCCTGGAGATATTCAAGAGCTGTCTGGACACAATCCTACATAATGTGCTCTAGGAGCAGGGAGGTTGGACTAGGTGACCTCCAGTGGTCCCTTCCAACCTCAACCATTCCATGATTATGTTATAAGCTCCTCAAATCTTAACACAATTGTTTGGAAGACATAGACAGGTTATAACATTTGACATTTGTTGACCTTGAGCTCCCTACTCCCATGCTTTCATTGAAATGGTGGCAGTTTCCACTACCCTGAATGTTTTGGCCTCCTCTGCCATAGTAGAATCCACATGGATCAGTTTCAGCTCTTCTCTTTCCAGTTGCCAGGACTGCCTTCTTCCACCTCTTCCACCTATTTAGATACTTGAGTTAGAGAAAGCTGAATTTTGAGATACATCAACACTTACCCCCTGCTCTATTTAAGCTTACTCAACCTTAGCTCCTCTCCAGAGGAAAAAAAAATATCACAGGAGATTGTCTGCGAGAGAAGAAAGCTTTAGGAAGGGAAGGTCTGCAAGGTAAGCAGGACAAAGATAAACATTTGCTCTTCACCTACAGATCACCCTTGATCTCATCCAGCTGCTCGTAGCCCCAGTATTCCCCTCTGAATATATCTTCTAACCTTCATTTGTTTTAATTCTTCTTTTCATCAGAAAGATGCTTCTGTTTTTCTCACTACCATCAAAATCGTTGGAAAAAAACAAACATCCGTGCCTCTTCATCTGTTTCTTTTCCATCTTTAGTGTTGTTGGAGCAGTTTTACTCCAATTACATCAATTCTCACCAGCTAAATTGTCATCCCCCACACTTCAATGAAAAGACTCTATCCTTATCTTGTTCTCGGACAATATTCCTACTCTTGAAATAGGACACAACACTCTCAGTAAACTTACTAATCTTACTACTCTTACTTACTTACTAATCTTTCCCTGTTGTTCCCACCATGGATCTTTATTCTTCATCAACACCCTATTTTCAGGTCTCTTTCCTCAGTATCTGTCTCAGGTAGCTCATCTGCAAAACAAGTACAGCTCCCATCACTGCACTGACTACTCAGATCCATGTCTCTGCTCAGGATCTGTCTCCTTATGTTCAGAGAACAGTCTCAGTCTGACATCTTTCTCAATGCTAGGTTGTCAGATCATGCTAAACGGGACTAAAACAGAGCTTATTTCTTCCCCCAGATCCCTCCGCAAATGCATTTATCACCAAGGATCTGTCACATCTCGCTCCAACTCATAATTTTTATGGCATCTTTGACTTTAAACTCTTCTGAGGCCAAGACAGTCTTTCAAAGATTCTAGCCACCTGCTCAGATGACACTGGTCTAAAAACTCCACTTTGTATCTTGGCCTTCATTTTTATGATGACCTTTTTGCTCCGGACAGATGGTCAGTAACAGACCAGTAAGTATCACAGTTCCTAGTAACCAAACTGCTCCAAGGGTGACATTAAGAAGACATTGCATATGTTTTCTTCCATGAACTAACTTTAGAAAATGTAGTACTCAACATATGCATGCCCAGAGCAAGCATTATTCATTATACAGCATTGCCACCTAATCAACTTCACTGACTTAATACTGTTTTAACTTACTTGCTGTGAATGAACAAGACCTCCCTCACTCTGAAGGTGTAGCTCTCCAGGAGCTTAAGCAGATCTGAAGATGCAAAGTTTCTCAATTTCTTTGTAATAACACCAGCATGTCTGCCAGGTTACACAAAACTAGGGAAAAACCTACGTTTTCAGATAGTTCAGCCCAGACGCAGCTCACAACCTAAAGGCTCTGTGCTGTCACTGATACTATTAAGAGTGGCAATGATATGCTGCTCTGAAATCACCCTGTGGAAGAAGCCTTTACAGCTACCAAGCAACAATGTATAGGGAGGCATTCAGAACTGATAGTGGACAAGCATTCATAACCACAAGAGTTTGCATCTAGTTAATTAACCAAATTGTGGTTAACTGTTTAGCTTTTGGTGAGATTAAGAGCAGTCAAGCTGACAGTTTTTACCACAGTAACATAAAACACTGCAGCACTGCACTGGTAATTGAATTTAACCAGTATCTTTGAAATGGGGGTACACTTTGACCAGAAAACTCTTAGAGAAGATGGCCTGTCACTGTTTACACCACACTGATGAGAGTCCTTCTCACAGATGTCCTCTCTGGGATAACCTGGATGGACCACTCGGTGGATAAAGAACTGGCTGGATGGCCGCATGCAAAGAGCTGTGGTCAATCGCTCAATGTCCGGCTGGAGACCCGTAACGAGTGGTGTCCCTCAGGGATCGGTGTTGGGACCGGTCTTGTTTAACATCTTCGTTGCTGACATGGAGAGTGGGATTGAGTGCGCCCTCCGCAAGTCTGCCGATGACACCAATCTGTGTGGTTCGGTTGATACGCTGAAGGGAAGGAATGCCATCCAGAGGGACCTCAACATACTTGTGAGGTGGGCTGATGCCAACCTCATGAAGTTTAACCATGACAAGTGCAAGGTCCTACACCTGGGTAGGTGCAGGTGGATACCCAGCCCAACCCAAGCAGTGATCTAGCCCCCTTCCAGGTAACTCCCCCCAGTTTATATACTGGGCATGACGGACTGTGGCATGGAATACCACTGGTTAGTTTGGGTCACATGTCCTGTCTCTGCTTCCTCCCAGCTTCCCTTCCTCACTGGCAGAGCATGAGACTGAGAAAGTCCTTGGTTGAAGTAAACAATACTTAGCAACAACTGAAAACATCGGTGTTATCAGTACTGTTCCCAGGCTGAAAATCAAAAACACAGCACTGCACCAGCTACTAAGAAGGAGAAAAATGACTGCTACTGCTGAACCCAGGATAGTGGTAGAAAGAGCTGTGTATGCCATACTTGATCAAACCACACCACATTATATCACATGCAGAGAACTTCCACTATGCGTGCTAATAATAAGCTTTAGATAGATGACTTTATGATGACCTATATATCACCTCTCTAGTAAAATAAGAATTATTTAGAAACTGTTCAGATTAAGATCTTTCAAGTCAAAGAGTACAAGACATCTGCCCTGTAAAGCTAGGTTTCATTTGTTCAGTTTTCCATCTAGACTGAAGGTGCCCTGTATGGCACACAGGATATTCACCATCTACTACTATCAGTCAGGATAAGTCAAGTCCACAGACTGGAACTGCTGCTTAACACAATCAGTTGTAATTCCCTTAACAAGCAAAAAAGCAGTGCACGTCATTACTTACACAGAGTTAGAGGGCTGGCAGTCAAGAACCACCTAGCCATTTTTCAAGATGGCACTTGTAAAGCTACACTTTATCACCAAAATATTAAGCCACTGTCTCTTCAGCATATTCAGGAACTTCCTCCTGCTGCAAGTGAGGTGACTTGAGCAACAGTATCACCTTCAACCCAGACAGCACAGAGAAATGTTTATCTACTTTCTTGCCTTTTCCCTTTGCAGAACCTGTTTAGCACTGCAGGCAAGGAAGTCTTCCTACCTGCAGCATCAGTGGGCTCATCTTAAAAGAACTGCTTCTGATGGGGTGAATACAGCAATTCTGACTAAAGCTGGCACAAGCATGAAGTGAGCATTGCAACTCTGACTTACACTGTTATTTTCAGGAAACACTTCAAGCAGCAACTGAAATGTGCAGGTAAGCTGAAAGCTGTAATAGGCACTTCAGCTATTTAACACGTCAATAGTCCTCCATTTGTTATGGACCTACGGCACATGTATGTGACTGTATAAAAGGAGTAGTAGAAGAAAGAAAAAATCAAGTAGAAATATCAGTAATATTATTTCTGCTAATGCCTACACATTCTTCAAGACTTTCAGAAAAAAATCAGGCATCACCCTCATGTTAAACTCTTGATGCTATCACTTTAAGTGATATTTAGAGGGTTTACAAATTCAAGATTGCAAAATAATCCATTTTCTTGACACTCTTGACTAGTAGTTCCAAGCTCACCCACACAGATAATACCTAACTACTTATCCCACAAATGTCCACAGTATCACAAACAGTACATTTGACAATGATCCTTCATTCTTACAAGTAAATGAAGCACTCAGGTTTTCAGATGACTGAGTGTAACAAGGAGGATGAACTTCTAACACACACATGAAGGTGGCACATGAGAAAAAAGCTTAAAACGCAGTACCTGCACTTACATGCTTGGCTTGGCAGACTGTGATGTTAAATGAGGCCTGTACAACATGGTCCCCTGAGTACTTCTATCTCACTGCAGGTTATTTGCCACAGGGAACAGGTCTCCCACTGAGCATACAAAGAGGCAGCCACCTACTATGGCAGCTAAGCTACGCAGCACATTCCCCAGCCACACATCACATCCAAGCCGTGGAGCAACAACAGCCCTCTCAAAATGCCACTTCTGCCCTGGCCCTTTTGCTGGGTAGCTTTTGATTTCCAAACCCTCCCTAGAAGAAAATCCAGCATGAGGAAAGGGAATGGGAAATGTCCTTGGAAATACAGCAGGAACTGGAATGACACATGAAAGCCAAAAGGCAGAGCATTTATTACACAGGACTCCTTATAACCCCAAATTCTAGAGGACATCTTTGCCCTACTGACCATTAACCTACTTGGCATATGCAAAAGAGATGAAGAGCCTACACTCTGGTCATCTTTCCTGTGCAAAGATCTATACCTTGTGCCAACTCCACACACGGACAACAACAACCAAAAAAGCCTTTTCAAAGCAGACAGTAGGATTAAGAATGTGTAGCATAAACACAGAGAGAAGCCAACACAGGAAATAACCTTTGATTTGGAGTAAGGAGGAAAAAAAATAAAGATCAGCAGTTGCAGAGATGGGAACAGAAACACAGTTCAACACAGATAAGATAGTGATTTTAACATCCATTTATGCCTTTAAACTGCAATCTCACTTTTTAGATAGTTCCCACCCTAGTGAATGTGTCTCTTCCAAAAGAGTATATCGTAGCTTTGCATGGTTTTAAGATACTGTGTTTGGTTACATACCTCAGACTTTGTAGAATGATCTAATACTCCCAGCTACTCACAGCATTACTGTAGTTGTATCTTTTGTTGCGGTCAGGGGAAATATGCTTCCTTTTTCTTTTACCTCCATATTTATTTTCAAAGAAGTTATTTTTACTGTAAACTATACATCATAACTACCTACTTAATTCTAAATATTAAGGCTGTGTCTGAAGATATATAGCAAGCCTTAGCAATATCTACTTGTATTTATTGCAAAACACAGGAGTCTTAAACAAATCCAAAGAAGGCTATTTGGAAAGAAGTTGCTGAAAGTTTCTTACCACTCAGCACAGTTTCTTATTAAACCTCTTTCCAGACAGACTTACAGTTTTATACAGTCTTCCAGACACATGAACTAAGAAGGCATCAGACTTCTTTATTGATTCTAACTGAAATACTCTGCAAAGTTTTATGCACCAAGCAAGTATTGCCAACCAAAAATACCTTTAGATGTTGCACCATCATTGTCCTAGTATTGTGCCTCGTATCTACACTTGGTACACTGAGCCACCCTGGGAAATGTGCCTGATCTTTCCATTCCATAATGATAGGTTAAACACAAAACTCTTTGCCCTTCAAGAATATAAGCCACAGCAAAGTTAAGCATTGCCCTTTCCATTTCTACCGCTCCATAGCCTCGTACTTATTCGCCATCTGTACGAGCCATTAGCGCTACATTCTGGATGACGTAATTACTCCTGCACTCAAACACTTCAATACTAACCAAATCAAAGGTGCTTTCTAAGTCATGTACCACAACTCCAGCGTCCCCATTTCCCGGCCACTTCCTCGCCGCGCTGTACCTCTCCTCAACAAAGAGGACTCGCGTTCTCTGAGTTAATAACCATTCAAGAAGAAAACTGGCAAGCACGGCGGCAGTACCAGCGACGGGGCTGCCACGCATCACGCCCGTAGCATCACCAGGCCTGACTGCGCCAGCTCCCCGGTACGTCCAGTAATGCGGCGAGGACTATCGGGAACTATATTTCGAGGGGAGCACCGGCTAGACCCAGGGCGCGGGTCACCTTCCCAGAGCGGCGTCTCCTTGGTCCGCCCCTGCCGCCAGCCTCACCCCTGAGGGCCCGGCGGCTCCTCCACGTGTCGGGCCGGCCCTTCGCTCCCGAATGCGGATCGTCCGGTGCACCCCAGCCAGGCCCGACTCAAGCCGACAAGCCCAACCCGCCGCCGCCGCGCTGCGGGTCAAGTCGGGTCGGAACGGGCAGCTCCCCCCGCTGCATCACGATCCGCCCAGCCTGAGAGAGTAGCCCTGAAGGGAAGCGGCGGCCAGGCGGCAGGCAGTCATTCACTCGTCCACTCATTCACTCGTTCACTCACCGGCGGTGAGCGCGGCGGCGGTCAACAGCCACACCGAGCAAGGGAGCCGCACAAGAGCGGCGACCACCCAACACTCCTCTGTGCCTCCGACCGCTGCCATCTTTCTACCACCACCTCCCCGCACCCCCATTGTCCGCTCCCGACGGCGGGCCCGCCCCCTGCAGCTCCCTTCCCTCGTCGAGATAGGGCCCCGTCTCTGTCACTCGCACACACCTCCTGCGTCCCGCTCACCCCCTCCCCCGCCCTGCCCTCTCCCCCTCCTAACACTGGTCAAGACAGAGATCCGTCAAACCCAGCTGCCCTATCCTAGCAAGGAACGTATCTGGCTGCCCCCGAGCGGGGCACCTTAGAGCTGTTTCCCCCACCCCGTGGTGGGTGGTGGTGGTGGAATGTTGCTGGGGGCCTGGGGTTCCTGGGGGATGCGGGCACAGGATCGTGGTGGCGGCATCCCCAGATGTTTTGGCGGAGGGGGAGACATGGAAACGGTCTCTCCGAGATAAACTTTCGGCCTCTGGTGGCATCAGGGTGAGCCTGGGCTGCCGCACGTACGGCTGTGGCCTGCCGGCACTCCCTCCGCCTGGTTTCACCCCACCTGCAACCGTGGCCGCTAGCCTTTGCTGTCCTACTGTCGCAAGGCAAAAGCCCTCGGCTCGGGCTTTGGAGCTGCCCAGGAGTTAACCACCTGTGTGGAGGCTTATCCGAGTTCCTGCCACAGGCACGATAACTGTCTGTTACATATTCAACGTTAAGTACTGCAAATAACTGGCAGTCATGCACATGGAGTTGTGTGCTTGTTAATCCAGGCGTACATGAGAGCTGTGGGTTGATTGCTATCGCGACTATGAGGGCGACAGCAGGATTCTGTTTCACAACACAGAGCAGTGCCTAGGAGAGCCTCAACAATACGCAACTATTCTGGGGTGTTACAAGGCCCAGTTTACCGGGAAGCAGGAGAGCACCGCCAGCAGAGCTGAGGGTGGACACCCGCTGCCTCCACTGTGATCCTTTTTGTTCTTCCCTTTTAATTTACAGAGCCTGTTTTGGCGCGTGTTGCCTTCAAGTTCCTTCAGGAGCTCGCCTGCCACACTGACTGTATAACTGCTTTTGCCTTTTGCCTGAATATACCTGCTTGGAATTTCCCCAAGCTTCCTGACAGGGCATCCTTTTGTCACAGACCCCACAAGACCACGCTTTTGCCCTTCCTTCTTTGCTTCATTTCATCCATTTTGGGAACCTCCTTGCATACATTTCTTTTGTCAAACTATGAATTTTAAAGAAGTTGCATCAGCTTAGTCATATCACAAGGCAATTGCTCACTGCACCCATGAGGCTCCAGAGGCCTGCAGTGTACTCAGCTCACTCCTGCCCATAGTGCTGCCAGCCCTCTCCCAGATGTATGTGCCACCACTTTCTCTGTCATTCTCTGGCTACTTAATCCTATCTGCAGATGAAAGGAGCCACAGGAAAGCCCCAGTTACTGTGTGTCATGTCGAGGAGGGCCATGACGAAGCAGGCCCGGCGCCGGGAGACACGGGGGATAGCTCCTCCTAACGTGTGTCCCCAAATTGCTATACAGGTCATCCTTAAATGGTCACTGAGCATATTACGTCATTTTCCAGAAAGTTCCCGGCATGCATACAAAAATGTGATGGTGGTCTTTAAGGGTCGTTTACTTTTCCCAACAAGCTTAATTAACATTACAGACATAGCAGTCATCCTGGACTTCTGCTTATCGGTTAGTTTAACTGCTCTCATCCTGGACATCTGCTAGTCCGGGATACTCCCTAGTAGATGCTTACACCAGTTTAATAGGTTTATTAACAGCCCAAACATAGCAATCATCCTGTCCTTTTACTTATCAGTTAGTTTGTCTGTGCCCACCCTGGACATCTGCTAGTCCCAGATACTCCCCATCTCCAGGTCCTGTCCTTCTATTCTGCTTTTCTCACACCTTTTGTACAGTGCTCCTGAGGGCCTGAAACTATGTCAACTACCTTCAAGCACCGCAGTTATTTTCCATTACAAAGCCATCAAACTTAACATTACTTAGAACTGATTACATTTTGGCACACTGGAAAGAACTGGGTTTCCTGTGGGCTCCGTAAATGGGAAAACTTGGTAAAATATTGTAACCAATGATGGCCTTTGTATACTTTGGAAGATCAGGAAAAATAGCCTAAAAAAAAATGATTTAACTTTGAACTATGATACATTTTTACAATTAATGTTCTTTTTGAGGGGGCAAGGAAAATGGGATGAAGTAATGTGTGCGGATATGTTTTTCACTTTAACAAACCGCCCCATGTGACAGACGGAATGCGAAATTGATATAGCTCCGACAGATCCCTTAATTTTGGCTTTGGAAAAGGGCAGAAAAAAAAACCCACCCTGAAAGCTAAGCTGGAGAGATGTTCAGATTGTGATGCTGGGGAAAGATGCTTAAAGTTAAAGAAAACCAAGGGGGAAAGGAGGAGAGCTCGGGCAGCTCCTGCGTTTGAGCGTGAGATGAGTGCTGGGGAGGCAGAGGAGGACGGATGTCGGGAGGAAGGGGAGTGGGTTCTTCTATGGGACCGAATCGGTGTGTGTGTGTGCTGTGGGGAGTTTTGGACGTTGGAAGTGAGACTGCCCTGGGGGGGAGAGTGCCATGGGGTGGCTCCGGTGGCTGAATTGGAACTAGTCTGACAAGGGACCTGGGGAATCTACCCTAGCAGATCCACTGGTTAAATTAAAACTAGGGACTAGAGGGAATAAAGTGGAATTTTACTGGATACAGGAACAACTTATTCGGCGTTAAATCAGAGGGAAAAGAATTTGTTACAGATGTGGGAGCTACTGGCCACCAAGGAAAAGGGAAAAAAACAAAAGGGAAAAAAGAGGCATTCTTTCTGAAACTCTTAAAGTACAAATTGGGAAAACAAATAGGAATGCATAAAATTTTTATGCATGCTAAATTCTCTGAAATTTTTATTAGGGCAAGAAGCAACATTAAAAAAGTCAAAATGGAATTAAGAGTTAAAAATCAATTAATTGCAGTTTTGAGTTTATCTTTTTATCTTTAATTCAACAGAAAAGCGAACAGGAGGACCTCCCTGAAATAGAAGAAATCCTTAATCCAGGTATATCTGGGAGTATGGGCATCTGACGTTCCAGGTAAGGCAAAAAATGCTTTGCCTGTTAAAGTAGAAAGAAAAAGGGGGGGGGGGGGGGGGGGGGGGGGGTGCCCAATTAGAATAAAACAGTATCCCCTAAAATTGCAGGAAAGGGAATTTAAAAATCATTGATAAATTTTAAAATATAAATTCTTAATTGAGAATGTGAATTGGAATGTAATACTCCTATCTTGCCAGTAAAGAAAAGTTGCAGATTGGTTCAAGACCTCAGGAATCAACAAATTTGTAGAGGATATTAGTAATAGCTAATCCGTATACCTTACTGACTAAACTGAATCAGAACTGGTTTGCCGTCTTGGATTTAAAGGACTCTTTCTTTTGCTTACCATTGGCCAAAGAAAACCAGAATTTATTTGCTTTCGAATGGGAACATCCTGACACAGTAAGGAAAACCCAATTAACTTGGACAGTATTACCTAAAGGGTTTAAAACAGTCCAACAATTTTTCGAAATCAGTTGGCACTGGAACTAGAATCATGGAAACCAACCACTCAGACAGGGACTCTTACAATATGTGGATGACCTATTAATTGCCACAGAAACAAAGGAAGAATGTGTCCAGCAAATGGTGGGATTATTGAATTTTCTGGGACTGAATGGTTATTGGGTAACCAGACAAAAGGCCCACCTAATCCAAACCCGAGTTTCCTACCTAGAATAGGAAATAACAGGACAGAGAAACCTTGCAACTGCTATTTGGAAGCCATTTGTCAAACTCCATGACTGTCAACCATCAAGGAGTTCCAGACATTCCTGGGAATGACTGGATGATGCAGACTTTGGAGGCATGATTATGGTGTTCTGGTAAGACCAGCATATGAACTGTTAAAAGAAGCCTCTCTCTCTTCAGAGGAGGGCTTTAGAAATTTAAAAGCAGAGCTAATGAGAGCTGCAGCTCTGACTTCTGGATGTGACTAAATCCTTTTGGCTATATTCCTATGAAGAACAGGAAACAGCTTTGGTGGTCCTTACTCAGAAACTAGGACACTATAAGAGGGCAGTGGTGTATTTTTCAAAACAGCTGAATGAAGCCAGCAAAGGATGGCCTGGATGCCTACAGGCTGTGGCAGCAGTTGTCATGAATATTGAAGAGCCCACATATTTACCTTGGGACAAAAATTATTGTACTAGTGATCCATGTTGTATTAGCATTGCTGGAACAGAAAGAAGCCCACTGGTTATCTCCTTCATGTTTTTTAAAATATCAAGCCACCCTTGTGCAACATGATGATATAGAAATTGTGGTCACTAATTTTGCCAATCCAGCATCCTTTTGCAGGAACAACCAACAGACTATTAACACACGACTGCTTGGCCACTATATGAAACAGTATATTCAAGTCAACCAGATTTGAAAGAAACCTCTGGAATGTGCCCTGGAATTGGCTAAAGACAAAAGGATAAATATTTGGACTGATTCTAAATATGCATTTGATGTGGTCCATGCACATGGTGCCATCTGGAAAGAACGAGGACCTTTGAACACACAGGAGAAACAGATTAAACATGCTACAGAAATTCTATGACTACTGAAAGCTGTTCAGCTGTCTGAGGAAGTAGCTATTATGTATTGTTGAGGGCATCAACAAGGTGAAATTTTGCTGATTATGAAGCCAAACAAGAAGCTGAACAATCAAAACTCATTCCTTTAATCCCTGATGGCAAACTAACAATTGAGAAATCTAAACCTAGATATTCAAAGGAGGATAGAAAATTGATGGGAGATCTCAAAGGAGAGGAAAACAAAGACGACTGGGTTCAGAGACCTGATGGGTGAATTGTAATCCCCTATAGCCAGCTCCAGAAGCTAGTGAACTCATTGGGGTAGCAACTCTTTGTATAAATACTTAGATGAACAAATTGAAGGAAGGAATCTATATAAAATAGTTCAGTTAGTGACAATGTCAGCTCTGTCTCAAGAATAATCCTAAAATTGAAAATAGAAATCAAATTGGTGCAACTGGGGAGGATGTTATATGGGACCACACTGGCAAATAAATTTTTTCTGAATTACCGAGACCAATATTTGTTGGTATTAATGAATACTTTTTCAAGGTGGCCAGAAGCATTCCCTTGTAGAATAAATAATGCAAGCCAAGTAATTGGAACTTTGTTAAACAGTATAATACCTTGCTTTGGAGTACCAGAGGCAATTTCTTCTGACCGAGGCTCGCACTTTAGGGCAAAATAGTTACAAGAAATTAGCAAAAATTAGAAATTGGCAATTACATGTTCCTTACAGGCCTCAGGCCAGTGGGCAAGTATAAAAGATGATCAAACAACAGATTAGTAAAATATGTCAAGATATTGATACCAAGCTTTACCACAGGCTCTATTGAGAATTTGAACTAAACCTTGGTCGAAAGAAGAGGCTATCCCATGTAAAATTTTATATGGAAGACAGTATCAGTCCCAGTTTAAAGGAGAAAGTCTTCTGGAAGTAGGAGAAGGTTATCTCCTAGAGTTTCTGATCAATCTGGGAAAGCAATTAGAAGAAATAAGAGAATACTGGGGACAAGAGCGAGAGGCATGGATTATCTGACTCACCCTTTTAGACCCAGAGACTGGGTTTATGTTAAGAATTTTTCAGGAGATCCCCTACAGGAGAAGTGAAGCAGACCGTACCAGATAATCTTGACCACCTTTACAGCAGTGAAGATAAAGGAACAACCTTTCTTCAAAAATGAAGAAAGTACCAAAACCAAAGAAGACATGGCGGGTCGAACCTTCAGGACCTTCACATATGAAATTTTATCAGTCGTAATTTGGATTTATGTGATAACTGACATACCAGCTTGGGACCAATACTTACCTGAAATTAATGCAGAATGTTACTAAAGTTGTTAATTGTAGTGACTGTTGGGCGTGTGCACAGTTGCCTAAATCAGGAGGAGATCAGGGCCTTCCATTAACTGGTGTTCCAATTTCCAACACTATATCATGGACAAATTTAAGATTTGGAATAGTTAATCCTAATCGAAGTAAAGAATATTATACGAAGATGTATTACACCAGGAACCAGAGTATGAGGTTTGTTTAAATGCCACAGATGTCACTATTCAAATTGCAATCACACTATTAATATAGATGGTATTGTGGTTTAGTGGTGGCCCGTTCCTGAAGGGAAAGGATGGAATTGGTTATGTGGAGAAAACGCTTATAAGACCCTACCCCCAAATGGAAGGGGGCATGCACCTTGGGTGCTGTGATACCCCATCTCAGAACCTGGGTTAGAAGTTTTGCTAATTTCATAGTTTTGTGAGATGGCTAATTCCATCTTTGGGAGTAAGTAAATTAGAGAAGGCAATCATAAAATACCTCAGCAACCATAGAGGAAATAGAAAGTAAAACCATTGATATAATCCAAGTGGAACAAGAATCAATCAAAGTTGCTGTTCCTGAAACAGATCTGGAGGAAATTTGGGAACAAACTAAGATATTTCTAGGATGATACTTCCTGGTGGTTTGAAGAAATATGGAAAAAGTTAACCTCATGGTAACCTGATCTCTCCTGGTTAAGGCAACTGGTTGCAGAAATATTAATATTGTTTTAATATTGATTACTTGTGGTATAACAAAATTTTCTTTCTGGAATTGTAAACAAACTATGATAAATTATGAAGATTGGAAAAAAAATGAAATTTAAGCAAGTAGAAACAGGAAACTATTTCAAAATGACTCTAGATGGCAATTTTAATATATAAAATGTTGCAGAAGAATTTGCAAAAGGACAGAAAAAGGAGGGATTTGAGACAAGGAGGCACAAAAAGCACAAAATGTAATCAGTTCTAAGTAATGTTAAATTTGATGGCTTTGTAATGGAAAATAACTGCGGTGCTTGAAGGTAGTTGACATAGTTTCAGGCCCTCAGGAGCACTGTACAAAAGGTGTGAGAAAAGCAGAATAGAAGGACAGGACCTGGGATGGGGAGTATCTGGGACTAGCAGATGTCCAGGGTGGGCACAGACAAACTAATTGATAAGTAAAAGGACAGGATGATTGCTATGTTTGGGGTGTTTAGAAACCCATTAAACTGGTGTAAGCATCTACTAGGGAGTATCCCAGACTAGCAGATGTCCAGGATGAGAGCAGTTAAACTAACCGATAAGCAGAAGTCCAGGATGATTGCTATGTCTGTAATGTTAATTAAGCTTGTTGGGAAAAGTAAACGACCCTTAAAGACCACCATCACATTTTTGTTTGCATGCCGGGAACTTTTTGGAAAATGATGTAATATGCTCAGTGACCATATAAGGATGACCTGTATAGCAATTTGGGGACACACGTTAGGAGGAGCTATCCCCCGTGTCTCCCGGCGCCGCAATAAAGAATACCTGCTTGTCAACTTGAAACTCTGTTGGCGAGTTTCTTCCTGGAGTTTTCTCCGAATCATAGGGGAGAGATTAAGTACATTTTTTCATGTATTGCTGTTTGTTAGAAATTCAGACCTTTGTTTTCCTACTATTCTGGAGAGCTTTCTAGTAGCTTGCCAGAGAGAACAAGCAGGATTATGATGTCAAACAAAAGCAGGATTACGTCTGCTAGGAGGAGAAGCAAACATATTCAGACTGATTTTACACTTTTAATGGGTTTGATTGTTTTCTATTTAGCCTCCCTCTCTGTACCTCCTAGAGAAATTTTAGACACTGCTTAGGGTGCAGAGATGTGCATTCCTGCAAAAAATACTGCACCCAACATGCTCGTTTTGTGACAGTAAAAGAACATGAGAAAGAAAAAACAGGCTCTATTTGTAAAAGTATTGGGTGTCTGTTATGTTACTTTTTCTTCTGTGAGTTCGGAGAAATTGTGATTGGCAGATAGTGCTGCATTTACGTTTACTCTGGTTAAACAGAAATGCAGTGGTTCTTTCAAAACTCAGAGCTAGCAGCAGCACAGTAATTGCATGATACTTGAAGAGTTTGATAGTTATTCTTCATAGAATCATAGCATACCAGCTTGGAAGGAAGCTTGAGGATCATCTGGTCCAACCTCTCTAAGCAAAGCATGACCTAGATGAGATGTCCCAACACCCTGTTCAAACACTTGTTAGCGTAAGAACTGACACATAACCACCGGAATGGTTCTATGAGGTGCTTTATTGCAGCGCTGGGAAACCAGGGGCACACGCCCAAATCTGGCTTCAACCCCATTACATTGCGCTCGTAATTTATACACTAAAAATGTTGTCACTAATACATATTCAACACAGATTACATCATTGACTAATACATATGCATCAAGGATTGCCACATCAGTCTATTACGACATCAGCCTCTTCTGCGCTTGCACAGCCCCCCTCTGGTGGTCGTCCTGATGAAGTAAGGAGTCTTCCTCGGATGAAGTAAGAAGTCTTCCTCAGGTCATCCTGTTCACTTTTCTGTTTCTTGGACATATCCCAATCATTATGTGGACACCAGCATTGTCTTATTTTCACTTGACTACTCCTGGTACCTTCGTGAGTTCTGCTTCGGTAGAGTTTCACAATACTCCCCTGGATCCACCCATATACCCTTCCCCATATATGGCTATGTTAACTGCTTATCATTATAGCTACCATTGTAATATTTAGTTATAAAGTAACTAAGATACACAATAGCAGAATTTCAACTTGTTTTTAATACAAAAAGAAACCCTCTACTGATTAACAGATTTTCAAATATAATCATCTTTTCTCTTTGTAATATTGTTTCAACACACAATTTCACCTATTACTAACAAACTGAATATTAGTGTTGTGGTTTAAGCCCAGCCAGTAACTCAGAACCACACAGCCACTCATTTACTCCCCCTTCTTCCTCC
The DNA here is from genome assembly GCF_028554395.1 of Pezoporus wallicus. NCBI lineage: Eukaryota > Metazoa > Chordata > Aves > Psittaciformes > Psittacidae > Pezoporus > Pezoporus wallicus. The sequence continues at coordinate 3,498,172 of NW_026638360.1, read as the reverse complement.
CCCCACTCCTGGAAGGATGGGGAGGAGAACCGAAAGAATGTAACTCCCAGGACTAAGATAAGAAGAGTCCAGTAACTAAGGTATAACACAAACCACTGCTGCTACCACCAATAATAATAATGGTAAGGGAAATAACAAGGGAAGAGAATACAACCGTTCACCACCTGCTGACCGATACCCAGCCCAACCTGAGCAGCAACTCTTCCGGGTAACTCCCCCCAGTTTATATAATGGGCATGATGTGCTGTGGTATGGAATACTCCTTTGGCTAGTCTGGGTTGGGTGTCCTGTTTCTGCTTCCTCCCGACTTCCCCTCCTCTCTAGCAGAGCATGAGACTGAGAAAGTCCTTGGTTGGAGTAAACTTTACTTAGCAACAACGAAAAACATCAGTGTTATCATTGTTGTACCCAGACTGAAAATCAAAACCACAGCACTGCACTAGCTACTAAGAAGGAGAAAAATGACTGATACTCCTGAATCCAGGACAATTAGAAGTGTTCAAAACTGGGGAATCTACCACTTCCCTGGGGAGATAATTCCAGTGGCTGATTGTTCTTATTGTGAAAGATTTTCTTCTCATATCCAGATGGAATCTCCCCAGGAGTAACCTGGGCACGGTCCCACTCATCATTTCCATGTGACTCCTTGTAAAAAGAGAGTCTCCATCATTGTAGCTACCCTTTAAATACTAGAACATGATAAGATCTCCCCTGAGCCTTCTTTTCTCAAGGCTGAACAAAGGCAGTTCTCTCAGCCTCTCCTCAGCTGGCAGGCTTCCCAGCCCTTTGAACATGTTTGTGGCTCTTATCTGGGCCTTCTCCAACCTATCTATATACTATATACTATACATCTCTTCTGTATAGTGGGTACCAAGACTGAACACAGTATTCCAGGTGTGGCCTGACAAGTGCTGGGTGAGATAATGACTTCTTTATCTCTACTCCTGATGCTCTTGTTAATGCAAATGATTCGATTAAGAAAAAAGTCTTGGACCCACTGGAATCGTTAGCATCGTTTTGCATTTTTTTTGCCAGTATAAGTGCTCTGAGGAAACCTGAAAATGCAAACGGATGCTAATGATGAGTTATTCCAGAGATGAACTGATGCTATCAAACAACCTGAACCACAAGTATTCTTGATAACCTTGATATATTAAAAAAAGTCCATAAAATGAAAGCAATTATATTTCCTGTCTCTGTCATATATTCCTCCCCCATTTCTTGGAATATTGGCAAAATTAGTTTAGCAGCTGTTACTGTACAGAGACAAGAGCCAAGGTAGCTCTGATCTGTAGCCTGACCAGCATCAGTGTTTATTTTAAGAGGACTCTGATATTTGAACAAGTCGGTGTAAAATCATCACCTGCAAGGCAGGAAAGTAACATCACCCCTTGGCTATAGTACAGTTTTGGCTTATGTAAGTGAATCATGCATTTCCCTTCTTTTGGCTGGGGTTTGTGGTTTGACTGTTTGTGGTTAATGTCTAGACACGTATTAGGCAGATTTTGTGCACAAGGGTAGATAAGGCAGCCATAGCGGCTGGAAGAAACAGAGAGTGACAGCATATGTAGTAACAGTGCATGTCATAGTGACCTCATAGTAGCCTTCCAGTACCTGAAGGGGGCCTACAAGAGAGGGACTCTTCATCAAGGGGCTGTAGCGACAGGACAAGAGGTAATGGGTTTAAACTTAAACAGGGAAGTCTAGGTTAGATATAAGGAATAAGTTCTTTACTGTGAGGGTGGTGAGGCACTGGAACAGGAAGTGGTGAATGCTCCAGCCCTGACAGTGTTCAAGGCCAGGTTGGACAGAACCTTGGGCAACACCGTCTAGCATGAGATGTCCCTGCCCATTGCAGGGGGCTGGAACTAGATGAGCTTAATATCCTTTCCAACCCAAACCATTCTGTGATTCTATGATTTTACGTACCTCACTAGCAATATGGAGCACTGCAGAACAGCAGGCTAGGCTGTGCGCCCGAGAGGTTTTTGCACTGTCTCAGCAAGCCCGGCGCAGGGCAATCTCTGTGAGCCCTGATCACGCACCCGCCAGTGGGCTGCAGGCCACACCAGCAGAGCTGCGGTACCGAGCGGCCGTGAGCCGTGGCTGCCCAGCGGCACATTTGCTCCTCACCGGCACCCCGGGCTTGGGCGGGCACAGGCCGAGGTAAATCGCGGGGATCGCTGCCCTCAGGCTGAGACAGAGGGAAACTTCGGCACTCGCTGCCTGAACGCTACTGCGACCAGCTCGATGACCGGCTGGCCCCACTTTGCAAACGCCGGGCTGTCACGAAGCCCGTTATCCGCCTCGCGTTTATCTAACGCTGTTTTCAGGGGACTTCTCATTTGTGCCTGCTACGAGCGCTCAGGCACCGCTGTGTAAGGAGCGGGTTCCAGCCTGGCAAACCATCCCAGCCCGCACTTGGAGGCTGTTTCTCTCAGCTCGAGGCCTGCACTACCTCCCGCTGCAGGCAGCTGCACGGCCGCCGCGGGCGGGACGGCAGGCTCTAGGCTTCCTCTGTGAGGGAGAGAAAAACAGTTCTATGGCGGCTCGTTGGTCTAGGGGTATGATTCTCGCTTAGGGTGCGAGAGGTCCCGGGTTCAAATCCCGGACGAGCCCACTTTCTTTTTTTTTTTTTTTCCCGCTTCCTCCATTTCTGCCCCAATTGATGCGCCCGGTGCCCTCCCCCGCGGTGCTTCAGGCACAGCGTGGCTCCCAGCCACAGCGAAGAGACATGGGCAGGACTCGCAAAGAGGCATTTCCTTTTCAATGCAAGGAAAGGGTCACCCCTCCCACTGTAACGCTCCCGAGGAGACGGGGCTGTGGGGCGCCCAGTGCACCCGCTCTCAACCGTTACCCCCGGCGGCTCAACCTCCGCACAACCCGGCTGCGCCCCCGCAGCTACTGAGTTTGTCGCTCTATCCCGGCACCAGCGCCCACCCTGCCATTGCGGGCAGGCCCGAGGCAAAGAAGCATGAAAACGCAGAGGGGCAACCCGGCACCAAAATAAGTGCTTTCGCACCCTATTTGTAGCGGGCTCGTCCGGGATTTGAACCCGGGACCTCTCGCACCCGAAGCGAGAATCATACCCCTAGACCAACGAGCCGCTCTACTGTTCGCTCCCCAGCTCAGCACTTCACTCTCTTCCCGCCTCCTACTGCCCAGCGCCTCTATGGGCCTGCCCTCCCCCGACTCGCAATGGTTCTGCCCACCGCTTCGGAAGACGCCATTCTTCTCCTTAACAGTGAAGGTTGCTGCAATTTCCTTCCCCCCCACACCCAAAGGGCAACCGTTGGCATCGCCCTTTCCTTGACCCGTAGGCTCTGCTTGGCAGAGGCGATTCCAAGTTCCCCGGGCAGCAGCGAAGGCCGCCGAGCTGCTTTTCCGAGTCTCGGAAGAATACCCGCAAACAAGCTTCCGCTTCGCGCTCGCAGCCAGCGCGCTTGGTGGGCAGTGGCAGGCACGGCCAGTGGGTTGGAAGCAGGGCGAGCTCATTCTCAGCAAATGGGAAAGGGGAGCAATGGGGTACACACATACTCCTCCCCCGACCAGCTTTGGTTTATCCCGACCCGCTCTCTGCCGAGCATTTATGCACCGCGCCCCCTAGAGGTGTGAGAGAGGAATGGCGGGTTCCCCTCTGCTCGCTGGGGCCGGCGGTAACGGCCTTGGGCTCCTGAGGGAAGTGCCTCAGCAGCTGGGAGTGTGTTTCTCATGTGTTATGGCCCAGAGGAGGCAGTGGCGTTCCCTTTCCTTTCTGAACCAATGCTGCAGCTTTGGCTCCCACTTCGTCCCTGATGTGCTGTATCCTGCAAATGCCTCTTGTCAGTCGCAAGCATCCCCCTCATGTTTCCACACCTTCAAACCAGTCTCCCTTGCATCCCAGATCTTTCAAAAGAGCCTTATTCCTACCGTCAGTAATTGCTCTTAGTCCTTAACCACCCAACACTTTCTTGTGGATCGCAGTACAGTTTAAACACAATCCAATTAAAAAATAACCAAAAAACCCAAGAAAATCCCAGCTAAACGCAGCAACTACAGTCTCCTTGCTCTTGGGCTGCATGTCTTTCTCCACTTCATCTTTACTCTTGCTGTTTTCCACCCTTCCCCCCAGCTTAAAGGACTTCCGTCAAGTTGTGCATTTCTTTTTGAGGCATTATCCACACCAGAGGAATTGCATAAACTATATCAGATTTGTACTGCTGAGGGCATTTTCCTGTTTGGCCATCAGTGTTCATACACCTGTCAATTTGATAGATATGTATGGGACAGAATAGGCCCAGTACACCAAGCTAAGCTGTGGTCAAGTTCCAGTCAAAACTGTTTGACTAGGTATGCCTTGTGGATACACCACCATGCTGCCCAAGCCAACATTCCCTGATAATATGGATAGTATTCCTGCAACTTGTAAGGCCATCAAGGATGGAGATGACGATGCAACTTCTGGCACAGAAAGTCTGTAAACTGATGACTGGCAGAAGCTTGGGAAATCTCACAGGAAGGATCACTGTGTGTCACCTTGAAGGTTTTTGTGCTTCCCCTGAACTAGGATGCTGTTGGAGAAACGGCATTAAGTAAGACAGCTTTGCTTTCTTCTGTTCCTTGGTACACAATACCTGCAGGGCTGGGGCAGGGAGTGTAGTTATTTCCAGTGTCACTGCTTTCCCCAAAGAACACCTTCCTTTGTGGATTAAGCACGTCAGTTATTGATGTTCCCCCAAAATAAAAAATACCATAAATTAAATTAAAACTGTTCAAATAGCACCCCTATTTTGCCTTCCACTGCCAGGTCTCTCCATCCTACCTCAGGCTTCTTCATCTCCCCATGAGGAAAAACACAGATTTTGTTCTGGCTTGGGTTTATTCCACCATTTATTTCTTCTATTTTTCCCCCAAATTTCCATTCCCTTGCTTGGGACACACATACTCATTCTCTAAACAGGCACACATATATCTATATATATAGTAAGGCACAATCACTCATATCCAGATGGGACACACTGCTGAGAGAAGAAACAGGGTACAGTGAATGACTGCAGCCTGCCCTAGAATACAAGCTCTAACAAACAGATTAAAATTGATTCAAAGATAACAATGCTCCATAGCATGGCTCAAAAGGATGTGGGGTCCTCTGTGTCTAACAAGTCCACATGAGAGTGTCAGCACTGCTGTCTCTCAGCAAATGACACCTTGGTGCTCTCACTTAGGAAAAAGAAAGGCAGGGCACAGAGCCACTTCTTTCCTTGTGATTTTAGAGCTGGTGAACAGAAAGGGGATATCCTTCAAAACCATTGGGGATGCGTTACAGAGTCCACTTAAGGTCAGATGTGTGTGTAAAATGCAGAGAGACAGGGAGAACCTGAGCCTCTGACTCTGCTCAGCTTAATGTTTGCTAGGAGGAGCTTCGTCATGGATGAGGAGCTGTCTGGTTCTGCCCTTGGTCTCGGTAGCTGCATCTGTTGCTGGGTCCAAGGTGGCTGACGGCAGGTTCAGGCATTAATTCCTGACTGTTCACACCACCTAACAGCTAGCTGACTCCTTGGCTCAGCTTTTGACAAGCCTGGCTAGCTGTCTCCAGTGAGCCCAAACTTGTCCATAGCTTTATGTCGTGCTGTGAACATAAGCCCCATGGTCTTGAGCCAGAGCAGCTTTTTATTCAGTACTGCAGATACAGCTTCAAGCACTGTGAGGAGGGTCTGTTATCTGTCTTTCCCAAATAAGTTATTTCTTATGGGCAACAAATACTCTCCATATGAAAAGCTTTTTTTTGGCTTAGCAACTGCTAGACCCTTGACTTAACTAGTACCTGAAGAGTGAATGCAACTCTAGTACAATATCTAGGAGAGACTGGCTATCTGACCTTCACCAATTCATATTCAGCCAGGCCATACGAATGGAGACTCAGCCATCTAAGACCTCTTCTTTGACCTACGTAAAATAAACCAGCTGTTCCCAGTGAACCAGGATGCTTTCTGTCATGAGTGACACTCGGTGGTGACAAACTGGAAGTCTCAAAATAGAATCAGACTGGATAGGGTCTGGAAGTGTGAAAGACTGAGGGACAGGCAGCACTTCTAAATCTGGACTGGAGTCCAGAGCCAGATAAAAAAGTTGCCCTGTTGACCTAAGCAGCACATCACAGCTACACATCAGCACATTTTCTGTGCATCAAATCTGTTGATTGCTTTCCCCCAGCACTAAAACCACCCCAAAGACGAAGCACACAGAAAAACTGCCTAGCATAGCTTTCTGTTTCACAGGTCAGACAGCTCAACCCCACTTCAAAGGGATTTTATGCTTTATGAACAATTTCCTAAGAGTTTTCCCATGTTCAGGGTTCACGTTGTCTGCCATACAGCATATATGGAGAAAACATACTTTTTCCTACTTTTAAAACATCGTTTACTGAAATTTGAAAATCCAAAATGTTTCAAAAGAAGCTTCCAAAAAGGCACCATACATGTATGTATGTAACTGATGAACTTCATCTAAGACCAATTCAGGGGAGAAGGAAAAGACATTTTGGAGCAGGATGAAGAAGCAGAGAGACCAGGAATGGTGGTGGTTGTCAGCTCCAGGACAGCACATATCAGGTCTTTCAGTCCCCAGATATCACCAAGGAATGTCAGACAACACTTCAGTTTTGAGCTCTGAAGCTACTGCAAACCAGTCTCTTGTTCCAACTGTCCCTAAGTATGATGGTGCAAAACAGGGAGACAGTGAGCTGCCACTCAGCTCAGAGATGAGTATGTACCTCAGGAAATATCTGTGTTCTGCTCCTCTCCTGCCACGGAAGGTTTTCCACCTTGTAACTTCCACCTTGACTGAGTTAGATGGCTCCTATTTGCATGTTAAGTCTCCTGTGCCCTGACTGTGTATGTCCTTTTAAGAGGGGAAAAGAAAGGAAATTACACAAAATAATCATGTGTCTAAGTAAAAACAGTGCTGGTGTGTGGGGTCTGTGACTTCAATATTTATTTGGGGGGTATTTTGATAGTTTCTGTGCCAGGACACAAAGGCAAGATGCAGCCTGAGCACTAGCCTGCTTCGTTCAATTGCTTCTTGCCAAACCAACGAGGCATTTGAAGAAGGAACAGGTGTTTGAGGTGGAATGATATATTTCTTCAGGCATCTGTGGCTATATTATCAGTGGTTAGAGAATGTGTAAGAACCTACATGCAACAAGGTCCACTTGAGCCAGTGGAAATCCCCTTTTATTTCAAGTGGCAGAGGCCCGTGTCTGCATGCTTACAGAGCTGATCAGGAAATTGGTACATGTGGAAAGACTTTTTTTGCTAGCAAAACTAACAAGCTAAACACATGTATATATAGAGAATATGTATGTATGCATGCATATCTACAATGTGTGCAAACATATAAATATGTATATGTAAGGAGGCATATCGAGATAGTACATAGGTGGTTACTGTTGCGGAAAAGTGCTTTTCACTGAAAGCACTTTAAAATTGCTTTCAAACCAGCAACTGAGCAGGGTGCCTGGTGAGCAGAGGCACCGTTTTACTCAATCTAGAATCAACTTTGCTTTTTCTCCATACTCTCTGTAACACCACCCAGGAGGGCTGTTTGGGTTTTTTAAATTCCCTGCCTTGCAGCCTCTGCAGGCCTGAGATTTGATACTTTTGAGGTGTGGGGAGCAGCAAAAATGATTGAAAATTGCCATTTTCAATAATAAGCAAAACATTCTGGTATTTTAGGAGCCATCATCATGCTGACCTGTCTTACCTGCGTGTCATGGTTACGCTGTGCCCTGGTCCTGCGTAGCTGACATTGAAGGCTCACTGGCAGTCTCCAAACCCACCATGTCTGGCAGCTGTTCAGGTGCCAGTGGTGTTTCTTCTGATTCTCTCCATGTGTCTGTGCTCTCACTGGTCTCCTTTGCTTCAGCTTCTTCCTTCTCTGTGTACCCCTTTTCCTGTTCACAGGCTTGCTGCTCTTCTTCCTGGAGACCCTCGAACACCTTCTCCTTGTTGCCAGAGGGAGGTTGGGGAGAGTTCTCCTCTGGGACACAATGACACTCTTCCTCCTCCTTTGTAGCCCCTGCATTACTCTTGCAAGGAGTCATTTCCTCTGCCTGTCTTTCTCCTTTTTCTTCACCTTTTGATCTGCTGGATCCTCTCCTTGATGGGGGCTTTCCATCAGACCCTGTGTGTTTCTTTTGCTCTTTGCTCTCTGTTTCTGCCTCCTCTGTCTTGCCCTTGGGCCCAAATACCTCATCCCCATCTTCCTTGGCACCATTTTCTGGAAAGATGTTGACCCCTAAATCTTCCCCATCTCCATACTCAGACAGAGATTGTCGGAACTTCCTGGAGGGGGGCCTGCGCTTTATCAATCCCCTTGTCCGCACCTTGGAGGCAGGAAAAGCAGACACTGAAGCAGTTGAAAGAGTACTACTGGAAAGCATGAAAATACAACAGAGGAAAACAGCAGAAAAAGCTTTATTGCTACCCTGGTGGCCTCACTTTCCATGATCTGCTACTGAGAGGTAGGAAGAAGGCAGCTCCCTGCCAATGAGAGACTACTTTATAGGACAAGCAGCTCTGTAATATATGCATCCTTTCCTTCTGTAAAGATGGTGGCAGAGATCATTGTCCCAGTTAAAACTGTGGTCCCTTGTCCAAGTTAGACCCTCACCCCAAGGATGCTGCATTCATTACAAAGATGCTGCTGACTGGATATCTCAGTCTTTCCTACTCTTGGCAGTTTGGTGGTTGAGGAAGGAGTCTACAGTCTAGCTGATGATGGTGAATGCAGGTTAGAGGTCCCCATTCAAGTGCTGAGCACTCTGTGAGGACACCTGGTAACCACTGTGCTCTGCATGGCTCCCTAAAGTGTGCCTCAGCCACCCTTGACATATGCTACACATGGCACCACCTTCTCACAGCACTCCCTGCCCAGGTACCAGCCACACTGTTACTGCTGAGCTGAAGTGACTGGGTCCTGCCACTTTTATCACTTTACCAACTGGGCTGGGAAAAGCTGCTGGAACACAAACCTCTGTATGCAGGTGAGCAGAGACAAGGCTTCACAGAGCTACACTGACAGGCAGTTACGAACCTGGGACTGAGGGCTACAGCCTCCTCTTCATCCCCAAGCAATAAGCAAGCCTTACCCTTCTGTGATGGAGAAATCCTAGTACATACTGTACCTTGTTATAGAACTGCAGCTGAGTGCCTTCTGGGGGTTGATCAAAGCTGACTGGCACCTCACTTGCTCCACTGGGCTGGGACTGAACCCCAGGGCTGCTGGGTGTTGAGGGAGGGGGGCTGAACGGAGAAACCAGGGCTTTCAGACCAGGACTTTTGGGAGATGCTCCTGACAGCAGAGCAGCTGGAGCAAAAGCCAGAGTGGCCTACAGAGAAAACATCCCCGTCATAATGGTGTGCATGACACCAGCGCGTACTACATGCGGTAACCACATGGAGGAACCCTTGCTCCCGCCACGGGAGCTGCTGCATCTCAGCTGTCACAACCCGCGTACCTTCTGGTTATGGGTCTTTCCTGGTGACACTGTCAACAAACAAATTCGGGCAGAGAAATTATGACTGGACTTTTGCCTTTCCCCAGCAGCTGGATCTCAGGACGTCTGTTTTTGTTATCCTGACGCCTTTTGGGATTTTCCAGTGACCCAGCCAAGCCTGCCACAGTCTACAGTGGCTGAGGTGGGAGAAAGTCTGAACAAGCAGCCAGCATCACTTCAAGATTTAGACCACCCCTGTGTGTGCCCAAGCAGACCTCTTATTTTAAGGCCTAGTCTGCAGGTCTTCTGAATGATCTGTGAAGTTATGAGGAGCAAGAAGACCATGGAAAAAGAAGCTAGCTTGTGACTAATTGTGGCAGAACACTTCCTGCTGGTCTGTCACAAAAAACCTCTTCTAGGCAAATGTCCTTGGGTGCATTAAAGGGACAATGCTATCAATACGCTTATGTTGTGTCAGAGCAGCCAGTAGGCACTGAGCTCTGGAGTCGCAAGTGCTGCCAGGAGAGGCAGCTGGCCGCGGCAGGGCACTATGTCTACAGGCTATCGAGTGCTGAGCTGCCCTCAGTGTCATCAATCAGGCCCTGTGGAGAGATACAATAAGGGAAAGAGGTACTAGGTGTGTTTGTGCCTAATGGGGAATCGAGGTGAGAGATGCACAGAGCTTCTGGGCACGCAGAGGGGAGTGCCAGAGCCTGGAGCACACTTTCTGCTGCTAGGATTTTAGCTGTGCCAGCTCCCTGAATGGGTACAGGTGATTCAGTTTAATATATAAGGGCAACTCCCATATGAAGACAGGCTGAGAAAGTTGGGGCTGTTCAGCCTGGAAAAGAGAAGCTGTGTGGAGACCTCATAGTAGCCTTCCAGTATCTGAAAGGGGCCCACAAGGATGCCATAAAGGGACTCTTCACCAGGGATTGTTAGCGGCCGGACAAGGGATTTGGGTTTAAACTTAAATGTGGGAAGTTCAGATTAGATACAAGGAAGAATGTCTTTACTGTGAGGGTGCTGAGGCACTGGAACAGGCTGCCCAAAGAACACTTCCCTGGAAGTCCTCAAGGCCAGGCTGGACAGAGCTTTGGGCGACATGGTCTAGGGTGAGGCGTCCCTGCCCATGGCAGGGGGCTGGAACTAGATGATCTTAAGGTGCTTTCCAACCCAATGGTTTAGACTGCTGCAAAGAGCTGGAAGAAATCTCAGCCAGGGTTTCCTTCACTTTTCTCTCACGAGCTGCATTTAAACTGAGGTGCCTGTCCCTGCTTCCTACCTGAGCTGTGCTACTGCAATGGCCATACCCAGCCACATACCCCACAGGTCCAAATGATCCTGACCCACACACTGCCCTGCCTGCGGATGTGTTTGAGGATCACTAGACAGTTTCTGATATTGGTTAGCATCAGTAGACCTGCTCTGCCTTTCTTGTTTGTGTGCTGTGGAACTGGGCCCTCCTCGGTGAGGCCTCTGTCCTGCTTACCTAGATGTCATCCTTGACTCCTGGATCCCCTTCCCCCGTGGCTGCTCTGCAGGTAAAGCAACTATGACAAATGCCAATCAATTTTTATTTGCTGCAGCAACCATGTGGGCTCCTCCAAGACCTACCTGCAGCTTTTCAATCATGGGGGAGCTTTTCACCTTGACCTTGGGAACGGGGCAAGCACTGGGAGACTGCCTCTGCAAAACAAAATGAAACATGAAAAAGTCACAGTAAAGTAAGTGAAAAAGAGGAAATACAGTGAAGGTGGAAAACTTGGAAGAGAGAAGCAGAAAATACTAGTCGGGGAGCAAATGAAGTCTTATATGATGTCTTCATGCAAAAGTTTGCTTTCTTCTTTCCTTACCATGCCCTCCTTTTATTCTCTGGCCATCCTAGGGTTCTGCATACATGTATCCTTTCTATGGGAGAAAAGGTGATTGTCTACTTTCTGGCTGAAGTACCTGAGTTAGGTGATGTGTAATGGATTTGCTGCCTCATGGCCTTCAATAAGGTAGATAACCTATGACACATTTACCACTGGTATTATTTCAGGACCAGACAGATTAAAATTCTACTTCTTAAAGGATACAAACTTTAACGTTGGCAAACACTGTGAACTTTTTATGACAGGAAAGACTTTCTGCCACTACTTGACTAACAGTATCCAATTAGTATGGGCAAGAAAAGCCTAAGTGGCTAGGAAGACAGAGCTGTGAAAGGCTGAAAACAGTTTAAGAAAGTGAGAGAATTGCTTTGAGAAAGAGCATATAGATTTTTCCAGGTTCAAAGCAAAAGGAAAGAAACATAAGATTTTAAAGCTTGTGCTCCTTTGGCATGGAGGCAGCAAGAGCCTGTAGCTGTCAGAACAGAAGGATAAAGAACCATCCCCTTGTTAAGGGCAGGTGAGAATGTGAAATTTGGTGGATAAACCTCACACCCTGAAATACAGAAGGACAGAAGTGACTGGAGAGGGCCCAAGCATGAATCTTAGTGAGTAGCAGACAGCTTATGGGGACCTGCTCATTTGGGGGTGCTGTATGAAGGACACCTGAGGACAATGTTCTGTGGGTACTGCTGACTAAATCCCTCTTCACTCTGTATTAATTATTCCCTTTTTCTGACAAAGGAAAAATCTCAAGAGCAGAACTATTCCACCATTATACTCAAACCTCTACAGTTCATCTGAAGGCAACAAACAGCATGTGTGTCCCCTGTGCTAAGCGATGTTTAAATCTAGTAAATGTTGGCAGTTCCTGCTTTAAAATGCTTCAAAGGTGTTAACTGGGTGGATCCATCATGACTTTAACAGTAAAACAAAAGCAGTAGAAATGGGATATGTATCCATGCTATAAGCCTGGAATACAGCATGGAGCTGACGCTGAGTACGTATGTGTGAGCAGGGATTCTGCATGACTGATGTCTTTTGCTGCGCAGCCTGACCTTTCTGCAACCTTCATATTCATGTCTCAGGAGAGAAGAGGTGGCAGAGAGGAGAGACCTTGTCCCTCTATTAAACTGGTACTCACTTGCTCATCATTGTCACTTGTCTCAGTTTTGTGGGAATACAATGGAAGGGAGCATGGTGGTTTCCTCCGAGTTGGCTTATGTGGTGGTACCTAAGAGAAGAAAACAACCAACTCAGCAGCAGGGAAATCAATGTTTTTTTAAAAAGGAAATGAAATTCAGGCACCAAAGGCCACGCTCTGTAAGTGACCTGCTTGGATGGCAGGGCTTAGCTTGCCTCAATGCATCATCCAAAGACAGCACAAGACATTAGCATGTGGGCTGTGGCCAGCATGCTACGTGTGCTTGTAGTATCTCAAGCCCAATCCTAGTTGGAAAAGTAGTCTCTATCTCCTTCCACAGCATGAAACACGACACTTCAAGCTTTGCGCAAAGGACACTGTTCTAAGCTGTAGAGGTTGGAGAAGCCTTCCCAGAAGCTTAATCTTCAAAGCATCCTGCTGGAGACCCCCTCACACTGCAACAGCTTGTTATGGCTCTCTTTCTTATTACCAGGATTTCTGTTTAAAGAAAGCTGCCTACCTGGATCTTGATTTTCCTTTTTTACATCTGACCTATTTTAGGGGCAAAAAGGGGAATCCTGACTTTTTTCAACATGCCTTACAGCCTTATTATTTTCTTTCTAATGAAGAAGAGCAGCTCACAGAGGCAAGTGTTCAGCTGTAACTTTTAGGCTGGCTAAGGAACAGATTCTCCAGAGAGAAGGAACAAGAAAACTTAACGGCAGGGACACCAGTTCATTCTGAATGTCCTTGGGCTCTCAGAGGTACAAGAGTGCTCACAGAGATGCACAGCACAGCACCTATGGAATTGTTCCTTCATAACTATTGCTCTGGTCTTGAAGCCAAGCTCTATCTATTTTTATGCCAGGTTTGTCAACTCCTGCCAAGCTGTTAACACACTTTTAATGTGTTAACAGACAAAATACTCAGATAATATTGTGGATCTTGGATAATATCCACAATCTAATAATTCTGTTACCTTCTAACAGGCAGGCGTGTGAAAAGTTGAATTATGGCACTTTGCTCTCTGTAGAGTTGGCTGTCTTGGAGGAGCTGTAGTCTTGATGTCACTTAACTGCTAATGATGCTGCAGCCAGCATGGCAATGCTGCATCTCTGAGTGGCCAGGGCAGCCCTGCCCTTATCACTTTGTCACATTAGAAAGCAATAATGTCATGTCTTACTGAAACCTCACCATTTTGCAGCCGTCAAATGCTGTGCTGTGCCACAGTGAATGTATCAGAGGTTTCCTGGTTGATAGGTTCCCCTTTGCTGGCAAGAGTCAAGCAAGGGTTAAAGACCATCCACTCAGCCATTAATCTGAAGCCAGCTTGAGAAAGCCAATGGGGAAGTGACAGATGGCTTGGAGAGAAAAGACAGGAAACTTTGTACTCCTCTGTCTCTGGAGAAAATTAGTTTCTCCCCACTGTGAGGCCCCTCCACACTGCCTTGGCTTGGGAGTACCAGAAGTATGCAGATATAACACAAGAGAGGTCTGAGAACTTTCTGCCTTTTGAAGGGTGAGGCAGTTAGTACAGTTAAATCCCACACCTTAAACAGGGGAAATTACTGTAATGGGATGGATGGAGTGGTGTGCTGGTGACTAAAGGGGAAAAAAAGTACTTGGGAAGAGACTGGCTATTCCCATCCTGGGGCCTGGCTATGGGATTGCTGCCCTCTGATAGACGGTGGCATACCAGCACTACAGGGTAGAGGTCATTATTGCATCCAGCCAAAGACAGGGAGGATCCCCTTAGGCGCAGCCTGGGACATGCTGAAATCAGCTGAGCAGCAGAAAGAAGCAGTTCAGTTTTAAAGTGGTGCTCACTGACTGAGGAGGGCCACCAGTAAACATATATGCTTCTAAACCAGTGCATAATGATACAGGGGGCTCTCCTAAAATGTCAAACTCCATCCATAAACACTGTGATTTTCCTTTCTTCCCAAGAGAGGTATTCTGGTGTTTTGCTTATCTGGTGAAAGACAGCTTGTGAGGTAATGCTTGGCATAGCAGGCTTCCAATAAAATGAAGTTTCAGTATGATAGGCAGAGTCTGAAATGTCATTGGGAAGGGGTAATGAGGGCAAGTAAAGAGATAGCTTTCTTTCTCACACCTGTACAGAAGGAACTGGAGGAAACCTTCTTTTGTAAACAAGGTAGTGATGACCTGCCACTGGCTTCTACACTGCAAAATCTGTTGTTTGCTTTCTTTTTCAATGGCTCAGTATTAGCTATTTCATTATTCACTGTTGCACTCTGCCCACAAAAGCCAGCCCAGATAGTACAGTGCTACTGGTAGGTACAGACAGTGTCTAGTTGTCTTGAGGTTTGGCTCTACCAAAATACAAATCAGCAATGCATGGAAGACACTGTCACACTTGCATTGCACCAGGAGACAAATTCTTTGCAAAGATTCAAAATCAAGGTGGATTCATGCTCCAATCACTGATGCTCTAACTTCTACAGGCAGAGGAAAATGCCTCATTTCCTACTCAATTACCTGCTGGTGGCTGCAGAGCACCTTACCTCTTTTCCAGTAATACTGGCTGCTTGCTCTTTGAATTTCCCTGCTAGCTGAGCCACTGAGGGTGATGATGACTTGTCCACCTCTGAGTTGGTCTCTGCTGGCCTGTTCTGACAGATTGGGAACAAGAAGTTATGAGTAAAGGCTGGGAAAAGCAAATGGGCTAGAGAGAAGCCTGCATATGGGTTATAAAGTTCAAGATTCAGCAGGGAATTAAAGCAGAGTTTCTTATATATGGCATCAATCACCCAGTCTGAGAGCAAGAGGTTTGGGAAGATAGGATATAGGAGCATTTTCAAATATCCCAGAAAACTAGCAATTCCACAGAATCTTTTCAGAACTAGCTGAAGAGCCTAGGCTCAGTAGTTTTCACTGGAAGCAAACTATTTTCAAGCCAAGTGTCTGTTCCCCATCTTTTCCTTGCAGTGAGCAGATGGAGCAGGTCAGTAAAGGACATTCCCATACACCTTCTCAGCTCTCCCATCCCTTTCAATATTTATTGCCCTCATCACTGTCAGCCTTCCTTTACCAGTGGTTCTCCTGTGAGAAGCCTTTCCACGTCCTCACAGCATGCCAGCATCTGCTTGGGGATGTCCCTGTGCTGTTCTGCTTTTTTTGGCAAGGAAACACTCAGGCGGGTGTGCATGGGGGGAGGAAATACCAGGGCTGAGAGAAGCTTCCCCTCCCCTGGATCAACAACAGGCTGAGAAGAATAGAGACTGGATGGTGCAACTCTTCCTACAGCCCTGCTGTCATCCCACATTTCCCTTGTTTTCTTTGCTATATGTGTATCAAGCAGTATGAGAAGAAAGGCTTGAAATCAAAGTTGATGAAAGGAAACTTTTGTTCTTCATCTCTAGTATCTGACACCAGGGAATACTAAACTAAGCAACAATAGTTTTGTTAAAGGCAGAGACCTCGAAACAACAAACCATCAGCAATGAAGCTCATACCTCCACTTCCTTTACCACCACCATGAATGCATGACCAGCACCACACTTCCCACCCCTCCACCTCAACACTCTTCTGCTTCTCAGTCAGAAAGTTCCCCCAAAGTCCACTGCTAAAGGAATACATTTGTTTCTCCAAAAACTGCGGCAGAGCCCTTCCTTCCCCCTTCATACTGCTCTGCCCAGGAGGGACCTGCTGTCTCATTAGCAGAACCACTCCTTCAGCATAGCTGGAGGTGAAATACCAATCTGGCCAATGTATGGACCATAGCCTCTGGGTCACCACACTACAGGGTCTGAAGAAATAGTTGTGGAAACTTGAAAAAATTCTAAAGTAGGAATTTCTTTAGACTCCTATTTTCTAGATTAAAAGCAAATCAAGGAGATTACAGTAAGGATCTTGGAGCATTCTCTAGTCTGAAAAACCTGGTAGAGAGCAGCATGGCTAAGGCCTGTTTGCACTGTGGAAAAGGGCCTTTCCCTCTGGTCCTTATAAATGCTGTCTTCTTTCTCCTAGGCGTGCAAGCCCCAGTAGGTGTCTGCCATTCCCTGTTTCCAGGATCCTGACTACATCTCCCCCAATAAACTTCTTCTATGCCTCGGACCAGCTTTCTTGCATCCAGCCGCAAAAGCCCCATCAACTGTCTCCTCTGAGGGAACTTCTAACACCTTCCCCCCATCTTTTCAGCCTTCATTAGAGTAACTACAGGCAAGGGAAGTGTCAGATAAAAGGAGTGAAAGAAGCAGTGAGGTAAGCAGGACAGCAAGGCAAACTGCTGCACATGAAAAGTGATGGCTAGATAAATGGGGAGGGAGAGTAGTTCCCAGCTGTAAGTTGTTTTTTCATGAAGGGAGGGCAGGCTGGAAAGAGGAGGAAACAAATAACCCTGGGTAAGGGAGGATGGACTGGGAGGCTTGGCTACCAGCTTCTAGGACACCTGGGCATGGCACGACCTGAACAGAGGATTCAGTTGAGGCTGAGGAGCTGCAGGTGCTCAGTGTCTGGTGGATGGGCTACCTCCTTCATAGTCTCTTTTTCTCCAGCCTTTTCATAGCCCTTTGCCTTTACACAGAAAAGACATAGCACTTCCTCTTGGCCTATCTGACCTCTTGTTTTGGAGTGGTTGTGTTTTCGCTTTGAGTTACAGTCTGAGAACAGAGCTCCCTTTCTTTGGATATGATCAAATCTGTGAGGCTGGAATTATTCCATGCATTTTTTGTTTTCCTCATAGCAGGCACTGACTGTACGTGGCTCTCACCGGTGCGAAGCTTGCTGGCCGGGTGCAGGAAGCAGTGAACATGCCCTTCTAAGATTAGCACAAGTAGCCCACGGCTGTGTACTCCTCAAACTGCCAACTGCAGGCTCTCCGATTACACCACATGTTTTGCAACAGGAAAAGTCCTTTCTCGGATCCTTTCTGACAATTACACTTCTGTCAAGAATCCATCTTTTTCTAAGGCTTCGGTTGTTTGGGGTTTTTGTCCCAGCTGGTGTGCCAGGTTCTATGCCTTCTAGTCAATGGAAGGTGCCATACTGGGACACTTGGATGCAAAAAGTTTCCTTCCTTGCACTTCAAGGAGAACACCATGCCCCTGGCTTCCAGGAGCTGGATGTCAGTCTGCCTCGCACTGGGAGGGAGGTGGGAAGCCTCACTTTCTCACTCTTACCCCAGAGCATGTACCAGCAGCCCTCAGCCTCATCCACACCTAAGACATGCGTCTGCTACTTTCACCCCAGAGCTCGGTGGTGGGTCTTTCCTGCCCCACAATAGTAACGTAACCTCTCCCATTCCTGGTCATTTTTTCCATCTTGGTGACATAACCCACCACTTCTCTGAAGGATGATGATAAGGAGCTCTGCTTTTTTTTTTTGCCAAAAGAAGGTGAAATTACTCAGATGTGAATTCTGTGCTCTTTGCAACTAACTGCTGATTCTTTCCCTTTTCCTAAGAGAAGTGTGCATGGGCTAAACCTAGTGAGCTAAGGTGAAAGAATTATTCCATCAGTAATTTGGTGACTGCTACTCTGAGGTCTTTTACTGTTCCATAAAAATAAGTGTCTAAGCACTGTGTATTCTGGAAAGTGTCAGTCAGAGACTTAAAACACTAAATGAATTGTACCATCAGTGTAAGCATGGCACTATCTGCAAAAGAGGAAGTGCAACTAGCAAGTCCTCTGTACAGGGTTTCACTTTCCTCTTCCAAATAAGTTTATAAAATTGAGTAAATTTGAAAATTATTTTCAACCACATGTTTCTTCATCTGCTCTTAAAACTGAACCTGGCCCCTTTGACAGCACTGGAGAGGAAAGTCCTGCCTTTATTTGTGGGTTAGGTACAATCATGGCAATTCAAGGTTTCTCACCAAAGCCTCTCCTTCCTTATGCTTCGGAATCCTTGCCTCCGTTGTGAAAGCAAAACTGATACCAATTCCTGATTCTGCAGATTCAGAAGCCTAAAGGGGGACACTATTTTTAGCACAGATCCCTGCTTCTCTCACAGGCTCCCTGGTGGAAATACCACTAGGTCTCCACAGAAATGTCCCACATCATCTCTGCTGTATCTTTTCAAGGCAGCTGGGAGTGGAGATGCTCAGTACTCAAGGTAGTGACTGGAGATGCCTGGATGCTGTGGCACAGTCAGCTCTGGTAGCACAGTCCCAACCTGGTGATTTAATGTGCCAGAAATGCAAGGGTAGAAAGGCTGCCTGATGTGGGAGGGATCCCTCAGTACAGCAATGTCCTTACCTGGCTCAGTGACATTTGCCAATTCCCCTGCTAGAGCCCATGGACCCACTGTGGGCAGCAGATGAGAGAAAGTGTGTATTAGAGGCCCACAGAGAAAAGGTCAAGAGACTGCAGAGTTTCTCTGTGCGTACACCTTGGATATTCACAAACAGCTTTTCTTAAAGATCATGATTTGAGCTACAGGTGAGGAGTGTCACTACATTGAGTTTTTTTATGAAATCAGAATGCAGAGAATTTCCACTCCTGTAGAAAACTGGAAAGCCAGAGGTGGCTTTGGTGGTGAACTGAAATGACTTGCTGATACTGGTGCAAAACTGGGCCCAACAGCCTTCAGCTAGCAGTTTTGGTCATGACCTAACCCCAGTTTTGTCACTGTCCATAATACGCTACTGGAAATACTAGTCTGAAAGTGTACCAGTGGGATTCAGAAGCAGACAATGAAGGATTTGTGCACCTGGTTTGACTGATGAAAAGAGCAAAGGTTTATTAGCTGCCAAACAGTGGAGTGTTTTGGCTTAAGCAGTACTTAAATGCCAGCTGAATAACAGCAGTGATTTGTACTGCCCTACTCTCCTTCCCTCCCCTATGAGTCCTCTGACTTGTCTGCTTTTGCAGAAAATGGTCTAATATTTTGGCCAAATGGAGCACCTTTAATCTGAGATGCAAGTCCTCCACAGCACCTTGCAAGGCTGGAGTATTCAGCAGCTATGAATTCAGTGATGGTTACACAATTTTGGTACTGGTCCTGTGCACTTCACACACAAATTCTCATGAAACTGTACCTAGATGTGCACTGAGGCCACTCCCTCAACTTCACATCCCTCCCTTGCTTCTAAAGAGCTTCACAGTAATGATTCCCTGAAGCCATTCTCACACCAGTCCATCGTGCCAGCCGCTTTCCCATACCCTGTGCTCACGCAAGCTCTGCAAAGCTCCGCGGTGACTCCCACAGGGGTTTTTCATTGCTGCGCATACAATCTCCCCCAGCAAAAGCAAATATGGCAAAAATAATGACAAATACAGTGTGTCAGAGTGAGACACAATAAGGCATCAGAAGTTCAGGGCTAGTGTCAGGATTACAGAAACAGAATCCAGAAATAGTGACCCTCAGCACCAAGCTCTCAACACCATGCTATGAGAAGGCAGTTGCCAGTATGCTAAATGAGAACAAGAGAGGGTCAGTGTTTTTGGGGTGCAGCTTCATAAGGTCTTGGTTTTGCCAGAAAGACAGCTTATGTTTCCAAGTACTCTTTCTCCCTTGACCTTCGTTTCCCCCTTCCCCCCTCCCTTGCACCAGTGTGAATTTGTGGGGCTTGTGCTGTACACCATATCACTGAAATGATCTGGGCTAAAAATATATCCCTTAAGTCTTTACAAGGTTATTTTTAACTCAGATCATTTCAGCAATTGAGTTCACAGCACGCCTGACAAGCACTTACACTGCCATAGCAGGAGGGGATGTAAGTTTGGCAGCATCAGCCTGCAGTTCAGGGGGAGGACTTCCCTTTAACCACCTCAGACAGAGCCTGAGGAAACTGCATCCTGATATATCCTCCTGTCCAGAGGGCTGAGAACAGCAGAAAAATCATATATTTGCACGCCTGCTGGTAAAGGTTATTTTGGCCTGTGGCACTGGTATTTCACCCTGCAGTCTGTTGCCTCCTGCCTGAGACACAACTGAGCACCTTGCCACACTGGCAGCTGAGTGAATCGGAATAAGTTTCTGTTACACACCCGCAAAAGACCCACAGATACTGTGTCAGAGATCTCCAGAAGCCCCACGTCGAAGAGTGGCAGCCACATGTGTGTCTGGGGAGCAGATTTGCCCCACTGCATGGCAAAGGCAAAGCCTGGAGGACCCCCTCAGGTAAGGAAGGGATGAGGGATGAATCTGCAGGGAGGAAACTAGAATCATACTAGAGTCAAACTAGAGTCATAGAATCATAGAATGGTTTGGGTTGGAATGGACCTTAAAGCTCATCTAGTTCCAGCCCTTTTCCACGGGCAGAGACACCTTCCATTAGATCAGAGCCCTATCCAGCCTGGCCTTGAACACTTCCCCCCTCTTCCCTGCCTTGCTCAGCCCTATGAAAGCAAAGGACATACTGTCTGTGCAAAGCCTTCCCAGACACAACACCTACCTTTCTCATTTTTCAGTAAGGCAGATACAGGATTTGAGGAGTCAGACAGTCATAAGCCTTATCTGCACAGGAAAGCTTCTACCATATACACTGGCGTAACTCAGCTCACGTAGGGAGAAATACAGCCTTAATCTGACAGAGGTGCCTGTTTTTCAGCAATCACTGTGGCTGAAAAAAGCCAGTCTCAAACTTCTCAAGTACCTGTTTCTGACACAGAAAGAAGCATTTTGGGAATGAAGCATTAAGCTCTAGCAGTGAATGTGCCTCCTTTCAGGACCCCTCAGGGGGAGGAGTGGGGTGAATGTCTCCTTCCCCTGCCATGAGGTCTGCAGCTTCTCTCCTGAAAAGTCTTCCCTGCAGAGATAGGGTTTGATGAACTGGAGATGTCTGTCTTGCAGAACAAGCATGAGAGAAGTGATGACAGTACTAGCTCCTCCCATACTGCCCCACGGATTTGAGGTAACCATTCCCATAAGCAAGAGCTAATCCTTTCTCCCTGCCCCATCTGTTTTATTTAACCATTGAGGACAGCTGGAGGCAAAAGGCTACCGAATATTCATGTGATGTGTGATCTATGGTGTAGTTCTGGTCTGTCTGGAAAGGACATGAACTTATGCTCTGGAGAATACATCATGAATGCATCTCATTACCAGCCAAGCACACATGCATGTCAGACCAGCCTTACTTTTTTTAAGGCCACAATAACATTCAATAATGCTAAAGATAATATGAATGTGTCTGCATGTACTGAAGTAATAAAATCTTTCAGTTAGGAGTATCTTTAGTACCTGTTCTAAAGGGAAGTGTCCAAAGAGGCCAATCCACCAAACTATGTTTTCCTACCCCTAAGTTCATTTATTGTTCAAAGAAGATAATCTAAAAAAACCTGGAGTGGATCCCTAGGTGTGGGTCTTAACCTTAAAGCAGAACGGACAAGTTTAGGTTCACCTGGGCAAATCTGCCACTTTTTTTGTCATTGTTCAATGGAAGGAAATAGGTAACTGAATTTTCATTTTCAGCCTCTCCTTACAGGCACTAGTTATTTTGGCTCTCACATTTCATAAAAGAAGATAAGATTAGATGGGCAGCTCATAAGCAACTCTTCTTTAAATGAACTGAAAAAAAGCTCAAGAATAGTTTTTAATAGGATTGGACCCAAGTTACTAATAGAAAATTCTCTCTAATCTGTAGTTTTTAGTTTCACTCAAAGCCATCTCTCTGCAATTTGCCATTTAGATGAATCTCAGTTTGCACCTTCCAGACAACATAACCTGAGCCGATTAGTTTATCTGTGTCTATGTGAGTACATCAATAGCATCAGGATGATGCTGAAAAGGGAACATTGTTTGGACTGGGAAAGGAGAAGTAAGTTATCAGGGTAGGTTTAAAATAAACTCCCTCAAAGGAGCAAACTGAGAGGCAAAGAGGGTGAGAAAATACCTGAATCCCAGCATGAGAATCTGGGCAGCAAAACCCAGGAGAGGCTGCTACCACAGTCTGAGCCTTCTCATTCTCCTTGTCACCCACCCATCAATGCAGGTTGTGCACAGACTGTCCAGGAAGCATGTGGGCTCACAAAAAAAATCTGGCCTCGGCCCATTCGTTTAATTCCCTAGACAGGAATCTCACAATGCTTGTTCCAAATGGAGCTCAGCAGCACGCTGGTCCCCTGGCTCAAGAAGCAACACATCCCAAGATGTCAGAAGCAACACATCCCAAGATGTCAGCCCTGAGTAAACAAACCTTTTCTTGTCACACTGAGTCTTCTCTCCATCCCAGTGAGGCATCCTTCTTCTCATCTCTCTCTCTTTACCCTTCTTACCCTCACAAATCATTCTCACTGGAGGACTTCTAACTCTCTGTTTCAGGAGGGATTTATGTGGTTTATTTTTTCACTTGGCATCTTATCTGGCAATGAGGCTGCTTCTTGTCTGGTTGTGATAAATTTTAATTACCAGCAGAAGCCCCAGCTAGAAGTGGCAGCAGCTGTGGTTCAGTGATACTTATAGCCAGTCCTGTCCATCATCGTGTCAGTCTTGCAGATCTTTCAGGTGTATCGTAAATGCTAGAAAAGAAACAATATTTTTCTACTTCTCTCTGTCTCCTCCATTTCTCATCCCAGATGAGAATTTTGTGATCTTTAGCAATGGCAGTGTGCAGAGTTCTCATCCTTTTCCTCTGAGATGTCATCAGATGTCTGGGTGAAGAGGAATAATCAGCCTCTAACTGCCATCGATCCCCCCGTGCCAGAACATAGGAGTGAAACACAACAGAAAGACGCAAAAAAAGTAAGATTTCCATTTCAAAGATTCAAAGAGAATTCTGGGTCTGAAATCAGGACATACAATCTGCCAGTGCAGAGTGGCTGATATCACATGCAACAGATTCAATCTTCAATCTTGCAGCTCCAGGGAAAGCAACCTGCAGCCTGTGGGAATATATTGTGAATATATTTCAGATTTCTAAACACTCTGTGGAAAGAGTGGAATCTCAGATTAGGTCTGGGACCAGTCTGAGCTCCTGGGTCCCAGAGATGAGCTTAAGATTCCTCTAACTCAGGCATACATCTCATCTGTACGTGTCTCTATATAGCTGGTTTCCTTCAGACAAGGAAAGTTATGAAGACAGGCAGGAGGAGGTAAGGACTTCTGATGACACATGCTACCTTCAAGGCAGTCAGTGCTGTTAGAGCCCAGCCATCTCTAGCATCTTTCTTCAGTTCTAATCTTAGTGAAAACAGGAGCTGTCACAGCAGCCCTAAAAAAAATTTGACTAGAAGTACCAAAATGCATGTTGCAGGAACAGATGTCAAGTCTCCTCTTAGACTCTTTCTAACATTTTTGTAGGAGAGTGAGCTTTTTGCCTGAGTGTAAACCACTGCTGGCATGTCTCTTGAAGTCTTGGAATAAGTTAGCCACAAGAACAACTCCGAGAAGTGCAACATCGCTCCACAGAGTGGTACCCAGGTCAACACTGATCCCTACACAGATGAACAAACATAGGATGAGTCTGTGTCTGAACTCAGCTGCAAGGCTATTGCATAGCTATGAGGGGGATGAAGAGAAAGGAGCTCTGACTATAACACAGGACAGAATAGTACGAGCAATGTGGACTTGAAAGGAGGGTTGCTTGTTTGTTTTTAGGAGAAAGGACAGGAAAATTCTACTTTACATGAAGTATGTAAAAATACAAAACGTTTATCTGGAAAGCAACTCTGGAAAGAGTTTGCTTTAGGGAAACATTTTTCTCAAGGCTTTCGGTGGTCTGGTCTTGATTTTCTCCTTCTGAGAGGTCCCTCGTGAACCACTGCCACCTTGGCAGTCAGGGTCAAGCACTGTGCAAAGGGAAATGTGAGGATATTCCAGCTCAGCAGCGATGAGCAGCTTTCATCCATAAGTCAGCAAATACAGTGCAGTGATTTCAAAACTACAGACTCAGATCTGCCAAATTTAAAGGCTCATAAAAGAAAGATTTGGGAATTGGTGGAGGTAGGAGATACCATGTAGCCAGAAACTAGTAAAGGGACAAATGCTTTTCAAAGGAAGGCACACTATGTTCAACTTGTCCCCTATACTGTAAAAAAAATGGTTCATGTACTCCCTGCCTTGCTTGCTGAAAGTAGAGGGGAAACTATGGCTGTTTTTTCTTCTTTCAGTGGATCAAGCTACCCATGTCTATATGTAAAAGGGCCTGGACAATTAGCACAGTGGCTGGAGCAAGGCTTTTCTCAAAGAAAAGTTGCTGCCTGTTTGGATCAGAAGCTTGCTCAGGGTCCCTCCAAGCAACCTCAGGACTGCCTAGAGCTCCTGAACATAACAGCAAATGGTTATCACAAGTAAAAGCCTACCCTAATAGTGCTGGGCAACAGGGACCACTGGATGGTGGCTGGAGTTAGGTGGTGTGGTTCAAGAGCATTGCAAGTGTCTCCGCTGCCTCACTCAGTGCCAGGCAGCAGAGAGCAGCAGACATGCAGGTGAGGAGCTGTGTCCTTCACAACAGAATTATAGAAACATCTGCAGAATACACTACCTACTTTCTGTTTCAGAGAATGACTACAATGAAATTGAATGAGGTAATCGTTATTTTAATCTCCCCTCGGAGACGTCCCTCCCTTTGCTATTGACGCATTTCTGCTAATAAAACAGGTGCGATGCTACTGTTACGTAGTATTGTTTTTCATGAAAGACAGTCAGTACCAATGCCACCTTTCTCCACATCTCCCAAAAGGCATCTCTTCTCAGCAGAGTAGCTTCATGAAGTCTCGGTTTAACCTGATGAGGTGGGACAGCTGCTGCTGGGCCCAAAGTGGAGGAAGCAGTCTCCTGTTTGCCTCTGTGAAATTTGTTAGTAAGATGTCCTAACCAACAGTCCAGGCTGGAAAGGCCCTTATATAGGAAGGGTATGCCAGCCACCTCATGCTAGCCTTTGGCTGGTGTTGAAAACTTTGAAGGCTGGATTTATGGCAAGTTTTTCTTCTCGTCGTGCCATGGTTTGTAGCTCTCTAGAGAGCCTGACCTGTACTTGCTAAGCACTGTCTGATAAGGTTAGCAAACTCAGCAAATATCACTGTGAAAAGTACAAGTTAGATCCTGAATCTTCCTTTTAGTAACGACAATAGTTGGCAATTGCCTAGTGCCTGTACGTTCCCAGCACCTCACAGGCCAATTCATTACAGCAGCATTACCTCAAACCTTCATGGTTAGGAGCCTCTGCTGAGAGGGCAGTGTATGGGCTTTCATGCATGTGTAGCCACTGCTGCATACACCACAGAATCGGCCCAGGGGTAAGTCAGGGTTTTATCTGTCAGGAGAGCACTCAGATCACCAGGCAGAGTTCCCCTCTGCCCCAGGGAATCTTGAAACCCTTGCTGCATGTTGGCGTGGCTTTAACAGGCCGTGCCCTAAGCACCAGATTAAAAATTACCTCTTTCAGACAGACCAAAGGGTTTGAAGCCCACACCCCCTGCAAACAGAACGGGGCCCAGACCATCCGCTTCCTGAGCAAGTGTCTTATCATGTCTGTCAAAGTCTGCCAAGAATGGTTTGATCTAATACAGTCATTACCAAAACAGGCAGGGAGCTGCAGCACCTGGCTCTGCTGCGCAGTGTGCCTTGGCAGGGGCAGCACATATGTAATCTCAGCCCTACCCTATGGAGACATGAGCAGCTCTTGGTTCTGCTGTGCACTGTGCAGGAAGGCATCTGGCTGTTCAGCCATGACCTGCTGCTCAGGGAAGGAGGCGGCAGACCATTTCAAATGTAAATCAATTATTTTATGTGCATGTATAGTGTTTCAGGAGTCCTCGACTGAGGTGATTGCAGAGACCTCCAGCAACAAACACACAGGTGTCATAGTTTCCTTTGCTGTAAGATGCCTGATCCTATTTGCTTGTGTTCATTGTGCTGAAGAGAAGAGTGGAGAGATGAGGTTGTGGTACAAGGGGAATGTAACAAGGAAATACCTAGTTTCTAATGCCAGCTTGGTCTGGGCAGCAGCCCACCCATGGCCAGATCAGCTGGGACTATCCCAGTCTTTTGCAGAAGCAGGATGGCACTGGTTGAATTTTAGTGTCAAGTAGGCAGATGCCTAGTGAAGTGATCAGCAGAGTCAAGCAATGGTTGCAAGGATTGTTTCCAGGCTGAAG
This sequence comes from Pezoporus wallicus, assembly GCF_028554395.1. Classification (NCBI taxonomy): domain Eukaryota; kingdom Metazoa; phylum Chordata; class Aves; order Psittaciformes; family Psittacidae; genus Pezoporus; species Pezoporus wallicus. Next base: position 3,471,676 of record NW_026638360.1, on the reverse strand, counting down.
ATGTGACTGCAGTGTTTAATTTCTGCGTCAGTCCTGTAGCTGATCAGTAACTTGCCCTCAACATTCAGGACAGAATTTTAGTCCAGGGTTTCACAAGCTTCACATTGACACTCGGTCTTCCATGGCACACTGGTTCTCCACAACAGAAGTGTCTGAGGATAGCTACACTGCAATGCTGAGTAGCCCAAGGAAACCTGTAGTAAGGGATATGGGCCCCACAGTCACAACTTCTTATGGTGGCATCAAACTGGATGCATTCTTTTGGTGCTGTGCTCACACCAAAGGGATTCATCAGCCCAGTCACAGCTCTGCATGAACATGCACAAACACCAGATATCTGCATTGCACCTCTGTGAGAAGTAGTAGCTATCTGGATTTTGTGTGGTACAGGGTATTTCAGGCACTTAACTGAGATGACCTGTTGCCACAAAACTCATCCTAAGCAAGCCCTAACAAAGTCCAGCACCCACAAAGGACTGATTCCTTCTCAGTGAACTATGTTTTTGATGGAATTCCAGTTTGGTGTCTGAAGATTTTTAAAACTTTGATATTATCCAGCATGATTATAAGGGTGTCTTAAAGACACTTTGCTAGTGAGACAACAGATTTCACATCTCAGTCACATGCATTCCCTGTTTGTTCAGCTTACCCTTCCTGCCTGCAGTTACAGGGTTGTACCCTAACAATTGCCTGAGTCTCAGTAACCTGCGCAGGCTAAGCAGTCAGCCTACAGTTTCCCTAGACTAAGTCAACAACATGAGAGGAAGGAGAAGTTCAGAGATGTTGAAAGCAATAGGAATAGAACAACTGAAATGAGACTTAGTGTCAGAAGACAGAATATTCAAGAAGGAAGGCCCAGAAGGTACTCGAATGATGAGGTGACTCCTGTTGCAGTGAGAAGATACAAGGCTGGGGTAAGAGGTAAAAAGGTGAAATAAAAGACTGCTAATACCAGTGAGACATGAGGCTACAGAGGGAGGAAGATGTATGACATACAGTAAAAAGAGATTATGATAATCAATATTACTAGATTTTTAAGCTACATGACAACATTTGTTTGCAAACAGTGAAGGTAAAAGAGTAGAAGGGCTAGGTGGAGAGGCAAAAATCGAGGCCAGTTGCCTACACCCAAGGCAGAGAGGCTGAGAGAGCGGGGAAAAGAGATAAGGCTCATTAAGGAGCCCGATCTATTCAAGGAGAAATGGCCTTGGCCTTTCCTGTAAAAGGGCCATGCGTGTGTAATTGCCTCATTACCAGCCAAACACAGCTCCTTGCTCACAGGCCAAGCAGTCAACATGGAAATAATTTGCAGGCAACAGGAAAAAGATTGTGGATAAAGTTGATATCTGGCTTGATGTGATCATACCCAGCCACACAAGTGCAGAAACAATGAAAGCACAGAGGCTGTGCCCACACAAGCAGTGTGGCAGCCTGTCTCTGGAGCAGCTCCTTGCAAGAGGGGTTTTCCTGCCACCTGAAACAGTGCAACTTCAAAACCTCATTCGTTCTGGGTTTTAAGCCCAGCCATACCACATGTGGCTCTCCCTTCTGAGACTCTGGTGTGCACTAGTGTCTCCATTCAGGACTTTGCTGTGATGAGGGCAAGACATGTCTTTTTAGAGAAGGCTAAGATCACAGAATCACAGAATGCCAGAGCTTCAAGAAAAAAAAAGAAAACTACAGAAAGAGTCAAAAGCTGATTTTTCTGTGTGGCTACTGTAGGTGGCAAAGTATTTCAAATCATCCAACTACTACCCAGTGGTACCCCGTACACTGCAAACTGGAGCTAAGCCATCAATAACCTTAAGCACTGAGATACAAAGATGTGACTAGTTTAAAAAATGCTCTGCAATTACTAAGTTTGACTATACTTGAAGACTATATTAATGCGTCTCCTCCCTTTATGAAGTCCTGGGAACTCAGAGTCATCCTATTTTCTTAGAGTTAACATGTCCAGTTTAAAAACTACTGGCTGTATTTGCCTGGAACAGTTAAAAAAAAAAACAAAACAAACAACTTTTTTCTTTTCTGCTCATTATGATGAGCATTTGACCTTAAAAGAACAATGCTGATCTTGCAGAGCTCTTTCCTTGCTCCAGGTGAATACCAGTGACACATTTGCAGTCTTTTTCCTTCAAGTTTACAATACCTCTAAGGGGTTTTGGGGAAATACTTTGTGCCTCTAAAACATGAGTGCTGCTGGTGAGCTACAATTCTGCAGCAGATTTCCTGATTATGAAAATTTGGCTTGGGATGCTGAAAACAAGGTTCCTTACTCTGAAATGCCCTGTTAAATACAGCCCTTGGTTCTTCTCTCAAAGAAGATCACAATGAAGGAGGCCAGTGGGCATTTCAGTAGCAGCAGGATTTCAGCGTCATCTGAGAGCCAATGCACCATTACTAAATAACTAAAGACCCCCACTCTCTTTCAAGCAGCACCACTCTTCATTTCTCCAAAATTAAATTAGATTAACACCTACACAGCTTTTAACTTAGTTCAGGAAGACCTCTGGCTTTTCTGGTGCGTCAGTCAGGACCTATGGTCCTTCTCTCCAACTGATTGGAGCCCTCTAGCAACAATGGTGTATGAAAACTTGGTTGATACAACCAGATATGAGCTACTGCAGATATCTAAATTACAGATAATTGATGTGAAAGGCATGTGGGGAAAAGAAAGGGGTTATTTCTCAGAAATTATCCATTGAATAGGTAAGTTGATGAGTTTGTGTTGTTTTAGGAATCCACAGACACACCAGATGTAGAATAGTTCCTTCGGAGCCAAGGCCTGATATGTACCTTGATAGAGTGATGCTGATGTCCTAATCTACAGCTGACTGCAGCTGTTACAAGGATGGCGGTCTGGCTGCACTGGAGTGTCTTTCTTCCCAAGCATCTTACACAGCTTATATATCCAGTATCTGAGATTTGTCCTTGAGATACTCACACTACTAGCAAATGCCTCCATGGGTGGAGGGGTGAGATAATAGAGAATAATAGATAATGGAGAAGAGCAGTGGGGCCACCATAAGACATAGCTGCTTTCCTAGTGCACAGTTTGCACCAGCTGCTTTTTCAGAGCTCTGTTCCTGGCCAGAGTTTTCCCCAGGATCCTTCTCAGCTTCCTGATGTTTCCCTCTCAGACATCTGTTTTTCTTAATGGTCTGGGAACTATACACAGCCTGTCAAGTTTCCCCAGATTAATCAGTGCCTCTCTGTATGTACTTCCAGGCCTCGTTCTTAAGAGCTCTTGCTGCTCTAGAAGGATGAGAGGTGAGCTAATGAAGGAACAGCTGACAACGTCCCAGGCTGCCCACACAGAGAGGGGAAATAGTGCAGTCTGTGGGGCAAGTGCACCTGATCTCATGTCTCCAACAAAGGCACAGGGGAGAGAGATGGCCAGGAAGGCTGGGCACATGTGTGGATTCTTTCAGTGGGGAATAAAATGCATGAACCATGGTTATCTGATATAGACCTTTGAGATAAGCAGCTTCCTGTTGATTGTGTCCTGCAGAACATCATTATTTTAAACCATCTGAATCATAGTGTTGCTTTAAGTGACTTGCAAAGCCCTTTAGCTGTAGACACAATGCAAGGCTGCACCCTGTCTTACCTGCACACATGGAGCCACTTGGGTAGCTGCTCTGAAGGAAACGGGTTGAGTGAATGAAATAGCCCCTTAGCAGGAAAGGTGGCAGCGTGATGAATCAACTTTCAACTCCTATTCAGTTTAGCTTCTCCCTTACTTCCCTCATGTGGGGTGAGGGAAGGAGCCCTGGTTTTAGCAGAGGTTGGAAGTAAGATGAACTTCAGCAGGAGGAGGCTCAAACACAAGACGCTTCAGGCGGGATGAAGAAGGGACCACTCTTGGACTGACTGAGTGGTTAAAGAGGATGAACTTTAAGCAGGTGCATACGCAGTATGTGTTAATTATCTAATCTGAAGCTATTCAGAAGGTCAAATTAGAAACTGAAGTCATGGATCTGTCAAAGAAGGGACACAGAGAATGTGAGAAGTAGGGACAATTCAAAACACTTCTGATAAATACTGTAAGTAGATTGTGATAACCTCTCCATTTAAGCTCAACACTAGAGACAGTCTCGTAGCAGCACAGGGATTCAACTTCTCTTAATTTATCATGCTAGAAATAGAAAATCAGAAGGGTAGATGAGCCTTCACAGAGATCCTAACTGCTGCAACTTCCAGGACTTGTCAGGACTGTGCTATCTTTGATAACACATTGCTATTAAATTAGGTCTACGCTGGATACCAGCAGGTTGGAGAATGAGGTTCATATTTATCTGAGCCAGGAATTTAGTCTAATTTCTGGAAATTAGATAAATTCCTGGAAATTAGATAATTAGAGGAAAGTGATAGTAAACACTCAGCTAGCAGCCAGCTTGAGGTGTGAATGCTAAGCTGTATCCACAGAGTTCTTTTTAGCTGGGCCCTGGAAGGCTCAACAGCCCCGCAGCACTAAGGATCCTGGTCTGCAAAGCTGCTTTCTCAGCAGCTGCCCTCCCTTTGGCTCCATCTGAGGGCTCTAGTTTTCTTTTTTCTGTGATCTGAGAAAGATAATTATCTCTGTTTCTGAACAAACCTGTTTGTGAAATTCTCCCAAAAACCCTGTAGAAGAGAACCCCAATGTTTGTAACAGCTTTGGAATACCCTGCCTAGTTTAATGCTCTATTTCTTTTTCCTGATGGCTGACTGAAACTTGTTTACAAGTTCTTTTTGTGGCAAGAAGTGGGACTAAGTTCCTCCAACCTCAGGCACAGTTTCTCCAGATCAAAGCTGGGCTACCGGAACCAGGTGTCCAGGAAGCACGGGCTCAGTGTCTGCATCTCACTTGCTCAGTGAGCAAATCAGCCCTAGGAAGTTCTGTTCAGAATGTCACTGAATTCATAGACCTTAAAATGAAAGGTGTTGAGAAGAAGAATTACAACAAATGATACAGCAATTTTTGAGTTGCAGAGCGAGGCAGAAGAAATAAAGTATGAAGGTTTCATTACTTAGCAGCTTTTCTTTCCCATGGGCTACAAAACGAAAAGGCTTCCAGCTTTCACCATTGAGAATATACGAACTAAACCGGTGCCCACTGCAAAGGGACACTGAAGAGCTGCTGTAGATGATGCAGGCTTCAGTTTGCTGGATCAGAGTGTGAAGTTGCTGCAGGGGATGGACCCTGTGAGACTGGACCTTGAGCATCATATTCCTGAGCAAGGCCTGTCATGGAGACCATAGGTGGTGGGTCACCCACACTAGGCGCCTGCGGTCAGAACTGGAATAGTACGAGATACCGGTGCCAAGGGCAGGAGATTGGGATGAGAGGGCAGAGTCAAAGAACATGAGTCCTGTGCATAGTGCAAAGGAGAAGAAGAGGGGATGAGAAGAAACCCCCAGGTGGCGGCAGGCAAAGGCTTCTTGACCTGTACAGAGCAGGACTTGGTACATGAGTCCTGGTATGAGAGGAAAAGACAGCTTTGCATTGATGAAAGAGAATGTGTGAGGACTGTCTCCTTTTTGTATGGGTGACTTGTCGAACTTGTTACCTTTCTGTCTCCTGTCACCTCATGCTGCAGTGCATTCAGCAATCCATTCCTTTTATTCCACTCTGTCCTCTTTACAGACACCTGCTGCCTAGAGAACCAGTGTGCATGCCTGTACTTGTCCACATGGACAAGTCTCTTAACTGGGAATGAATACCTTGAATCTGGGAATGAACACACTGGATTTTCACGGAGGGACAGCATTGACAACTCTGTGCACTCTGTAAAGACTAAGTGGGAAGCCAAATTATACTATGCACGTTTCACAAGTTAAATACATGCTTGCTGCAGGGCCCAAGGGGTGAAATTCCTCAGAAACCTGGCACACAAGCTCAAGTGTGTGTATATGAAAACAGGACCTGTTTCATCTGGACTTACATGAGAGGAACATGGCACTCAACAGAAAGATATTTCAAGATGATTGACTTGAATAACCCATGACTGCTGTTGCAGTACAAAGTTTTAAAGGATAAAGAATCCCATTCTTAAAACTGGAAGAACACACACACACAAAATTGGTTTTGTGTTTCACACAGGCAATAAAAGAACAGTTCCCAGACTCTTGCAGATGTGATGCCAGTTTATTTTGATCTAAGCTTCCCAGAGGCAAAAATCTGAGGGGCTCGAACAACATATCATAGCAGGAAGGAATCATAAATGCTTTTGGGACCTGATGCTGAATAGCCACTAGTTTCTGCTAGCAGCCCCACACATGGAAGAACTGCAGAAAAAGTATGGTCTTGCCCCCCTGGTGGCCCTATCAGTACTAACACTTGAATGCAACAGATTACTCCTGCCATTATCTTTTTCATGCTCTGTCCAGCCTACTTTTTAACATCTCATGGGAAAGAGATTTCCATTATATGTGGTTTCCACTATACTATTCCAGTCCCTGCCAGACCTCACTGCCAGAAATCCTTCCTGCTATGCAGTGAGATATGCATCTTCCCTTTAATTTGATCCCATTATTCCCAGACATGCTGCTTTTGCAATGCACTAATTCTGTTTCCTCTGTGTTAAAAGTTTTAGACTACTGTCCTCTGTCTCACCCCAAAGCCACACTGACTTGTTAACTCCATTCTTCTGAGTCAGCTTTCCCTCTCGTTTGCATTTTTGCATCTCCATCTTTTAGGTACCCAAGCTCCCAAACTGCACATGTTGATGCTGTGGTCTATGTAAGCAATAAATTTCTTGCCTTTAGAAGCAGCATGTAGCTTGGTTCAGTGATGGAGCATGAGAAAAATGTATTCTATTTTGTGAAGTATCACTCCATGCCATAGCTACCAGCTTGTACAAAAGCACAACCTGAGCTGTGGTCCAATCATGCTGAGAATATGCATTTGAGAAGTCTGAGATGAACAGTGGCTTTGTTGAATCTGGTAGTGGTGAATCAATATCCTTTGCAGATTGGCTGCTAGACATCCACACTGACCAAAACACTGTGTGCATCTTGTTACAAAGGGTAAACAGGTTTATTTGCACTAGGACACTTGTATGCAAAAACCAGTTTAATGCCCTGCTGTGTGGGTTTAGGGTTCTTTAAAAAAAAAACCAAACCTTAATGCTGAAGAACAAAAGAAATAGAGAATGCATTTATACCACCTGCCAGTCTGGCAAGTGAAGTCTGGGTCTATGCTTGGAGAAGACTTCCAGAAACACCTTTAGCAAGTGATGTGCTCATATCTGACTAAAATTTGATCCGATGTCTTTTTTTTCTTTCTAACAAGTGAAAGCTTCATTTGGCACTAATGCGGTAGATTAGCTTCATCCTTGTCAGTGCATTAGCAGGACCCATATACCGGTGATAAGATACCATAAAGATATGTCTCAGCCTTGATGTTAATGTAAAAGTGTTTCTGGCATAAGACTCACAGCTGGATACATTGTGGCTTAGATGAAGTGCGACTTAAATCTGTGCGTATGTGAGACTCTGTAAGAGTAAAGTGCCCTATGCCTCTGACAATAACTCAGTGTGACACAACTGTGCAGTGAATGTGTAATAACAGATTCTCCTTACACAGTACATCTCCTTTCTCTAGACCAAATTCATCCTTACATATGCCATGCTGCAAACTGCTAAAGGTGTATAATTGTGTAAGTCACCAAGACAAGTTGTGTCTCTGCAGTATTACAGCACCTACAGGCAGCAAGAAGGCTTCACCAGTAAAATAGACAGGTCCTCTAAACAGGTTCTCTGGCTGCTGGGTACAAATCCCAAACTCAGGCTGTAGGTTTGGTGTTTTAGGAGAGTGAGGGAGAGGAGAAGTTCAGAAGATTCATCCCTCTCTAGTGATGCAGGAGAAGCTTTAATTCTTCAAACCACCTTGCACTAGGTACAAGAAAGGGTCACAGCACAGCCCATGGGGCTTGGTTTTGTTCCTTTCTGTCCTTCAAGAGGGAGGCCTCATCCGGTTATTGGGATGTGGAAGTCTCACAAACCTGATACTTTCCAGGATCTTCTTCTGGAGACATGCTACTACTGTCAGTTAGGTCCTAAACCTGCCCAGACCTGAGGAGTAAAATGGGGTCATATGGTACCTCTCCTAGTATAGTTACATACTCGTCCCTTTATCTACACAGACACTCTGCACAAATGTGTCATTTTGATGAGTTTGGAAGGAAACCATGAAAACAAGTGTTTTATGGTTAACAAGGTTAAAATGCTTTGTTAAGCAAAAAGAAAAAAAAAAGAGCAGAAAAGGAATGTTTTAACTTTTGGAATGAAAGCCAAGCAGCAGAGCTCCCTGAGAAAGGGAAATTGTTTTCTGGCAGGGCTAACCATGGCATAACACCTGTACTTTATCTTGGCTGTGGAGCTGCAAGGGTGGGCAGAGACCTCGCTCAGCTGAGCTCACCTCTGTGGTTTACTGTCCTGCTGCTCTGAGGACCATTATGGTTACAGATTTCAGCCTCCTGGTCTGCACAGTACCAAGTACTTGTTCCTCTGTCCTGTCCACTTCAATCCTCTTGTGTGACAGGTCACGTATCCTTAGTGCAGTTTTCCAAGGGACATTGTAAGTACCTATGCTGAAAGAAAGATGCCCTGTAGTTTGGGTGAGGTCACCATTCCCCATGGCTCCTGGAAGGATGCAGCAATGCAAATCCTAGATCTGGAAATGTGCTCAGTTGTGATGTCTGGCTGACCACAGTACAACGGGGGAAATGGCTTCTGACCTCGCCTGTTGAAGGGAGAGATGTGTAGAAACCCCTGGAGATTTCTGCAGCCTCCTACTGATACAGGGAACAGAGGACTCTGATGTTCACTGGAGGAGTGGGGCAGGACCCAGGGCCTCTTTGTGGTATCCTCACTTGACACAAGAGAGGCTATTACTGAAAAGAGCAGTGGCCCCATCACTCCCCAGATGTCCCACATGAGAAGACTGTGGTGTAGGGAGAGGACAGGTCTTAGAGACATGTCCAGTAGGTTGTCCAGAAGAGAAGTGGTGAGGTGAGCAGAGAACTGCTGTCAGCCCTAGAAAAGCTTTCCTTCTGAGCTGATGCAGCAACTGGCAAAATGAAGATCTAGCAGGACCTAGCTGCAGAAAAGAGACATGGAATGGAGATGTCACAGAAAGAATCTATTGGTAGACACAGAAAATATGGAAGCCTTCCGAAAGTAAACCTGGTTGTTGCACCTTTGCAGCTTAGGCAAGCCATCACACCATAGGGAGCCACCAAAGACCAGTCTTGGACTGCTTCCATTTGCTGTGTGAGTGAAGTTCAAATGTCTCCATACTTCCAAGCTCCTACAGAGAGGCTGGGAAGATGAATGGCATGACCACTGTTGGATATGGGCTTCAGAAAGCCACAGGCAATTTCAGTGGATGCCTTAACTCACAATATCTGCAGCAAGGTTTGATACCGCTATGGGAACTAGACAGATTGGACCAAATCTGAAGACGTAAACAAACTGATACATTCATTTCTGATCCATTTGGTACTGCAAACGCAAAGAATGTTTGTTGGCTGCCTTTTTGCAAGTGGCTTAGCTTTCATCAGTGCCAGCTTTACACACTTTTTATACAAACTCCTCTGTCCTGAACAGACAGAACTTAATGATTTCAAGTTCCTTTCATCAGTCATAACACTGGAAAGAAAACTGATTCTCAAATCTATCTTGCATCAAGACGCTGGGTCTTCACAAAAAAAAAAAACAAACCAAAAAACCACACCAAGAAAACAACCCATGAAGATCTGCAGACTCACAAAATTACATGAACTGCAAGAATGGGGTTTTGTTGCCACTTACTTCCTCTTTGGGATCTTAAATGGTTACAGTTACTGCTTTCAATGTTTCAATGCTTTCAATGTTTTCAATTTCTGCTATCACGTTCCTGAAAGCAGAATGCCTAAGACTGTAGGTACTGGCCCTAACAAACAGCAACACCACGCTACCCTCTCTGAGAAAGTGATCCCAAATATCTTGCTTCTGTGGGGTTTTCAAAAATAGGGTCTTCCTGCCAGAGACGTGATGGAAATCAGCTGGCTAGGTCAGCCTGCTGACCTTTTTTCATAATGCTAATCCTAATGTGTCCCACTAGAGCAAAGAGCTTGCCAGTTATGCCTGCAGGGAAGCACACTGATGAAGCAAACAGGGAAATAACAGAACTCTCATTCCTGCTGCACAGGCCAGTTATGCCTGCAGGGAAGCCTGCAGGGAAGCACACTGATGAAGCAAACAGGGAAATAACAGAACTCTTCATTCCTGCTGCACAGGACCATAGCATCTGTTTTAAAGCAAAAGAGTGTAGCGAGTCTCCAGGTCCTGCTCACACTGCCTGTGAAAAGCTGTTAGGAAGAAATGGAGAACTGGCAGGTGGGAACTCTTGGATCTATTTTGGTCTAATATCTTCTTACCTTTGGGACACTAACCACCTTTTTGGAGGCTTGGGGCAGGAAGGGAAGACCAAGTACACTACTTAAAAAATGTCTCAGGAGTTGAGATGTTTTAAAAATAAGAAACAGCTGCAACAATCTACAGAGGATCAGAAAACAAGGTAACATGGGGAAAGAGTAGGAAATAGAGGAAAGGGAACAGGATCAAGAAGAGGACACTCAGGTTAAAGACTTCAGAGAAGTCTTCCATATGTGTCACATGTGTCTCCCGAAAGGAAATTTCTACTCTGAAACATCTCTGAAGAAGATAACAGAAAACACCTGAGGAGTGTATAGAGAGGAAAAGGGATGTGGGAGAGTGTACTCAACACAATAAATACCAGTCTTTGCTCCATATCTTGCTTAATAAGCACAGCAGTTATAACAAATTAAGAGCTCAACTCCCCTTTCCCTCTGAGACATCACCAGCTTCTATATAGCCAAAAAGAAAAAAAAAAACGAGCATTAACACTTACTGATCTACTCTCTGTCAAACCTAGTAGTCCTTACAAACCTATACATTTGTCATGCCACATGTAGTCTGTGCTCAGTTGGTTTGATCACTGCTTGGTCCTTCTCCATACCAAAATCTGTTTAGATAGTTTGTTGAGGACATTTCTTCTAACAAACATGTCTGATCTTTAACACTTGCCTGTGGGGCAGGACAGCACAAATAACAGGGAGTGTGATGTTAGCACCGGAGCGTTAACAGAACTGACCTATGTAATGGAAAGCTTTCAAGAAAAATTATAGTGGTGCCTCAAGCACACTGTTCCCTGGCTTTGTGGCATGTTCCCTGCTGCTGGGGCTGCACTGACACAGAAAAATGCTTTCCTGGGAAGACAATCTAACGTGCTTAGTAAGATGTGTGTTTAGCTGAAATACCACAAGTCCTCTTTTGTCATTTGAGGTTTTCACAATGTCATAATCACCTATCTCCTGTGCCCCTCCTAAAAATACTTTTTTTTTCTTTTGCCACTTCAAAAACTGCTCATGAATCCAGTCTGACATGAGCAAAGCAAGCACCATCTTTCCTATCTTGCATGAATGGGAAAAGAGGTAAGCAGAGGTGAACTGCCTTCAGGGTGCTACACAGGAGAAGACTTGGACTGAAATGCCAGGGAAGCCTGCCTCCTGTCCGCAAGCTGTGTGCCCACAAAGAGACAGAGCTCTGGTTCTCCTCGAGCATGGGACATACAGTATGGAGAAAAAAGCACAGGAAACTCTCTGGGGGTGTACTACTCATTTACCTCTCCAAAGCAGTGGTTCTCAGGTTTCTCATGATTCTACTGAAATGCTCTAATGATAATGAAAGTGATACTGCCCCATCCATGAGGAACTCTGCTCAGGGTCCAAATCACAGCTTCTGCTGTTCCATGGGCTGGGTAGGAATCAGTCCTAAAGAGCCTGCTCATCCTGTACGTTTTGTTCACTTCTCATATGATCCCATTCCTACTGTATTTTTAAAACCTTCTTTCAAAAGGATACCGTTTAAACTGTAACTCTCCCACCTCAAAGACTAAAAAATAAATAGCAGTCCTTCCTCATTCCCCTTTCACAGATGTAATTTCTGCCCACACCATCCCCCTACTTTCCAAATCTGAATACTCTGAGGTGCACTGCAAGGGCTGGGAGACAAAGACATTTATCTAAACCTCAGCAAAGAGATATTCTGAGCTGTCGTTAGTGAGAAATTGCTTTGCAAGGTGGAGCTAATACAGATCGAGGAGCCAGTCACAAGCTAGTGGAAATAAAAGTTTTCTTTACCTCCATGTCCCGCAAAAGAGGTGTCCTTGGGGAAATCTTTCTTCCCCACCCCTTTCCCTCTTATCTGTGGGAAAACTTCAGCCAAGCCAGAAAAATTGTGCCGCGGTGGAAGGCATGTAATATCCAAGCTGCTGCTCAGCTTGAGAACTGACAAAGCCCAGCAAGTGACCCTGCACTACCAACAAGGAGGAAGGGCGGGTTGGTGAGAGGAAGGGAGGGAGGGGAGAGGAGGGGGAGGCAAGGCAATCAGAGTTTAAATTTAGACACAAATCTAAACAGATACTGTCCTTCCCAGAGCTCTGGGCTCATGAGGCAACAAGCAGCAAACTCTGCTGCTGCTCCCAAACTTTGGGACATGTTCACTTTCTCCCTTCCTTTCTCCCCTTTATATTTTCTGTCACCTCATCTTTACTTCCCCCCCCCCATGCCGTTTTGCCTCTATTTCTCTCCATTGCTTGCAGTTACTGCCCCGATGTTTCTGCCTGGATCTCTCCCTTGACCATGCTTCTCTCTCCAAGTCTGCAGGGTCTCTTCCTTTTTGTTTATTTGTAAGGAGACTCTTTTCCCCTCTCACTGCAGCTTCCCTTCTCCCTTCCTTCGCACTTTTAGGTAATTTCAATCAGCAGTGGACTGTCTTTAGAGTGATCAGAGAGACAGAAGAGGAGCAGTGCAAGGGTGATTGTTGTATTTGACCAGAAGGCTTTGGTATCTTAGTTCACAGCTGGGACTCCCAGGGACGACACTACTGTGCCGCTGGGTGTTCTCCTAAACGAGAGATAAGGGCTCCACTGTGAAGAGAACTGCAATAATGTGGGCACAAGCAGAAGGGGGGTTGCCATGCAAGGTGTCACTGCTAGTTGTAAAGCAGGACTAGCTCCTTCCACCCTGAATTCATGCCTCACACTACCAGGTCAGAAAGTGCAGAATGCTCTCTCCCTTCACAGGAAAGGATTGACTTGTGCACTGGAAACGAGAAGCTTCAGTGGTGACAGGAAAAAAAGCCTTAGGAATGTTTTGCTATAGTTTCCACTTCCATTCAGATCAGTGTTGTAAACTGGACATCTCTTTTAACAACTGTTTGCATATGCTCCTCCTCAAGAATTTCAGTCCCCACCTCTTGAGAGCAGGGTGGAGCAGGGTGGTGCAAAGAATTTGGAAACACTTCCTTTGTCTTCTGCTGGCTTCCTTGCCTTGCATGCAGCTGCGAAGTGACACAATGTCATGCCATCATTCTGAGATGATACCTCAAAGGCAAAAGAGGGTTAAAGCATCTTTTCTGAAAAGGGATGCATACTTTTCCTCTGCACTGTTTTGCAAGTCCCTGCTGGCTATGGTGGAAGACACTGCAGAATGGATTTAAATGTGACAATCATGATATCCCAGATTATTGTTACCAATAAATCATCTTGACATAGTTCTTACAGTATAGTTAACTGTTGCTGTACTGCATGCTGTCTGTAGGACTCTTACGGAACTAGTAGATTTTAATCATGATCTAATTAACTCCCAAATTCAATATACAATGGTTACTTGGTCCTTAGCCAAAGAATGGTATGCTGAGTTGCTGCAATCTGGAGATTGGGCAAGAGGACTAAATAATCTTCTGTTGCTGTAACACTGGATTAGTTGAAACCCCTCTGATGTAAGCAACCAGAAGATGCTGCAACTATAGATGTAAGCAAATATATTAAAAATCTAAAAAAAAGTGTAAGAATAAAATTCCTTCTTGATTGGAAATCCTATTGATTTCTTGAAGTACTGACAATGGTACATCAGGAGAGGGGATAGGAATTGAACTGAGAAGCAGCATGAGGTGGGGAGGGCAGGATACTTCGGCTGCGCATGTTTTCCCTGCTGTTGGGTCAGAAGGAGGATTTTATGTTCAGGGATTTCACTGTGGGCATTAGTCACAAGTGTTGTTTTCAAGCTGTCTACCATTTAACAGACTGTCAATATCACATAGTGCAGTGGTTGCTTCATGCCATTCAGGGTCTATTTCAGTAATTTGTTTTGGCTTTCAGGGGTTGTACTCTGTGGAGGAAACTCTTTACTCAGGTCTACAGAAAAGGATGCTGCTAGGCAGAGATGGTATCACTTTACCAGCAGTAATAAAGCAAAGGTAGTTGCACCTGCCCCACCACAATTCTTCACTATTTATTTCTCCTCCCAAGTATCTTGCCACAAGGCAAATCTTTTCTGCCAGCAGGACTCCCAGATGCCATTGCTCAGCGCAAGGTACACAGTACTCTATTAATGCTAAATCTTTCTTCCTGAAGGAACAGGGAGAGAACACAGAGAAATACAGCACATGATTTTCTCCAGACAGGAAGACACAAGGTGTGGATTTGCCCTAGACTTGTTTCTGGACTGAAAACCACCAGAATATCTGAAACAATCAACCTACATGTTTTAACTACAAGAACCTCGTAACAAATGTTATTAAGGAAGGTTATACTGAGGAACCGGGTATGCACGTGCAAGTATGAATGTGAGATATTTTAGAGTATGACTCTCTGCATTTCTCTGTGTGTGTCTGTTTACAGACATTCTTGGATATAGCAGTGTATATAAGACTAATTTGTTTATATGCAAAAAAAGTTTCTACATCTGTCCTCCTCAAGAGGAAAAAAATGCAGTCATCATAAGTGCCATTAAAACAGGCTCTAGGGAGAAACTTTGAGTGAAAAAACATTGCAAACATGGACCCCTGGATTTTGCAGCTTCCCAGGTAGTTATTTTCAAGACATGTGAGGCCAAACCCAGCAAATTTGCTTCAGGCCAGATTATTTGTACTTTTGCTACAAGCAGCACATAGGGGAGAGCTGCAAGGAAATCCTTCATTCTGCATGCCTGCAAAAGAGGTAGCATGACTAGTTCTGCCATGCTTAGAAACACCATGTATAATATTTGGTGACCTCTTGAATTTTGGCTATGAAGTATGGACAATGGGGCCTCCACAGGATGCTAATCCACAGAAAGAAAATGCAGGGACATGACAGTTCTTTAGAGACCACTTAGGAAAGACAGTTTTTGAGGGCATCTGAAACTCTGATATTTGTGTCCGTGCAGCTATCTCATTCAGGTGTGTCTGTGTGGGAGTCCAATGTGGGAAGGTATGTTTGTCAGGGCCACAGATGAGCAAAGAGTGGAGGGAACTGTGGGTCCCCACAAGACAGACTTAAATACTTTGTTAAGGCATGAACTGAGGGTTTAGTAGAGCTCACCTGTCAGTGCCAGTATCCGGGATTGTTCTGTCCACCTCTCTGTCTGGCTTTGCCTGCTGCTATTCACGTAATTTCTCAGAATTCATACTATTAACCAACAGATGTTCCCACATTGGGCTTTTGACCCCCTTAAAATGAGGTCTCAACCCTTCCTGTTCCCACTCAAGCAACTCAATTCTCAACTGAAACAAACATACAGTAACCACAGAAAAAAAACAAAAACATTTTCATTTCAAAGATCAATCAACTCTAAAAGCCAACATCCTGTTTTGGGTTGGGTTTGAACATCAGCTTCTCTGACAATAGCAAGCTGACAGGAAGTGAACATGAGAAGCGTTTTCTAGGGGAAACTCACTGAACTCGCCATTCTGCTAACTGTGTCCTGAAGTATCTGCTCCCATCGACCCTGCCCTCAGCATTAAACTCACACTGTGGACACTAAGCCTCACCCTCCCTCTTCAGGGAGTTATCAGCAGGAAATGAAGTCAGTTGGAATGCTTTGTGCCATCAATATTTCTTGCTCTAATTCTGCAGCTGCAGCAATGAATGTCTGGGAGCACACACATGCTCACGTGCCAGGCACCACGCACCCCAGGGAATGATGTGAGTGGGAAAGCCCCATTAGCAAAGAGGCTTGAATTAAGTGAAAGGACATGGGTGCAAGTGATTCTTGTTAAGCTGTGTTGGACAGGGAGGGTGAGACTGTGTGTGTTGTGTGGTAGCCACATAAAAAACTAGGTGATACAGACTAATTGAAAGATCCAATCATTTCACATGTTCCTGACAGTTGGCCTGTGCTTGTCTGCTAATATCATGGTTCAGACTAACCAGGCTTCTTAACTCTCAGGCTCTGAGCAAAAGCTTGTCCCTAAGCAGAGTAAAGTTAGAAAAATGCAGCACTGTACAAGGAGCATTTCACCTGCAATGCTTTGCTTGTAATAAGGAGATCGCGCTGAAGTGGACCACCCTAACTCATATCAGGCCACCTAGGGGCTGGTGGGTGGTGTACAGGTAGATAGTGCCATCTCTTGCAGCACCTGAATTTCTTTGGAGAGCTCTTCTTTCATTGCTGATCACCTGACTTCAGAGAACATACTCAGCTGGGGTATTAAGAGGCAATGGCTGCATCCCATTATATTAATATAGTGATGGGACAAATATTATCAGCATCAGCCACTGACAGCTTGCTTTTAGACTGAATGATTTCTCTACCAGTTACTAGTTTTAAAACTCAACAAGGGTTAATATAAACAAAGAAAAAGTTACAGCCAGAACATGGGTGCTGACACAATTCCAGGTATCTTGCTGGATACAAGCATGGGTTTGATTATGCTGTTCTCAAGCCAGTCCTGCTGCCAATCTTTCAACATCCTAGTATCATAGCTGGCCCTCACAACATCTTCCTCAGCATGCAGCCCAAGCTCCGTCTGAACAGCAAGAATTTTAGACTGAACATGGAATAACTTCCGGTCCCTAACAGGTTATGCACAGAGGATGCTTGCCTTGCCACTGCCTGTGTGGTGGCTGCTAAAAACATAAAAGGACTTTCAGCTGAATATCAGGACAGTGCTATATTAATTTTACCTATCTTCAAAAAATACACTGATGAAAGGGTCAGAAGCTAATTCCCAACCAAGTTAATTGGGGAACTTTGAGGGTAAGAACAAAGATGCATTACACACAGGCACACAACACCTTTCTGTCTTCAGCAAAGATCTGTGTCGTGTGCAATTTCCTGATAGCAGTAGCACTGCATTGTTCCACAGGGCTGCTTATCTCCTCAGGAGGATATCTAGCCAACATTTTTAGAAACAATTTGCATGGTGGGTTTCATATGGCACAGAGTGTTGGCACTTCAAAGCACTGAGTACTTCAGCTTTTGCCAGAGCTGACTCACAGGTCAGTTGCTTATGTCAAATGCAGTGGCAAGTGACTAATCACTCCGGCTGTCATTGGGGTGCAGAGAGCTGGCCTGGCTCAGAGATCAAGCACTACACCCAGTGAGACCGCGCAGCGTGCAAGTGTTATCTGGACAAAGAAAGGTTTCTGTTCAGAGTGCATGATCTAGACAGGGAGCCTGGCCCAGCACAGAGCTAGACTGTGTCTGAAGAGAAACCTTGCCCAGCCCATCCAACAACCATGCTATCTAAACAGAGAGCTGGTTCAAGGCAAAACCAGCTATGAGGAGGGCAGACAGAGCATAATAATACAGTAGACAGGATGGTGACCTTGCTTGCTTTCTGGCTGAAATACACCTTCTCCAGCAACACAGACCCCAGATTCAGCCCAAGGCGCATCACATACAAACCACACTGAAATTAAGATGGTTCCATGAACTGGCCAGCTGCTGGAGGGAGTAAACTGGCTTTATCTACAGTGAGATATTACTGTCTATTTACTAAGGGTTTTTACGGACATAAGCACGAGTTGAAAAAGAGAACTAGTGGCTAGCAATACTTTCTTGACCTTGTTATGCAAGGACACTGGAAGCCCCTAAACATATTGCATCACAACAGAGAGAATCCTTGTCCTTTCTCTGAGATCTAGCTGAGGAAGTGAGAGCCTGGAGATTTCAGAGCAAGCTGAAAGAGTTAAAGACCTTATCCCTCACCAGCTCAGGATCACTCCATGATACCCACCCAAGAAAGGGGTGACCAAAACAAGCCCTCTTCGTTCTGTGTGGTGTGCAAGACAGTCTATATGCTGCCGTCCACTGCCCACTGCAGAAGCCACTGAGCCTAATAAGTCCTGTTCTCCATAATGGAGAGCCAGTGATATTTGTTCCATAAATCCTGTTGAGAGCTGAATCCCCACCAGGCTCATCATCCCAAATCCTGCAGGTCACTGAGGTTCGCAGCAGCACCCCTTGGAGGCTGCAGACAGGGATGGATGTACACGTACCACAAGGCTGGAAAGGCAAGAGAGGAAAAGTGGGCAGACTTTGTTTGGACAGGTTGCTTTCCCTTGGGCCCTGAGATTCCACTATATGGTCCCAGCAGTGGTGGGGGATGATCTTCCACACTAAGAGGCTCAATTTTGTCTCTCCTGCCACAGGGGCTGTACAGCTCCAGTAAGGCGCACCCTTCCTGGAGGCCAGCCATGAGCACAAATACATACATCTAAACTCCATAACAGAAAAGCTTTGAAGAAGAGAAAACAAAAAATTGCCAGCTCTGCTTCCCATATCTCCTTTATCTTCTTTCCTGTCTGTCCTTTTTTTATTCCCTGAGGCACATGTTACTTCCATATACCCTTCATGGTAACCCCTCTTTTCTGTGCTGACCCAACCAAACACCTCCAGTCTGCTCCCTGTCACACTCTGCTCCCAAGTAAAATCATTCACAAACTCACCCCCCACATACACTTGTCCCTTTCATTACATTAGGTAAACACACTCCCCACCTCAGGCTCTCAGAGGGCAGGACTGCTTGGAAGTGGACAGAAACAAGCAGTTTCTGTGCATGCACACACAAGTTGGTGGGGAGAGAAAAGAGGAAGCTGTGTCTCTGTTTTAGCTAGAAAAATCTGTAACAAAAAGGGTTTGTTGCATTGTCTTCTTCACCCCCTTCTCTTCCCCAAGCCATTTCCTCAAGACCATTTTAATCCCTTTCTTCCATAATCTTTGCAGTCCTTTAGAATGGCTCCTGTTTTTGTCCCTTCAGTATGTTCCAAGTCGTAAAATACTACATACCTGAAGGCAACCTTTTGTGCAGTCTATTCTCCCGTAATTCCTTTTCTTCCTGTTTTTCTCCTTAGCAGTCTGCCCTGAAATATCACTTGCCCTGTACCACAAATAAGGCTGCCTGTATTGCCTTAGTTGCCGGAGCAGTTGCTACTCACAAGTTTAGTGGTTGCACACCAGGGGTTCATCAGCCTCTGCTTTTCAGTTTTAAGAAAACACATTTTTTTCCTGACCATAACCAGGAGAATGCAGCAGTGGAAGGCTCTGTGTGTCCCAGAGGGAAAGCAGGGGTCTCTGGCCATGCTCTGCAGGCCAAGGGAATACTGGAGGACTAACTATTTTGTTCTGCCTGTACACAACAGGACAGTACATAAATGGCACGGAATGGACCTGTGCTGTGTTTTCCTTCCTGAATTCAGCCCAACAGAACGATCCCTCTGGTAGGCTGTAAACTGTGGGTGCTGTGTGGCACCTGGGGGCAGATGGCAGTTACATGGTAAATTAATTTGGGTTTCTCTGGGCTACGCTGGTATTACATATGTAGTGTAGACATACTTGGTGAGATCAAAGTGGAAAAATGGAAATCCACACCATCTTTTAGGAAAAGTTGAATCAAGTCTCAGTATTACCCCAGTTAATCCTAATATTCATCAGGTGACTGAGTAAAAAGTGGTAAATAAAATAAAGTATATTCTCTGTATTTATTCGTCTAAGCACCTGCAGTTTGGAAGTGGCAACTCTTGAGCTGTGTCCAGTGGGAAACAATCCCATGAGCTTTTATGTCTCACACCAGTTTCATCCAGACCCTGCTTGCTGTGGTTAAAGGACAAGGAAGGCTGAGCCACAGGCACTTGTGGTGACACAGAACCAGCCTCTGAGATTGACTTTGTACCAAGGGGCGGTGGGGCCGATGGCTCCACACCTGCGACTGGGGCGCACTGGCCACGCTCTCTGCGCAGGAGGGGTTGCGTGGCTCCCCCTTCGCCAACATCTTCTCCCTCAGCGACGGCCCCCCCGGGCCGCTCAGCGGCAGCGGCATCCCCTACTTCTACCTGACCGACATGGAGATCTCCGTGCAGGACCTGGAGGTGAGCAGGAGCGGCCGGGCCGGCAGGGAAGGACAAAGTGTCCCTGCAAAATCACGTCTGATGTAGTGTATGCAAGCCCTAGATAGAAATAGTGACTCCAGTAAAGGAGACCTAAAGCTTGCAAGTGTGCAGGCTGCAAACGCAGTGAACCAAATGGTGGCTGGAATTTCTTTTGTAGGGGTCAGGGTTAACACCAGCCTTTTCTGAAGGCAATGTGATGGTGCTGCTAGCTGCCCTTTCCGTGAATGTAACCTCATTTTTGAGCCCTGGGAACAATTATTGGCCTTACAGCATCTGAACATAGGCAGTGCTGCCTGTGTTAATGCTTAGTAGTCCTAGAATCATCATAGAATCATAAAATAGTTCGGGTTGGAAGGGACCTTAAAGCTCATCCAGTTCCATCTCTCTGCCACAGGCAGGGACACCTTCCACTAGAGCAGGTTGCTCCAAGCCCCGTCCAATCTGGCCTTGAACACTGTCAGGGATGGGGCAGCCGTAGCTTCTCTGGGCAACCTGTGCCAGCGGCTCACCGCCCTTGTAGTAAAGAACTTCCTCATAATGTCTAATTAAAATGGCCCTTCTGTCAGTTTAAAGCTATTCCCCCTTGTCCTGTCACTCTATGCCTTTGTTAAAAATCCCTCTCCAGATTTCTTACAGGCCTAAGTACTGGAAGGCTGCTATAAAGTCTCCCCAGACCCTTCTGTTGGCCAGGCTGAACAGTCCTCCTAAGAAGTTCCTGCTGATCATGGTCTGAGAAATTGTTGAGCACCACCCTGGTAGAGGAAGAGACTGAAGCTTACAGGATCACTGAGCAGCAGAATGAGGGGCCACAGAATATTTAAATGGAGAATGTCACAAAAAATATCAAAACACCTGTAAATAGGCAGTGTGGGACTTGAGCGAAGAGAGCTTTTATACAGGCTATTGAAAGAGAAGTAATTAGATCTCTGGAGCAGATTGAAAGGCAAGCACATGATGGGAGGTGTGCTGAGGCTCTGAGTGTAATTGGCCCTATCTCAGATGTGTCACTTGGATGAAGAGAGTTGGCTACAGAGGTAGGGAAATAGTGTTTGTGTGTGTCCTTAAATGGATTTTTTTTAATTGTTGTTCCAGCAACTGTTACGGTATTAGTGAAATAAACACAAAAATAATGGAAATTTTCAGACTTTATTTTACTGTAAACTTTTTTGTCTGTTCACTGTCAGGTTTTAGTTTGTTACGTTGAAATAGTTTATGTATCAAAGTGCTGTAGAAAGCCTAACTTATCTTGTGTAGTATCTTCTCTATCCCAGAATAACGTAAAAATCATGGTATAAACTGCTAACGAACATTTTCCTATGGAAGGCTCTTCAATAGATCCTTGTTCTGCTGTTAGAGGGCAGAAGCATTTGACTGTGACAGTCACGTGTGACGGGGATGGTGCTGAATAATCATGAGTCAGCTTTTTTTGTACTTAAGCAACTTCCTATCAGGTGGTTGCTCCCTTTCCATCAGGTCAGCAGGGCTCTGCATAGTGTTCACGTGACTTTTTGGATGGATTTGGGTTTTTTTGTTTGTTGGGTTTTGTTTGGTTTTTTTTTTTTTTTCTTTTTTGAGATGAGGTTTTTTAAGGAAACTCAAAGCACATGAACTTTCTTTTCTGGGATATTTGTATTTGCCATTCTGAGGTAGGCAGTCCTGTTTTGCACCACTACTTGTCAAGCTGTGTTCACCAAATTAGTTTTTGTAAATCAGTCAGATACAGGTTATTTAATTCTTCAAATTTGGTATCTTAAATACCCAGGATTTTTTAAACCTGCCTTTAAAAATTCACTTTAAACTTCAAAAGACCTGACCAGGCAGCAGAGAGGCTTGTTTTGATGTTGGGGGGGGGGGAGGGAGGGTGTTTGTATGTTTGGTTTTAACTAATTTTATCAACAGTTCTGAAACTCAGTTGCCTTTTTAGTAACCCTTTATCCTTTTACTAATGAAGTTCACTGTATGTCCTTGTCTTCTGTACTGTGTCTATGTAAATTGGAATATATCATAGAATCAGAGGCTGGTTTGGGTTGGAAGGGACCTTAAAGCTCGTATAGTTCCAACTCCCTGCCATGGGCAGAGACAGCTTCCACTAGACCAAGTTGCTCCAAGCCCCATGCAACCTGGCTTTGAACAGTGCCAGGGATGGGGCAGCCACAGCTTTTCTAGGCAATATTATCATTTGAATGTGAAATATCTAGACTGCATGTTGAATTCACAGTTTTAGGGAGTGCTGTTTTGTGAGGTTTGTATTTTATACTAACAAACTTGAGCGCTGGGCTTTCTTTCACATTCAAAGTTCATCTAAGTAAGGCCTTCATATGTAATTGGGAAAAGCTGACAACAGCTTTGTTCTTTTTACCAGTAATATTGAACTTAATAAAGTACAAAATGCTGAAAGTATGAGTATGGCATTTTTCTTGCAAAAGCATGTAAACCTTATTTTACTGCTTGCATTTCAGATCAATTCCAATGCCTCCTTGACTGTATCTTTGGCGCAGACTCCTTACTGCAAGAAGCACAGATATGATCCCCAGAATCCCCTCTGTGCCCACATCATCTTCAGTGGGAATGTTGTAAAGGTAAGTAGCTGAAAGTTGACACTGGATAACATTATGTGCATGAAATAGGTATTGTTTAGTGGATGGAGAAGGGAAAGGTTAGAATTTCTGTGTGAAAGTATATGAAGAGATGTTACGTGCCACGATATGAGAAGGCTAATCATGGTGTGAGAAAAATGAAGTTACCACTTGATATTTGCAGGAGCTCTGTTGTTTTCACACCTCGGATATTTGTGCATTACACTCCAGCAATCCTTTAATTGCTTTCACAAGTTCCTCATCAATAACAGTGTGGTTTATTTCAATTAGTTCCTGTTGTAGCATACCCAGACCTCTAAGTTGTTGATTTAACCCTTTAAACATTTGCGCATTGTATATTAAGTGCCACCATACAATTCAGCTTCCCTTCTCTGTAGATTCTGTTCTATCATCCTATTTGTGTATTTGTGTATGCATGTGTTTGCACGTCTGAACATGATTGGGTCTGTGTGTGTCTGTTTGAACAGGTGCATAGGAGGTAAAATCACACCTAAAAAACATTGCATTGTAATAATTCAGCAAGTATCCATACTTCTCTGTTTTGTGATCTGTTGAAAGATTTATTCTTATGTTGATGAAGAACTGCTTTACTCATGCTTACTTTAAAAGCGCCCTTTTGATTTAATATTAAAATCAACTGCCTTGGAGTTTTTGTCTGTGTCATACAGTGATATGCCCCACTGAATATGGAGGGACTCTGCCACAGCAGTGAGTCCTTTGGGACAAGACATGGCTGAACTGAAAAAAGCATACTGCAGTCAGCAGTGGTTTTTTAGCTAAAATTTGTCTTCACATGACTGTATCTTACTATAATATTTTGATGGTTATTATCTTTTAGGTGAATGATTCAGAAGCAGGCTTAGCAAAAAAAGCATTATTCAGTCGCCACCCTGAGATGGAAAGTTGGCCTAAGGATCACAATTGGTTCTTTGCCAAATTCAATATCACCTATATTTGGGTCCTGGACTACTTTGGTGGATTGAAAATTGTGACGCCAGAAGAATATTACAATATCAAGCCTTAGTAAGTACTGAGGTTTTGCATACTAACTCTCATTATATTTAGAACCTATAGAAATTCTGCATATCAAATTTCTATTCTCTCTTTTTTTTATACACATTTATGTGTTTTCGCTAACTAGTCTACTGGATGCAGTGCCCGAAATATGTTTGAACAGGAGATCCACTTACTTAACAATATGAAGTATAGTATCTAAAGAACTATCTATGGCTAACTGCACTTGTACCTTGGCTTAAAAAACAGTTTCTTGGGAGGAAGGACTCTTATAGAATGGGCACAGTCGTCTCCTTTTTGAGTTAATTGAAAGATGATGTTTTGGTAAAAGTAGTGAGACTATTCAGCACTTACGAAGCTATATTAATGGGATTGCAGCAATATTGCTTTATGTTTTTTAAAAAATGCTTTTGAATCTATCATTACAATGTTCAGGTATAGAGAAATGGTGTTCTATTGTCTACATAAAAATAAGTCATTAAAAATTTCAAATACATTTTAGCGCAGTAAACACACAATTCAGTTTCACTCTTACTCCTTGTAGGTGGAAGAAGATCCTTGCTGATGCTGATACACAGATGAATTACTTGAGTTGTTTCATGAAAGATTTATTTTTTAATGTGTTGTACAGCTGAATTAATAATGAAAAAAATCACTTTGCGCTGTTAATGAGCTTGTATAGTCCTTCTGAAGTAATGTGAATTGTCACTAACTAGCACAGCTTGAATCATGTCATACTCAGAAACCTTTGTGCATAAGTCATAACTAAATCTTATTCACTAGACATGCTTCTGGAAAGATATCTGTCTGACAGTCTGCATTCAGAAACTCTGTTTACTGGAAAATACAGGATTAGTCTAGTTCTATATCTCTCAATGCCTTAGTTAAAGAATAGTGGTTTGTGAGCATTTCCAATTTTTTTTTGTTTTTAATACCAGTTTAGTTTAGACCTTTATGGCAAAGTACTACAGGATGGCTCAGCTGACTGTGGAATGGAAAGCATTGCTTGTATTACAATGGCAAAGATATGCTGAGTTTCCAATTTCTGTTAATAAATTTCTTTGCACACTAATACATTCACTTGTTTGAGCCATTGTTCTATTTTGTTACATATATTGAATGTGCTATAGAATATGACTTGTGTTTATATAAACTCTATGTATACCTCAGGATTAAGTTCTTGGTAACTCTTAGCAGGCAGTGGTTATGTGCCCTGACTCTTTAATGGAAGCAGGGTGTGGTAATACCTAAAGTATCTGTCTTTAGTATAAAAAGTGCAATGGCTTGTAAGTTTAATAAGAATGTTGTAAAGGGTAAATGTTTTCTGATTATAATTCTGAAATCTTAAGCTTTGGTAGTCTGATCAAATAGCAACTTATCAGCTTTTATTACCCTCAGCAGTAGAAATGAGCAGATTATTGGCTTTGAAGCCTTACACAGCAATTTTTGGTTAGTAACCCAAAAGTGTGAACTAAGCAATACAGTATGATAGAGATGATTCATGACTTGTAGAGAATGAAAATGAAAGGTGTGCATAATTAATTCTGTGTTAAAATAAGCCACACACAACCACAAAAAGAAATAAATTAACATCTTTTTACCTCCTCTCTCATCTACCATGTGCTAGGTTCACAAATACCCAAAAGTGATTATGAAAACTAAGTTGATTTTACAATGAGCAAATATTACCTAGTTGTCAGAGTAAAGAATGTGAGAACTTAGCCTCCTTAGAGGCAGATCAATATATAGAACAGTGGAATTCATTATATCAAATCGGGTTAATGTTGTTATTGTATTGCTACTTGCTGGAATTATTTGTGAAAGTATTTTTGGTATAATGTATTACATTTGGTATAATGTATTACATTTTCCTTCTCTGCAGGGAGAAAAAAGATACTTGTTACTGTGTCAAACCCATTCTGTCCTGTTGTTTGAAACTTACAATATGGAAATAATTTGTGTTAAATACATAACTGTCATTAAATGCGAAATTGGAAAATAGTTTTACATAAAGCATAGCAATTGTGGAAACTCAAATGATCTGGTGGTATCGGATCTTACCATAGGGCCATTTGAATGCGTTACATGTCACTCTGTAACTTCTGATGTGTGAGATTGATGATGCTGTGCTTTTATTAAAAGTAAAGGTTTTTTTTTTTTTGACAAGTGGTGGTGTGTGTTATTTATTACATGTTCAAGAATATTTCCCTCTCTCATGCTCTTTCACCTGAGTACACTTTCTTGTTCTTGTTTTACTTGTTTTACTGTTGCTCTGGAGTCTTTCATGCTTACTTGAAAAAAAATGGTAAAACCATTTAAAAACTATAAAACCTGTTTATATGGTAAAACCATATAAAAACTATTGCATGTGGCTTTCCCTCTGTGAATGGTATAAGCACTTTCATGCTTCACTTCCTTTTCTGCATCTAATATTGTGAAATGGAACATAAAATAACAACAGTGGAGTTTGTGGAAATGAATACAAGAACACCTTATTTGATTATTTCTTTCTGCTAGGGCTTCTATGTTTTTAGATGACTGTATCATTGGCAGACAAGAGTTCATCCACACCCAGGAAAGCAGGGCTCCATCACGTGTTAACGGTTACTTAGGAAGACAAACGCCATCACTTGGAATACAGCCCCCCTTTTTTCTTCTCCCCCCAGCTTTATATGCTGAGCATGATGCCACATGGTGTGGAATATCCCTTTGGTCTGTTGGGGTCTGCTTTCCAAGCTAAGTCCTCTCTTAAATCCTTGTATACACCCAGCCTATTCCCTAGGAGGTTGGGGGAAGAAGCAGAGAAGGTCTTGACATTGTGTAAACAATAGCTGAAACGTGGGTGGGTTGTCAGCACTTTCATCACAAGTTCAAAATGTAGCTCCAAACAAGCTGCTATGGAAAGAAAATTATGTCATGCAAAAGCGGTACAACACCTTTAGAAGAATCGCTTTAGTTTAAGGGTTTGTTACAGAATAAAACTTGGTTTATTTCTGGTTGTCTTATCGGATGTGATGTTTTCATTAGTACCAATTCCCAAGTCTTGTCTGATTCAGAGTGGAAGGGCATTTTTTGGTAACAATTATTCTTAAACAGTTTTGTAATGTACTACATTTTAGTGGAACAGTTTCAGATCATCCAAATCTCTTCATGTCTTAAGTTTGATAGGATCCCAGACAGATATTTCTTTTGGAAAGTGGTGAACAACAAAATGATTAAGCTGCACATACAGAGCTGGATTTGAGGGTTCATCAAGGAAGAACTCTTTGGGGTTGTTGAATTTCTGCATCTCACTGAACACTTGGATAAAGAGATTTTTGTATGTAGAAGTGGAATGTAGAGCATGACTAGGGTATCAATTAGACAGAGCATTGGCCATCTCTCTGTTCACCTCCCTTAGTAACAGGCATGTAGATGTTAGTATCGCAAACTCAAGTTAAGTTATCAGCTTTGGTCCCATTTTTCCTTGTCTTCTTCTCCCTGTGCTCACCTTTGTTGTATTAGACTTATTCAGGAATTTGCTTCTAAACATGTTTCTTTTTTTCTTAATATCCAGAAATAATAGTATAGGTTAGAATAGGGAAGGCCAAGTGTAAGAAATTAACATAGCTGTAAATAATGAATCAGTATTTTGGCTATGTGTATCCTCTATCATGATATGCTTGACATTATCTGAACTCTAAATAGTAAGGAAGTCAGCCTCCATCCCTAGGAGGTTATGAACGTGAGATATGGATTAAACTGAGGCACCTCGCTAAGTCACAGGATGTTTGTTAGCTAGGAGTCTAATTAGGATAATCTCAGCCTGTCTCTCTAATTATATATTCCTGTTTTTTGTTTGTTTACTTGTCTTGCTCATTGACATGTTTGTGTTTCTATGCCTTGATTTTCTGTTTCTTTATTGTGTTATAATGTAAGACTTGTGCCCAGTAGATTCTTGTGACATGCTACATCGTTGCAGAATAATGTTTAGGTACATCAGCTATTAGTTGAAGCATTTTTTCAGTTATATCTGGAATTAATTTCTTAGCTATTTAACTTTGTGATCTTCACAATAAAATCAGAAGAGGTATCTTAACCAGAGTATTAGATTAATACAAAAAGTATTAATCATAACTTAATGGATGAATTTGTCACAGGCTTTTCCTGAATACCATCACGATCAAGAATTTCAAAATCAAATAAACTGCTATATTATTGTTGAACACCAGAGGGTGCCGTAGACATATATTCGGGTTGATTGTTAAATGTTTAATACTGAAAATTGGTTATTGAATTCATCTTAACTCAAAGGTGCTGGAAAAGCGTATGACTAAGGCATGATATGAACAAATTCTTTTTCTACAGTGCTTTACATTATGAATGCTTTCCTCCATAAACACAGCATCCTGCTAGCTGCTAAAAAAAGAAACATTCATCTTTTTTTTTGGGGGGGGGGGGGTGTGTGTAACCATTTTGTGCTACGGAGTGCTCAGAAGTAATATCCATAAAAATGATTTAAAGGTTTTTAAATTAAGAAACTCTAGTAAAGGAAATGGAGACAGGTATAGATTGCCTTGGAACATCAGCTGGGAGAAGCCACCTCCAAACTTGATTGATAGTGTACATTTCTCTCACTACGTACTGTAAGAATCTGAAGTGAGTGTGTTAGCATGATGATGCTTAGGCTTATTATTAGCTGAACCAAACCACATGATTCTGATTTGTGATTTCCAACAGCTAATTAATCCTGTTGGACTTCTTGTTGCCCTGTAGCCCTTCTCCCATCGTTTGGGTGGCCACTCCTGACTATGGGCAGGTATCTGAGTGATGAGGTAGAGCTGGGAAAAGCCTGGAAAAGCTCTTTCTGTTTGCACGGGAGCTGTGATAGAGCTCAGGCTCTTGCTGCTTGCCTAGTCCCACTGACCTGACCTCAAACCTGCCTCAACTGTGGCTGATCCTTGTTGCTGTCACCCAACCCCCTGTTCTTGATGAGGTACTGTGGGAATGGGTAGTACCTCAGTGGCAAGGCCACTGCCTGGCTGACCATGGTGGCCCTTGGTGCTCCCCAGCAAGTGTATTTTGCCTGCTGGGAAGCTCAGTCCATGAGCTTCTCATGTAAAACTCTTAGAATTGCTTCCAGGGCTTTTTGACTTAAGAGCTTTTGCAACTAGAAGCCTCTGTGGAGTTTCTGTGTTGAATATTATAGTGTATTGAGATAAGATTAGACTCATTCATTCTGGTTGTAGTGGTTAGTGTTCTCCATAGCCTAGTTTTCTATGGAAACAAGGGTTAGGTAATGTGTTAAGTGTTGGACACTGGATTTTTGTCCAGTTGGATTTAGTTTGAAACAGGTAGTCTGACTTTAAATCTACAAAGCTTCTATATATGTCATGACGGGATCTCAAGAGAGGAAACAAAAATCTAGCTCATATTCATTAAAGGTACAAAATACATGCTTTTTAGAAATTTGATTTTCATGAATCATGCTGGTTGCAGAGCTGCCTGGAGCCTTCTGGTTGGCTGAGATTAGGTATGGAGTTAGTATCTGAATGTTTTCTTTTTACTCAAAGAATGTGATAACTGTAGTGTTTGTTCTGAATTATCTTCTCTAGCTCTTCATATCCTAGATAGGAAAGCCTTAACAATTCCCCACTACTCTGCTTCCAGTTCCTGCAGCTTTGGCTTCCTTTTGCATATAATTTCTCCAATTTAAACAAAAGAGTTGATACATGTGTGGTGGCAGATACAACAACTGCTGTGGGTCTTGCTAAGAGAGTGGAGTCTCTCCATCAAACTCAGGAAAGTTGTCCATGTACCCATACAAGCCTAGAACTACTTCACGCATTTTGCTGCTGCCACTGACCAGGACTTTAACCTTACTCATTTTGCACCCTTATTCCTCCCCTTCCTTATCTATAAAATGTAAATAGATACCAGTTTGTAGGATTCATGTAGAACACTTACAAATCGTCTCGGCACTTTTAGATGAGAGGAATGCCTTTTTGAAAACAAGATACTTCTGGTTGCCACAAACACAGAATAACTTGACAAAGCCATGCAGGGGTGTGTGTATGTGCACGTAATCACAGAGGAAAAGCTTTCAAGAAACACTAGGTAGTACATACATAATTGCATATGTAAGCATGAATATTTCAGTGAAAAGAACATACTTTGTATTTCTATAATGTTTTATGCCAGTGGAACCTATTAAATATCACCCAGTAATGGAAAAATAACTGTTTCTAGGTTGAAATGAACAGTTGTTTAGATATAAGAAATACAGAAATAATTGCACAAAACCTGCAGTATATGATTACAAGAACCTTGTGTAGTTCTGTCCTGTTCTCATTTAGCCCAAACCAGTTGCTTAATCAAGCATGAACTGGATTTTTGATTTGCTTTAAATGCTTAAATGTATTTCAGTTAAGTTAATTAAGTTTTCCCCAGGATCAGCATTTGAAAAATACAGAAGAGGTATGTGTTAGGGCTGGAGAGGGAAAGAAAATAAATGGAGATACTTGTCACAGGTCGTAAAGTCTGGCTTTACAATACTTTATATTCATGAAAGACATAACCCTACTGATCAGTTCAGTACAGCCAATGCAAGAAAATATTGACGGTGCTCTATAATTAAAAATAGCATTTCCTCAATGTGTGTTTGGTGGTAAAGTCACAGAATTTTTCTACGCATGCTGTAACGTAATAATAGAAATTCACCTGCAATTAACAGGTGAAAATGTTAATGATTGAGAGAGTGGCTTGACTTGCCTAAAGGAAAAACAGCATCGTTCTTAAGATATGACATAAGCAGTGGTCTCTCCAGTGCATTTAACAAATAAAAAAATCCAGAGCAGATCATAAAGGCTTCTCTGGGGAGGAAAGAACTGGACATTACAGGTTCAGAAGTCTCAAACCTGAGTATTCAGAGGGGGCACATTTTGACTTTCTTCTAACATATGCTTTACAGGTTTCCAAAACCCATGTTGCACTAAAAATTTTAAGACCACAGTGGGAACAGGGAACTGGTAGTCACAAAAAAAAAAACACAAAACCAAACCAACTCCAAGTCCAACAAGCAAACCAAAATAATGAATAGGAATTAATTCTTACATCACATCAGGGTCTGTTTATTATTTCCTATAGGCAGAATACAGTCCTGGCTGTGTTTGTCGTTATGATACTGCACAGGTGTCTGGTGTTCGTTTGTGGCTTTTTTCTTGTTGGATGTGGCAGGGTTTCTATTTGCACAATGCAACTGCAAGGAAGAGTGACAGCCAAATAGTTTTCCCTTGGAAAAGTAGTATTTTCATACACAGAGAGGAGCAGTTGTAGCAAAACCAACTTCTCTTGTTTCCCTTTTGGGAGCTGCAAATCAAGGCTTGTAGTTAGACACTATCTTCCTTCCAGCTCTCCATTTGCAATGCTGGCAAAAGTGTAGGGCAAGGACTAATCCTCTGGGAATGCAGCAATTATAACTAAGTAAGTATTAATTGCTGCATTCCAAGGTGATTAACATAGTTGAACCCAATTACACCAAAGCAAAGCTTCACTCTGAGGCATTACAGTGCATTGAAATGCAGTGAAGCAGTGTAGGACTGTCAGTCCTCAACATTTTGTCAATAAAAATTGTGGGCTTACAAAAAAAAAAACAGCAGACTTTGTCTTTTTGATGCCGTAGTCTGCTGCATGAACAGTATGTTTATGAACAGATTGCTCACTGGACAAAATTTTTGCTTATTTATCACCCATTATCTTTGTGTGAACTGCTCTAAAAATGATTTCAATACCTGTTGAATTAGTCCTGGCACTGCTGGATCAGGGGCAGGACTCTGCAGTCTGTCTGGACTCCCCCTTCTCAAAGTTGTCCCACTCCTCCATCAGGTAATTTTGTCTGCAAGTGCTAACTGTATCAAACAGGCTTAGGAGAACTTAACTGACTTGTTCTCAGTCTCAGCAGTCTGTGCTGATGATTGCAGGTGAGCTTTCTGTGGTAGCAATACATGAGCCAGAGGGCAGTGTGTAGTTATTTTTTAATCCTCAGTTTGACTGTGGTGTGGGTTTGTTTTTCAGTTTTCATTTATTTCCTGTTAAAACTGCAAGCTCTGCTGCCTTTTTTATTTATTATTTTATTTTATTTTTTTTTAATAGTAGAAGCATGACTGGTAAGCATGAAACAGGGATGCTTCTGGGGTTGAATCAGCCCATTGCATTAGAGCTGTTCCAGGATTTTTGTCCAGAGAAAGAATGGCATATTGATGCACAGAGCATATACTCTATTTCTCTGACCTTTCCCTATTTAGGCATCAAAATAGACTGGCCTAACTGCTGTTCCCCCTTACTGTTTGGGGGAACAGTGCTACTATTGCCATTAATCTCCCTTTCTTATATAGCTCTTCATTCCTTTTCTTTACCTTTGGCCTCAACTCTTTATTCAAAGTGATAATTTGCTGGTTTTCTGCCAGAGGGAGAAGCTATGATCAATAACAGGAGGAGATGGGTCAGTGGAATAGTGATGAGCAGTGTCATTTGTTCCTCTGAAAATACCATTACCTAAAAATATCAAGACCTAGTATGATATTATTTTAGCTTTTGGACAAGGCGTCTGTGAGGTTTAGGGAGCGTGCTAGGGAAGCAGAGGTCTTTTTCTTCTCACTAATTCCTTATTTCAGCCAACCTTCTGTCACACAGGGAAGTGGATAGAAAGGGCTTTATCTGGCTCACACTGGAATATAGAACTCATACACAAGCACAGCCATCTCTGGGACCAATGACACCTCTTTCAGGTTCAGTGCATGGCAGCTTTCACATTCTGTGCTTTGCCTTCTGCCTGGCAGTGATTCAGAGGTGATACAACCTTCTCTTGCAGCTTTTGGGGTAGAGAGCCACAAAAGAAACCCTCCTCAAGGTTGGGGAGAACAGAAGCTCAGCAATACTGTCTAGGTATTACAGAATGGTGTGTGGCACTAGGTTTGAGTAATACTGGTGTCTAATAATTTTGGTATTGCCTGGAACAATATATAATAATTATTAAATAAGACAATAATACTGGTTTATTAATGTTTTAGCCTTCAGTACTCCAGACAGCAAGGTGATGAATTTCTTGGTCTCCTTCTTCCAAGAACTTCTATTTATTTTGCTTTCAAAAGATTATAAATTCTTACTACTTAAATGCACAGTAATTTACCCTGCCAGTTGTCTTTATACTACTGGGAAACTGTTATCACCAATTGTGTTCCTGTACCTGCTGGGGATACACATTCCTTTTTCTTAGAATTAGAAATAGGAAATATATATGTATATTCATTGAGATATTTGTGCTTCCTCCCAGCCTAAGCTCTCATCCTGGAGTGTATTAGTAGTACTACTATTGTAAACACTCTGCAATCTTCCATTGAACCAGTTGTATTTTGATGGTGGGTAGCTAAGCTTTAGGTGCATCTAAGTCATGTTTTAAAGCCTTTCTAATTTACCATTGTCTAAAATGTACCTTATATTTGTGTTAATAAAAGTGAAAATTTGTATTTGTTCACATTTGAAAAGAGCACAATAATGTGAGATTTCTTAAAAAGTGAGAGTTGGCACCACTGTGTCAAGTGGTATGATTTTTCTCATATAAATGCCCTAACACTGCTGGAGAAATTGCTTCTGCCTACTACCCTCTCAGGAGGACTATCCTAAACCTCCAGATTTCACCTTCTTTTCTTTTATTATGCTGGGTTTCTTCTCCCCTCTTTGCACTAAATGAATCCCCACACAGAAGTGGGCAGGGGAGAGCAAAGGGGGTGACAGGGGCTTAGGGCAATATGGGAGGCACTGTAGTCACCATGCTGGCTGGAGAATGTGGACCTGTGGGAAACCAGGCTTGGCTGCTGCTGGGCAGACCTGCTCTGTTTTATGTTGCTCCAAGGGCTGTGTTAACGGACAAACCCACAACGTGGGACTGAAAAGCCTTGTTAGCTCCTAGAGAGCAGCGGCCTTCAAACCACTCATCCTGATCCTGGGGTCCACTGGTCTGCCTTGGGATCTGTTGCTAGAAGACAGCTTCAAGCAGCAAGAAGGTTGAATCCCATGGCCCGCTCGGTAGGTAGGAGTAGCATGCATAGCTAGGGGCTGCAAGATTTTTGTTTCAAGCCACGTGAGGAGGAGATGCATCTTATGCTCTCCCTCAGAGGTGGCACAGGCTCTCCATACAGGCTGTGATGGCTCAGAGGACAAAATGGCTTCAGAGCTTTGCATATACTAACACCCTTTCAAAATAGAAAGATGCAGCATGTTCACATCAAAAGGCATCTCCATTTCATAGTCAGGTACAACTGAAATGATCCAGGCAGGGCCAGTTGTGCTGGTGTTTTATGTCCCATGGATGGTGTCTGCAAGAATGGGCACAGTTCAACTCTCCCTGATGCTGGCCACTCCAGCCCTGAGCGGTCAGCCATTTTCAGTGCTCACAGTAAGGCCATATTTCAACTAGATTTAGAAATAAACTTTACACCTTTACCAGGTTAGCCAGCTACTTGCTCAAGAGTGACTATAGCTTACATTTCAAACTCCTACTTACGCCACACTGCACACTGGAAACAGTTATATAGTATTTCAAAGTCAAGACAAATTTGATTCCAGATACGCTTCCTGAGCTACTTGTAGAGATCAGCAACTGCTGACTAGGATGACCTAGGAACCATCAGATAAATTGAAAAAAAAAAACCAACAAACCAACCAACCACCAAAAACCATCTTTCAAAGAGAAAAAGAAAGAAAAAATACAAAAGGAAACCCCAGACATCAATACCAAGAGTGTAAAACCCAGCCCTCGGAGGCTGTGAGGCACAGGAAGGTTCTTGCTTTGGTGCTCCTGCCAGCAGGTGGACTCTGAAAGCCCTCACAGGAGAGCTTCCTGTGGGGTTGGCAGATGAGCAAAGCCTGTGGAGGAACCTCCTCTTCTCCCTGCTTGTGGCCTCCTGCTCCCCACCACTGCTGGAGAAGCAAGATGAAGTGGAGGAGGATTGTGATCTTTGCCATCCTGCAGGCACAGCTCCCAGACACAGGTAGGGCAGGCTTTTATTGATGAAAAGGCATGATGTTTCTGTGGTGGATTCCCCACCATTTTGGAAGCAGGAGGGTATCTGTGTGGGGGCCTTAGCCATGTCTGCCATCTTGATCATGGCTGCTTGTGAACGCAGTGGTAGGACTTGAGTTGAACTGCCCTGTGATAGAGAACCTCTGGAGAACTGGGAGGAGGAGGTGGTGAGGACAGCCATTGTCTATGTGGCCTCCTCTTGCTGGAGTGACTGCCACAGCTGAACAACAACTTGTCATTAAATTAGGCTCTCATCCATCAAGCCCTTCCTTGGGATTTTTAAAAGGGGAAATTTGATACGATAATGAAAACATAGTAACTTGCAGTAATCTGCACTAGAGAGGCTTTTAATTTAGTTAGGTAATATTAGAGCCATGCTGCTTCTGATGGCATTTCAGTTTGCACTAAATAACATACCCGGTATGCTGGAAACGCGAACATAGGTGATGAGGAAAAGGGTAAGGTCCTTCCTTTTGTGTCTCTGCCTTCATGCTTGTCCCTCCTAGAGCATAAAACGAAGTAACTTTTACCTTTATATGTTTACTTGTGGTGGTGTGTACACTGGCCCTACTTGGGCTGAAAGTGAAGCAGCTTTGGTATGCACGGATCTTTACAAATTGTATTAATTTGGGGAGAGAGAGGAATGTACTTCTTGGTAGCTTAGTAGATCAAAAGAGCAGCAAAATTTACATCCAGAGAAGGCTTCAGCCAAGCTCTGAATTTGGAGAAGTCAGCCAATACTAGTAGGCCACTTTCGAGCATGTATTAAAGCAAAATCCACTGGGAGAGCTTCCCTCACAATCTACACCCTAACTGTACTTGACAAATACGCTATCCTTGCACTGAAGAGTTTTGGTGACTGAAGAGCTTTTTATTTGAAAGTTTTCTGGAGATTAGAGAAGGGGTTTGCAGCTGCTTGTTAATGCAAGGGGCCTCTGTCCCTTTCTGATACCTAAGTATCGTACTTCTGATACTTATATTTTGTACATTTCTCTCTATTTATTAGATGCATATAAGGATAGATAGGTATAGAAATTACTTTATGTCAAAATGCATCTGCAAAAAACTTTTCAAGTTTTCTCTGTTTTTAATCTGTCATAAAACATCAGTAGTTCAGGTTCCTATTTGTACATTTTAGCAGAAAACTGTTACTGAAAAATATGTAATAGCGTTTGCAGATGGGTAAAGCTAGTGCTACAATCGTCTCTGGTGCAAAGCTTTTAGGGCTATTAACACTCACAAAGAATACATGGGATCAAAATTTGAACAGGCTACCATGCCATTGATTTGGGGGGTGGTTGGCTGTGGATTAGGGGCAAAGTATTTTTGATTGAATACTTACAATAGTTTGGAGAATAGTAGTATTTAGCCTAAGAGTATAAGTAGAAGAATTGTAGCACAGAACTTGTGGAATCGTTGCTACATTACTGATGGTACATGGTAACAAAAATACAAGATCGCCATGCATTTATTCAAAGATAAGACCAAACAGCTGAGCTGAAAAATTCATCTATGATCAGAAGCAATGATCTGCTGTTGCCTGGAGTGTTTTCAAGCCTTTTTAGAGTGAAGCGAACTTTTAGTTTTTTGTGGGATTTTTTGTTGTTTTGTTGTTTGTTTGTTTGTTTGTTTTTTAATAAGTAGTTCTAGAGATGGGCTACATCCCGACACAGGTTTTGAGTTATTGACACCAGACCGCACATTTCAGAATGCTCCAATTTGGCCTTTGAGCAGTTACAGAGGGAAGCCATATCCTACATGCATTTAGTTTTCTATTTCCCCTTCAAAGCTACAAAAGCGTACAGCTGGAAGTTTAGCTGAGGTTCTCCTGTAACCCCTCTGTTAAAAAGTGCATAAAAATAAATAAACTGAATTTCTGAGCAGGTTACTTTATTAAACACGGTGTTCATTAAGACTTAGGAAGAATGCTATAACACTCCTATCCAAATATAATGATTAAAATGGCAAAAATCTTTCTACAGTTTACAGAGCTTTTAGTCTGAAGTACAACAGGCTTCAATAGCAATAAACAGTACTGTGGGCAATCCTGTAGAATCGCTCCCTTTTTTTTGAGGCTGATGAGATGACACTTTGATTTGTACAAATATACAACACACACATGTGCAAGGCTTCAGGGACAGCCCTTCCCTGATTTTCACTTCTTTACAAGACTACTTTTCTCAGAACTGTCTGCTAAACAGAATTGAACAGTGTCCTATTTTGAGCTGACTCTGTGGAAACTAAAACATGTTGGTCTTTGACAGATATTACTTGGGAAGCTTATCTTCGCAATATTTTGCAGCCCTGCATAACTGTGTCTTCTGTCCATTGGGCGCCATGATACCAGAAACCTTTTTTTAATCACTTCATGGACTGGAAAATAAAATAGGTAATGGGTTTTAGGGTTCATGTGTTCCTTTTTGTCAGGTGACTAGCAAGTCCCCAGACTACAAAATTTGTGAGCTAGAAGTTGTTTACAAGCCTATCTGGGAAGTCCAAGCAAGTAAATACAGACTATTTTGGCTACCATCCCTATGTCCTTGTGCTGTCTTAAGTTCTCATACCTGAATTCTTGTTACACCTAGGGAGAAAAAAAAACAAACAACAAAAACACAGGCTTAATTTTACCTGTTTCATTTCCTGCCTGTCCATCATGGTTCATTAATAATTCATGGCAAAATCTATGAACTGGCATATTAGTGAATGGAACAAAATCTAGGCCATGTAGCCTTTCTTTGTAAAGGGACATTTGTTGTGCTCTTGCAGTGCTATGTTCTATACTCTAATGCTTGTTATAGAGTGTTTTCTATCTGAAACTTTCCAAGCAAAATTCCTAATGAGTGAAGTAACAAGTTAGTGATCGCTCTTCCTTTTGGTTCTTCATGTATGCTAGATAGGAAGTATATACAAAATAGAGAAAGCTATCTGAAAATATATTTGTATTTATCCTGTGCAAGTGTCTCTTAAAGTAATACTATGTAGATAAAAAGCCAAAGGGGCGTGGGGGGTGGGGGTGGAGGGAGGGGGGGAGTAGAAGGTTTGCTAGCAGCTTAAAAGGGACAACAGCTTGATTTATGAACAAACATTGATGCGAGGAATGCTTTTGACAGCCATGTTATTCACACAAACTTGAATTGTGACTAGCATAAGTAAACCCATAAGCAAGGAAAGATAGATATAAAAATTAATCATTTGTTTCCTAACTGTTTCCAAGCTATAACTGAACTCCCTTTAAAAAAAGAAATAAAACATACATGCTTGCAAAATTGCAGATAACTATCAAATCCCCCTCTCCTCCTCCAATTCATCATATATTTGAATGTTTATATTTCATGTAGAACCGTAAGATACATCAGATATTCTGGCAGGAAAATAGAGTGTGTTTTTAGTGTGGCATGAATGGAAGATATAACTTCTTAAAAATACTTAATATATATATCCTGTTAAAGGTGTCTACTTTGCCTGTGTGCCTGCATACTCATAAGCATATTGCTCATTTTAACTGTTCTACTGATATGATTTGAACAGCTAAATTAAAGTTTTGCTGCTGTTTCTTTTTAGCATTAAGAAAAAAAATTATGGTATTCTGGAGTATGTGAAGAGATGGAATTTTACAGTTTGTTTTGTTTGTTTGTTGTTTAGTTTGTACCAATGTATAATGTAATATTTTGAGATTGGGTTTAAATATTGTTTTCTTAATTAAATTCAGTTGTGCTCCTTTTACAATAATACACAGTGTTTTTACCTTCAAAAGCATGACAGTCTGAAACAGATTTTTTCAGGTAACCAGTGAAAACATTGAACTCTAATTTGTCCTACACAACTGATTTATTACCTTGTATATAACAGATAAAAAGTTATTTAGCCACATACTATGGATATATTATTCTTATATCAATATTTGTGTAGTTCTTTCAGTCCTTTGACAATTCAGCTATTAAAGATGGAAGTGGAAACAGCTAGGTTCTAAGTCTGAGAGCACAGGCACTGGTGTCTATGGTGTCTATGTTCTATTTAGGGGATAGTAGCCTTTTTTTTTTTTTTTTAATGATATAGATTGGAAATATTTGAATCCGTACTAGTTTCCTAGAAATAAGCCATCAAGCTCTGGAAGTCCTTAATATATTTTGCTCTTAATACTTTGTTATATGCTTGTTAAGTCTTGCGAGAAGAAGAGCAAGTTTAAGGGTTTCCATCATCATGTATTTTTGGTATGTGACAGTATGTTAAACGCCATGTTCCTTGCATACATGTTGTGAAGCCTGATAAAATGCTCATACTAGTTGGCCTATCCCTTTCATGGGATGAAAGTAATGAAAACTACTATATCCCATCTTAGAGTAGCAGAACACTTTTAAACTTATTGTATTTTTAAATGAAGGAGAAGCCATAAGAGCTACACAACTTTTTGAAAGACCAGATATTACAGTGGTGAAATATATACCAAATTAGAATTTGATGGAAGCTGGCAAGGGGAAAAGATTGGAAAATTTTCAGCAAATGCTACCATAAACTGTAGTGGGACACACAGATGATGGCAAGTTGCCAACTTGTTGTTTTGAGTTTCTTTTTTGGGGAGGGGTGGTGTGTTTGTGGTTGGTTTGATTGTTGGATTTTTTTTTTAAGAAATCTCACCATATATGATTTACTTAAAATATAAACTGTTGTCTTAGGTGAAGATCTTAACCTTCACCATAAATAAACTTTTCTAGTTTTCTAGTCAAGTTTTCTAGCTTGTGAAGGAATCCTGGAAAATGCAAGCCTGCATGGCTCCAGAAATGGAAACCTGCTTGTTCACCCCAATTTCATGATGAGTTTGTTCCAGCTGGGAGCATGGGTATTTTTCATTCATTTCACTTAGAATGTTGCTGTCATCTGCATGACAGCCAAACCTGAAATAAGCAGAGGCAAATCTTTATAAAAATGCTTCCAAAATATTTAATGAGTAAGTATGTTAAATTCATTCTAGTTTCCCATGGTGTATATCTCCTCACAAAGCAACCTGAGGCTCAGAAGGAACAAAGGAAAAATGCTGAGTTAGTAACTATTAGATGGGTAAGAATAAACCCTCATACTTTCACGGATTGTGCAAGTGGACTGAGGTTTTCCACGCAGACATCTCTATAGAGGAGCAGGGCCTGGACTAAGTAGATACTTTGTTTGCAAAACATTTATTTCTACTTGCTTAATATAAAAATTCAGCTCAAACTAAAAATTAACATACCATAATTTATTGCTTATCAGATAACTTGACGCAAGAATTTTGTGTAGTGTGACAATGTCACTTCTTAAAGACTCTCAGTAAATGTCATAATGTTAGATACTGCATGTTCCTACTTCACAACTGTTTGTTTTGCCATTCAGGAATAGCTGAATGAGTGAATGGTTTCTTTTGAAGGTATGCATAAATTGGATTCCTGGATTGGGACCTTACAGATTACTATATATAGCAGAACTGTAAACCTTTGCAAAGAAAAAATTGACTCTTGCCATGTTATACGTTATAGCCATATAATTACTACAATATGAGATAATTTTTTTGGTTGCATATCAGCAAAATTCAGAGAACATCAGATCTTTGGTAGGAGAAGTCATTTCTGAGTCTGTCTGCTATGTTCTTGCAATTTACATTGTTTCCCATCGAGCCATAAGAAACTAATTGCAAGAAAGAAGTTTTATGGGAATTATGTGGAGACAACTCCCTCTCTCTTCTCTCTCCATGATGCATAGTATTGTCACTTCGGACTTTTACCTAAGTAAAGTAAGGTAATTTCAGCAGTGCTTTGTGCAAGCATGCAGGTGCATTTCTGAAGATTGAAAAAGTAAAGTCTTGCAAGTTGTTAAGAATCATATTCTGAAGGAAGGAAGACAGGATACACAGAAAATATGTTTTATAATTGGTATTTTGTAAAAAGTCTACCTAAACTAAAGACAGTTTCTAAGACTATGAAGCAATTCTGTGAATTACTCTGAGTATATTTGTTCTGTTCATAAAATGTCTTGCTGCAAATTAGTTCCTTTTGATATTTTTTTTTTAAAGAATGTTAGTTCAATTCTAAAGATTTCTTCCTAACAACTTGCTGCTGATATTCAGGATTCATTCATTATTTTTTATTTTGTGGTTTAATACCTAAAGATATGATGCCTGACTAGGTGTGCACAGGTGAACTCGGTCTTAGTCATCATAGGCTAGAATGTTTTAAGGGAATTTGTAAGAAAACATTTTTAAGAGAGGTGTTTGGGAGTGGTGCTATATGGAGTAATGGAAGTATGGATTACTATGTGTGGTGAGTTTTTATAACTTTTCACGTTTCTCAGGAAATGCAAAAAATATTGCTATAATTGGTTCAGCACTGTTGGAATTTGAAGAGTTACAAATGCAACAAAACAAAAGTAATTCATGCGATAATTAACTGACTTTGGAGGCTTATACT
Organism: Pezoporus wallicus; assembly: GCF_028554395.1. Classification (NCBI taxonomy): domain Eukaryota; kingdom Metazoa; phylum Chordata; class Aves; order Psittaciformes; family Psittacidae; genus Pezoporus; species Pezoporus wallicus. The sequence goes on along the minus strand of NW_026638360.1, from coordinate 3,430,369 downwards.
TGTGAAAGATTTGACCTGTTTCTGTGTTTTTTCTCCTCATTTACCCATAACACTTTTCATTAGTAATAGGCTTGTAAATTCTTTGCATAAATTTTGCTGGCGGGTTATTTTAGTGAAAAAAGTATAAGAATTAAATCTTCGGAGGTGGTAAGCTTAAAGAGAATTGGGGAAAGTAAGAAAGATAAACTCACCACTTTCAACAACCACCCTCTGTTTTTTCCTTTTCCTGAGAAAGAAAGGGAGTAATATCCCATCACAAGTTGCCTAAATTTGAACTGATTAGACCAATTGATCTTTTAAATGTAAAACTGAGCATTCACATATTATAAGTGTGACTATACCCATTTACCAGAGAAGATAACCCAGGATAACGCATCTGGATTTCAAGCAGGTCAAATGCCCTTCCAGTTAAGTTAAAACAGTATCATCTAATATATGCCATAAAGGCTTTCTGGAATTTAGCTTCTCACTTTAAGCATCTATATTGGGGAAAAAAAAAAAAAATCTCTAAATCTCTTTCAGTTGTTTATGTTTTCAGTAGGTCCCAGTCTCACTTCTATTTGAGTAGGAAGGTGATGAGAACTTCCCCTACACATGCACACCACACTGTATATGAGCAGAACTATGCAGTGAATGATAATACCTGCAGCACAGTGCTGTAACCTGGGCCACAGGGGTCAAGGCACAGATGGGTGTCTGTGGACTGCCAATGAGCTGTAAAATGCACTCACTTGAAAGCCCAAATGGAGCAATTGGTTTTCCATCCCCAATTTTGGCAGAGGGCTACTCCTTTCTGCATCCAACTCAATACAGCTAGTTGAGAATATGGATTTCTTTTAGGAATGATTTTATTGAAAATAGCACAATATCGTTCATTTTCTTTGTTCAGAAAGTTTGTGAGAGGAAGTAATTTATTTTCAGGCATCACCTTCCCAGATGATTAACAATGCTGTCTTAGATGGGATGTAAAATTCTGATGAAGACTGTTTGTAACTTCAAAATTATGGTTCATCCCCAGAAATTTGAAAACAACTACATATCTTCAGGGCTTGGTTTTTTTGGAAGGGTTTTGCCTAAAATATACTGAAATATGAACAGTTACACATACTGGGTTCATTACTTGACTGTTCCTGAGGATGTATTTTGGTCACATCGTAAGCGTTTCTCCTTGACTCAAATATGAAAAACCCCCAAGAGTCTCTCAAAATTACTTCTTTCTAGAAGGAAAAGCTTCAATTTGCCTTGTTTTGAATTTTCTCTTAAATTTAAGATGTCTCTGGTGTTAATGTGAATTAGGAAGAACTGGAATTTTCCCTCTCATGTTTATTTGTACAGCTAAATTAATTTCTTTTTATCTGATAACTCAGATGTTATTTTAATACTTGCCTCAAAACCCGGCTATGCTATAATGTATTTGTTGCTGCTATTAGCTATGTCTCTTCTCACAGAAAAGTGAGAGCAGATTTTTCAGGCTTGAAACAATTTTGTTTTTTTATACCTCTCTTAAAGAAGTTATATAGGAACCTTCAGCCCTTACTGGTGTTTTTATCTAGTTTTATCTTTCTCAGCTGCAGAGTAGTAGCTAAGGGGTTTGCCCCCTTTCTCTCTTGCTTTTCTTTTCACATCTTGGGCCAATTGTTAGACATTGGATCTATTTGTTAGACATTATGGCTTTAGTAGAATAAATAACAGGTTTGAAATAGAGCTTAAAGGGGCACAACTTTCTGCAGAACTTCAAGATTTTAATTCCATCTCCACCCCCCTTGTTTTCCATTGGGGTAAACCAAACCCTTCCAAAATATTTTTGTTAGGTGCTAAACAAAGTCTGTGAGCAGGGTGTGTTCAATGTTTGGGAAGAGGAAAACCCAGATTCAACTCTTTATCCTGACTGTCGGAGCAGGAGCTTGAATGGGACTTCCACATGCTAAACTATTCAAGAGACACTGGTTTTGATGAGAAATTCTAATGGGAGCTTAGAAATACTCCCTAATGGATGTACTGTCAGGATTTGTACTGGGTAGTGTTCCTGATTAGCTGAATAAATGTATTTAAAAAATAAAAATCTCAATTTCAGTTTCAGTATTTTATAGTCAGTTTAATTCTTTGCAGTCAATAATGGAGTATGTGTATCTAAAGGTTTCCACCTTGTAAAAAATGTTGTGTTCTCTTTAGTATTGACTGTATTTCGGCAGAACCAGAATCCCTAAGCAGGCTCCTGGGTGTGAGAATGTCTGCAAGATGGGTTATAGAGGTGGTACTGCTGTTCTCTTAACGCATGAAAATGTAAAAATACCATCAATATAAGTAGTGATAATGTATGTTTGCATATTGATTATTCTGCCTGTTCTGAAACTACATGTAATTATACAGAACTGGAAGATTTAGAAGATGGTCCTAGGCTACTAAATCTTAATGGTACGCAGGGATCTGAGGGAGTCAGCAACAAGAAATATGATCAGAAGAGGCAAGTTGAGAAAGCCCAGAACATGCGGTGACCTTTCTTGAAGAGAAGGATTATCTGGAGCCTGAAAGCAGGGCTTCAGGTATTTAAAAAGGTTTGGCAAGTAGCTTCATCTTTAAACGTGCTGTCTACAAATTGTAACTGTAATGTGGGGATGGTCTTTAATTTCAGTCAAATGTTGCCATTCTGATTAGGTCACATCAGTGTTTCAGTAAATGCTGCTTATTTAAACATACTTAAGCTAGCTTTAAATTAGCTGTCTTGTTTCGGCAGCTCCCCAGTGGTGTCAGCAGGAGTTTACCAAACTGCTCAGCCACGTTTTTGTAGCTCACATGAAGGTCTGTGCTGAAGGAAATATGTTGTTATCAGCAAGTTGAAAACCAATTTGATGATGTTTTTGTGAGCTGCTGCTGCCTCCATAATGACTGCAGTGTATACAAACATTTTGGAAAGGAAAAAAATCCTCATTCTATGTCATTGAGTGGGGTCTTCACCTCTTTTGAAGCTTCAGGGTTGTACTATAGTACAAAATATAGAAGTATTCGGCTTTATCCATAGCTAGAAGGTGTCTTATACCCAAGGAAAATGTTTCTAAATAGATATGCTACCTGGCTTTAATTGGTCAATTTGCATGTATAAATGTTTTACAAAGCAGTTTTAATAAAGTCTGCAATTAAATAATATTTAATTCTGAAAGCAGTTTTGTTTTGAGGTTTTCATTTTCAGTTTTTTTTTTGTTTAACTCCTCATTATCTTGTTTCATTGTAGTTCTGAATATTTTTAAAGTATCTTCTGGTGGTTTTTAATATATCTGATTAAGAAGATTGCCATTAGGATACTAAACCCCCCCCTACATGAATGGAATGTAAATTTTTTTTAATTGGGCATCTTGAACTTTGGAATCTTGTCTGAAGGATTTATAGATAATTCTGACAATTCCCATCATCCTCAGTGCTTGACAAAGTCTCTCTTCTTAGTGAAGGACTGCTATGTTTTAGATAGAACAAGAAAATGGAAAAATGAGGTCTCAGGTTTTTACTTTTAATTGTGACTGACTTACTGTGTAACCTTTAAAAAGCCACTGGAATGTGTGTAGGCTTTCCAATAGAAAACTGCCTGAATTTAACCAAGATGGGCCACTATGTTTGCTGTTTTTAACTGTAAATTGCTTATCTAGTTGTTGATATACATATAACACAAAGTGTTAACACATTTGTCCTGAAAAATGTATAATATTTCAGTGTTTGGTTAATCAACAAAAAGGTTTATTTGCACACATACATGATGGTGTTTTAAAAACTGAGATCTATCAAGTATTGTTTAGATCCTCCAGTGTAATGTATTTCATATATAGGAAATTGAAATAATGGCTGTGTCTTATTTGCTGCTATATTCACAGTGACCCTTACTGCTTACAAGACAGCCTTTGCTTGCACTGAGAAATTGGCCAACCTTTTTCCTTCCCTCTCTTTAAAAAAAGTCTGTATCATTCTTGATTCAATTGAACTGATGAAAGAAAAAAAAAAAAGTAAAATCTCAGTTATGGACACACTGCTAGTCTTCCTGAAGTGGAGAGAGAGAGATAAAAATAATGTCCTGTAACAGAGTGTGTCTTATTTCACACTTACAAACATCTTGAGCTTTTTAAAAAATGTGCTGTAGAGATAAACAACATTCTTTGTGCTTCATGCAACACATTCATGCTGTCATTGCTGATGCCAGTACAGCTCTTAACATAATGGTGCTTAAGATGGCTGGTGACCAAGTGTTATTGTTTAGAGACAGCAGTATTGGGATGGCAAATATATGTGAACAATTATAGTTGCTTTTTACTCCCATGAGAACACCTGCGCTAGGAGCTGATGACTGTAATGTCTAAATAGCTGATTTAAACTGATTACAACATACATTAGTTTTAATAGAAATAGTTCTTGCTATTTCAGTAGATGTTGAAGTTCAGCTCTCAGCTGTCTTTCTGTAACTGCATGCTGCTTTTCTCACAGGTAGCTCCTGATTACTGAGGGCTTGCCCTATGCATTAACTATTAACCAGGCATCAAGTCAAGGGCTACCTTTGGGGATTGACTGCAGTTTATTTGCTCCTTATGTGGAGCCTCTATTGCCTCAGGCACCGAATAGAGCACCTTGGTCTTGAACTCCCCGGTCTTTGGCTTCTGAGAAGTTGCTTAAGAGGGGCTATACTTCAGCAGAGCTTTTATTCAGCGTGTTTTGGCTTGTACAGGGCTTATACACATCTGCAGTGTGACTTGGAAAATGCTCATTGCTTGTCACTTACCTATTATCTTTGTCGTATGTGAGAATGAGGGTGGGAGTGAGCTTGCCTGAAAGCTATTTCAGATATTTTTTTTTTTTCCCAAAGCCTTTCAGTCTTGGGGTCTTGAACTTATAGGGGACGAGAAAAGTGTGAAATATATGGCAATAGAGCCCTGAAGTGACACGCTGAATGTTTACATATAGCTCATCAAAACATTGCCTCTTCAATACATGTATGTATTATGTAAATGGACACCACTTGTGTATTTGTGCAGAGATTTGAGACAGGTGATGACTGCTGTCTAAAACATGCTGGGAGGAGAGAAGATGAGTTGAAAATGAGAGTGTATGCTATGAAAAATAGTATAAACTGATAGCTGAATTACTTCAGGGGGATCAGCAGAAGGATTCACACCATCCAAATAACTTTGGCATAGAATATTCTTGGGGCAAAGGGGATTCTTACTTGGGAGCAGTTTGCTGAGTTCATGGAAAGGATTTTTTCAGATGGCTGGCTGTAGGAGCAAAAGACAGTTTGCCAAGGAGACCTTTCTCTGTCCTCTGTTCTTATTTACATATTTGAGAGGTATAATAATAAATAACAAAAATACCCAGTGTTTAATCAAGCAGGTTACAGACATATTTATGCCATGTAAGTTGATAGTTAGATATAAACACAGATGCTATTCATGTTGCATAAGCATATGTGCAGAGAGCAGGACAAAAAGGCTTGGATGTGTTTGTAGGCATGTGTTACAAGCAGATCTATGCAAACCATTAAGTTCATATGTGACATTTGGTATATCAGCATGAAAATGTGTTTCACTTCTATTATTGAAGCCATTTTTAAATGTATATTTAATAAGGATTTTTTTACTGCTGTTTTTAATAAGGTGGTTTTTTTTACTGCTGTATGCGTGTATATTAGAGTTACAAAATTTACTGATAGACTTCCAGCTTTTATCAGATAAAGAGCAGTTTTCTGTAAGTGAAGTTCTACTTCTACCGAAGGTTCCAAGCATTGGAAGAGGTTTCCCAGGAAAGTGGTGGAACCACTGTCCCAGGAAGTGTTCAAAAACTGTGTAGATGAAGCTCGGTGATACGGTTTTGTACCACTTGGACTTGGCAATCCTGGGGTAATAGTTTGACTTGATAATCTTAAGAGGTCTTTTTCAACCTAGTTGATTCTACGATTCTCCAAGTGGACCACTGCTGATGGGTGGATTATATGGAATTGTGGAAGGATAGAGACCTCAATGTTGTGTTGTTCAATGTGTGAGATGTCGCCTTCATACCCAGCATCATGTACTGGAAACTGTGAGTGTTGCACCCGGTGCATGAAATTAGTCTAGGTTGGCTGCACCAGCCATTATTAGTGTCTCAACAGGTATGTGTTTATAATATGAATGGCAAACTTCGTAAAAGCCTCACTGTCAAAGCATACAGAAAGAAGCTGCTGTGCAAATCAGCCAAGCTACGCAGCAAAATCAGCTTTTTGTGAGTTGCCATTGCAGTGTGGCCAACACATTTTGGTCTTGCAGTGTAGACAGGACTGTGAATTGTGTTTTCACGTTGTCCCTGAATTGTGAGATAGCCTTTGGTTTTGGTTGGTCTGTAATATGATTTGGGAATGTGTCTTTGACACTATCCACACTGCAGAATGAACTGTGTTCCTGGCAGGGTTCACAGCTATCTCATGAGTACCTTTTCCACCCCCAGTGTACACTTAGTTTTTAATATTTTAATGAATCAGCTCTTGCTACTAATCACAGGACTTTCATTAATAATTTCTTAGATATTTGAAGTGCTTCATAAGCATTAATATGCCCTCGCACTACACTTCTAAAGTGGAATGTTCTTGTAATTTCTATTCTAATGGGGTAAATCAAGGCACAGAATTGCCTTTGAGAAAGTCTCTGGGAATGACGGGAATAGAGCTGCCAATTACTGTAGCCATTAGCTGTAGTATGTTTTGTTGTCTGAATTCATGATGCACCAATATAACGGAAGACTAGCCTAGGGCAGGCAAGAAATTATTTATACAAAAATATATTTTAGGACCCTTGATTATGAGTTTTTGGCCAAAGCAAGGGGAATTTGTTTCATGTTGCTATTTGTGAACAAAACTAATGATATAAATAGAAACCCATGTTAAGATAAGAAAGGTATCTCCACATGAGTTGTTGCAACCAAAATGAAAAGATAAATGCAGTGCTGAAGCATTTAGTAGATGAGTTGTAAGATACTCTACATATCTTTACAACCCCCAAATTAATAAACAAAATCAGTCAGCCAAAGCAAAATTTGCTTGACAGAAGGTAAGTACCATGTCCAGCATGCAGAGGCACAGACATAGCAGTATGACATAGAACATAGTTAAAATCTATTCAGTGTTAAAATCTATTCAATATTTCATCATGAAGGTGCTACGAAAACAATCTAACAGGAGGTTGGGGATGCTGAAAGGTGACTACACAGAAAAGTCCAAAAGGACAAGTCCAAAGAAACATGGAGATAAGGAATGAACGAGGTTCATTAGTTAGCATTTAGGTAGAAAGGTCATTGGGAAAGAGAATTCTTACCTGATATCAGATACAAGGTTGTTAAAGATACAATACTGGTTGTTAACAAGTATATTTATATGATAGTACCCTTGTTACTGAGACTACTAAATATTTGTTGGAAACCACAGGAGTAAGGCAGCAGGATTTCTCTTAAGCAATCACCTGTTGGTAATGGAAAAGATAAAATTGGCTTTTCCTTGGAAGAGCTGGACATCACCTGCTGACATTAGAATGGGGTCAAGAGGGAAATAACCACCAAAAAAAACCCACCATGAATGTGTTCTTCTGTAGTAAAATGACAGATTGTTGTGTTATGGCCAGAAGGGAAATCTTTGCTTTGAGTCTGTTTTTCTCTTGAAATGTCAGTACTGTAACTGCTGTGTTGAATCATAGAATGGTTAGGGTTGGAAAGGACCTTTAGATCATCTAGTTCCAACTAGTTCCATCTAGTTCCAACCCCCCCATCATATCACCCAAGGCCTTGTCCAACCTGGCCTTGAACACTGCCAGGGGTGGAGCATTCACAACCTCCATGGGCAACCTATTCCAGTGCCTCACCACCCTAACAGGAAAGAATTTCCTCATTATATCCAATCTAAACTTCCTCTGTTTAAGTTTTAACCCGTTACCTCTTGTCCTGTCACTACAGTCTCTAATGAAGAGTCCCTCCCCAGCATCCTTCTAAGCCCCCTTCAGATACTGGAAGGCTGCTATGAGGTCTCCATGCAGCCTTTTCTTCTCCAGGCTGAACAGCCTCAACTTCCTCAGCCTGTCTTCATATGGGAGGTGCTCCAGTCCCCTGATCATCCTTGTGGCCCTTCTCTGGACTTGTTCCAACAGTTCCATGTCCTTTTTATGTTGAGGACCCCAGAACTGCACACAATACTCCAGGTGAGGTCTCACAAGAGCAGAGTAAAGGGGCAGGATCACCTCCTTCGACCTGCTGGTCATGCTCCTTTTGATGCAGCCCAGGATACGGTTGGCTTTCTGGGCTGCAAGCGCACACTGCCGGCTCATGTTAATTTTCTCATCAACCAACACCCCCAAGTCCTTCTCCGCAGGGCTGCTCTGAATCTCTTCTCTGCCCAACCTGTAGCTGTGCCTGGGATTGCTCCGACCCAGGTGTAGGACCTTGCACTTGGCATGGTTAAACTTCATAAGGTTGGCATCAGCTCACCCCACAAGCATGTAAGGTCCCTCTGGATGGCATCCCTTCCCTCCAGCCTATCAACCGAGACTTCAGTTGAAGGAAAGTGTGTCAATCCACCTTCTTGATTTATTTCTTATTTCTGGCAATATATTAATAGAGAAGTACATTTTGTTTCAAGCAAAATTCATATGAAGAGCAGAAATAAGGTCTTAGATTCCCAGGCACTTACTATGAGACCAGATAGTGCGTCAACCCAGATGTCCTAGGATTAGTGTTGGGTAGTCAACCCTCAGGAAGGTTGCTACTGGTCTTTGCAAAGCAGGAGCATGAGAAACTTTTGACTACCTCAGAATGTCAGCATCTGTAACTGAAAAGGTATGTGAAAACTTAAAACAGCAAAGGTTTCCCAGGTTGTTGAAAAGGAGCAGGGAGAGTGAGAGGCTGAAAATGTTTTGAATTCTTCCCCATTAGACTTGCCAGGTTAAGTTGATGGGAAGAACCTGAGGGGCGGGAGGGGGGGGGGGGTGTGGAATTTCAGGAAAGCTCTGTGTGGGTGCAGAACCTAAAAACACAGTAAGGTCACAGTCTTCAAAGTCATAAAATGAATGAGTTCAATAATGTCGGAGTTCTGGTTCTATGCTGGGTGTCATGTGATGCTATCACATACCCTCACTGCTTGCACTGGTTTTGGATCCAGGACTGGAATTTCAGACAGCCACTTGACTCTTTCTGTGCCTATGCCCCTTACCAGCCTTTTTTACTTGTTTACTTGGATTCTGATTGTGTAACACCTCATACAGTCCAGAAATTAATGCACTAATTGAAGACAAGATTGAACAGAAGCACAAGTCTTTGCAGGAGTGAAGTAGTCTTGCAGCCTTTGGAGGACAGCTGCTGTATTTAATCAGGTACACCTGTAATACTGCAAACAGTATCATCAAGCCCTGTGATGATTGAGGCTGGTGCTGGCAAGACTATTTATTGATTTATGATAGAATTTGAGCCTTGCTGTTAACCATTTTATGGGCACTGAACACTCATCAATGAGCAAAACACCACCACTATATTAAAACAGGTTGCTATTGGGAGTATCATGTGAATATAAACTGAATATAAAGCCAAGTACATCGGTCAAAAATCTCTAGGTAATTGAAAGCCCAAAACATTTGTGGTTTGGGTTTGGTTTTTGGCTTAAATGTTCTGTGTATCCAGAGACAGTGTTGTTTTCTTGTAAGAGCATCTTAGAAACCAGTTCTCTTCCACTGCTGACTGATTTAGGACCAGGCAGGTGTTTCGACACTGAGGCTGACTCCTTTTTTTTGCAATTTTTGTATTTTGCGCACAGCCTCCAAAAAACACAAGTTTCAGGCTGCTTTCCCCTCAACTCAGCAGAAAATGCTAGCACTGCTGATCTCTGTGACAGAGCAATGGCTGAGAAACTGCCTTGTCATTTCAAACAAAGCCACCCACACCTGTCATTATATTTATCCAGGGTTAAACTGTTCATTACACACCAGTCTGGGATGCCCCAGGATAACTGTCTTTCTTAATCTCTTGTCATAACTGTTGTAGGTTGGAGGAGGGAATGAAGGCACCTCCTGAGTGAAGTGACAGCTTTATTCTAGGAGCTGAGGACTCAGCTGAAAGAAGAAACAAATGGGGGCACGAATTACTGGGTGTGCAGTTCAGAAAGATAATGCATTTTGTAGAATTAAGAGTTCGTTTAAAAGAAATTACACCACAGTTCTCATTTCCTCCTGCTTGCTACATACCCTAATTTTTGCATGTGTTTTTCTATGTTCCTCTTGTTTCTTTCTCCCACAAGGAAGTGCTTTTTAAGTTTCTGTGTTTTGGTGGGGGGTTTTAAGAGACTTTGCAGTTTTAATTAGAATATATCCAACAAAACTCGTTAACAATTCTTGTGCCAGTTTTTGGTTTAAAATGCAAATATATACTATGATGTAGACTCGGCTAGTATAATCCATTTCGCATTGTAACAGCACAACTCAAAGGCATCTTTTATATTTAATTTTGTCTTGTTATCCCACGAGACAGTTATCTTGTCCCAGTGTGTTAACTGCCTCTGGATTGTAAACTTATTTGTCTTCATCTTGTCTCAATAGTGTAAGGGTAATACAGTTCAGTGTGTTCTCTCTAGGAAGTGGGAATCCTGTTTTGAGTCTGATACTGATGTGCTTTTCTTCCCACTTACCCTCCCTACAGTTAAGTGGAAATAAGGATTTATTGATTTATTTGTTTTTCAAGAGGTACCATGCTATTTGTGGTAAAAGCCCAGCCACACTCCTGAGAGACAGCTATACCCTGAGTAGCTAAGGGAGACAATAATAATTAGATTTTATCCCCCCCCCCCCCCCCCCCCCCCCCCCCCCCCCCCCCCAGTGGAATAAAATATCTGTATTTGAGTAATATTCTACACTAGACTTTTTGATTAGTTAAAGCTTAGTACAGGTTAATTAGACCTTTGAATTTTCATAGTATGTTTAAGTGATAGGTATAGTGCACATGTGTGGTTTATAACTTAAACCACCTAAAATCTGGCAATACTGCCAACTATTTGTTGCTGCTGGATAACTGTCAATGACTCAGACTCAGCATGTGCATAACTCAGCATGATTATGTTTCTGGCATGTTGGACATACCTCCTCCCCATGCGGTGTGCAAGTGCTTTGGGACCTCCTGGGAAAGGACAAACCAGGGCTTTGGAAAACTGCTGCTGTGTAGGTGTCCCGCAAGAAAACAGGTCCAGGGGACACCCAGAAGAGCTAAGAAGAGCCGTGTGACAAGAGGAATCATCACATTCCTTCTCTTTTACCAGGAGATTGCTGTGAGAACTGTTAGGGAAGAAGCAAAGGAGAACAGAATAACTCCCAGAGATTTATGGTCTGGTTGTCAAGAAAAGGGAAGCAGAAGTCACCCTACATGAAGGGAGGAGGGAGAGTTCTGAGATACAATGGGTGTCATCAGGTCATTAAATTTGTTTATAAGGTAGCAGCAGATGAATCTTTTGGCCTGATACAGGAGGGCTTGGACCTAGATCCCTAGATCCCCTGGACTAGGATGAGTAAGAGCAGTGAGACCTCGATGGTACATAGAATCAGGTCTTCTGTTGTTACATGGGATTATGTGGTTACCCCGTTTTGACTTTGAATGTAATTTATTACTGGATGGTTTAAAACTGGAGCCTCCCTGCCCCACATACATCTTTTCTGTAAGATGTATGCAGAGTGGAGAGAAAGGGAAACATGATAAGGGGGGGAATAACAAAGTAAATGTTCTGTAAAAGATTAAACTAGCAGAGACAGCCAAGGTGGGAACAAAAGGGAAAGCATCAGAGGACAAACAGCAAAGCATAAGATTAAGGGGAGAATTGTATCTATGATGGTCCTGTATGTGTCCTCTTTGTGTCAGAAATTATCCTGGGAAGCCAAGCTGTGTTTCAGAGACAAGATGCAATTCAAACACTGCTTTGTTTGTGACCTCTGAGGCAAAGGTAGAAAGGACCTTCCTAAAGTTTTGCTTATAAGTACTTAGGTTTGAATAAACACTCATATTGTCTATCTAAACTTTCCACACCAAAACAAACCAGGGTTTGTTTTCCTCCTTTTTAACACTTTCTGTCCTCAGGTATTTCGGTTACTCATGCATTGGTTGTCTGTAAATAATCCTTAATGTTCCTTCACTGACTGAACTCAGTCCTGCAAAAATATATTTACCTGGTTCTGTTTATTACAGAACTGTCAATGTGCCATATTTTTGTAAAATATCCCGTGCCTGTGGTTTTGTTTACTTTTGAATGCAATCTAATTATTTATGTAGCACCATAGCCTATCTGAATTTGCTCGTACCTTGTCAATAGTCATATGCATCCTGCCTCTACAGATTTCTTTTTCCTGCCCTTCTGTAGCAGGTACGCAATTCCTAGCTTTATATGTAGCTTTAGGAGTTGCTGAATGCTTATGAATGGTCACCTGCACTGTTTCTTCTTGACCTCACTGCACTCTCCGTTTTTCTTATCTGAAACTTGCAGACATGCTGATGAGCTCGGAAGCTTTTCTGCAGTGGGAAGGGGTTTAATGGCGAAGAGGTTGCCCATACGACTTAGATGGAAGAAAGTATTGGTGACAAGCTTTTCGGTAAACATCCATCACCAGGTTGTGACTCCCGAGCACAGCCTGGGCAGTGGAACATATGTAGCTGCACCGCAGGGACTGAAAACAAGCAGAAGAAAAATGCACATAGAGTCAGAAAGATGACGACTTCTGTGAACTCTTGTGTTTCTATGTGTGAGGCTGACTCTCGTGGAGTCTGCTGTTGTCTTTTGTCATAAACAGCAGCATGCACTTGAGCTGGTGCTTGCCAGGCAGAACTCAGCCACTGAAAAGTCAGGTTTGACTTTCTGGTGAACGAGTCAGGCCAAGTCTGCTGTCTGATCCCTAGTGTTTTTGATTAAATGCTGGTTTGTGTTCTGTGCAATAGAGATGAAGGTGGTATATATCCCGGAGAAGATTCTGGTTGACTAAACCAGAGAAGCTTTAAAATAAAAACTATTTCCTTGCCATTCAGTCACTGAATTTTCTTCATCTGAAACTCCATAGACTAAATTCATGTATAATTATTGTGAATTAAACTGATAAATGCTGACCTTTAAATACCAGTATAGCAAGGAGATGTTACTGAATCATACCAGGACAAGAAATCCCAAAATAGTGAGATTTAAAACTCCTTTGTGGAGATAACTAAAAATCTTTTCTGTTTTGATTTCCGACCCTCCTCCTCAAAAGAGTTTTCTTATAGCAGACAAAAGATTCTTTAATTTAGAAAGGACACAGTGTTTGATATTTTTAAAAAAGACTTAACGAGAATTAAAAATTAAATATTACATGAAAATGTACCTGATTTTATTTCTACTTCTGATATGTCAGGAAACCAAATGAAAAATAATACACCCCCCCCAAAAAAAAAATAAAAATTTTTGTTTTAATTATTCAGAAAGGAAATGTTTGTAAGTTGTGATCTCCTCCAAACAGGTTCTCTGAGCTCTTTTGATTGTTGGGCTGGTTTGTTGTTGTTTTTTTTTAATAACTCCATTGATACAAGTTAGTGGCATGAAGTATTAAAACTGTATTTTTGCCACTCTTTAGTGCAATGAAAACTGCAGTGTTAACAACGAAAATAATTTTTATTTATAGCATGTTGATCAATGTAGCTGGAACTTTTTAGTATGCAAACTCAACTAACAGTTCAGGGCCAGGAGGTCTGAATTTCCATCACTAGAGTGACTTAAAGCACACGTACTATTTTCTTCAAAGTGCATGGGTACAAAATAACTCAGCTTTTCCTGCTTTTGGGGGTGGGTTATTGGGTTCATCTCAGGGTTGGAAAGGAAGTTCAACTAGGCAACTAACTTAGCAGTTTAAGTTTGGGCTTGAAGAGGAGGTAATCAGGCTCTGGGCAGTTACTTCTGTTTTAGCATAAATGAACCCAAGAAGTATGAAATGTCACACATTCTTATTTTTGCAAAGAAAAATGTTCTTGTAGTAACATGGTATAAATCCCTAGTGTAACATGTACTCACAACTGAAGATTTTAGAAACAATAGAAAGAGGAGGAATAATGTGTATATTTTTAAAAATAAAAGATATTGAAGTCTTTTTTTTCTACTCTCCCAATAACAAGTTAGTCCTCTTTGTTAGAAGCGTTAATAGGTTATACTTTATATAGTTTATGTACTTTATCTTCTTTTTTCCTGTTCCTTTAACTAACTTTTAATGTCTGAGGCTCAGCTACCTGTCAAAGGAGTTTTAGGCTAGCATAGTGCCATACCGTGAAGGAGAGACAAAACAGAAACTTTGGGTTTGGCTTATTGATTACCTTCTTAGCTTCTGTGACTGGTGACTGGGCTAGAACAAGTACACAGAAGTTGAGAATAGTATAAACAAACTCTCAGTGAAGGAAGCAAACAGCTGAATTTTTAGCTTATCTCTATGCAGTTAAAATACCAAACACAACTCTCTAAAGTACCACACAAACTCTCTAGTAGCATAAGATACCACATACTGAGTTCATTTATTAACTTGATTTTTGTTAGCTTCTGAAGAATACATTTCTGACCAGTCATTAACTTCTTACCTGTCTATCTCTGTGATAATTCTTCTTCAAGCCTTGGCTGCTGGGGTTCATGTGATTGCCTGTATCTTTAGGATGTTTTCTTAAATTTTTCTGAATTTCTCAGTGACAGAAAAACTTTGAAGCATGGACAGAAAGAAAACAGAGGAAGCTTCTCTCTGTCATGATTGTTGGTATGAATGTAGCATTTTTGATTGCCTATGGTAATGCATGTCCCACTTAATAGGTTGTTGAAATACATAATAGTGAATAGGGCTAGCACACAGGTATGAGTACTGACATGTGTGTGTTGTTTTAAGCATCAGCATTGTCCCTGACACAGTCTAGTTGGCACTTCAGTAGCACTGGTAAAGCCTAGATTCTATGCAAGAAAACATCACACTCTTATGTAGAAAACTACAGATTTTGGCGGGCAGAACAGCCTGGTATTTCTTTGTCAGCTGCATTCTTCCTGTGCGCCTTGAGCGTTAGCTGTCCCATTAGACATGGGACTGGCATGCTCAGGGATGCTTCCTGAGCTGGAAGCAGGGCTTGCCCACTGATAGGGATGATTTCTACTAGCAAGAACAGGACAGAAAATGCTGAACAGATTAAATACTTTAAAATTGTGCTGTTTTGTCTATATTGCTTAGGTCACTTCCTTTTAGATACAGGAGTCAAATTATACATGAGTCTGTAGTTCCTCTCCACTCAAGTGGAAAATATATTATTGCCTGGTTTTATGAACCCATTTAAAGCTGCTTACACTTCTTTTACATAGCTGCTTTCTGACTTTCTCCTGATGTTATCCAGCTTATTTCCTTTCCCCAGACTCCTTCCACTCCTCTCCTACCAGACACTGATGTAAAAAGAGACAAGAGTGACACAGCAGTAAAGCCAGGCTGTGTGGATAGCAAAGGTGGTTTCATGCTAGTGACATTCTTCCTGTGAAGCCAAGAGGGGAAGAGACCCTGAAGAATGAAACCCCTAGGGAGGTGGGAGCCCTGTGCTGAGATTCATTTCAAAGGTGATGTGTCTTCCTCTGAGCTACAGTCCCTGTTACCCTTCTGTTTCTAAGAGAGGAAGCAAAGCAGGGCAGGCTGCTCCCTTCATTACTGAACCTTTTTTAAATTTTGTATATGTCTGCCTGACTGAAAGCCACTGGTGTTACACAAGTGATTTGTTCAGCTGAGCATCTTCCCTGCTCTGGTCTATAACCCAGCAATGAGAGGAGAGGGCTGTGGTGAGTGTATGTAGGCATATCTCTGTATATGCACATACCTGGATACAACACATGCTCCTCATATATGTATATATATGAGTATATATATATATATGCACATACACCCTTGGTATTGCATGTATGTTTATATAAGAGGGAAAGACAGTGAAAATTTTACATCAAAGTGAGAGAAAATTGCAATGGGTGAACCAAAAAGTCTGATAGGCTGCTTACTTAAACTGCACAGTATCTCTGATTTAGCTAAGTCCTACTGCTCTGGAAGACAGCATTGGAGCAGAATCCTATCACACCTCTGTATTTCTTTCAATATATATGTCATCGTCTTATCAATAGTTACCTCAGGAGCAGAATGCTCTGAGGCAACATAAATGCAAAATAATGAGGAAATGGTAAAACCGCTGTTGTTGAATTGAAGATACAGATCAGAAATTCAAGAGATTTTTATTTTGATTATTTCATCTCCATCACATGTTTGAAATGAAGTGGTTTAATATTTTTGAATAAGCTGAAAATCTTCAAATATAAATGGTATTTTGTGATGCCTTTTTATTTCTGGTTGCAGCTAATACCAGAATTTCCAAAATACCACATCTCTGGGAGAGGTGCTGTATTTTGTGGTTACCTAGGATTTGTATTTCTTATGAGAAGGATATTAGTCTAACCTTGTAAGACTTGAATTTAAACTTCTGGATGTTTATTGTGACTTCTGAATGACAGAGGCTGCATTTTATTGCTTGCTCATGTCCCAGCAAGCGAGCACAGTATATTTCAGAAATATAGCAAGCACAAACAGGCCTTTTTTTGTCCTTTGACATAGTAACTTGACTTATTTTTCTCTAAATCTATGAAGTCTTGAAACCTTCCAATTGCTCATTATGAAGGAGCGGGAGCTGGCAAAAAATATTCAGAAAACTCATGCTGCTATTCTGGGTGCCTTATATAAAAGACAGGGAAGAGAGAGTTTGTGTACCAGTGGTTACTCTCTAGAGTATGTAGATTTCTTTTTCCCTCTGGCAGTTTCATTTTTACATTCCAAAGTCAAAGCTGTCTTCTCAAAAGAGATCTGTATTTTGCCTTTTAAAAAAAGAAAAAGAAAAAACCAGCCTTCGCTTAGTCTGTCAGGCAGCATTTATGCTCATGCTGCCCTGTTGCGCCCCGAGTCTGGCTGTGCAGCACAAGATCGTTCAGCATGGTTTTCTTTTCCTGGGATGTGCTGAGACCTCAGGCAGCAGATGTGAAATGCTGAGGCATTCAGGTGTCTCTGCTGAGCATTCTAGGCATGTCTCATATCACGGATGAATGCAACAACTATGAAAATGGCCACATTTTGGAAACAAACCAGCCACGCCTCACCACAATCGTTGTGCTTAAAAGAAAAATTGTATTTGTGTGTTAGATTGTGTCACATACGTCTTGCCTTCAGGGTGTCAAAGGGGCCTTCTTTGAAGCCATATGTTTCAAAGAACAAACAGTCCCTGCATGTACTCTGTACAGTCCAGTGGGGTTGGTGCTTTGCCTGTGTTTGTCTGGTTGAAAACCTGTGTATTCTCCAGGGTCTGACACTTTGTAGAGGTGGCATGTTGATCCCAGATGTTACTGCTGCTGCTTGTGTCAGTGGTGTTGCCTGCCTAATAATTCATGGTGTTTCTCAGAGAATCTCTTGCTTGCTCCTTAAAGTCTCAGTTTTGGGAAAAGAATGCCTGTGACCCAGATTTAGGGAAAATACTGTGTTGGTGTTGCCCTGTTTTAGTTAAGCACTTTTTTTCCCTCCTGTAAAAAGAGGTTGAAGAACCATGAAACTACAAAGCCCTCTCCTACGCTTACTTTATTTTGAGGTAACAATTTCTAGTTTGGTTACATACAGCAGCTTTTAGCTACTTTGAGCAAGTGCTGTCTCAGATGCACTTGGTATTGCCTGTCTTTGCTAACGAAAGTCTCAGATGTGCGTTTGCTGGGGCGGGTGTGTAGGTGGGTAGATTCATATCTAAGAAGAGAAGCATAATGTCTTGCTTTGAGGCTTCAAAGGGGCTAGGGTGTGTGTGAGTGAGAGACCATGAGCTCTGTTTCGTCACTGCAGCTTATAAGTGAAAGGGACTCAGTGGGCATGAATGTTGTGGTTGCTGTCAGACAAGCATGTGTGTCCCTCCATGATTCTCTTGGAGCATGGAAGCAAATCTGTGTAAAAAGGATATTCAAGCCATTTCATAATCAGCTTCATAGCCAGGTCTTGGAAATACTGTAAGGGCTGCCAGAAATCAGCTGTTTTGTGCAAGGAAGAAAGGTTGGAGAAAATGAAAAAACAAAAAAAACCCATGACCTTACTGATATTAACCTGACCCAAGAGATAAAGAGGATGGAGATTTCTGTAAGCGACATCCAGCCTGTGTTGTGACAATGGAGCACAGCACAGCAGATTGTGCAGTGGTGGAGGTGAGTTCCCTCCCTCACTGGCCCCATGTTGTCAGAGAAAAATAAACCACTAAAGTCACAGGCAATCTGCTGGGCAAACAGTTCCAAAAGTCACAGGTGATCTGCTGGGCAAACAGTTCCTAAGAAGTTCTCAAAATGGCCTGGCTGGCCTAATACTGGCGTTGAGCAAGGGGACTGCCAGGGAAAGTGGCTTTCTCTGGTAAATGATGGGTTTCTGAGGCTGTGCAGGGTTGCAGCAGCAAGGGGTTGCAGCAAAAAAAAACACATTTGGTTTTCTGGAAAAAACTGATTTGTATGGTCTGTTCTGAAACTCAGATCTGATCCTTTCTCATCGAAGTACAGCGTATCTGGAATATAAAAGAAGGGCAAAGAGAAGTCATATAGTATGTATAATATACAGTATCTAGGGAAAGAAGCTTATTGTTGTTAACAAAATCTGATAAAAGGATGATGAGTGGAAACTGTAATGTAGAGATGAGCAAGTTGGATAGGTATGAGAAATTAGATTTATCTGCCTGTAAAGGATAATAAAGTAGTTATTCTCTACTTAACTATGGCTATAAACTTATTATTAAAAGCAGCCTGGAGAGTGTCTAGTGTGCAGTGCCAAGAGGTGCAGCAAATGTAAAAGGGAGCCCTTGCCTGAATGCCATGGCTCTATGCTTTCTGTTGTTCTCTGAACTGTGCAGGTCAGCGCTGAGTGTCATTAAACTGCAAGTACTTTTTCCTGTTTAGAAGTCCTATTTTTTTAACTTTTTACAGTACAGAGTAATTTTAAAGAATATGAGAGACACGGAACAGTCTGTAGGCAACTGTAGGAAATAATTTAACAAAGTCACTTTAATGGTTTTCTGTTCTTTTCCACTATTAAGATTGCACAAAATGCACTTTGCAGACTTTTGACAAGTCCTCTGGAACTTTATGCATCAGTTGTTTGGGTAGGATCATTCTGATTTCAACACATTATATTTACCTCAACACTTGTTCCATAGGTTTCTATTCCTGATCATTCATTATACAGTTATTTATAGGTTATAAAGTATTTTCTTTAAATAACGTCAGACATGATTTTACTGAAACTGCTAGGGTGCCTCTCTTCTGATGTAGTGTGTCACATCTGCGATTTGAGGAACTCAGATAAAAATGACTGGAGTGTAATTCTAAATTCTTTATCATCTTGCAAGTAACAAGCTGTAAAGAGTCCTTTTGCTTTTACACTTCTGCTCAATAATAATAAATTTTCTGAATGAAAACAAGTATATAAATTTTGCTTCGTCAGTTACAAAGTGACTAATTATTGAACAGATGGCTGTACAGTGTTTCCATGAGACTTTTGGTGTCATCAGCCATACTAGAATAAGCACAAAACCTTTCTCTGGTAATCAGTAGCGTCTGTCAGTATTTCTGGAAGTCAGAAGAGTTTGCAAGTTGACCTACATGCGTTAGTGACTTTGATTAGAGCTTTTATTATCAATTTCAGCACTGCATGAATGGTAACATTTAAGATGCTCATATGCTATGTAACTTGATCACTCATCTACCCTGCATTTGCAGAAGAGGAATATGATCCTGCTTAGAAGCAAGTCTGTGTGCAAACAGACAGATGTAATCCCTTCACTAGAATTGCACAAATCTGCTGTGAAAAATTCAAGGAGCAGAGTTTGTTTGTTTGTTTGTTTTTTTTAATATAATTTACTGACACTTCATAAACACCTGAAAGTACAACTAGCTTTGAAACATGATTGTTTTTAAAATCTTATTTTTTTCAGTTATGCCTGGAATTACAAATTGGTTGTGCATGGATTCCAGTCGTGCCTGATATCAGGTATCAGGTTATTCTGCAGATAGCATAACCAGCTGCAGAATTTAATTTCTTAGAAGATGCAGAAATACTAATCTCTGAACAACTTATCTGTGGGGTATTTCTGTGCTGCAGTCAGCTGAGAACTTTAAGTGAAGCAGGATATTCAGTGTGCTACTTTACTTAGCTTTATAAATATCATCATAAAACTGTCATTTTTTTACTGCTCCTAAAGATCACATAGTAATAACATAATAATTTTGCAAAGGTTTTGTTAAGTAATTTTTGCCTTATTTGCTCCCAATAGTATAACAGTGATAGAAATGCGAGAGGGAAAAGAGAAGAAATATTGCTCCAAGCTGATAAACTATGTCTTAAAACCATCGGGTTTGGATGACTGGTTGTTAGCATGGTGATAAACCACTTGAAAAGACACTCTGTCCCAGGGGGTTGAACTTTTTGTCTTTTAGGCACTTTAACTATTGTGATCATAAACTCATGAGATCAAAGTATGTAATGGAGGAGAAAGAGGCTTGTACCAAGGAAATCTAGCTTTACAGGCTTACAATACCAGTTTAGTAAAACAAAATGATCTTGGGTCTATGCAGTTCACCATATTTTCTGCTGATATTTTCTTCAGTGTTTTCTCCAGCATATGATATGCAATGTATTTGTTTAATTTAATATACTGTTCGCTCTATAGATGTATCTAGATCTGTATGCATGTATTTAATTTAGGTGACTGTATAGAATCTCTTAGGTAATGACTTTTTGTCATATCCAAGCTGAAAACTGACTGACAGGATAAATACATCATAAATTTTTCCCCATTGTTTTTTTTTTGTGAGTCAGTTTTATATTCTAAACAGTCTCAAGTAAAGCAGGTTACAAATCCAGACTTTTGCTTCATGCACACAGACTTTTAGACCTTTGTATCTTGCGCATGTGCTGTCCTCTTACTCAATGAAATTGCTTGGAGAGTTACATACCTGTGTTTGACCTTGTGCCATGAGCCAAACCGTCTTGTCCTTCCTGCTTTTTTCCCTTCTCTTTGTAATAATTCATTCTAATGTAAGTCTTGTAATTAACTTTGAGTAAAGCACTGCTAGATTTTGTTGATAAAATAAAAATATAATTTTGGGGTATATTGCTATAAAAATAATGCTGTTTAATGTGAAGGGTTCAGAGGAAACTTTTTTGCTGATTTCTGATGTGTAGGAATGTGAAAATGAATTGCAGAAGAACAAATTATAAAGTCACTCTGAAAGCAGGGTAGAATACAGCAAACCTAAAGAAAAGAGTAATGAAAAGTTTTATCTGCCAGAAAAAAAATTATAGCGTCATAGCTCCCCAAACTTACAGAAGGCAAAGACTTCTCGTATAATTAATCTTGTATAAGAAAGACATATTTGAAACTATCTTTTAATTACTGCTTATCACTACATGTTTCTTGTGTGTCCTTGGAGGTATATATGTGCTTGCTTTGGTACTAAACCTATCTTCATTGGATTAAATGGCCTGTGCTAACTTCCATTGAAATCAATAGCATGGAGAATTAATTCACCCCATTACAGAATCTGCTTTTTAGTGGGAAGAGAACTGGGCCATTTGTTTACATTCACTTGTATTTATTCCTCAATTTGGATGCAATAAACCTGAATATAATCCTCTCAAGTGGTGTCGGTCTGAATAGTTTTACTTTTTTTGTCTGTAGAATCAATGTAACCTCCCCAAATGGTTATCAAGGGATGGATTGAAATAATTAATGCACATCTAATGGCTAATTTGGTGAGATAATGCTTTGCTTAATAGGATTAATTCCATGCTTGCATATACAAGAAGCTCCCAGAGGCACAAATGAAGCTACTGCCAAGGCATCACAAAGTGGTATTTGTCCTTACTATCTTCCCTCTTCCCCTCTATCATATAAGAAGTACACACTAGGTCCAGATATGAATGAATGATGGATCAATCAAAGGTAATCTCAAAGCATTTGTATTAAGGGACAACATTGTTTTGGTTTTTTTACAAGACCACGCATTATCTGGGCAGCCGAGCTTTGCGTTACATATTTTAAATAGTACAATATACAACAAACAGTTCTGTGGTAAGAAGAAATTTTAATGGATGGAAGTAGAAGAAGGATTTTCATAGAGAGTGCATAGCAAAACTAAATGTAATGCTAAGCATCCTTCTCATAAATTTAGGAGAAAATTTATTTCCTGGGGCATCCAATCATTTGGCAATCTTTCACCTCATCCAGCAGTTCTACAACTGCACTTTCCAACACTGTGTTTCAAATAAAGGTCATCTAAGCTCCCAGTATTATGAAAAATGGAGCTTGTATAACTTTCCTTTGCATTCTAACTCCATCTGAGCTGCACAAAGAAAGTAAACAAATACTTTATCCAGGCAGTCTTTTTATCTGTCTGCACATCTCCAGAGGCTTCTTTATAAGGCTTTTTGTAGGGGGAGAGGAGGTGTTGAAAGCAAATAAAATTTGAACATTTTCATCCATTTTAGAAGCAGCGCTAAAGATTTTATAATAAACCTGGTTTATGAGACTGACAAGCAATTACATCAGTGCAGCGATAATGCAATGCATAATTCTGCGCTTACAAAATTAGCTGAAGTGGGAAAAATCAGAGAGATCATAGGATACTATCTTAAGTGGCTGCTGCAGATATGTGCTCTAAAACTCAGAAGTATGAAAAGAATTTTTCTGTAAACTCTCTGGTAAGTGGATGAGAGCTGCTTGTCTACATTAAGATGTAAGGAATAAATACAAGGAATCTGTGCTCTAGAGAAAGCCATAACATTTCCCCAGGAAAACAAAACCAAACAAAATCCAGTTAAAAACAAGGTGGGATTTCTGTGTGCAGTGTTTTTGGAAAATTTTCTCAAGAAAAATCCTGAAGAAAAACCAATAGGGTAAATTCAGTGCTGTAGATTAAATGAGCTTAAATTGCTGATGGTAGCTCACCTTTCCAGGTTTCTTATACTGATTTACATGACCTAGACAGAGCCTTTCAGAAAAGGGCCCCTCTTTTTCCACACACTTTACAAAGTGTGCTGTACACATACTAAACATCACAAATAAGATCAGCATTGTAGCTTACAGCAATACGCACAGTACCAGCCGTGTTTCCTATGAAGATCAACCTTATGCAGTCACTGTCTTTATCATTTGGCCCCATTCCGCCAAATTTAATAGAGGAGTTAAGGTTTCAATAGGGCAGTTTGGTTTCTCCAGGTTTCATGAGAACTGATGGATGGAAAGAGAAACTCAAGGCAGTGCCTGCGTGGCAGCAGCATGAGCTCAGCAGGGACCTTCTGGGTTTATGCTGCCATTGGCAGGCTGATGGACATTCACGGCACATACCACCACTGGGCAAGGCTAGCATTGTGTGATCTGCAGGGATGTGAGGGAAGGAGAAGATTTAAGGCATGTTCAGAAATGCTGGAATTTTTTTATAATATAGAAATAAAAGTGGAGAGAGGAGAGAAAGCAAAGATTTGCATCTGGGGATATAAAAGAGAGAATACAAATAAGTGATTTCAACAGCCTTTCTTCGCCCATTTGTGCTAGCTTCATGTGTCTATAATTCAACTTGTTCTTGGTTTAATGCAAACACAGATCAGTCTCTGAAATCCCATCTCTATCATCAGATGTTCTTGACAGTATAAAAATCAGAGATCTTGCCATGTTCATTTTGGATGACTGATGTCAAACTCTAGTACTCATTCTGATGGATTCACTGTTACTGTAGAATATTGCCATTTTTTTCCCCTTTACAGAAAAGATCTGCAAAACACCTTGTGTGTTGATGTTCAAATGCTTTCTTCTTCTGCTTCTCTGAAACCAGCATGTTAAAGAACTAGTGAAACCTCAGGGTCTTTAGTGTGTTCATGTTGTCATCCCATCCATTTTTCAGCATGCAGAACATGAGCTAGTCACTTTGTCATTAAATGCTTGCAGGAATAGATAGAGATTTCCTAGTTAAGATGGAGTGTAGAATCTGGCCTGTCCTTTCCCGATGAGCTGATTCAGAACATTGCTGTGGGTCACAAAAGCTTTGTGCAGCACTGTCTGTAATTATTGCTATCAAATGAACTCTGCAGCTGAGCCTCTTCTGGAAAATGATTTTGTGTTATTAATAGATGTAAGTTTAAAAACAGATTGGTTATCTGCATTGTCAACGACATAGAACACTAACAAATTTAAAACTGCAAAAATTAAATACTTTTCCAGAAAGCCAACAATGCCTAGAATTCTCTGCTTTACCAAAGATGCAATTTTAATACCCATATTATATAAAAAACAGAAATTGTGGTTTATTTTTTCCCTGACCCTGCACTATTATATTCTTTAATTTGGTGTTCTTACTAATTTTAGATAGCATTGCTTGGAAGCTCTCATGTTCCCTTTCAGCACAGTAGTTATTACAACCAGTGAACACTTGGAAAAAAATATCGTTAATAAAAGAGAAATTAACTCCCAGAAGAGACCTCAGGCGTGACTGGAGACTTGCTGTTTGTGAAAGCAGTTTGGTGGCCAACGGATACCTCTTTTGACACTTCTCTTTTGTTGGTGGTGTTGTATAGCCACATTTTAATGTACATATTGAATACTGGAATTAACGTGATAAATTTTAATATTACTTGAATGCACTGTAGTTGTGAGTAAAGCATGATTGTTTACTTTAATCTCAGTCACAAACACTGACATAGGAAGGTTTAAACTCTTGCTGTAAATATAGAGGAAATTTTCTTTGTGATGAGGGCTTGGGGTCCTTTTCTTCCTTTGTTTTGCTTTTGCCGCAAGTGTGTCTCTCCGTAGAGAGGTAATTAAAAAGGTACTAACTCCTAGTGTCCGAGGTTTTGAGAGCACTTGATTTTTCGACAGGTAAAATATTACTTTTGTTATGGTTGGCAAAATAAGGGTATTGCATAAAATAATTAATGATAAGGAAATTCTTTCCTATTTCCTCCACAGGAATTCATTGCTTTTTAAGTCCTTAATTCCGTATAAATCTATATATAGGCTCTTCATATTTGCCATTTCCTACTTATGTATGAGAATTATAGCCCCCCCCCCCTTTTTTTTTCTTATCCTGTAAGGCAATCTGAGATAAGGCTTTCCTAAAACTGGGTGTTGTCCATCATGTGGCTTGTATTAAAATGTAGTGATGATGGAGGCATACCAGCCACAGTCGTATCACCTGACAGAGGCCTCAGCAGGAAGGTGTTAATGGGAACAGAAAGTCATGCACCTCTGCACCACTTGCAGAACCACAACTAATGCCCTTTCTCTTTAGTAGTGTTTTACTTTGCCATAATATTTTAGTTGTATAGTTGCTGCATGCTATGAAAATGTGAAAATGTGAACGCTCCCAAATTAGAGGAAGAAGCAATTTGTTCTTTTCTCAAGGGGAATTCATGATAGTCCATGGAGTTAGGGTTTATTCTGAGGCCCTTTGCTGAAGGGTTCTGCCAAGGATTCAGGCAAGATTTCTTGTGATATTGCCATTTTGTGATAGCTTATCACTGAATTTTTTTTATGAGGCCTGTGAAATGCTTCATGTTCAGAGTGTTTTCAGAGTGAAATATTCCCCAGTGGTCTTATTGATAAGCTTTGGTGAGCAATGCTGCAAAAAAAAAAAAGTATGAAGGGAATGAATATTAAACCAAATCCTTAATAAAGCTTTCTCTTTACTCTGTATGTAACTGCTGTTACATGGGGCTTTCTGGTCTGTGCATGTTCTAGTAGAGGCAGGACATGACATGCATGGCTCCCCATTAAGTGGATCAGTGGCAGGGGTCTGAAGGCCTGCTCTGAAATCTCTCCCTCCTCAGAGTGTTTAGCTACTACAGCATATGGAGCCTCAGCCGTTGGAGCTGGTATAACCTTCTTCCTGTCTGATAACCTGAGGCCACCACTGCCTCTGTAAAATGATTTAACTGCTTCTCTGCTTGATACCAAGCTTCAGTAGTAATTTCTTCACCCTCAGAAGCCTTCTTGCAAGTGAATGTCTATAGAGGGACTGCAATGAAAACATATTGATATTCATGAGGCTTAAAACATGGTTCTCCTGCTGGATGAGCTAAAATAAATCTTACAGCCTTTCCAGAGCTTTGCATATGTCTATCTTCCTTTTGATTCAGTCACGATATTTACCTGCTGAAAGACATTGTATGAGGAGTGTGTTGAAAGATGTTACTACAGACCTAACCTAAAAAAAGAGGATGGCTTTCATGCTTTCATTCTCGGGGGTTTGGTGCCCTTCCTGACACTGGCTCTTTTGGCACAGGTTAGATCCAGTGCTGCGAGTGAACTGGAGTGGAAATTGATCCTGGAGAAAGGAAAGGAAAACTGGTTTCATCCCAGTAAGATTAGCTATGATGGGCATACAGTCGTGGCTTTGACTGTGCATCAAGGACGAATCCTCTAATTGTCGCAGCTTTTGTCTGTGTTGGCTGTAATGCAAGGAATTGCTCACTTAGAACCATAGAATAGTTAGGGTTGGAAAGGACCTTAAGATCATCGGGTTCCAACCCCCCTGCCATGGGCAGGGACACCTCACACTAAACCATCTCACCCAAGGCTCTGTCCAACATGGCCTTGACCAACGCCAGGGATGGAGCGTTCACAACTTACCAGGGCAACTCATCCAGTGCCTCACCACCCTTACAGTAAAGAACTTCCTCCTTATATTCAATCTAAACTTCCCCTGTTTGAGTTTGAACCCATTACCCCTTGTCCTGTCACTACAGTCCCTAATGAAGAGTCCCTCCCCAGCATCCTTCTAAGCCCCCTTCAGATACTGGAAGGCTGCTATGAGGTCTCCATGCAGCCTTCTCTTCTCCAGGCTGAACAGCCCCAACCTTCTTAGCCTGTCTTCATACGGGAGGTGCTCCAGTCCCCTGATCATCCTCCTCGCCCCCCTCTGGACTTGTTCACAGTATCACAGTATGCTAGAGATTGGAATGGACCTCAAAAGGTCATCTAGTCCAATTCCCCTGCCGGAGCAGGAACACCTAGATAATGTTACACAGGAATGTGTCCAGGCGAGTTTTGAATGTCCCCAGGGAAGGAGACTCCACAACCTCCCTGGGCAGCCTGTTCCAGTGTTCTGTCACCCTCACTGAGAAGAAGTTTCTTCTCAAGTTTAAGTGGAACCTCTTGTGTTCCAGTTTGTACCCATTACCCCTTGTCCTATCATTGTTTGCCACTGAGTAGAGCCTGGCTCCATCCTCGTGACACTCCCCTTTATATATTTATGTACACTAATAAGGTCACTCCTCAGTCTCCTCTTCTCCAAACTATAGAGACCCAGCTCCCTCAGTCTTTCCTCATAAGGGAGATGCTCCACTCCCTTAATCATCTTCGTTGCCCTGCACTGGACTCTCTCCAGCAGGTCCCTGTCCTTCTTGAACTGAGGGGCCCAGAACTGGACACAATATTCCAGATGTGGTCTCCCCAGGGCAGAGTAGAGGGGAAGGAGGACCTCTCTCGACCTAATAACCACCCCCTTCTAATACACCCCAGGATGCCATTGGCCTTCTTGGCCACAAGGGCACAGTGTTGGCTCATGGTCATCCTGTCGTCCACTAGGACCCCCAGGTCCCTCTCCCCTACACTGCTCTCTAACAGGTCGTTCCCCACCCTATACTGGAACCTGGGGTTGTTCCTGCCCAGATGCAGGACTCTACACTTTTCCCTTGTTATATTTCATCAAGTTATTCCCTGCCCAACTCTCCAGCCTGTCCAGGTCTCGCTGAATGGCAGCACAGCCTTCTGGCGTGTCAGCCACTCCTCCCAGCTTAGTGTCATCAGCAAACTTGCTGATAGTACACTCAATTCCCTCATCTAAATCTTTGATGAATATATTAAATAATACTGGTCCCAGTACTGACCCTTGAGGCACTCCACTAGATACAGGCCTCCAACTAGACTCAGCCCCATAGACTACAACTCTCTGGCTTCTCTCCTTCAGCCAGTTCACAGTCCACCTCACTACCTGATCATCCAGACCACACTTCCTCAATTTAGCTGTGAGGATGCTGTGGGAGACTGTGTCAAATGCTTTGCTGAAGTCAAGGTAGACCACATCCACCACTCTGCCATCATCCATCCACCATGTTATTTCCTCATAAAAGGCTATGAGATTGGTCAAGCATGATTTCCCCATGGTGAAGTCATGTTGACTGCCCCTCATAACCCTCTTATCCTTGATATGCCTTAAGATGGCACCAAGGATAAGGTGTTCCACTACTTTCCCAGGAATGGAGGTGAGGCTGACTAGTTTATAGTTACCCGGGTCCTCCTTCTTGCCCTTTTTGAAGACTGGAGTGACATTTGCTTTCCTCCAGTCCTCAGGCACCTCTCCCGTTTCCCAAGACTTGGTAAAGATGATGGAGAGTGGTCTAGCAATGACTTCCTGTCATTGTTCCAACAGTTCCATGTCCTTTTTATGTTGAGGACACCAGAACTGCACACAATACTCCAAGTGAGGTCTCAGGAGAGCAGAGTAGAGGGGCAGAAGCACCTCCTTCGACCTGCTGGTCATGCTCCTTTGGATGCAGCCCAGGATACGGTTGGCTTTCTGGGCTGCGAACTCACACTGCTGGCTCATGTTAAGTTTCTCATCGACCAACACCCCCAAGTCTGTAAATAGCCTTGTAGCTGCAATTCTCCTTCCAGCACACCCACCTCTAGTTTGCATCATTGTGAGAGAAAAGTTTCCTACTTTTCTCCTTTCTTGCAGCTGATCAAGAGAGCTGCAGTGGAGCTCAGAGACAAAACAACCCTGTTACATCACTTTTTGGGCTTGTGCATCTCTGCACTTTGATTTCACAGCTTATGTCAAACTGAGTAGTCCCTCCCTTCAGTAAGACAAAAAGAAAAGACACTAAGAAGTCTGTGTTTGCTGACCGATACAGGCTATTTTGTGCATGGATATTTCTATTCCTTTATTACCCAGCTAATAGAAAACCATTTCCTGACAATAGTGATAGCCAGCATAAGCTTAATGACTTTTGGAAGCCTGAACCTAGGATAAAAGGGAGTGGGGGATGCAAGTTGGGAACCATTTTTCATGTTATCAGTATATTTGATTACCAGAGCCATGGGCTGTGAGCTGTTTAGCATAACCATACTTCCACTGCTTTTTGTAAAGTCTAACTTAAAAGCACTATTTTAAAGTGCTAGGGAAACATCTACCACATCTGTGAGGTGCTTACTGAACAGAGAAACACACCTGATTGTGATCAACAGCATCTTGTGTCTGACTTTGTGTCTCTTTCTTCAGCTTTGTGGCATGTAGCCCAAATCTTTGGGATTCCCAGTGAGCCAAGATGTGTAGACTGAATTCTTTTAAGTAGTCCTTCATCATGTGCACTGGGTTGTAGAAGACTACCTAACAGTAAATCAGTTTGGTGTGAGTTGCTATTGTGGGTTGCATAGACAGAATTGGTAGGGGAAGGGCAGGGGTAAGTGATCTAGCAACAGCCATTTGAATAATAAGTCTTGCCTCTTGACACACTTAACACGAGATTTAATTGGACAAGAGAAAATTTACAGTAGAGAACATCTTTTGCATTAATTGGATTAAACTTCTACTACCCCTGATGAAGATGGGTCTAGTAAAAGCACATGCCTAATCTAAAACCCCTACAGAATTTGAAGAAGCTGCACAGCTTGCATCTGTCATCTGAGCTTGTTGGATATCCAGGTTCTACAGTCACCCTGTGAATGGTTTGGTGTCTCTAGGAGGCAACAGTAGGTTTACTTCAGGAAAGCCCTTTTACCATGTTCTTGCAAAACTGAGAAGTGAAAGAAGTTGCTTTTTTTGAGAATGACTGATAAACAAGGAAGGAGTCCCCTCCCAGAGATGAGCAAAGCACTTCCTTCCTTTCTGACACGGCTCTGGAAGGATTTGGAGGGTGCAGGATTGTCTTATTTAATGGTATCTTCACTGTCAAACTGGAAAGGTGTGATTGTGAAGTTGTTAGCTGCACACACCGTGTCCTCTATTCACAAATCAGACAGCTGTTGGAGATCTTCCGGTCTAGCTCAAGTTAAAGTACCCTGGATTCTATCAGTCTTTATTTCATGGTGTGCTAGAAAATGTTTGGCCTTTTATGGCATTATAATATTTTCCTCCTTTTGAATCTATTTCTTCCTAAACGTCAGAAGGAAAAGTGTTTTATTGGAACTTTGCAATACTGCCTCCCTGAAAGGCACCCTAGAAGAAGTCTGAAGGGCTCACGAGCATCCTGAAGCAACTTGACCTCATGTTTTCACAGTGCTAACAGTCTTTGGTATAAAAAATCAAAAGTTAATGACCTGAAATTGAATGTAATTATTCTGGCTGCCTAACATCTGATATGGTAATAGCAGCTTGCTCCTTGGCTTTGAAGCTGAGGACAACAGCAAACTTCATGGGCACAAGCTGTGCCGAGGGCCATGTTGTGTTTCACAAATACATGATGGTGTATTGGTGACAAACGTGAAAATTCTTTAATGCTGAAGAAACTGGTGGTGAGGGAAAAGAAAAAAAGAAAAGCAAGCCAGTAATGTAAATAGCTCTGAAGATTTTATGCCAAGGCAGTGGCTGCTATGGAAAGACAAACCTGGACATTTTTTCAGGCAGTGAGCTCAATGTAATTTTGCTGTGGTGGGATTATTGTATCCTCCTGTGTTAAAAGCCTGCCGGCTTTCCTTGGGTGTCTTGGTTGTGCAGGTATGGTAGCAGAAGGGTTTTATGTTGAAAGTGTTACTTGGCCCTGTAATACAATTAAAACAGTTTAATGATCAACAGGGCTATTGTTCGTCTCCGCATAAAGGGAGAAGCCTCCTGGCTTCACAGACTTGGTTTGGTGCAAGGAACATCTTTCACTTCACTCATTTCTAACACATTAGACCTGTTAATGCACCATGCCTGGTGTAATCCAGACCCTTTCTTCCTTCAGTTGTTTTTGCTCTTTCCATCAATGTGCCTAAATGATGGCATGGAAGAACCTCTTCATTTTGTGACGAAAGATTTGACCTTTGCTTCTTCAGTCTTGGGAGTGTCCCAGGTATTTTTATTATTGATATCTGTAAGTAAAAAAACATAGAAATGTATAAATATAAATAAACTTCAGAATAGATATGTTCTTTATGAACAGGATTATCTTTCATAATTTTAGGTGGCTAACTTTCAGGCATTTAGTCTGGGCTCTCCTTTCAGTTGCAAACTTGCATATACTTGGAGAGTAGCACCAAGCAGGATTCTCATCCCTGTTCCCTTTCTGCCCCAAACCCAGACAGCTCTTGAGTTCACTTTCAGAGAGTGTCAGTGTGGCAAGATCCATCACATATGGCTTCTCCGTGTGTTTGACTTCCATAGAGAAGATCTGGTGAGTGACTGATGTGTAGTGTGGTGTGGTGGCACCCTTAGCTGAGAAAGTTTGTGTGCTGGGGGGCTGTGGAAACACAAACTGCAGCATGAGATTTTGGAAGATACGTAGGGGATAGAAGTGGGGTGAACTGGATGCAGCGACTGTGAGGCCCTCAGATCACAGCTGCTGGAGAAAGGTTGCCTGCTTTTCCCTAATGTGTATCTGTGGCAGCTCTCAGGTGCTGGGAGAAGGCACTACTGTTTCTGTCTTTAAACACCTTTGTATGTAACCACAGTATAAAACTCTTTATTTATAACTGTGTTAACTGAATTCTGGTAACCCCTAAAAATTCTCAAATTAATCATTTAAAGAGACAGAGAGAGATGATTTTGTGGTGGACAGATTTGGTCTGAATTTACAAGTAGTTCAGCTTTTACAGTCGGTATTTCTTAAGCAACTACCAAGAATCATGGTGTAACTTAATCCAGGTGCACACTAAAAACATTGAAGAGGGAAAATCCTGCTTAAAAAAAAATGGAGTAATGTGTTTCAAGGGTCCAGGCCACGTTTTAGTGATTCACTTCAGTAAATCCCTGTTGGGACTTTGGGGGGCCAGCATTGAGGGCCGGCAGTGAAGGCCAGCTCTGTGGACTGAGCCATAGGCAGCCTCGGGGTGCTGATTGTGCTGTGTTTTGGATGTGTCTGGCTATGTGTTTTGGGACTCCTTGGCTTCCTGTGAGCCTGAAGCAGGAGAAAAGCAGCAGCATGTGCTGGGACTGAGCTGGGGGGTGATGCTGCTCTCAAAACCACACTGCACAGGGCGGGCTGCCATGCCAGGCACCTGCAGCACAGCTCCCCACCCGCCTCTGGGCTTACCTCTCAGCTGATGAGGCTGTGCTGACCTGCTGCGGGGAGCGGGGGGGGTGGAGTGTCGCTTGTCACTGGCAGTTGCTGTGAATTGCCTTTTCTTTTTCTTTTTATTTTTATTTTTTTTCTCCCTAGCATACTTTAAAAAGTAAAAGGCCACAGAGGTTGTTATGGGGAGCTGGCAGTGTGGATCCGTGGACGTGTTTGTGGACCAGGGTGAGAGATGTGTGCCAGCCTGCAGTTCAGGCATGTGGGTTCATGGACCTTCAGCGGCAGAAGAGAGTGCCTGGGCATAGAGAAAGGCAGAGCTTCATTGCTGGGTGGGAGGAGAGAAGAAGGGAGAAAAGTCCAGGCTTTGGAAGGAGGAGGTGCTAGGAAGCAACTTAATGGCAGAAGCACAGCTTGGGAAAGAGTCCCAAATGCGCTGGCAGGCAGCTGGGGGTTGAGGCTGAGCTGGCAACCTTGTCACAAAATGCAGCAGTGTTCCCCTAACTGACTTGGTCTCCTTCCCTACTGCCTCATCTGCTATGGCTCTGCCAGTGCTTCCTCAGCCTGCGTCAACTCCTTGTACAAACTTTCTAAACTTTTCCTCCACAAATTCCTTAAAAAAAAAAAAAAAAGTGACCCAAACAAAACAAGCAAAAGCATAATAACCTAATGCTGTAGGTTGCATAATTTGTTTCTGGTTTTCCTTAACATCCTGGTCTATGAGTAAATGTTCCTGCTGTGCAACAGGGGGATCTAACTGTGCAGCTACTTGAGTAAGAGCATGTGGTTAGCAGGAGTAAATGCAAACTTTGTAATTGTTATTCCTTCAAAGCTTGCTTCCCTCCTGAGCAAGAGCACCACTCTGACCTCATCCATAAGCCCTTGTGTATTTGCATAGATGGATGTTGACTTGTGACTCAATTCTTTTTTGATGTCTGGAGAGAGAGGGATGCTGTTTGCCCAAGCCACATTTAAGCAGTAAGCCTGACATCAATTTACAATGCAATGTAACTGTCTTCTCCGCTGCCTGTGACTTGACATTATCTGTGCCACGTGCCTGTACTTGGACATCTTGCTTTAAAACCCTGCTGTACTTTGCTGGACTGCTGAAATTTGGACTGGTAAACCACTGGTATATGAAAAGACATTATGTAACTTGCAGTAGGCACTGGGTAATCTGTAAGGTTAACAAAGTAGGAATTATCAGTAAAATGGTCATTATTTGTGCTTTACGCTGCATGAGGCAGCTGAATGTGACTTCCCCTCATGCCTATTGGCTCTGCCGAGCTCCCAGCATCAGCACATCATAGAATGATTAGGGTTGGAAAGGACCATCAACAGCAGCAGTGCAGCCTTAGCCTCAGCCCCCCAAACAGGTTCAGGACTGATGGGGGGGGAGGGAGTGTGTTTTGGTGGTGCCTGAGGGACTGGGCTTCTGGCTGTGTGTGTTGTGCAAATGTTGAAGAGGCAGCAATCTCTCCTCTAGCAGTTTAAAACCCTAAAGTGATTGTGTTCATATAAATGGATGCTATCTGTTTTTAACTGTTTTAACTGCTAGTTATTCATTATGCTTCATATCTCTTTGACCTTTGTTTCAATAGGCCTTGAATGTTTTGCCTTTTTCTCTCTCTCACTTTCTAATCTGGAAAGCTGTTGCAAAGGTTATTATTGAGAAGGTTCTTCACATCTTTTTTTTTTTTTTCTTTTAAGAATACAGAAATTAAAAATGCTAAGGAAGGAAAAGACATAAACTAATTAATTTTCTTGGTTTGTTTCTAAACATTGGACTCTATCATTGCCTCAAAACATATGTCTCTAGGAACCATTGCAGCTGGACTACGTCTAGCAGGATTTCCCTCACTGAACAGCTTTAACCCATTGCCTGGGCTACTGGAGGCCAGAGTGCCCCAGATAAGCACCACCTAGGCACCTGGGTGGCTCTGCAGAGTCAGCCAAGGTTAACCACAGCTCACATGGAGCTACAGCTGAGCCCCTGCATTCTTGACTTCTCCTACATATACCTCTATGTCCCCTTGAGCATCTGGTCTGGGGAGTTTATTAGTTCTGGAAAAATATGGGACTGGAGATGACAGTGTGAATGTGCTCTGCTTTGGAACAGGAAGAGGAGAGTCAGGGCCAGGATCCCCAGAGCTTTCCTCAGCAGCATCTCAGATACCCCCAGGCTTCCTGGCTCTGGCTGGCTCTGTGT
Source organism: Pezoporus wallicus (assembly GCF_028554395.1). Lineage (NCBI taxonomy): Eukaryota > Metazoa > Chordata > Aves > Psittaciformes > Psittacidae > Pezoporus > Pezoporus wallicus. Next base: position 3,395,872 of record NW_026638360.1, on the reverse strand, counting down.
CAGGCTGCTCACCTTCCTTACATTGTGTTTCTGCTTCGGGACACATGCAGCTCGAGGCCAGGCTGCTGTACTGTGTGAAAGCAGCTTAATTACTGCTAGAAACAGATTGCCTCTGGATGCTCTACAGCTGTGTTTCCCCAGTGCTGCATTTTAGCTGCCAAACCTAAAGCAATTCACACTGGTTTTGTGTTGAACCAACTCTGGCATATAATACTGTCCTGTGACTGTTCAGAAGGAAAACACTAGGAAGCTAATCTCAGCTAGTTTGTTGGTTTAATACCCAGCATTGGGCAAGTAACTTAATCTCTGTCTTCATTTACCCCCGAGATATGGGGTTTTATAATCCTGAAAAAAATAAAGTGGTGAAGATTATTGTTTATAAAATGCTTTGAACCTTCTTTTTAATACCATAGAAACAGAAGAGGGAGAAGGAAAATAATCTAGAATCTTATTTTTTTTCCATGGATTTGTTTCTAAACATATGATTCAAAACCAGAAAAAAAAGAAGAATGTGAGCTCAGGGTTCAGCCAAGCAAACAAATACCCTGTTTGGGAATTATTTTTTTCTGTTGTGTTAGGCTCTCAGTAGGAACAGTGATTGTATCATCATCTGCTTGAGAATTTACAAATACATTACCAAGTACCCAGGCACAGCTTTTCAGTCATGCTTCATGCAAATCTTGCAATTGAGCAGTGCAACAGGCCATCACCTTTAACTTCAGTTCTGTGAAGGAGGCTTCCTCACAGTGCTGACTGCCTGAATGTCACCTGCAAGATCCTCCTAATGAAATAATCAGCATGGCCTGACAGGGCAGGGAGAAACACCAGTATGCAGTACGCAGAATGGTCCTGTTCTCAGCACTGGGGTAACTCACCACCATGCACTGTACTGGGTGGTTCAGCTACCCTCCATCACTCGTGGTTAGTAAGAATTGCCATACTTTGTTTGCCTTAGGAAGCAGATGAATTGTACCAACTCTTTTCCATTTATCTTCAGTGAAGGGCTTCACAGGCTCTTGATCATTCTTGTCTTTATCTTTTGAACTCCCTCCACTTCTTTGTACAAAGCACATCCCAGATTAATTTGTGATTTTTTTTTTAATTTTAATAACTGTGCAATACAGCTTTTCCTTTGGGGATGGGCCTAGAACTGCATATAGGATCTATAGTTATATAGGCTGCTTGACCTGAATTGCTTTAATTTTTCTTTTAGTGACACTTATGAACTTACTACATGTTTATGAACTGAAAAGCTGGTTTCATCAGTTTCAGCTGCTGGAGACCAACAATATTACTGTGCCCTGCTATATGTGTCAGGGTATAAACATATGCAGCGTTAACATCATGCAATGAACATCAACATCTTCCATGTAACAATTTTACTGAGCTTTCAGTTAGGGTAACGGTAGATTTTCCTCCCTCAGGAAAGTTTTAATACTTATCTTAAATACAAAAAATTAATAATATTTTAGGGGCAATCCATTCAAAAAGAGGCCTGTGGTTGTGGTTCTTGTGCAGGGAATTCAGGTTTAAAACCTTCCTCTCAAACCAAAAGCACATCAGGATGACTCATGGGTATCTCATGGATGTGTCCAGACATCCGAGGTTAAATGTCTGTCTCTCCTGCTCATAGTTCTCTTTGCAGGATTAATGGTCTCCAGCATCCCTAAACCAAGAGAACACTCACAGAGAAGACTCTGCAGCTTTAAGGTTACAGTGTATAACCTGAGCTACAGAGATGCATCTAAAATTCCTCTTCTGAATAGTGATTTCAGCAGCTCTCCAGCCAACTGTGGTGGTATCAGTCTCTTTTTACATTTAACACAAAATTTTGTCCTAAGAAGACTTTCACTGAATTTTTGTCAAACAGACACACTTTCTCACACACACAACACACGCACAAGTTTTAATTGGTGGACAAATCCTTAACCAGGACCAGTAATGAATCCTTGCAGGAGGTGCTGCTGGGTTTTCCCAGAAAACAAATGCTTTGTGTGAGGTTTTCTTGCCGTGATCTTGGTTAATCTCCATGCAGATCTCCATGCAGGCTCTGCGGGTGGGAAACCCAGGATAAAACGTCCTGCATTGGTTGAAGGAGGTCACGAGCATTTCTGTCCTTGGAGATACTCTAACTCAGCTGACCGGGGTACTGGACAGCCTGTTTAGAGGGAGCGTTGGACCTGCAGTGGTCCCTTCTGACCTAATCAATCCTATGGTTCTAATACAGATTTCCACCTCCTTTGCAAATGCACAGATTTGCCCTTATACTGACTGTTTTGATGAAGCACTATGCAGCGCTGCCACATTGATGCTGTCAAGCACCCAGTGATATAAGCAACCTTGTTTTTTGACGTATCTGATGTCTCTGTACAGATGCTGTACCAGTTCTTGGGCTCACAGACCCAAGACTCTGCTACTTACTGGATGGATTCCTCTTCATTTATGCAGTCATCATAACAGCTCTGTTTGTGAAGGCAAAGGTCAGTCTATCCAAACACTGATGCATTTGGCTTTGGGGTTGTAAAAAATTCGGGCTGAGCTGGAAAGTGGGGGTGGAGAGGAAGTATGTCTTTCAGATTAAGACCTTTTTAAAATCTATTTTCTCTCTATTTTTTTATATTTCTTCCTTTTCTGGGGCCAACCTGAGCACTCTGGGGGAGTTCTTCCGTGAGGTTCATGAATGGTGGGGAAGAGAGTATGTGAGAGTGTTTTGATACTATGGTTATGGATGAAGACAGAGATTCTGGATATTGTATCTGGGAAATGCCTGATTAAGAGTGACACGGTGTCTTCTGCTGCTTTGTCACTGGAAAGAGAGGAGGGAATACACAGCAAATTCATGACAAATGCCAAGTTTGTGAAGGATATATTAAAATGTCTCAAGAAGTTAGATACATTTGATAGTATGAGTGTGATGATGCAAATGATATAATCCTAACAACCACAGGAGAGGAGTCAGGGGGACAGGATGGATGCAACTTGATGGGCTGCCGTTACCATCAACATCAACAGTAGCTGTTTCGCATCTAGGGAGACACTTAGTGGCTTTAGTGCACTTCCACAGAAGATGACATGACATGATGGATATATGTATGTTTCCAGATACGTAAATGCTCTGAGAGCTCTGCTAATTATATGACAGGAACTGTCCCACCAAAGGCTTAGGGACAGTAATGGCACTTTCATGAGGAAAGGGGTGGACTGAGTAACATCAAGTTACTAGAAATATGTTTTTAAAAAACAAGTCAAGTTTATCCTATGCCTATATACAAACCTACCTAAAAGCTAGGGTGGCTGCTTATGGGTTGCCCTGTTTCTGATGCAAGTAACTTGTAGGAGAGAGGGTACAAAAGGACTGAATGGAGCCACTGTCTCTGCTCACAGCATACTTTCTCTTCCAGCTTAGCCAGGCCTCTGAACATCAGCTGCAACCAGGCCAGGATGATGTGTATAATGTAAGTAACTACTGATTGTTTTCAAATCTTCTACCCAGACTTTTCGGGGCACTTACTTAGAGGGAGTGAATTGCCTGTGAACCAGATGACCCAACTAATGAAAGGACTATACCCAAGTGTGCAGCACAGCAATTGCAAGGAGGAAAGATAAAACCCAGCAAGGGCAACTGCTGCCACATACCTGGCTGGACGCTAGACGAATACATGGATTGTAGGTTCCTGATTTGATCCACTGAGCAGAAAGTATACCAGAAATGCAGAGCATTTCAGAAGCACTGCTCGGTGTGCTGCGCTGTGCAACATGCCTGAGAGAGCATGTTGGACAGAGTGTATGTAGCCACCAGGCTTTTACACATGATGTGCACACCCCAGTTTCTCACCTGGCCCCCTGGCTTGCAGCTCTCACTGACTGCTGCTCCTCAGGCAAATCAGAGGTGTTTCCAGTGCTGTTTGATGTGGGCTGGAGAACAGGCAAATGCCCAGGAATGCTTTGTTGCCGACTTCATGCAACTGTAGCTCTTGTATGATGAAGTGTGCAGAGCCTGAGTCACCACAACCCAGCTGTCCCCATTCAGCTTTCCTGTTGCCCTGCCCAGAGACCTGTTGTACCAGGTCATACCTGAGTTGTACCTCATACACTGTACCCTGATCATAGCCAGCATCAGATGGCTTTTTAGGCAGTGAAAGAGGACAGAGACAATATCCTGAATGTCCTTCATAGCTAAACTGTTCACTCATGGCAGCATTAAACTGCTATTTTTGCTATGTTTAGCTGTCTTGTGATTTTAATTTTTTCTCTCACGCTTTTGACCATAGCCACATCCTCTAACAAATTCTGCAGTTTAACTGTAACGTACGAATGCTAACGTGTGGTTTTTTTTTTCAGTTTAAGAACTGTTGCCCATTCCTTTTTCAGTACCACTGTCAGCTGTGTTATTCTGACCTGAAAGCTCTTCTTTGCCTTTTTCCAAGCTAACTTTTCCCAGCTAAGAAATGTGTTGAGCATAAAATATCTGTAGCTTATTGCTGCAAATTTAAATGAGCCACTTTGCAAGAAAACTCAAGCTCGCGGATCTTCACCCACCAGTGGGAGAGAAAGCGTGAATGTCAGTGTCCTCCCCAATTGTGTGCTGTCATTTTCAACTCATTTCTACTAAAGAAAGATTCTTGATACAATGGCTTGTGCTTTATGCTGCACAGGCCACTAACTGCCATGGCTTAGTCAGAGACATTTCTGTTGACAATTGCATTAAGGCATAAAAAGAGTTTTGAGCTCAGTTATAGTACTCATTAAGTTGGATACCAAAAGGTGTTCCCTTCTTTTCCTGTGTTAAGTCAGTATCTGTTTTCTTGTGATCACAATGTCTGTCACTGCCTCTTGCCTTTTTTGTTTCAGAAACTGTCTCGAGGGCACAGACATGAATATGATGTTCTGGGGGCAAAGCGAGGTCCAGACCCTGAGCTGGGTGGGAGACACCAGGTATCTTCCTCTCACACAGGCACCTTTTTAGTATGGTTCCTTCCTTCTCCCATCTAACACTGTTCGACATGCAGGCAGGGATGGCAAAATCCATGTAGTAACTAACTCCGAGGCTGTCAGCATGGTGGGGACAGGAATAAAACTTCCTCCTCCCCTTTGCTGTTCGCCCTTGCTGAGCGCTGCAAGCCACCCAGAGTAGGAAATGCCACCCAGCCTTGCGCCGGATGTGAAGCAGGGCAGATGTTCCTGTGTGAAGGCAGCAGTGGGTGTTCCACGAGAGCTCACTGCACATGATGCCACCAGACAAGTGTCAATGGAATAGTACAGCAGTCAGAAAAACTGTGTCTGCCTTCTGCAGAGCCCAACAGTTTCAAAGGAGAAGGGAGGGGAAACCTGCATCAGTGTGTAGGGTTTGCCTGCAGGTGGCAGCTGTTGGGATTGGGCAGAGAAGCACTCAATTTTATCAATTATTTTAATGAAATTAATTTTCCAGAGCTTATGGGTGGAGGCAGGATGGGCTGTAAGGGGCACAGCCTGACCACAGAGCTGTAGCTGTGCCTTTGAACAAATGCACAGGCACATACAAAGTGGTGGGGAATGCTGGTGGTACTGCAACGTGCAGGCAACTTTCTTTTTTTGTTTTACAGCAGAGAAGAAAGAACCCTCAGGACACTGTCTACACTGTGAGTAGAGAGAGTTGGAGGGAGAGGAAAGGGAGGGACAGCTGGAAACAGGACTTGTTATGTCATAGGAGACTTTTTTCCCCCTACCCAATATCAGCTTTGGTTCAAACTTAGCAGCTGCTTTCAAAGACTTCCTTCTACTCCCCCTTTTTGCTAGAAAAATTTGTTTCACTTCTCTGTGAGAAAAACATTGAATGCCTGTACAGACGGGAAAAAGAATTTGGATCAAGATACCTGCTGATCCCTTTATGTTAGCCATTATTGCCTAACCAACCTTCATTCCATGTGACTGATGCTGCTTGTTCTCCAGCCTCTCTGGCTGCTGTCTGACAAAAGCCAAATCCCAGTGTGTCTAAGAGCGGCTGCTTAGGCACCTCTTGATATAAGTGATTTAACTCTGGCTAAATTGGTGGTCTGTGCTGCAAGGGAGCACAAATGCTAATACTTTTGTTTAACTTGGGTCTTCCTGGGTGTTCAGTGCTTGCTTTATTATTGAATCAGCCACTCTGATCACAGCTGGGCACAAGTATTTGGGGACTGCTTTGCCAGACGAAGAAAGGAAAAGCTCCCCTTTCTTAACCTTCACCCTGCAGTGTTAGATTTCCCTTTTCTCTAGGCCTGAGCTGCATGTTTATGTTCTTCTCCTAAACAAATACTACTTAAAACTTTTCTTTGGAGAGCTCTGACTGTAGTATCTGGTGCTAGTCTAGATAAATGACTTGGTGGAGGGTTGATTTATATTCACTTTGGTGTCTGGAGATGAGGTGGTATCGATATGCTAAGCAGATGTGATCATGTATAGCATCTATGCAAATGCACCTTGGTCAAATCCTACCACTGTCCCTTCTTCTCTGGAATATAGTGAAGTTCTGAAGGCAAGGCAGCCCCAGAAGCACAGGTGTGGTATGCAGTCACCAGCAGCTGGTTTGGCTTTTCTCATAACACACTGACTCTTTCCCTTTCTCTGCTTGTAGTCACTGCAGATGGACAAGATGGGTGAGGCATACAGTGAAATTGGAATGAAGGGTGAGGTAAGTCCTACTTTCCTTCCTAATGGAAGACTGGGATGAAAAATTCTTCATTCCTGCTCCCTTACAGAGCAGTAGCCCTGGCTGCATGTATCTGCCTCACACAACAAAGTCCTTGTGTTGCACAGCACTTACAGGCACAGCTGTGAGTAGTTACCTATTTCCTGTAGTAACCACTACGTTTGATGCAGCAGTAACTAAGACATGTAGCCATAGCACTGAGCTGCCACAAACCAAGGTGGAGATCAGATAGTAAGCTTGGTTCCATTGGCATTAGAACACAGCCCATACTCCGGCAGTGTCCCCAGGTGCATTGAATAATGTCAAGGGAAACCATGTCAACTTTTGGACAGAATACTTCTAACAGCTGCCCCATCTGAAGAGGCAGAGGGTATGAGATGGGTGAGGAACAGTTGAAGGAAATGTCTGGTTTCAAGCAGTAAAACATCTGTGGCCAAGCAACTCATAGTAGTTGAGCATGTTCCTCCAGAGACATTCAGAGCTAGAGGTTCATTGTTTCCCCTCTGGCTATTGAGGCTGGCCTGAATGGTAGGCACAGCTAATCATTTGCAACCTCCTCCTTGTGCATGTTTTCAAGCAGGTAATGGGGAAAACATTCTCCTTCCACCTACACTGTCCAGTGTTTAAGAAGGAACACATTGGTTAAGTCTCAGGCTAGCAGCAAATAGCTAGTTTTAGCTCTGTGCACAAACTGCTGGGGGAGGGAAGCTTGTGTTGAAAACCAACCATCTGGAGACATTGCTTATGGCAAAACGAAAAATTGATGTGACCTGCACAGGTTCTATTTTATGTCAGTGTTTTATACATAAACTTGCATTTACCCCTGAAAAACATAAAAGGTCCATTTCAAAAATGAAGTCTAGTGATGAGAAATGCTTAAGTAACACTGACATTTAATGCCATCTCCTTTTTCTATTTTAAAGCCTCTGTGCCACAGCCAAGCTCATCTTATGAGCCATGGGTTACGAAGTTACACCATGTTTTTATGACTTTTTCTATTACTGAGGGGACGGGATCACCAGAACCCTTGCCTCATTTTGGTTGTGTGATCATTTAACAGGCTGCTGCAGTTTCAATTGTGGCAGGCACTGCTCCTTGCCCTGTGCTCATGATGTGGTCAGTGCTGTGCTACAGCCAAGGGCTTGATGTGCCAGAGTCCAGCCAGGGGCTGAGCTTGGCTGTCATTGTCCTCACCTGGACCACAACTTAGCCACCTTGCTTGTCAGCTCCCAGTACTCCTGGGAATGCAGCAGCAAGTGGGCTCAAGGAGAAGGTTTTTCTTTGTACCTGCCTGGTCTGAGTGACCTTGTTTCTGTGTGTGACTTGTACCATGCCAGTCCCAGTACCTGTTCTATTGAATCCTGGATGACTTTGTCCTCAGACAGTCTTATCTGTGGTTCCTTTGAACATCTGAAGAGTTTATAAGATGTGTGCTCGTGAATTTACTTACTAATGTCTGTCTAATAGAAGGCAGATTCCCTCAGACAACAGCTGACATACAGCAACTCAAAAATACAGCCCCATTTCTTTCAGGTGTGCCTTCAGTTCGTAAAACAAGTGGCTATATGAATGCTGCCAGATCTCCATACATAGAGTAATTCAAATAGCAGCATTATAAGAGTATGACAGTAAAATATGTCAGAAAACAAAATAATTTCCTTTTACTTCCAATCCTTGCTATTTTCTCCTTCACAGCCCTTGCAGTGTGTTTGGGCTGGTCCAGACTTTGCAGGTGCTTCACCTCCTGTGCAGAGGAGTGTCCAGGCCAAGCACAGCTCATAGTGACCCTCACTATGGGATGGCAGCAGGCAGGGGTTTCTTTCCTTTTGTGTAACTGGGAAAGCACCTATAAATCTATGCTGCTTTTTTCTGTCCCAAAGCAGCAGAGACGGCGAGGCAAAGGGAATGATGGCGTCTACCAGGTAGGTAACAACATCCAGCAACTGCTCCCCTCATCTGTCCTCATGGCTTAATTGCAGCCTGTAGTTACAGATCTAACAGCACTCCTATAGGTGCATGAGGAGGCAGAGCTTTCAGTGCACCTTTCTGAGGATAGTTACTCAGATTCAGGGCAAAGGCCCACACTACTGGCAGTTTGGTAAAGCACCTGTATGTTCTAAATACAAGTGGCAGGAACACTTGTTTAGCTGCTGTTAGGAACCATTTCCACATGGAGAACAACCTTTTGACTGCAGCAGGTGACACGTAACTTTTCTGCTTCTAATTGTTTAATGCTGTACATGGAAACCTTCAGGTTGCCGAACAGCAGTCACAGGCTGAGCCATGGAAGCTTTGAGCTATCTCAGTCACATACAGAGCACACGTGGGTCAGCACTCCCAGTACCTTGGTGCCTTGGCAGGGTTCAGTGGTGCACACAACTCACTGAGGGCAAGGAGTCTGTCAATAAGGCCTTATTTTGACTGCCAGGCATTAATTGTTCCAAAATGCATTTTACTTTCTGTAGAAGCCTGTACATTGCCACTCACATTTCAAAATGACAAAATCAAATATATATAAAAATCTGCTTCTGATGCAGCACATGCCAGGAAGTTTTCCTGTAACATGGCATATTTGTAGCTAACGGCACCTGTCTTCAAAACCTGCCTACTGTGATAGTAACAGGCAGCCGATAAGCAGCACTGTCTCATCCATGTCCCCATATGCCACTAAACACTCACAGCAGAGGAGTGAAGGCTAGCTAGAAGTTTTATTAGTAGTTTTATTACCTGTCTTACTTGCTCTTGGAAGCCCCTGTTACCTCTGCACTTCTGGCAGCCTCCTGGGCTGATGTGACCTGCAGCTCTGCTACATCTGCTGCCACCATGCTCTTGCAGGAGTTGGTTCCACAGCAGCAACATGGATCTGTAACCTGTGTGCTAACACTCACTTCACCACCACCAAAGCAGGCTAGCAGGAGTAAACTGCTGCATCGCAGGAAGGGCTGTGAGGGGATGCTTCTTGTGAGTCACAGGGATCTGAAGCCCTGCTGCCAACTTACCCAGAATTGCACCTGACTTCCCTTCCAAATTAAAGAGAAGAAGTCCAGAGAACAAAGCTCATGATTTGGTAGTTGTTTAGTTAGCAAAGTTCACTCTAGCTTCAGTTAGCTCTTAATAGTCAATTACATGCAAATAAAATGTACTCTTAAGGTCTGCATAACGTGTTAGGGTGAGTTGCTGTAGTCAATATGCTCACAACAGTTACTCAGGATGTGTCCTGCCTTCGGTTAACTGATGGCTGTTGACACCATACAAAGACTAAGGAGTCACTCATGAGTAAAAACCTCTGCAGGAAAAAAAAAAAATTAGCATTATGCTACTGTGTCCCAGCCACCCCGTTTCTGACCAGTCAGCTAGGAAAGGGAAGCGGTCGATGTGCACCTTACCTGTTTCTTCTCTTTTTCAGGGACTCAGTACAGCAACTAAGGACACGTATGATGCTCTTCAGATGCAGCCTTTACCCCGCCGCTAAGTGGGAGTCACAGAGGGGTGGGCAGAGTGCAAGATGCCCACCTGCTTTGGGGAGAGGAGGGGGACAGCCTTTTCCATCCACAGTAAGCACTGTGTGTTTTCTCAGTGCAACAACCTACTGGTTGGTGCAGAGAGAGTATGGCTAGGCTTGGTCAGTCCCTTCTCCCTTTCCTCCTGAACCACGTAACCACAGGCTTTAGCTAGTAAAATGTACATACCTTTAAAGTTGATTCCAGTAACAGTGGTTATTAGGCTGATTTTTGAGAGATTCATGCTGTGGGACCAGCCCACACCTACTAAACACAGCTGTTTCCATAGCTCTCACCTTCCAGGAGTATCAAGATGTGTAATTACAGTTTCAGTGCATTTAAAGAACTTGTAAAGATAGGTCCATAGTTATTTCCTGTAGTATTTATCTTAAGCCTATTTGACACAGGCCAGCTAAACTTCTTGCTTCAAATCTACCTTTTAAAAACTGCATCAGTGGAAGACAACTTTTTTAACCGTAAAAAGCGAGGCAGTGTTGCTGTAGTGAAGGACAGCAGCTGAATGGCAGCTTTGCAACGTGAAGAAAACACACTAAGCTCCAAGAAAACATCTAGCACTGGCATTGCCACTCATCTGGGACTTGGAGCGAAACAGGAGCCAGATACTCTGCATAAAAGACTTCCCAGAATGCAGAAGATCCCTTGTTACAACAAAGCCAGGAGAACAGACCTGTATAAAGACAGTAATATTAGAAAAGTCAGGAAAACTCACCCTGGAGAATCCCATTTGGCTGAAGGGCTTTACCTATCACTGCAGACCAGGTTCCCCTTGCAAGGATTGGGCTGGGAACTGTCATGTCAAAACCAGCCCCAAATTATCACTTCCAGCCAACCAAAACTGTACAAAAGCCACTGTAAATGCAGTTTCCAAACCAGTCCATCACCAACTTACCTCTAAAAGCACTGCAGCTGTCATTCCAAAGCGATACCGGTTCAATCATGTATTTTTGAGGAATTAATAAAGTTTGTCAAAGACCTGGCTGTGTGCAGGTGTGGTGGAGAGCTGTGGGAAAGGTACAAGCTATGATAACGCTGCTACTGACTTAATGATGTTCTTGATGCAAGAATGAAGAGTACTGAAAATAGCTTTCTTTTTTTAAATGGCAACAACCATATTTGCAAGATGTAGAGGTCACGAGTTTTGGCAGTCATAAAATACCAACCACTGAACAATGGGGAAGAAATTCAAAGGTTATTTCCCCCTCACCTCCCTATAAGCTCTTTATATATAAATGGAACTCGCATCAAGCAGCATCTAGTGGTTGTTTTGGGGACACTCACGGTAGGCATGAGCTGAGTCTTCTCTCTGCCTTCAGGAAGGAACTGAAGCTGGTTTTCTTTTAGGAGAGGAATTGATAACACAGAAGTACAACAGACACTTCAAGTGGTGTGCAAAGAAACCAGGGCTCTTCTCTGGTTTGACAAGACCCAAGAGCATGACTGAACAATGTGCTGCCCAGTTTGATGCACTGGGAGAAGTGGACTTAGCTTTCCTTCCCCCAGCAAAGTTAAAAAAAATACAAACAAGTGCATGTATGTTAAAACACTTGGAAAATGGTTTAATGATGTTTACAACAGAAATGAACTGTACAATTACAGTAAGTTTAATATATATAAAAAATTACAGCAGACAAATGCATCTACACAAAATCTACCTTTTCATTCTGATTTACTGTAATCTACACAATCTCTCAATACCTACAGCTATCTGTAGGCAACCACTGGGAAAATAATAATAAAGCACATCTTTATAAAGAGACAGCATTTTGCCTTCCCTCTCACCACTAGTGCGATCAGCAAGGTTTTGAAATGTGTGGGACTCCTATTTCAGTCTCAAGAAGGGCTTGGGTTGCGCTTGGGGATGGGTACTCACACATGGCCCTCCATTTCAACTGTTCTGCTGACCTGACACCCATAGATGCAATGTAAGAGGAAGGGCAAGCAAAAGAAACCCTCCCAGCCAGTGTAAGCAGCTGCACAGAACAGTGAAACCATCAAGTCCCAAAGTTTGTCTTAAGCAGAAACAAAGCAAAAAGGGACTGCCTAGGTGTTACAGGCACTCACAGATCCTTGCGTCTCTGGAAACCCTTACTGGCTTTAGAAGAATGGGCTTGGTTTTCCACTCTCTATTCCTTGTGCAGAGGGTCAGTTTACAAACTAATGTATTAAATACTGGTTTTATAAATCAAAAATCTAAGCTACTTCTTCTTTGGCCCATCCCTCAAACAGTGAAAACCCCTTTCCGCTTAGAAAGACCCTCAGGTCAATGGAGAAAACAAAAGAACATGCTGTCTCTTTAAAAAGAAAGAAAGAACCCCAGTTGGGAGTGGCCATCAGTGAAAATGTGATCCAAATTGGTGGTCTGGTGGAAATTCCTCATGGAATATTATGTACAGTTTAAAAACTCTTAGTTGTTGTATTTATTTATTTATGAACACCTAGGCAGTGAAAACTGTTAATACATACATAGACACACCCAAAACATACAAAAATACTATTATTTCAAACTACTAAGAATAGGACAAGTTCAGTTTTCTCCATGCTATGACTTTAAGAGCATTACACTGAAACAAACAAGAATTTAAACAACAATTCTTTAATATCCCAGAAATATACCAAAATATACATCTAAGCTTTGGAATTACTGAGGTTAGACTAATGCAAGTGCTGGGTAATTGTACTTAATACACAAGTCTAAGGTTCTGCAGGAAAGAAATTATCTTTGGTATCTGCATCAGGCTAATAATATTAACATTTGGATTTTGCTTTGGGATAGAGCTTGTATGACCCTAGAACCAAACACCCCCCAATCAACTGAGATTAAAAAGATCCATGTAAAAAGTTCCTCCATTTGCACCCCCCCCCAAAAGTTAAAAAGTCATAGGCATCTACCTAGCATAAAAGGTTGAGAAATACAATGCATAGTTGCACAGTGGTGCTGCAAAAAGAAAAGAAATCTAGAAAAAAGGAACTAGAGGAGAAATTAAAAGCTGCTTTTCCTTCTTTCAGGGATTTCTCACACAGGACAGCCTCTTCCAAGCAATGACAGGGGGAAGGGGGGAAGCTCAGAAGTGCACCTCAGCGTGTATTAATCAACATCACCCAGCCCCCAGAGGGTTAAAGCACCCAGCAGAGCAGCCAATCCTGCACCCAAGTCTTCAGCTCCTCAACCCACCTGTGAAGCCCAAGGCTGCACTCTCCCAGCACCTGGGTCCATGAATTTGCGTCCAGGGCATTCTGGAGGCTGGCCCAGGGCAGCATCCCCTCACCTGGGGTAGCCCCTGGCCAGAACTCAGAGACCATTGCCCCAGCCAGGCCCAGCCTCACAGGTGGGCTTGGTGCCGAAGACGCCCTTTGTCTTTGGTTTGTTTGTTTGTTTTGAGTTTATACAATCATTAGGAAATCTTTGGTTTTGGCTGGAAATTTTAAAAGAACAGAACAAAACAAAACAAAGAAACCTCCCCCTCCCGACTTATAGCAGCCTCCGTGACCTGACAAAGCTTCTCTTTCCCATGGGGGTAGGGAAACTACATTCAGATAAAGATGGATCAGGTTAAGGATGCAGCTTCTGGCCAGGTTGGGGAGCAGGGAAAGGAATACAGGATTGTCAAATAATAAAGAAGAAAATTAAACATTTTTCTTTTTCCTTTGTTTTTTTGTTTTTGTTTTTTTTTTTTGGTCACGTTAAAAAGTGAGTAGCATGTACACAGCACTGGGCTGAGCACGCCTCCAAGCCCTGGAGCTCAGTGCAGCCCCGCTGCCCCAGCATGGGAAAGGCAGCGCGGGCAGCCTTTTTCTGCGGACAGTGGAGGGAAGAGGGTGGCTATTCACAGACTAATCAGGAGGACCCCTTGTAACCAAAGGAAATAAAGATACGATTGCAATTTGCCCTCACTTTGCAGTAGCTTTTAAGCAGCAACATTCAGAGGCGTTAGGGGGTCACTCCTCAGGTTGCAGGTCACGGGGTGCTATAGGCCAGAGTTCTGTGTTAATCAAAGGAGGGACGGCAGACTTGGCAACTCTGTAGGGTTTGGAGAAAGTTAAAGCAAGTTACCCAGTTACGAGTTAGAAATGAGGTATACGACAGCTCCTGTACCTGTGGCGGATAAACACCCCACACCTATTCACACCTAGCCTTAGATACTACCACAGAGGAAGGAAATGGAACAATAGCACCGGTGGGAATGAAGCAGCTACCACTGCCCAGGTCCTTCCCATAGATGGCTGGCATGCAAGGCACCCGTGGGGACCAGAGCTGCTCCAGACCCTGCAAACCACCCGCTGGCAGCTCTGCAGCTATCCCTTCCCTTCCTGCTTCACACGGAGGCCCATGCTGACTCTCCAGAACTTGCAGGGAGTGGCGCTGATCTCCAAGTCGTTCGCATTGCGCTTTCCCCTCAGACTCACTCAGGTGCAGGAAGCACCAGGGTCACAGAGGCCGACACGTGGAGAGTTGAATGGGGGAAGAACTAATGGGTTTGTCTCAACTGCCCTGTTCTCAGGACAGTGTCACGGGTGCTCTCACTCAAGGGGGTTGTGCAATCTGCATGGTTTGCCCCTTGGCATGCCATTGCCATGGTCTTGGGATTCCTTCTGTTTTAATCATTTCAGATTTCTAGAGCACTGCAACATGCCAGCTTCATCTGCACAGAACACTACCACATTCAGGGAACAGGGCTTAAGTAGCTGCTGCTATACAATTCAGCAAAGGCAGTACAAATCCTGAAGTGGGGCCTACAACAGATGAGAGAATTTGGGGAGGAAAGGGGATGCTAACGTGATAAATTAAGTATCTCCTGGTTTTATGTAAAGCTCTGCCAGTGAATATACACCAGCAGACCGACACAGCTTTAAGACAGATCAACTTTTTGTTCTGAGCTACTTAACAATGTCCTGATTGGTAGAGAGATGAAATAAGGCAGAGGGGGTATGTTCCAGTTCTGGGGCTGAGCCTCAGCAGCACTAAGGAACGCCAAAGGGTATCATCTTCCCTCGCCTCCCACAAGCTGTTTCATTTCCTTCCTCAGATTTGTTTTCCTTAAAGCACACTTTGTTTTCCACTTCTTTTGTTCCAAGTGCTCTTTTCTTTGAGAAGTCATTTCTTCAAAATCCCTACTACCTATCTATAAATCTAACTAGCTCTTTGAAAAGTCACACAATATTAATACCACTTTTACATAATGTCAGAACAACAATTCTATTAGTAAAGCTTTCAGTGAAGTTCTGCAACCCGACTGGTGTCCGGAGGAAGAGTAGCTGGACAACCCACCTCTCCCCCTTCCTTCCTCCCTTTCTTCACAAGAGCTCACTGATAAAACAACCCAGCCCAACAGCACGATACATGAACATGTACAAGGCTACTTTGGGGAGCAAAGAAAGGAATCTTCAAGGTCCCTCCCATAAGAGAAAGACCATATACAAAAGCTTTTGAACAGACTCTGACCTTGGACTACACTGCTTCCACATTTGAAGGAAAGAAACAGTTTTCCCTGACTATATCCCAACATCAGCCTCAGACCTGCAGCACTGGGCAAGTCCCCATACCATTTGTCACCACAGAGCCATAGCAACTCTGCGCAGCAAAGGCGGGAGCACCCACAAGAAACAAGGTCCTTACAGGAAGGGACACTGACCCAAAGCTCAAAACCACCCCACCCAGCTTTTCCTCTTACCCGCTCTGAGAACAGCAGAGCTGACAACTTATCAGTGCCTTTGGTTCCCTATGAGGCCACTGGCAATTTGCCCGCCCTAGTCTAGTTGAGCTCCTTTGGAAACCCACCTCTCCTGACCAACACACACAGCCAGGCGCACACATGCACCTGCACACACATCCATGCACACCCCTCCCTTCTCCTCCCATTCCATCCACTTTGAAGGGAAATGAGAAGGGAGCCTTGGAGTCCAGATTGAGGGGGCTGCAACGCCCTCCCAAGGCAATAACCACTCGCTCTTCTGCTACTCCCATGGCAACATCAAGACATACGCCAGGAAAAGGACCCACTCCCTCGCCAACAATTGGCTCAAAACTCCTCTCCAACGTCTGTGTCAGTATTTCCACCCTTTCTGGCATACCAGCCAAGTGTTAGGAGCAGGTTAGCTTTCACTTCTCAGTTTGGTTTTTTCTTTCATATTTTTTGGTCTAGACAGGATTAGCATTGCTATTAGAAAAAGGAAGTGTTTAAGTTTTCCACCTATTATCAAGCACTACAAGCCCTACATTCAGTAACAAGACAAAGGGGATAAAAGGAACCTGTTTCACTTTTGCTCTCCCAGATAGATTAAGATGCGACAACCATTCTTCTCCCTCCCCAAAGTCAAACGCAACGGATCCAGTTCGGCTCTGGAGCAACTTAACTAACTGAAATGGATTTACACCACCTAGGTTGATTTTAACCCAGTACAGCCATCTTCTTTCCCCTGAGCCTCCCAGATACGCATTGCCTCATCTTTAGATCCCAGAAAAGGGCAAGGAAAGGCCAAGAGGGAGGGAAGTGTGCGCACACTCGAAACGACCCTGAACAGCAACCCAATCAGTAACCTGCATGCCACCACGTGCTGCGCTGCAGATTAGACCACAGATAAACCAACCAAACGACAATCCCAAACGCAGGAGCGACAAAATGTTTCCTTTGGCAAGACAGATACAAGGAAAAAAATTCAGGAGCAAACATTTTCCTTCTAACACAGTCAACCCCCTTCTCTGCCCCCAACATCCACCCACACCCACCCGACCCTATAGAGTTGTAACCTATAAACAGGATCTCAAATACATACAGCATAATCATGTTTATCAATCATAAACATCAGTTCAGCTAAATTCTACAGCTAGAATTATCTCCACTATTTATAAAGTTTGCTTTTCTCTTCTGATTTTTTCAGTTTAAAACCAGTTCTGCGACAATGCTAAGCTATGTTGAGGTATTTTATGAAGGTGCCAGAAGCAAACTGCTACCCACAGGTATTGTTCTCAGAGCTTTGTGGTGCTACCTTTTGCTGAGGGAAGATGGGGGAAGGAACAAGGAGCAAGAGAGGAAAGAGTAAGTGAGGGAGGGAGCCCAGATAATTCCAGTTACAGACAGTTCTTAGCAGTGTATCATTGCCAGAGCTAAGAGCAGCCCCAAGACAAAGCCCAGTAGTTGCTTTGGTTTTAGGAATATGGTCAGAAGAGGAGTACGCGATACGTTCTACATGCTGACCTTATTTGTCAACTCAACTAAAAGGTGTCTTTTCTCCCACAGTTAAACAATTTGTAATTCCAGTGCAATCTTCCTAACACTCTCCTAACAGCATCCCACTGAGGTAAAAGCTCAGAGCATGAATGTCCTGGGATCTTATGAAGATAGGTAAGCTGAACAAATACCACGTTCTTTTTCATGCATTACTCTTGTGTGTTTGTCTGTGAAGATATGCAAGTATGGGAATCACTTCATCGTTCCCAAAGCACTGCAACTACTTACTATGGCATACTGACAATACTATGTCAGTATGCACTGACATACAGGGAACCAGGTATGTTTCAGATCACGGAGCCAAAGATATGAACATTTTAAGAAATTGCAAACTGTAAGTGAATAACTTTACAACAAAGCCTCCTCTGTCAAAAATCTTTATGGTATTTAGGGGTCTCCCCGCCGGAATGAAGAGAAGGACTCATGAGTAGCAACAGGAGTGAGATTTAATGACTGAAAAGGGTAAAATCTCTGCAAGGTATACATCTTGAATTCTGTATTGCTACGGTATTCTGGAAAGGAAGGAAGAAGTAAGAGGTATTGGTTGCAAAAATACAAAGGAATTTGAGTGGGCTATGTGAGGACGGACAGCCATAAACCCAGTGGGGGCAGCAGGCCAGCTTACTCCTTTGGTACAACACTCCATCCTAGGTAACAGTCAGGGGTATATCCAACAGCTATATCCAGGCCCTGTGGATAAACACCAGTGAGCCATTTCAGGCAGAACAGGAACAGGGTAATAGTGACTCTTAATAAAGTTAATGTGGCAATAAATAGATGTGCATTTTAAACTTCTTGTTTAAAACCAGTATCATTGAAAGTTTGGACTGCCTGTCCTAAAATACTCTAATGAACATGAGAAGCTACTTGACTCTCTCAGGTGATTTTGTAAAGTAAATTTTTATCTAAGAAAATATCAATTGACATTTAAGATAAGTCAGATGTTGTTTCGGCTTAGTATCTCTGGTATGGTTCCAGCTGTAACAGGTTCTCCTCTATTTGTAACAAAGACAGAATTTCTCTTTTAAAGAATGCTGCTCTGTAGGAATGTGAACACAGTTAAGGAATTAACTCTGCTGTCTCCTTCAGTAACTCAACTGAAGAAACATGTGCTGAGGAAAAGCACACAACAAGGCTTACACAGGTTGATATTTAAACATTAAAATGAATCATAACATTGTTAGAGTTCCAAGAGAAGTAAAAAACCCAACCAAACAAAATTTCCTATTACACAACTGTAGGCATGGATGCACATGGAGAACTGTCTCCAACATATTTTGGTTACAGCCATTCTCTTATTGCCCCCTGAGCAAAACTGGTTCTTTCTATGCTTTTTTTAAGGAATTAATTATCCTGAAAGATTTTGGCAAGATACCAAAAGATCAGAAGTATCAAATCTTTGTCTACATTTAATTCTCACTGTTAAGTGTGTAAAATTAAAATAGGAAAAGGGGTAAAGGCAGTGCATTGTTCTTGCTCAACTTAAACGCTATCATACTATGAGAGAACTTGTATGTAAGATCAGCAGACAGCTTCTTTGCTCAGTGTTGGCATCTCCCTGATTCACTTAGAAGGTGCAAAAATCATAAAGCATAGCTCCAAATGCATCAGGAGCTATACTGTTTCCACTGAAAACCTCTTTGTCAGCCTGTTCATTTAAAGAGAAAATGAAAATCCGAAGCTTCTGATGTCCTAAAAGGTCTACAATTTGAGCCATCAGAATATATGTCTTCCTCTTAATGTTCTAGCATTTTAGTTTTCTCTTACAAGATAACCTCACTAGCACTCAAACCAAAGTATTGAGCAACAGCAGCAGCACATTCCTACATGAAGATCTGACTAACTTCTGAGCATGTTCTCCTTGCTGGTTCAGCCAAACACAGATTTCCCATTCATGGTAAAATGTCCTTTTCAATCCAATTTCACTTGCGTTTCAGTAACTATTTACTGAAGCCAGAGGATCTTGAGAAGGAGCAGAGCAATGATGTGTCATCATAAGTTGCTCACAAGTTAGCCTATGGGCGGGGAAAAAAAAATACTCTCATAAATGAGGTACTTGTGCATGTAAGAAGCATGGTACCTCCCTAACAACTGAGTGCATGAACACAGGCACCATTTCAGAGGAAAATTATAAAAATGTGCTTAGACTAACACTGCACTCTAACTCGGAAACAAAATAAATCCTCTTAAGGAGATAAAATAGACAGATGTTGTGACTCTTGTAAGCAGCTCTATCTGTGTGGACTTCCTACGAGCTCTTCATGAATCATTCTACAGTGACTACAGAGAGTGTGTTCTGAGGAGACCAAGTAGCAAAAGTTTGCTAAAGCCAAACTGGAATCCATTTTCTTAACACCAGGAAGAATTTTATCACCAGCTTACAACAACCTCATCCTGAAGCCATTTCCTAAATTGTTCTTGAACTTCAGGTCGTATCAGTATTTGTGTCCCTGTAAATCTCTCGCTTTTTGAGCTAACTGTCCTTGGCTATACATAGAGTTTTTCACCTTCTCTTTATGCTTTCAGGTATGAAAGGCAACCCATACATCTTTAAATATGGAGACATGGAACTTTGAAAAAGAGATGCTATTATCCTTTTCTAACATGCTATGGAATTCCTTTTGATCGTATTTACTAGGTCTATATGCAATTGTTATTGCCTCTTTTCAGATGCATCAATATCAGCGCAATTATGACTTAACACCCCCCCCCCCGTTAAATTCTAGTACATGATCTCATATTCCTTTCATGCTCTGAACAAGCATATGTGCTCTACCTAGGCAGATGTACATCCACTGACAATTTGATTTCACCTACACACTGGAGGCAGCCAACATCCATGACACAAAACACTGCTAGGGTTGAAAAGCAGGCTCCAGGAGTCAATCATTGGGATGTTTTAGGATAACGAATAAGAGGACACTGGTAACAGACACCACAAAATACGTGCTGTTGGGTATTATGTCAGCTTCTGCAAGCAATACCAAACACTTCCTGGACATGTGGTAACTCTGAGCTTCCAGTTTCTCTCAGAAAAAGACTTGCTAAGAAATATCCTGGAATCTGGGCCCCAGAGAGGCTGACAGGGTAGAGAGGAGGAGGGTAAGGGAGGAGGGTAAGGGGGGAGGGTAAGGGGGTATAAGGTGCTCACACCAAAGCCATGTGACCAATGCAAAGGTAGTCAGGAAAAAAAGCAGATTTTTATAATAAATAAACCATCCAAGCTGCATTAGTGTTCCAGATATGTATTCAACAAGACCCTCTCCCAGTCACAAATCAGCAAGAATGGGACATGAAAACTCATTCAGACAGCTAATGGCACAGTCTCTCTGAACTGTGGAGAGGATTTTCCACTGATTTAAGGCCCACCTTTCTTTGTGTTTCCTACATATACCCAAGGATCATGCCCCTCACCCCACCACAAAACCCTCAGGGAGTCGAGGATACATCAGGGAAAAGACCAGTAGCATCCTCCCTGCACAAAAAACGTTCCCTGATAAATGGCATTTTTGTACAGGCATGAAAGTGGGAACTTTCAGTCAGGAATGAACATTTCTCCATCCTCTTACTGAACTCAAGTCCCAGGGACTTGCATTCCTTTGGTAGAAACTGTGGTCTGTGCTATGGCCTTCAGACCAACATAGCTGGCACCAGCATCAACTCTTCCACTTCTTCCCTACCTCCCTGAAGCTTGCTATTTATTACTCTGGGACATTTCCATTTCTGAGGATTATTCCTAGCCCTAAAAGTCTCCTGCACAGCCTGAAGTCATAAAACAAAAAGATTTATCCATACTGGTGGGATGAGGGTGGGACCTGTTGGATTAACAATCCCCTGACATTGCCATTCTATTTACACATCAAACAAAAGAAAACAAATTAAAATCCAGTTAAGAGTCTGTCCCAAGGATAACAGAAATTACCAACCAACCAAAAAAAAAAAAAAAATTAAAAACAAGCAGCAACTTTTTATAAAATTAATAAAAACAGACAAATGAAAAAGAAATTGTCAGTAGCATCTATCGCCTCTCTGCATCTGAACTGCACTTACACAAACTAGTCCATTAGTACAGCAGCTTGCTAGAAATTGACTTTGGTTCAAGCTTAGTTTTAAAAAAATAAAACATAAAAATAATCAAAAACACATTAGAAACGGTGGACGGACATTTGTTAGCCTCCCTGCTTGCAGTTCACTAGTTTTGAAGTTTTAGGGATAATTGGTTTAAATATTCAGTAAAACAGGAAGGTGGAGAGTTAGAGATGAACAGAGCAAAACCATGGTGGGGGGGAAGGTAAGGGGTTCTGCCACTTGAGTGCAAACACAAATCTCACATGCTGAGGTCACAAACCAAAGCATATGTAAAGTTTAAAGTTGCTGCCTTCTGGATCTTGGATAAGAAGCTCCAGGATCCCCCTGAATCATCAACAAAATGAACATAGCTGCATCTGCTCATTATTTTAGGACACTCTGGTGACAAAAGAGGGTGGGGGAAAGGGACTCTTCTAATACCCTCGTTAGCTAAAAGTAGTTTAGTTTTATACATATGGCAGAAACCTTTAAATCTTAAACCTTAAATCCATCAGGAAAGTTCAAAGTGAACTGCATTGCAGTGATCCAGTCTTCTCTTTAAAATTTATTTTTTTTTTTGGTTCAGGTACTGGACTGTATATTTAAGAATATACAGCTCTAACTTCAGTACAGTTCATTACTCTTCCTCATCTATGTAAATACCACTTGCCACGTGGATCAGAATCAACCTTGAAAAGACAGTTACAGTGGCAGGCAAACCCTGAGGCTCTGGGTCAGAGATGCTTACTGCCATTTTTACATTACTAGCAGCATCACAGCTCAGACACTACACGAGATCACCCAGGTATGTGCAAAGCCCCAGAATCAGTTTGATTGTGTTGGCATCAATGATGGTAGCTTCTGTTCTCATATTGTTGTGTTTTGTAGCCAGATCACTTTTTTACTAGAAAGTTTTTTCTAAATGCAATGTTGGAAGCATCAGAATTAACAGAAAAGTAATATTGATATGAACAAAGAGTATCTGACCTCTTAAAGTCCTATTCCAATTCAGCTAGAGGGAGTCTAGGGCTGTAAATGCTGCTTTACGTGCTACCAATTAGTTTGGGTAACGGCTTTTAAATATTCGTGTACATTCTTAACAGCAAGATCAAATCAACAGAACAGAAGAGCCATTGGTATGCCACACAATCTAGACTTAGGAGGTCAAATCCTATGCTCTGGCATAAAAAGGACCCATGCACACAAAGCTAAGTGCAGAATTTGTCCATTTTGTCTAAGTACTTGAGGGAAAGAAAACAGCAGTTCAGAACTAATTCCTACCTTTGCTTAAAAAGCATACACCAGACTGGAAGTTTGCACACAATAAGCTCTACTGCCACACCGATCTTCCTGCAACAATAATGAACAGAAATTTTTTCTGACCCCTACAAGTAACAATTAGACAAATTCAGAGATGAGGAAACTGCTCAGAACGTTCCCAGAAGATGAGGACAGAAAGTCTATTTGTGCTCCATTCTTCCTCTCCGCCCTCCCACCCTCCCCCTGTTGTGTGGGAGCTCACTGAATATAATCCAGGAGCAAAAGACAAACGCGTCCAAACTATATATATAAAAATAATAATAATAATAATAATCATAATAATAATAATAGAGATACACCAGTAATACAGGCCTGCCTAAATTGTACCAGTTAAGAAAGGAACCCCCAACACAATTGATACGATTATAAACACCTTGTATGACATACTGGCCTGTACAACAGACCTATAAAATGATAATTAAAAAAGAAAGATATTTAGACCAAAAAGAAGCAGGAAATCCCCTTCCTATGTTTGAGTTGATAACCCACCTTAACTTGTCATTGTGACTGCTGGAAATGATAAGTAGTCCTTTCACTTTTTTTGTGTTTTTTTTTGTTTGTTTGTTTTTTGATTTGGGGTGCTTTTTTTGGGTTTTTTGTTTGTTTGGTTTTTTTGGTTTTTTTTTGGTTTTTTTTTTTTTTTACATTTTTGGTTAGAAAGTTCTCCGATCCATGAAGCGATCCTGAAAAGACAGTGTTTATTATAAAATTAGGCAAATGTCTGTCTCAGCTTTAAATCCTTCCTGTTTTGCTTTTGGTTTTTATTATCTTTTCCTTCTCTCCCTTGTCCCCAGCAACACGGTGAGAGGATGCTCATCACATTTTCAGTTTATAAACCCTGCTGGCAGCCAATCCCACCTCACAGTGAAACAGGCTGCTGGCAGCACAGCTCAGCCCGGCTCACTGTGCCTTGGAGGCAGTAGTGGTGGTGGATGTGGCCCCACTCGCAGAGGCCACTGTGAGGAGAGAGTTCTGGATGGACTCCGCTGAGGTGGAGGTGGCGTGAAGGCTGGCGACTGGTCCAGAGGCCCCTGCGGAGGCTGCAGCTGCAGAGACCAAGCTAACTGGATTGCTGGTGAGCAGAGAAAGGTTCTGAGGGTTCAGGAATAGAGGGGCAGTTACGATGTTAGGAGTACCTCCAGCATTGGCAAACACCAAGTTTCCAGTTGCATCCAGTGATGTTATTGGAAGAGAGCCACCAGATGCAAGAGCTAGAAAAAGGAAAATGAACAGTAAGCAATAATGCAAAATGTGCATAAAAAGTGCCAAAAAGTAACTGGTCTCTGCATTTTCCTTTCTCTGATACGCGTGCTCTCTACAACCCTAATGACAGTCATCTCATTGTAGGTTGTTAAAAAACATCTCTTTAAGAAGAGTGGACAAGACACCTTGCAGATACTAAAATGCTTTTGCCATCTGGTCCTAAGCTAATTCCATCATGTCTTTCTTCAGATCTTTAAGTGCAATAGTGGTCCGTTTCCTGCCAAGGAAAAACTGTACGTTCAGGCAACCTGTACTGGAAAGCATTGAGGTGAGTGTTCACAATGGAATGACAGCTATCACAAGATGAAGAAGGTCATATAACCCTGAACATAACATTTTAAATGCCAATATACAACCTCTGTTACAACTTACTTTCACAGGTCTACAGGGTTCAGTTTGTCTTAGATTATGATCTCCTAAATTTACCTGTGACACTACAAAATGGTTCTTTCTTGTACTCTGGAAACAAGATTTGATAAGCTGGTTTAGATGTTATTTGAATATGTAGGTTACCTAACTCTTTAGGTACTTGCACTATCTGCTTTTACAGATCACAAACCATGAACTGAGAACAACTCTTGCTGTGTGGCACTTCCAAAGTAAATCTTTCTCCTCTTAATGAGAATGATGGATTTAAAGTTATACATAAGGACTTTAGGAAGTAGGTTGTTTGTTGTGGGCTCTTTTTAAATACAAACGAGGACAAGAATTCAAGGTCAAGTCTTGCTCAGAACTGCCCTCCTAACAGACCTCAACACAACACAAGTCTTCTCAAGCTTATGCTAGAAGACCTATAAAAAGCAGATCTCTAACCTACTGTAAATGCATGCCAAAGAGAGAAAAATAACAAAATTAATTCCAGATCACATTCAGTATCTTAAAATGCCTTGTGTAAATCACTACAAGATCATACACAGTTCTAATCCCCACTATGAAGCTGTACCTGCTCTTATCTCTGTGATACATAAAATGTATTTGCACATTTGAATTTTGCAAAACCTTTATTCCTAAAACATTCATGTCGACTGCTGAGGAGTCAATATTCATTTCTGATAGGAAAAACAAAGCTTGTAAACTGAAATTGTATGACCGAGATGCATTACTGACCTTGAATAGTTGCCAGTGTACTGTTGCTCATCAGGGCCGGGCTGAGAGCACCACCTAATGTCCCTGGATTGAGACTGAGTAAGGCACCTCTGCAAGAAGCAAAATTGATGGAGAAACAAAGACAAAAGGAAGGAGTGTTACTTTTAAGGAAAGGCTGTCACTTTTCAGAAGTACACCATTGTGTTTTCTTAAAAGAAAAAGGGGGGGGGGGGGGGGAGGGAGGAGGGACAGAGATAAAGGGCTAACTTTAGTTCATTTTACTTTTTCATTCATTATGCCTTGAGTAGATGGTACCTTTCAGATGTGTGGTTAGTGTTAGTGACATGGCACTGCAAATACAAGACTTGTATTGACTGTTGCTGTAAAACATTCTCATATTTTGGGGAAACTGCCACTCATTAGAGAGCTATCATCATCTCCCAAATTCAGGTAAGAAAGATGTAAATCAAAAGGAATTAAAGAAACAGAGTCACCTCTCAGAGCAACATTTTTAAAACTAAAACTTCAACAACGCAGCATCGTGCATCTTTTACAGCTTCTTGCTCACAGTAAAGAAATGAGCACAGAGGTGGGAAGTGGGCCTAGACTAGCTCTCCACTTTACAATTAGTAGAACAGAATCTATGACTCAGTGGTAAGTTGCACCTCTTAAGCTCTGCAGTGGGATGGATGACTTATCAAATAACAACATTGCTGCAACACAGCTTTTCCACCTGTAAAATGAAAACAGTATTTGTGTACATTGATAGGAATGGCCAATGACTGTCTGTAAGTAAACCTTCAGAATCTGAGATAAATGACACTAGAATCACTGAGTGAGCCACCAGGAAATAGTGATACATAAAAGCAATTTATCCCTCTTCTGTCATCTCATCTAAAAGAGCATGAAAAATTCATCCTTACCCAGTTGCAAACTGTGAGGATGCCATCAAGCCTGGGTTTAGTCCTGCTGCAGCAGCCATGGCAGCAAGACTTGCATTTGTAGGCAACTGTGCAGCTCCTTGTAATGCAGCTGCTGCTGCTGTTTGCAACCCTGATGCCGTTACCATCACCTGGCTTGTCCCAAGAGGGGAGGACAAGGGAGTGGAGGTTGTCTGTGTTGTGCTGGTCTCACTGGCACTGGATGCCTCTGAAGCGGAGGCTGAGGCAGAAGGGGAAGGACTCAGTGAAGGCGATGTCACTGCTGAAGAAGCTGGAGGTGCTGTTGAAATCACTGTTGCTGTGTTGTTGGAGATGGTTTCTGATGTCCCTAGAAGATTGATTCTGGTTAGATCAGTACAGAACAGATTATGACTGAACAGAAACTACCACCCACCTGAGCTGAACTGCACATCCAACTGAAAGGGAGACAAACATATTTCTGTAGGACCAAGAAGCACCAAGAGTCCAAATGAGAAGCTGAGACTACAGCGAAACGACACTTCCCCAGCAGTAGGGCTGAGGAGCTCTAGATGCTTACAACTGAATACAGCAAATGTCATTTCAGCATCACCTTTGGTTTTATTCCCAGAAAAGTCAACTAAATGATCACAAGTGTCCTGGGATACCAGTGACTAATACTGAATGAACTTCTGAAGAGTCTAAAAGGTAAAAATGGTAGAGGTTAATGTGGGGACAAGAGAGATCAGCCCTTACCTGTGACTGAAAGACTAGTTACAGCAGGACTGGTCAGAGGGAGCACAGGATTGACAGTCAGGGTTGTAGCTGCACTGCTAGTCACAAGGCTTGGTGTGGTTGCCACCTGGAAGTCGAAAAAGAATACAACTGCTCAACCATTAAAAGACAAAAAGAGCTCACTACTAGAATTCTTTTTTACCCATCCTCAACCGAGGAAGTTATCAAGGAAAACTATCAGGGAAAACACCGCATCCCATTACTTTATCATTCAGTGGACCAACCATAGTACCTTCTGTAATTACCAGCAGTATCTTTACTCTTAATCATTCAGTATTTGAAGGGAGATACATCCATTACGTCTAGGCTGCCTGAGGACTGCAATTTAGCCCTCCCTCTTGTTCTGCCCTCCCTCAAAGACAGCACCTTGTTTTAACAGAGTCACTCTCCTAGAAATACAAAACTTATTATTTCTGCATGGGTTTTATCTTTGTTTAAACATCCTTCCAGCTCCAAACCCCTTTCTTTGATAAAATTATTTAAATGCCCCAGTGTTAACAAAGGTATTTAGGGTCATGTTTTCACATGGGTAAGCAGAATAATATCTCACTTTTACTCAACCAAACTATAAGCTCTACTTTGATAAGTTTCCTTGTGCCAGAGGAAGGATCTCTGAATTTTAAAATATCTAAATGACATTAGTTGATTTTACTTCTGGACAGATTACAAGAAATCTACAATAAACTGAAGACACTAGAGATTCAAAAAAAAACCACAAACAAACAAACATACAAAAAAAAAACCCACAAAAGATTTAAAGCTGGAGAAACTAGCTTATGAAGAAAAACAAAATAAAAGGCTTGAAAGTACTTCTTATGGACATGAAATGGTGTCCAATAGCAATAATTGAAGGCTGTTATACATCAATGAGAGAAATGAATCCTTTAGAATTGCCCAAGAGAACATAGCCAAGGATTTAGGCTGAAACGTTCCTCTTTCTCCTCTCTTACTTGAAGCTTATTACCAGAGAACTCTCTCATGCTGCATATGCTTATAGACAGTTAAATGTTTCACGCATTTTAAACAAGACTGGGGCAACTGGGACAGACCTAAAAGTTTTCTGCCCATCTCAAACAGTGTATGAAAGAGCTAGACATATATAACACTTACCACTAATGCAGCCAAGGCATTGCATCTGTCATCAGAATCATAGAATAGTTAGGGTTGGAAAGGACCTTAAGATCATCAAGTTCCAACCACCCTGCCATGGGCAGGGACACCTCACACTAAACCGTATCACCCAAGGCTCTGTCCAACGTGGCCTTGAACAACGCCAGGGATGGAGCATTCACAACTTACCAGGGTAACCCATTCCAGTGCCTCACCACCCTTACAGTAAAGAACTTCTTCCTTATATCCAGTCTCAACTTCCCCTGTTTGAGTTTGAACCTGTTACTCCCTGTCCTATCACTACAGTCCCTGACGAAGGGTCCCTCCCCAGCATCCTTATAAGCCCCTTTCAGATACTGGGAGGCTGCTATGAGGTCTCCACGCAGCCTTCTCTTCTCCAGGCCAAACAGCCCCAACTTTCTCAGCCTGTCTTCATATGGGAGGTGCTCCAGTCCCCTGATCATCCTGGCCCTCCTCTGGACTTGTTCCAACAGTTCCATGTACTTTTTATGTTGAGGACACCAGAACTGCACACAATATTCCAAGTGAGGTCTCACGAGAGCAGAGTAGAGGGGCAGGATCACCTCCTTTGACACGTCACCAAAATGATTTAATGAAGTACTGGAAGATACTAGCTACTACAGTGATGAGGGTGAAATAAAACACTACAAAAGTACAGCTACAGGCTACATAAAATCCATCACATACCTGTTAGCATAGCTACTATGAAACCTAATAGCTACTGTTTCTATTTATGAAAACAGACCTCCATGGACATTGGTAGCAAAGGAGGTGAAGGAACCTTGATGCATGTATTTTGTTACTCTTATTTTCATGAAGTTTGTGTTTACCTGAGGCAAATACAAGTGTGGGAAATAAATTCAGTATGTGAAAGGAGACTATAGGGATGCTGGGGATGGACTATTCGTTAGGGACTGTAGTGACAGGACAAAGGGTAACAGGTTCAAACTTAAACAGGGGAAGTTGAGACTGGATATAACGAGTAAGTTCTTTACTGTAAGGGTGGTGAGGCACTGGAATGGGTTGCCCTGGTAAGTTGTGAATGCTCCATCCTTGGAGGTGTTCAAGGCCACGTTGGACAGAGCCTTGGGTGATATGGCTTAGTGTGAGGTGTCCCTGCCCATGGCAGGGGCATTGGAACTAGATGATCTTAAGGTCCTTTCCAACCCTAACTATTCTATGATTAGCTAAATTGTTCCTTTGTTCCAAGTCTTTTTTTATACAAATCATTCCTGACTAAAAGCGACAACAGTATCATTGGATTTGCGTGACTTAAGTCTCCAAATGACATGTTTTACTGCTGCTCATCTACTTATCAGAGCAGCCAAAATACGAGGGAAAGGGTAGAGCTGTTGAGCGTTTATTACTACAATTTTACAAAAGATGTTTGGGCGAGAGAAAAAGTCCAGATACAAACTGGAGTTCCTATCTTGTATATGCTCAAAACAATAACCCCAAATGCAAATTGGCTACCCAGAATACTTACTCACAAGCTGACTAAATTAAACACCCAAACTGACGGCCCAACTACTGCCTGATTTGTAAGCATTATCTCTCTCAGTAAGCAAGTAGGATGCTTAAAATGCTGGTAAAATATGCATTTGTGAGAACAAGTCTGGTGTACACAGAAGGCATAGCACGTGCAATTCCCACAGTGACCACAGTAGAATATCTCTTCCAGTGATCTTTGCCAGCACAGTTTCTTGATTCTTACCAGTGAGGTTGGGCAAGGGAAAATTGCTTTGATGGGCGAGCTGCTGGTTCCACCACTGCTGGGTGGGTTGATCCTTTTCTCCTTCTGGCGCCGGTTACAGAACCAAACGCGGATCACCTCCTTCTCCATGTTTAGCTGGTCAGCTATCATGGTGATCTCATCCGAGGTAGGCTTTTGGTTCTGAGAAAAGGGAACGGCATTTGAAAAGCTGTGAAATTATATTCTGAAGTTTTACATTAAATAGCTACTTCTTCACTAGGCAGAAATATAGATTGGTCATTTATACCCTGAATCTGGTCAGTGGTACAGTAGAGATGGATCATAATAGATACTTCTGCCCTCCATCTTCTTAGTTACAGGAACATTTCTACCAACAGGCAGCTGTGTTCCTCAGAGATGGGTGATGAAGACTAAGCTCACATGCTTCTTTTTGAAAGAAAGGATCTGACTTGTGAACTAATCCTTCAAGGAATTCTAGACCTTGATAAGGAAATCTTTCAGCATCTCTCAAAAAGGAATACAAGGGATTGACTATAGCAATAGCCAAATGAACCCCAATTTGTCTAGACCTATAATGAAAGACAGGGAGATTGAATGGGCTACTTACAGAGGTTATCTGTCCATATAGCTACACAAAGTGCCAAACAAGAGTAACCTAAGGCCAGCTAAAAACCTCACATTATGTATGCTGGGACTGTCACACCATTTATCCATCCCCAGAGAGGGTAATCTGTTTTTCTTCTTTTTGATGTGCTGAATATCAGTCTTAGATCTATGGCTCAGAACCTTGGAATACGAAATCATGAAGTCAGCAAACTGCAAAAACTAATGAGGCATTTTGAGAAGTTCTGTGTTCTTCTGGTTGTTTGATTGTTTGGGTTTTTTTTTAATGAATCAGGCACTAATGTGTGTTTCTCGCCACATCCTCTGTATCCGCCCTGCTTAGTACAAGCACTTTTCTAAATAGCACAGTAATGGGTTCGCTCTAATAGATACGATTGTTAAGCAAAGTTTCTTCATTTCTATATAGGCTGAGCAGTGCAACAGGATCACTGACCTCCAGGAAACTCTTCTCTAAGGCCACACGTATGTTGGTCTCTATGCTGGTGCGTTTCTTCCTCCTACGGTTTAAGCCTTCACTCCCCAGCCCTGGAGAATTCAGGGCACTTGGGCTGGAGAGAGTTGAATCAGATGAGAGGTTTTCTGAAAAAAGAAAGTAACATAAATCACAAGATTTTATTTTATGCAGTGCATCTAATACGAATGTACTTCACCTGTGCAAGGCTGTTAAAACCCATTCTGTACCTATTTCAGATATACAGAAATTTCTGAAGATCATGTGCATTAATCCCCTTACTTAGAAATTACAACACATACTTAAAAGCTACAAGTAAGCCCAGAGGGCACGCTCTGCTCCTGTATGCTATCAGCATACCTTTTGTAATACCTATACAAAGTTTGCCTCTCTTATCTCACCCTACACTCATTCACTGAAAGCCATAGTTTAAAGAAAAAAAAGCAGAAACTGATATCCATGAGCCACAGAAGTAAGTCACAGGCAATTACAAAAAAATCTGAGCAGCCTGAAGTTTCTTCTACCCACTCTGCAATACGCTACAGGAAGAGGAAATTCATAGCCAGCTTCACAGTGTGCAACCTCTTCTCTCTGGGGATCTTAGCAAATACTCAGTGCTTTGCAATTCTACCAAACAGCCTACACAGATAGCAGCTCCCCTTAGCTACACTAGGTCTCTAGCTCTCAACCCCTGACTCCACAGAAGAGCAAAGAGAGAACACACGTGACCCTACTTTGTAGCAGTTAGTGCAACATAACCAACAGGTAGGTACAAAATTATTAATTATGACTGGAGATCTCTCAACTGCACTGGCGTTTGTGGGTGATAAGCATGTGTCAAAGTTCACACTGCTAAGACCATTCTTGTAAGGTCAAATGGGCAAGTACATTCATCTCATTACTTTCTAGATTATTTTTTTTTCAGTAATGGTATCCATAAACATCCTGAAAGCTCTCTCCACACTGAAAACCCCACACAACAAAGTTCTGTAACAATAAATTCCAATGTAATATAAGAGGAAGGATCATTGGTATGCTTCTCCAGCCTACTTTTACCTAAAAGTAGACTTTAAAGTCATCTTAATGTTTTTCCCAAAGATTTTCATGAAAATGAATCAGTGCCAAAGACAATGGTTCCCAGCTTCCAGCCTGTGAAGGACCCTGACACTATTTAAAGTCCTTAACTTGAATTTACAGATCCAAATATTTCTTCTAGCAGGAAAAGCACAACTCATCCAGTGTTGCTGGAAGGTTTTGGGACTACTGTCCTGTGGACTAGAGCACATGTGAAGTTCTTCATGTTTTCTATCACAGATCTAGATTACCTAAAGGTAATCCCTGCTAGCACAACAGAATGACTCTTCCTTGTTTCAATGCAGGACAAATTCTCAACACTGCATGCAATTACTTTCAAAATTTCAGAGAATACTGTAGGCACCAGCATAAAGCTCTCTTCACTTTGGTAAAAATAGAAGGGCACACACCATCTGTGCCATCTGTTTAGCAGATCTATCATTTTATACTAGACATACTTGGAAGAAAAACTGACTGACAGCACTCTTAAAACAATTTTTATCCTAACACCTAGCACCACCATCCAGCTTCTTTTGCTGGTGGAAGGAAAAAAAAAAAAAAAAAACACTGCCAACAATGGCATCATTAATAATTTATATCCCCCCCAAAAATAATCCTGGAATTAAAAAGCAAAACCTAACCCACAAAAAACTCTTCTATGGGGAGAAAGAGGGTGCTTTTACGGACGCTTGGAGAGAGCTTAAAAGAACACACATAGTGGTGTAGGAAGAGATGAATGCAATAAGCTCTGCCTACTGAAACAACAAACTATGCAACTCTCCCTCTACTACACACCTGGAAAAGAAAGCTGGAAGAGGATTAGAAGTTACATGCATTAACACACACGAAGGAGGAAAACCATGACACATATTATACCTCACCCCATGCAACTATTCAACTGGCTGCAAAACATAGTTCTTAAAGTTCATATTGGAATGGTTTTGGATGAGGACAGGCACATGAAAAGGGAAATATGAACCCTTATTCCTATACCTTTATTTGTCCCATGGACAATTACAAAGATTCATGGCTTCATAAAACCGTAAGGGTACAAAAGAAACAGTTTTTCACAGTTTTTTAGAATCCCATTGTTTTTGATAGGCTGGTGAAGAAATACAGACTCATTCACCTGCATCATTGAGCCACTTTTCTAGAAGTGGCTTTAACTTGCACATGTTCTTAAAGCTGAGGTTCAAGGCTTCAAAGCGAGAGATGGTAGTTTGGCTGAAGTCATTTCCATAGAGTTTGCCCATAGCGAGCCCAACATCACCCTGTACAAAGAAAGAGAAAAAAGGGATTCACTAACATAGGCACTTCCAAAGCAAAGAATCCTTTCATATTCTTCAGTTCTTTCAGTGACTCCACTGCTGCATGGGATTTCAGTTTCACAGAAACTTGCTCAGTGCTACCAAGATTCATGCTAAAGCAAATAATCATAAAGAAATGTCAAGCTTCAGTCAGTGTAACCATGTAACTCCAGAAAATCCCAAATGCTTTGTCTTCTGAGCATTATCACTGAGTAAAACATTCCACTGAATATTAATGTGTAAATTTTTTCTTAGTTGTTTAAAATAAGTGAATGCCAAGCTCTCTTCAGGAGCAGATTTAATTATCTACATACTTCACACCGAAAATGAAAAGTTCAAATAAGCAGAAGTGCAGTGAATTCATGTTCTCAAATTAGTAGAAAACACTCCTGAAAAGATGTCTGCAAACATATGTCACATTTAAATAGATGCAAAAATATTATCTGAACTTTTAATATCTTCTGAGGTTCAAAACAAACTTGTCCTCACAGATACACATTTCAAAGTGGACAAGGAGTTGAACCATTTCAAATAATGATTAAGTTAGTCTTCACTATCACTACCCATCTGTCAAAAAACTATACAGGAGATTTATAGACAGATGATCATCTCTTTAAATTTGTTATTGGTCTTCAAAACTCTGTTTAGCTAGCTATCAGACATTCTGCTTATCCTGATGTATACATACACACATTTATGTAGCTTACACTTGGAAAATCTTGTTTAAAAAAAAAAATTAAAAAAAAAAATCAATCAATTCTTTATTGTGGCCATTAAAAACATCATCATGTTTTCTTGTTTTGCTTTAAAGCTGGAAGGTCCTGCCCTTTTTAAAAAAGGATAATTATTTAAGTATGCTATTTGGTCTAAAGTAGTTTAATTTAGATTTTTATTTTTTAACACAAAAAAGTATGAAAATTCTAGAAGAGACTGAAAAGCTTGAGTATAATCCATGGAGTTTAATTGCAAATGGGTTAGTTGGATTGTGTGTAAAGCTTACTTTCTTTCCTTTTAGGTCAGATCCACAACCACAGCTTGATACAAATATACTAACAGCATGCAGAGTGGCCACATACAAGTGAGGAAGAAAACAGTCTTTGGTAACCTTAGTAAATTGTGCAGGTTGTGTAAAGAAAACAATTTCCTTCCTAGAAGAGGAGCAGAACAATTAGTTTGTATGCCCTTCAACCACAGGAAACACATGGGAAATCGCATGTGCATTTTAAAACTCACAGAGCATTCCAAGAGAAGTAACATGGATGCTTTACTGGGTTTATGAAGAAGAAAACCTGGCTACATAAACCATTTTAGAGATAAACTGATTTATGTCTCGGCAGGAAAGAGTTATGAAATGTGCTCCAGTCCCCCAACTAAATTTAATTCTGGTATTTATGCTGTTCTTACTAACATCTGCTGTCTGATTTAAAATGGACAGTTAACCATTTCTTTGTCAATAGTTTTCAGTGCCAAAAGGTGGCAGCATTTAAGCTGTAATCAAAGGAACTTACATATTGGGGTGAGAATTTTATAAATTGGGGTGGGTGACTGAAAGGATGGATGAGACAGTGGATGAAGGCACTGTATACGTATCTGATCTACTCTGTAGGTTGAATGAAGCTTTGGTACTGAACTGAAACTGGTTATAAGCTACATTACTGTTTTGTGTACTGGTCTGTCAAGAAGCTCAGACAGACTAGCAGAGGTAGTAACATCTTTAAAGGAATAAAACTAACATAGTCTAAAATGTTTGCTCACACAGCCTGAATCTGTACTGACCAATCAGTCACATACCTGCAATAACTCTAAGGTGCAGTATGCTCATTGTGTCTCTATGTCAAACATGGAAAGCAATTAAACAAAAGGATTTAAATCCATCACCCATTTTTCAGGGTGGGAGAAGAGACAGAACTGCAGAAATTCAAAATCTGTTACATTGTTCACAAGACAGAACGTAGTAAGTTATTAGTTTGCAATGCAAACTAAATCTCACAATTATTTTTGAAAGGCAGGGGTGGCATGAGTCTGAGAATGCTTACAGTACCACTGGAAATAAAATTCTTTTATCCTCTGAAAGGCAATCTATTTATTCACCTATAAAAAAATCAAAGTAATAGGGGTCTCTAATTATCATCCAATTACACAATTAGGTAGAAATTATTTGAACTGCCTAATTATACACATACAAACTCAGCAGGACAGGAATGCTCAAATGCAATTTTCTCAAGATTCCATTTTTTTTTTTAAGCTCAAAAGTTAATACTGAAATGTAAGCCTGAACATTTGTGTTCATTTTTCCTCACCATGAAAATTCATAACAGAGTCAATAAAGTAGGGTTAACCCATAATCTAAAAGTCTAGTTGAGCTTTTATAATCATCTCACAGCAAGGCAGATTAAACATAACTAAAGATCTACATGAACCTTCTCAGTCAGGCTATAGGGAAACTATTGTATTTTACTCTATTCTGCTCTTGCTCTATTCTAGCCTTTGTGTGTGTCCATCACTTGTACTTCTGTGCCTCCCTCTACTGGAAAGAAGGGAGGGAAGGAGGCACACATACCAGCAACTCCATTTTACTAAGAACATTCTGTTCTTGAGTTATAATTAAGATGTTACCAGGAACTGGTGACTTTAGCACATACTTTCAGCTAGAGTAGACTTACTTATTCTAGAGAAAAAAATCACATATGCTGGATTGACTGCTCTGAGCTCAGACTTTTAAATACCTACTTTGATTTTTGTAAGCTACTTCTTATAGCAAAAAACACGCCTATGCTTACCAAAAACTCATGCCAAAATTAATTGTTTACCTGGACAGATATTTTAATTTGGGGGGGGGGGGGGGGGGGGAATAATTCTGATATTAATAAGAAAGGACTCCTGGATCCAAGCAGCATTTCCCTTCAACAGACTAACAGGACATATAAATTCACTTTGTACTTTTAATTGTATTTCTCATTCAACCATTTTCACAACATTCAAGATTACTTTTCTCCTGCTCTGTGGATATTTCTGAGCTTTTAAACAAACCAAAACAAACCGCAACTCCAGTTCACCTCTGTAAGGAGCAAACTTTAAAGGTCACAGTCCTGTCAGGTTTTGTTTAGGAACCTTAGCAAAAGCATTAAATACAGAAATCATTGATGTTTAATAGAAAAATGAGCTGGAGAATTAAAAGCCCTCTTACATCCAAAGCAACTGCACAGTTGTGATATACTTTTTAAACACACAGAGCTGTTAATTGTGCTGTATGATTTCTGGAACTTTGTACTTCTGAAGACAGCTTTAAAGTGCTTTGCTCCATTCATTTTGCATCCTATAGAATGAATAGTGCACATGCAATGACACCTGGCACTGGTAAATACACGTACCTGCTGGGAAAATGGCTAT
Organism: Pezoporus wallicus; assembly: GCF_028554395.1. Classification (NCBI taxonomy): domain Eukaryota; kingdom Metazoa; phylum Chordata; class Aves; order Psittaciformes; family Psittacidae; genus Pezoporus; species Pezoporus wallicus. The sequence continues at coordinate 3,359,336 of NW_026638360.1, read as the reverse complement.
GCTTTAAAACCAATAGGGAAGAAGATGGATGTATGGCTTTTTCTCTTATTTCTTAGAAAACCCCTACACAAAAGCCAGAGCATAACCGTATTTAAGAAGGTTCTCCTAGGAAAAGGTGGAATTGTAGGCTTCCCTCCAGACTTGAAAGATGAGACCTCACATTCCACCCTGGCAGGGACTAAGTTACACAGTCTCACCTGAGTGAATCCAAGTTTGATCCGTCTTTGTTTGAAAGTCTTGGCAAACTGCTCAAGCTCCTCAAGGTCACTGGGCTCCTCCAAGCTGGGAGTGTCAATTCGCTTTGGTGTTGACTGGCTCTGTGGAAGTGGCTGAATGGGGGTCGCTGCTATTGTGCGTGTTGGGGTTGCTGGCTATTAAGATAGCAAGGAAAAGATGAAAATCAGACTTAAAAGAATAATCAGCAAAAATTCAATTAAAAAAAAAAAAGATGAGATTTCTGTGAGAAAGATCAATGAATTTGACATTTCAAGCAATCTGAAAGTTCCTACAATTTATTTAGATTCCTCTCAAGAATGAGCAATCACAATCCAGAAAACTGTATTAATATGACAGCCTTTTAAGAGCTCTGTCAGCATCAATTAAAGAAGAGACGCTCAATGCAGCAGATAACCAACAACTTTTGCTTGCTGCAGAAGCTGCTCAAAAGAAAGGCTGAATGCTCTTACTTAATATAGTTCTATTATTTACAGACAACTTGGCATTCATCCCCTTTTAATCATTTAAAAATTTAATTTGCTGCTTGTGTAAAGTGGCAGATTGTCATCAGCCCAAAAGATTCAAGTTTCCTATTTAGTCTTGGAACAGGGAGCACATACAAGGTGCAGCAAAGATGGCAAGTTTCTTTGAATGCCATCTCTTGTGACCGACCCATCTCTTCCAGTAAGAAAAAACTACGTCTATCTCTAGCCCTTCTGTGGATATTTGCAACAGTAAGGATGAATGTACTGGTGATACAAGAAAGTAAGTAAAGGTAACCTGCATAAAATAATTCCTTTTAGGTTACATTTTGTTTCTATACAAAAGGCTAATTTTCCAGTAAGTCCACATGAGGTTCACTACTCCTGAACATGGGCTGAACAGTGTATTTTACTATGCAACAATAATAAGAATCTGAAAAAAAAAAAAATGAGCATCACAGAAAATATTTGCATGTGGACAAAATAATATCTGGCATTGCACAGTTCAGGCTTTATGTGCAACAGGAACATCAGAAATGCATTTTGAGTGCCTAACTCTAACTTCTTCCATGCCATAGAGGAAATGAGATGCAGAGACAAATCATTTACTCTAGTAAAATTCTACTCAGTTCAGCTGTGGCTCTTAAGCAAAGGTGACTTCATGCTTTTATGTGCTATGCCCAGTTCTGAGACTACAGACTCCTTCAGGGCAAATAAGAACAGCGTCAAGTCTACGCATTATTACAGTACTATGCAAAGTCTATGCAAGGGTCCAGAAATGGCTGTTCTAAAAGAAATGGCCTACATATAGCTTAAGTCTTTACACTGATCCTTATGTTGTTTTTCTTCTGGATTAATACAGTATTTTGCAGTGCACAGCAGATGACTGAGGGAGGTCAGGATCTATAATTCCGTTTCTTCAGAAATAATATGATCATGTATGATCTTTCTAGGATTGCAGATATATGTGTCACACTATAAATATTTTTACTATTTTTTAATTCATATTAAACATAGTGGGTAATTACTGCAATATGTCTTTACTGACTTCACCCCCTTTAGACAATTTTTTTTCTCTTTGCAGTTTTGATACTTTTTTTAATCCAAGTGTAATCTTTAGTAGGGAGTCATGCTGTTAATTGAGGTATGAACTACAGAGGTGATACAAATTCCATTTTCCACATGGTGCATGAAAAATACTATAGGTAGTATAATAGAAAATGTAGTTTTCTAAGACGTTGATAGACTCAGGCATTTTATTACAGACTAAAAAATTCTTACATGTAACCAAGTTGGCAGGAAAATACCATACATGGTATTTGCAAAACAGCATGCAGTCACGTAACTAAACTGCACAGTAAAACCCAGAGTGAAGCAAAACTAAATTTGCAGGCACATGCAACATTAAAATTGCTTTTCTTGCAGTCTGAAAGCTTAATTACAGAGCTTTAATATTTTAACATTAAAATCTAGCAGAACATTTTAATGTATTTTTAACAATCTCCTCACTTTCACAGAAAGTAACTATTAAGACTGGCAATGACTTAGCAATAATAGCAAAACAACTGGGCTACTACAAAGACAGATTACCACTGAAATTTCTAGAAAGAAAGATACTTGTCAGTAATCCTCTTTATGGGCTTTTTAGGTAGCCCACTCCTTCCTCTTCTGAATTTCACAAATTTGTAGATTTTTCAAAAAAGTCTTACAAGAAATCAAATGATGCTCTAGAGCCATTAACTCAAGGTATCAATCATAGAAATTTTCAGCTAAAAGTAAAAATTTAGAACCTTAAATGCATGAAAAGAGGCACATTAGGGTGGACACTACTAAAACAGAAAAAAACCCAGAAGTCACTGATACTTCAGTTCAACACTGAATCAATCTGGCAAGACAAACACTGTTACAGCTGCAATACCTACTCTAGTAACTATTACAAAGGGTCCATTCATTTGCAATAGTTAAATCACCTCAAAGCAACTTATAAACTGTAGAAATAAGCCTGACCTGCGAGGCAAGGGTGATGCTTGGCTGAGACTGCAGGAGGTTGGCTTGGCTTTGCTGAGGTAGTTGCGTTAAAAGATTCTGCGCTTGCAGGAGACCTGGAAAAAGAAAAGGGTGGGTTGGATTTGTCATTTTAAAAGACTAAAACATTAAATGAGATAAAACAAGGCTCTTGCCAAATAATGGAAAGTTACAAAAATTTGAGATGCCTTCATTTCATCCCTGCACGGACTTCAGACTTTGGACTTTTCTGTCCAAAATCCCTTGGCATTTATGGAAGGGTAAAAAAGAAGTCTGCACCGGTCTCTCCTGCAGAAAGAGTTTGCAATGATCTATGTTATCCCAGTTCTGTGTTCAGGAATCATTTATTGCTTCTTGCAGCTTACAGATTCGGGGTAAACCTCTTCCTGTCACGAACAGTTGACCAAGGATTTGGGAGCCATGTAAAAATAAACAACTGAACACTAATCAGATCATATCCAATAACCAAATGCTAATCAAAACCACAAATTTGGCTCCTTGATCACCCTTCTTCCTCTCCATATTACTCCATGCAACCTGCCTAACAAGAAGGCAACTTTCCCTGGCAAATGTAAGCAGATGAACACACCAGGAGACCAAATAAGCCAGAAAACCACTTCCTGGCTGAAATAAAGAAGAAATCTTTTGGAAATGTAATCAGAACTTAAAGCTTAGGTAAGATACTGAACACTGCTTAAACTGGATAAATAGAATAAACATTATACTGAATGTATGAAAACCTGTGCTATTATGGAAAAGTGACAACATTAAAGAAGAGTTGGGACTGATGCAACCATCAATTGCTGTTGTTCTAAAAATAAATTCTCTTACAGTCCACTATTTGTATGGCTTATTAAATTTCTCAGGAAAATTGAGATATAAGCTTGCATCTATATATTTTAACCATAAGCTATCTGATTAATTTTAATTCAAAAAATTAGAATTTATATATTTTTAAGGTGTAAGGATCTTGACAAAAATATACCTAGTTAGTCAAGTCCCTCAATTTTATTGTTTAAAATATTACTGGTATTCTTTAGGTAACTCCTGGCTATGACTATCAACTTCCCCTTATTAATTTAAGAACCTGACTAATTAAACATATGTTTAGTAGACATCTTCAATATACCAAGGTCCTAAAACCAGGAGAGAATGATGGCACAACAACAGATGGACACTACAGGCACTAAGAGGACAGAACACCGACTAAGTTAAATTCTGTAATTTGAATTTGGCTCATCAGCTGGCTGATTAACCAAAGCACACCACTTGCAAGCTACCTCTTAGCAGAACACGGGTAGGAGACACCAGAATTTAAGACTTGATAAATACCAAGTGAGAAACCGGATCTTTTACATGAGGTTAAGGCCATAGGAGACATGAAAAGAGAGACTACCAGGGACAGGAAGAAGAAAATGTATCCTTAATGAGCGATACACAACTACAGAATTGTCATCTGACAGTAATATTACTATTCTTTTTTTAAACAAACTGTTAAACATGTATTTTAAATAGAATGCATTGCTATCAAATATCAAGATCCACAGAATAAAGCCAGATGTTCATGCAAGTATAGACATCTATGTAAATTTGCTTTGCATCACATAATCAACATGTTCCATCTGTGTTTTTGAAAAGCCACAGCGAGGGAAGGGAGCAGCTTAAGGAACTCTGAAGACAGCTCCCTACTACACAGTGCTTTTTACAACACAAATATTTGTTCACTTGAAAGGTGACTTCAGCTGCCCCAATCTAAATATTAATTAGTGAATAATCATCCCCATATGAAGAGGTTTTGACCTTCATTTAATGACAGTGAATTTTAACTGATAACTTGAAATGGAAAGGGGCAACCCATTACACTGATCTTATGACTGTAATCAGAGTGACTAGGACTGTCCTTTCGGGATTTTTTGTCCTCAAAGAAATCCCAGAGGGTGTTTTTCTGGCAATAACACTTTTGCTGGAGAACACAAGATGACTACATTTTTCCTCAGTTTATTCTCCCTCTGAAGTAATTAGCACTGAGGGACAGTATAAAATATTCTGAATGTGTTTAACCTGCTCAGTTTTTACATCAATTTATCCCATTTAAGAGATACTGATACAAGGTTTCTCAGGCAAAAACTGAAGAAGAAGTTAGGTCAACCTGCAGCTGACTGAAGTAATAATCAGGTCATGGGGAGGTGAACTGTTTCAGCAAAGCATCCATCTCTTCCATGGGCTTACAATCTTCCCAGACACTTTTCGTGCACGTGCTTTGGACTGCTGTCGGCTTCCGTGCAGTTCTGTTCTTCACAAACATGACTTGCCTAACCTTCATCTTTGGGGCGCTTTTTTCTGAGAAGAAACTACTGGTCCCCACTTCCACTCAGGAAAACTTCAGTGACTTAACTTATAGGGCACATAGCACAGCCTTTCAAATACAGTTTAAGTCCAAAACTGCACCTTTTCGGCAACTGCTGAGATACTGGTGTTTCGCACTTTGCTGTTTCCTTAGGAACTTCACACTGCCATCAATACTGTTTAACAGTACTGGTAAGAATTAATGGGTATTAATATAATATATAAATATATCTTTCTAATAAATATACCTTTATAATAAATATATATCTTTATAACCAATAAGGCTGATGGGACAAAATACACTTTCAGGGAGTTTGTGGATAATACTAAATAGAGGGAAAATGGTCAATAAACCAGAAGTCAGGGTCTAGAGAGATTATACAAATGGAAACTCATGAAGGTCAGTGCAGGAAAATGCAACATCATGGATAGGGACTGGAATAAGCCTGTATAGCAAAACAGGGTGGACACTAGGTGGCTAGAAAGCAGTTTCACAGAAAATAGACCTGGGTGTCCTGGAGGTCAAGTAAGATGAGCATGAGCCAGCAGTGTGTCCTTACAATAAGGACAGTCAACAACCATGTCCTGGGCTCTATTCACAGGAGTGCAACCAGCACGTCAAGGGTTGCAATTCTTGCCCTCTGTTTGGCACTAGCAAGACTGCATCTAGAGTACTTTGTTCAGCGTTTGGTTTCTGTGTACAAGACACAATGATATCCTGGATATTGTACATTCAACGCCCACGAAGGTGGCTAACAGGCTAGAACAACCATATAAGGAACAGGTAGGTAAGCTGGGCTGTTCAGCCTTATGAAAAAAAATTAGGTTAGATCCTATTTCTGTCCTCAGAGACAGAAATGGGCTCTTTTTGAGGGTGCACAGTACTGAGATGCAAGAGATGAGTTGGAACATGTCTACTACAAGTAGACATAAGGAAACTTTTCTATTTTATTTTAGTCATGAGAGTGGTCAGCTATTGGGGTAGATACCTGAAGAAGCTGCAGAATATCCATACTTGGTGATGTTCAAAGTCAACTGGCCAAGGCCCTAAGCACTCTGCTGTAATTGGACCTGCTTCAAGAAATACTACATGACCTCTACAAGTCCCTTCCAACCTACGTTTCTTTTTAAACTTGTATACTTACATTTACAGAGGTAGTATTTCTAGCCCTGTCCTTTGGGTTCTAAGAGTCCAGTAGTAGCACTGCACTAAATATGCCACATGTATCACCTATATGATGCTCCAAAAGAATGGAGGAAATAAGGATTTATGCAAAGGTATGGTGCTTCAGATGTTTTGGAGGTTTGGTTGGGGTTTTTTAGTAGTTAAAGTAAATGCATCTACCATCATCCAGGACTTTCTGTAATGTCTACAAGAGTATTTTTTTGGTCCGAGGCAAAAAACTTCTCCTGCCAGCCAACAGACTAATCTGGAATTTATTTCTTACTGAAATTAAACAAAAGATAAAACAACCATTCAAATGAAGATTTTTTTTCAGCATAATTTTTAAAAAGTTGCCCCAGAAGCATAATACATAATTCATTCCTATCTGATCCCCCAAAAGAGTAATTTTTATTTATATATATATATATATTTTTTAATCTAAAAAGAACTTGGCTGCTTATTCTTTGCCAAAGCTGTTCATCTTCTCACAGACATATCCTGGAAGTTAGCTTGCAAGACAAAGCCATTAAAATGTCATAATTCGAGGAACTGGAAACGACTCAAAGGAAAGAAGGAAGGGTGTCATACCACATGTTACATACAGTGCTATGTGTATTAACTTTGTTTATCATTGTTGATGCAAAGAACCTTCTGGGCACTTTGGTGTACTCTATTTTATCAAATCCAGATCTTCCAAAATGGGGACTCACAGTTGGAATTATACTAGGATCCAACACAAGAGAGAAAGTACTAACTTATACATTCCCACAAATCTGTTCCACCAAGATGTTAAGCTGCTGCTGCACTTTTTGCTGCATCCAGGTACCCTTTAAGATAGCTCAGGAACATGACGCAAATGTGCTGAAGCTGCTGCACTGTGGTTTTGCAGAGTATCGTTTCAATGATCCATGCAAAGGTGCTGCCACACTACTTCAATTAAAAGTCAGCACTTTTACTCACTGATGCTGTTCAGATGGTTAGAAGCAAAGACTCAATTTCAAAGAGGACAGGAAACATTAGAGGGATTTAATTCAGATCTTGGTAATGAGTATATTTGTAGCACATGGGGAAAAGTTAACATTTAAATTACTTCTCCCAAGTTCTTCCTTATTCCACTTCAAGCTCTCCCCTCTTATGTGCAGACTCGGGTACATTTCATTCAACTGCTGTGTCAGCAAATACGTTGTCATCAAGGGTCTCTTAATGACAATGAAATCCTGGGTCTCCTCATCTGCATATTGAGGAGACCTAAGCACCTTCACCTGGTTCACAGAGCATATTATTAACAAAACGAGAAAGAGTCCTGTAAGGGCAGTACATGTGCACAATTTCAGATGAGATGAATGCTTGTCCATTACAAATTTGACGCATCTGAGAAGAAATACAGGAAACTTCAGGCATCTTCCTCCATCTTGACACTGGGTGAGGAAGCTGCACTCTGATTTATGGTACCAGAGGCCAGCAGGGTAGGTACTGATGTTTAACATTCATTATTTAATTTTAAAAATGTGTTTGATTGTGTTTTTTTCAATGATACAAGTGAAGTCTCAAAGTCTGTTGGACAAGCATGAAAGAAAAGAACAGCACTGGATTTGGCCTGCCATCATCTTCCTGGGTATTTTTACAATAAAATCATAAACAAGGTTTTTAATAATAAACAGGAATAAACTGAGAATAGGTAGGCCGAGTTTCAATGTTTAAAGCTACTTAGCAGCTTATCTTCCACATTTGCCTTTTTGGATACTTTCTTTATAAGTACTGATTCCAAATTTCCTTTCCAATGATACATTCTTTTCTCATGTCTTAACTTCTATTTGCAAGATTAATTTAAATGAAATGAAGCACGATTTCCCCTCTCCATTCAGATTTTACCGATGTGATTTTTATTGGCAATATCTTCTGAGTAGGAAGGCAAATGGTCATTTGATGAGGGTAATACTTTTAAGAAACAGCTATAATTGTAAGTAAAGGATGTTGAATTGATTATTCTACAGACAGACCTATTAGATAGGAGAACAGATAAAAGATGTATAAACACTGTACAAGGTGCTACATTCCTGCCTGTGACCTTAGCAATAATAAGCGGACAAGAATTGCTCTGAATAAGAAATTGCTCCAAATTTCTATTTCCATTCAATCTTCTGCATATCTGCTGAGTCTTGAAACAATTCCTTCAGTTATGATGATACCCGTTACCAAACGTGAAAAACAGGAACTTCACAATTTGTTTCATCTCAGCCAGAGAATAACCAGAAATCATGTGGAAAAGATGACTACACCAGACATATGACAGTGCATTTAAAGGGAGAATTTCACATATGCTGCTGTGAGCTATGCGTGCTGAAGAAAGATAGCAGAATAACATCCTCATTGTTGATTAGTATTTTAGGTGTTGAATTTTCTAAATTTTTTTTCAGAAGTTACATCTAAGCCATGACATTCAACCCCTTCCAAGAATCTCAATATGATTGCTGATGATTGCATTACTCTGCACACCACCACCTCTTCAAGTAAAAGAAGCTTCTCTCTACCTAATGTTTACATTTTTTATACAATCTTGCTTAGAGATAACATTCTTCATTTCCCTCAACTAATCTCTGTATTAAAAACTGTATTTCTCATTTATGTGACTGGAACGTACAAAATACGTAGTCTGTAAAGCAGTCGATTTCTTCCAGAACAGATAATGCATAAATAAACCTGAATTTTCATTAGTTATTAAATGCATACATATATATATATAAAGCCATATACAGTACCAATGAGGCAGCAAAAAAACCCTGAATGCCACTGGTTTTAAAGAAAGCTCTATGCTACTTTGTTAAAAAATATTATTTTATGAAGTTGACTAATGTACAAGTAGGACTAAAAGGACAAGAAAAATATGGAAAAGCCAGCTGCAACAGCAAACAACAAAATAAAAATACACACTTTCTCAATCTTTCTTGTAAATAATAACATGCTGTTTGAGATCTTCTAACAATAGCCATGAAATACTGCACAAAGCCATACCAAAAAGTGATATAAGAGATATTATGACACACATGTTGCTTTATCATTGAGTGCTCATGAAGAAAATTGGATCCATTCAAGCATTTCAGTTTGGAAGACTGTCACACACTAATGACCTATGGTCAGAATATAAATCTTCCAACATTTTTGAGCTATTCAGTTGTCCAGGCTGCACATTACCAGTAAAAAATGGTGTTTCTACACACACTGCATCACTGACGACAGCAACATGCAGGTCTTAAACTGCAGTGAAGAAATCATTTTCAGAGACGGTCCTTCAAAAAGGTACTATGAAAACCTCTCTAGTAGTTATTCTACTTCAACAGATTTTTTTTAAAGAAAACAAATAGTTTTCCTTCTTTTCTATAATGAAGGAAATTAATTTTGAGAAATTAATATAATTGCTTCTGTTAGTTTCCTTTTTTGTGAACCATCTTCAGAGATATTTTAGAAAAGTTAGCTGAAAAATGTAGGTGTTTTTTAGAAAACCTGTAAGCTTTTCAAAACAATGGGTTTTTTTTTTTGTTGCTGTTTCCTTAAAAAAAGAAAAAGAAAACTGCCTATTTTAAAGAATCCTTGAACTAAATTTTGCTTAAGTTTGAATTCTTCTAGAAGAATATGTCAGGCTTGTAAGTTCTGCTTCTTTTTAAGAAATCAGTACATCACTAAATGCTTCCATAAATAGCCTTTTAGCTACTTTTTACCAGTGCTGGTATAAAAGCTCTCCTAAATCAAGTCCTATTTAAAAAAAAAAACGTTAATTTTGACTAACACTTTATCCAAATGTGAGGGCATTCAGACAGTATGAGGGATTCAGCACAATGGAAAGCCAGTTCTATCCAATTCATAGTATGTAAGAAGGAATGATGCATGAAAAAAAAAATCAAAAGAAAACGAAGTGCAAAGAGCTGCTTTATAGGACAGCCAGACTCTGGAGGACTCTTCAAGCATAACAGGAGCTGCCTTCTGAGTAAGCATCTCTGGATTACCAGATCTGAACAACTGAGTTCATACAGAAAAGAAAGGGGGGGAGGAAGACCCATTTTTGTATGTCAGTGTAAGAGACCATGGTTAAACGCAGTTTTCTGTGGACATCAACAAATGGGGTGCAATCAGTACTCTGATTTATTGCAACATGAATGCATTAGTACTTAAGAGAAAAGTTACTATACAACATCTTAACTGGCTGGGCACAATACCACCTACCACTGCCTTGGTTTGCCTTTAGCATGTAAGCCATACCCAGTTTACCACCAGAATAATATTTCCAGGAGGAATTAAAAAATAAAAATAAAAATCAAGCCTTCTAGCTCTTTTCTCAAGGTGCAATTATTATTTCAGTTCATGACAAAATTCACTATACCCTCCTTAGGCTTAAGGACTTTAGCGGTCTCCCACAAGGACTCTTGACTTTGTCATCTTTTTCCAGCATGTCCTGGTTTTGGCTGGCATAGTTATTTTTCTTCCTAGTAGCTGGTAATAGTGCTGTGTTTTGGCTTTAGTCTGGGAATAATGTTGATGCTTTAGTTGTTGCTAAGCAGTGCTTACACCAAGTCAAGGACTTTTCAGATTCTCCCCCCACCCCACCAGTGAGTAGGCTGGAGGACGCAAGAAGCTGGGAGGGGGCATAGCCAGGACAGCTGACCTAAACTGGCCAAAGTGATATCTCATACCATGTGACATAATGCTCAGTATATAAACTAGGAGCAAAGCCAACTAGGGGCAAAGCCGACTAGGGACTGCTGCCCAGGAACTGGCTGGGTACCAGTCAGCAGGTGGTAAGCAATTGCACTGTGCATCACCTGTTTTGTATATTCTGATTTTTTTATTGTCACCATCATCATCATGCCTTCTGGTTCTGTCCTATTTAACTGTCTTTATCTCAACCCGCAAATTTTACTTCTTCCCCCCTCCCTCCTCACAAATCCTCTCCTGCATCCCACAGCAGTCACGGGAAGTGATCAAGTGGCTGTGTGGTGTTTAGCTACCTGCCAGGTTAAACCACGGGACAGTCTTAGCATTTTGCCTCTAACACCCAGAAAGGAGGTGTCCCTTTCAAGTCTCCTAATCGCAATACTGTTATTTCTTCTAGGGAATATCAACAGTTAGTGAAGGTTTCACCTTCTCTAAAAAGCTATGCACGATTTTCTTTCCTGGCAAGGCCCACTTACCCTGCTGCCCCTGCGGTGTTTGAGAGATGATGAACTGTGCTGGCTGCAAGTTGGTTGTTGGATGCACCAACACAAACTGTTGCAGGTTGAGATTCTGTTGCTGAAGCTGCTGCAAGTGCTGCAAATCCTTAAGGAAACAGGGGAAGGGGGGAGGAAGAAATGGGGGGGGGGGGGACGGGGGGGGGACGGACAAAAAAGGAAAAAAAAAAAAAAAGAAAAGGGAAAAGAGAGAACTGTGTGTTAGACATTTAAGTCAGCCATGACTCCCAGTGTAACTAGATTTCCTATCAACCAGTTATATTCTAACACTTAAAGATAAATGTGGATGTCCAACACAGCAGTCTTGCTACCTGCTACTGAATATCCTTTACACTGACAATTTGAGTTTCTCTGTCCTTTGTAAAACCAAACAAAAATTGTGTACCAAATAACTCAGCAAAGTATTTCCAGCACTGTTCTGCTTTAACAAAAAAGAAAATTAGTCCCTCTCTCCCCACCCCAAATGCAGTAGGTTTCAAATACTTTTGAATTATCAGCACCCACATTTTTCAGACTTACTTTCTGAGGATACAACTTTGCTACAAAATTCACTGTTGACAAATCAAGCATATTAGGTGGGAGCTATTTTATTTATAACAACAATAATCTGCAATTACCATTCTAATCAGCAACAGGAAAGCAAAAAATTACAGCTTCCTAGCTTGCACTTTTCAGTCCAAATTTCAGAAAGTAGCTAACATAAATAGCAAATAAATATATTTTATTAGTTTTTCATCAAATTACAATAAGCTTAATAAACATGGTTACAATTAAAGATTAAAAGGGATAATTGAAAGCACTGCACTACTGTAGAACCCCATTTTTATGTATGTAAACCATTCAGAACTATTAATTCTCTATAATCAAATGCTGGTCTCAACATAAACACTAATCTTTGAAAAATGCTAATCTTCCTTTCATCTTCTTCACACACAACAATAACAAGAGTAACTGAAATTTGAAAATGGAAGCACAACATGAAGCTGGCCAACATAACAGAGGTAATCTATGAAAACTATCTATTTACTTGTGTAGAATCTTTCTACCTTTCTGGAAAGAAACTGTTTCAAAATACCCACCAAGCAGATGGATAAAAGCCTGGGATATTGCCCAAACATAGAATTTCCCATTAAACAAACCAAACGAACCAAACAAAAAAACCTCCCAAAACTCTTAATTCTGATGAGTTACTCAGATACTGGGGTACCCGTCTGCAGGCAGATGCCCTTTTCCGGGTCTGTGTCAGAAAATGTTAACATTGCCAGTTTGCCCCTAAACAGTGCTCAGTCTTGCTGCCTGAATGGAGCTGCTAGTTTTAACATACTTGATAAGCCACACTAAGACCTGCTTCTTAAGACCCGTAAAGCCACCCGCACACATTTTGACTGATGCAGGTTACTGAGCACTCAAACAAGCTGCTCAGACAGCAGATGTGAAAGGCCATTAACTGCCAGTGATGGAAAGTCAAGACAGACTGACAAGAATAACTTTTTATTTACACAATACAATAATTTGCAGAATACAGTTATCTGACTATGGCCTTACATGATTTTTAAACTGTTAAACTAAGACTTCAAAGGTGCAACAATCTCCTGCTGGGGAAGAGAGGTCAGGAGTATCAGTGGGTAGAAAGGAAGACTAGGGAGGGGAAAAAAAAAAAAGTGAATTGATTTACGAGACCACACACAGGAATTGTAAGAAAATGACTACTTAACCTGCATTACGAAGACACTGGCCATCAATCACTTAGGCAACTTGGTCATGGTAAGTCAAAAGCATGCAATGTAGCAGTATGGTAGACAGACAACAGATGGGCTGACCAAGCAATGCTCTTTAAGAAATGAAAACTAAGAGAATGGTAATATTCAAAAAGTGCCTGCCAGCAGAACAGAGTGGTTTTGAAGTTGATGGTATTGTTTGCTTTCAGAAAATTTGAGAAGTACTGCAACCATTCCTATGAAATCAAGGCAATTTTCCTTCCAAAATAAAGAGATATAACTACTCCAGTTTTTACCCAAGAACTCCATATTTCTTCTGTTTTCGTACTATGAAGTTAGATCAGTCAGAACTGTTACTAGAAATTCTTATTTCTTCAGTCCAAACCACAACAGAACAGTAGAACACTTATTTCCAATGTTCTACTGGCTACCTTTTCAGATTGAGCAGACCCTCCAACACAGAGGGACTCCTACTGAAATGGATGCAAGGACTAGATGCAGAGGAAGAAACAAAAATAGAAAGAGTAGGGCAAGCTGACTAAGGCTGTGAACACTGGGTGGAATTAAAATAAATGGAGACTGAAGGATTCAAATAGAGGTAGATAAGCAAAAAAGTAGAAATACAAAAGGAAGAGTTGGACAGAAATTTTTTAAGGAAAAGCTGGGGACAGAAAGACAGGTTTTCTGTCTGGACTCCCCCACCAAAAGCAAACAACCAAACACACACACACACAGAGATGATCATGTAGATCTCAGATGATGTGAGGAAGTACCACAGTAGATGGAGTTATATAACAAAAAGAATACAAAGAAACAGTGGCAGTGTGTTTCTGAGATCAAAAGAAAAGAGCTTTCTGTTTAAAACTATAGTATTCACAAAACAGGGTACTCAGCTAAGATACGACAGCTGTTATCATCAGGCTCTTACACTTTAATAGAAAAAACTGTTTTTTAAATTGAGGCCTCGGGGATAACTGGTATAAAGCAATCTTATTCTGCGCATCTACATTGGTAAATGGTATGTTGGCTGAGTCTTATTTAAATACAGAAATATAATTCCATAGCACAGAATGGAAAAAGATACCTCCAAGGCTAATCACTCTTAAATAGCCCCTCAAATTAATTTGAAAGCCAACTTTATTTCTACCTTGGGAAAGTTCTATTATTTAATTGTCACATTACAATAAATCTCCCAATAGCAACCATGCAAACAAACCTGACACTGTTTCCCTATACCAATCTTCTCAATGGCAAAAATCTGTCTACTAGCACAAGCACGTAGAAAGAGACGGAAAGACTTTTCAGGAAACATGCACTTCTTCTAGTGCTACCTAACAATTTAGAAAGATCAAAAGCTCCTATCTTGGCAGAATAATCTGTCAAGTGATGCATCTTGACATGAGGAAGTATCTTGGTTTGTTTTTTAAAGTCATCTGAAGTTCTAAATTCATTAGGGGCTATAGCAATAGGACAAGGGGTGATGGGTTTAAACTTAAACAGAAGACATTCAGGTTAGATATAAGGAAGAAGTTCTTTAAGGGTGGTGAGGCACTGGAACAGGTTGCCCAAGGAAGTGGTAAATGCTCCATACTTGGCCCTGTTCAAGGCCAGGTTGGACAGAGCCTTGGGCAACAGAGTCTAGTGCGAGGCATCCCTTCCCATGGCAGGGTGGTCAGAACTAGATAATCTTAAGGTCCTTTCCAAGCCCAACAATTCTATGATTATCTCTAGCTACGACTTCAGAACTTAAGCATCTTTGACACTGAAGTCTACATCATATAAACACCGATCATGGATCCTGAAAAAAGTAACTTTTACAAAGAACTCCAAAACTTGTTTAAACTGTTTAGTGTCAATTTAGCAACAGCCCAACAGCAACACTAACCTCTTACCACACTGCTGCAGCTGATAACCTGACATTAACTGAGTGCAAATGAAAGACATGATGCTTCTGCAACTAGTTAATTAAATAGAGTAACCCCCCTGCTGCAGAAGCCTGCCAATCAATCAATTATTCAAAAATCATCAATTAAAACAAACATGCAGCTGTGTAATCAGCTATATGTTTACAATACCAATGCAAACAAAGCTGAGCAGTACTTGTAAATGGTTGTCAAGACCAAAAAGTATGGTTTCATTCATCTACAAATGTACAGATTTCTACAGGGTATCTTAATTTATATCCAACATCGGCACATATCCTTGCCTCTAAATTGGAGAGACATCAATTTGATAGATGGACCACTTGGTGGATAAAGACCTGGCTGGATGGCTGCACACGAAGAGTTGTGGTCAATGGCTCACTGTCCAGCTGGAGACCAGTAACGAGTGGTGTCCCTCAGGGATTGGTGTTGGGACCAGTCTTATTCAACATTTTTGTTGGCGACATGGACAATGGGATTGAGTCTGCCCTCAGCAAGTTTGCCGATGACACCAAGCTGTGTGGTTCGGTTGATACGCTGGAGGGAAGGAATGCCACCCAGAGGGACCTCGACATGCTTGTGAGGTGGGCCGATGCCAACCTTACCAGCGAAGTTTAACCATGCCAAGTGCAAGGTCCTACACCTTGGTCGGAGCAATCCCAGGCACAGCTACAGGCTGGGCAGAGAAGAGATTCAGAGCCAGCTCTGCGGAGGACTTGGGGGTGTTGGTCAATAAGAAACTTAACATGAGCCGGCTTTAGTGTGTGCTTGCAGCCCAGAAAGCCAACCGTATCCTGGGCTGCATCCAAAGGAGCATGACCAGCAGGTCAAAGGAGGTGATCCTGCCCCTCTACTCTGCTCTCGTGAGACCTCAACTTGGAATATTGTGTGCAGTTCTGGTGTCCTCAACATAAAAAGGACAGGGAACTGTTGGAACAAGTCCAGAGAAGGGCCACGAGGATGATCAGGGGACTGTGGGGCAGCTCCCATATGAAGACAGGCTGAGAAAGTTGGGGCTGTTTGGCCTGGAGAAGAGAAGGCTGCGCAGAGACCTCATAGCAGCCTTCCAGTATCTCAAGGGGGCTTACAAGGATGCTGGGGATGGACTCTTCATTAAGGACTGTAGTGATAGGACAAGGGGTAACAGGTTCAAACTCAAACAGGGGAAGTTGAGACTGGATATAAGGAGTAAGTTCTTTACTGTAAGCATGGTGAGGCACTGGAATGGGTTGCCCTGGTAAGTTGTGAATGCTCCACCCCTGGCGCCTTGGGTGACATAGTTTAGTGTGAGGCGTCCCTGCCCATGGCAGGGGGGGTTGGAACTAGATGATCTTAAGGTCCTTTCCAACCCTAACTATTCTATGATTCTATATTATGCCTTGTATTTTCATCATAAGAAGCTAACAAGATTCAACCAAGCTACATTTATATATCAAAATAAACCTATCCTAAAATAAATTAATTGTAAAGCCAAGCATTTACATAGTGAGGAATGCCAGAAAACAAGCAAAACTTTACTTTTTAACCCCTGTGTTACAAATACACATTGCATGTACTTGTATAAGTGGGAACTACATGATCACATGCCATTTTTCACAGAACCTTTAGCTCATTCACATGCACAAACCAGACAATACGCACTTCAGAAGCTCCTACTTGACAGCACATGCCTGATCTTTTCAACTCTTCTCAAACACTTTTCTGAAGATTCTTTAAGTTCTGGAGAAAACCCCAGTATGAAATCAGTAATTCTAAGCACTTCATGCATTTTCATAGCTTCCCACTGAAGTGGAAGAGCAGGATTAACCACATCTTGCACATGCACAAAACTATCCACTAATGCCTGTGGATCACTTACATTTAGGTTGACTCACATAATATCAAATGGGAACCCTGTGACAGATGCACAGAGAGATGCTAGAAGCTAATGACAAGGACATTTCCAATTCTTTTCTTGAAATATGCCTGTATTACTGGCTAGAGACAAAGACTCAAGAAAATTAAGAGGTAATCGTGGGAGTTATGAGCTTCCTTGAACTCTACATTCTTGAATCATCTCCAGATCATGACAATAGAGTGGGATACTTTGATAAAAGAAGTAGTAATATCTGGTCACAGGACATCAAGAGACTCAGTGGGCAACTTCAGTTCTGGCCTTCTATAAGTGGGTTGGCATCACTCCGGCCTTTGTAAGGACAGCCAAAGAGGTCAGAACTTTTAGACCAACACCACAGAAGTTTGCCACTTCAGGTAAGAAAAACCTGATAGCACAACCAGGCTGTTATTCAGATAGCAGACTAGCACAATAAAGGAATAGCGTATTTCACCAATGGATGTCACAGGTAATTGCAGCATTTCCATTCTTTTACTTAACCAGCCCTCATCTTCACTTCTTGGACACTTCATCCCAGTTAAATGCAAGTGAAAAGTCAGAATAGAAAGCACCAGCCTTTCTAAAGAACCTAGGCACTGTAAGAAGTAGCAACTTTGGAGATTACATTCCCAATATATTTTGCATATCTACACTAATCAAACTGGAATATTACATACTAAGAACCTTAATCTATGGGAAGATGGACCTCAGCAACACAAGTACTAGTAGTACTCAAGATGCCTATGCTGTATATTTGGTTACCCTTGTCCAGAAGTGCAGAAGATTCACCATAACATTTACTAAGCATATAGTCAGTGGCACTGCATTCTCCACACTGAACTAAGCCAATCCTGGAAGACCCAGGATCTTTGCTACTCCTAGTAAGCAGAACTTGCTTCACAAGTAGAATTAAGAATTAACAGGTCTTTTAGCACCAGACCATAAAACTGTAAAGATGCCGACACCAGACTCATTACACACAAGAGCACCCATTCTTTGTCACTGAACTCGGAGCAATAAGCACCAAGCCAAAATACCACACAACCATGTCAAGTCAAACCATCAGCTCTATCATTTTGCTATTTGGATCTGACAAGCATTCTTTCTGATATATGTGTGATGCACAGACAGGCTCCACAACTCATTAAAGTTGTAAAGTAGGTATGCTTTTTATTCAGTGCTGAGGCGCATGGGGGATAACTCCTCCAAAAGCATGCGTACCTCATGTCCCTTCCCATCCACACAGGTCTTGACAACTATCATTTCTATGGGCATCTTTCTATACCCCTTTTTCTCCTTTCTCAAGCTAACTACAAGAAAGAGGAAATTTCAGAAAATATAGCACCTGGTCAGATTCTGGAACAGACTGAGAAGCCCAGTGGAACTGATAAGCAACTGGTATGCATTCTTTGCTAAAACTATCAACTTCAATCTCATCAGCTAAGGATGCATAAGAAAAGACTAATAGTACTCAAAGACTCTAGAAACTCACTGAATAAGAAAGAAAAATAGCATTTGAATGATGCAGTTATTCAAACCTCTTTATTTTCCACCCTCTGAAGCCTCAAGGCTCACCTGTGCAATCTGTATTGGCTGAGATAGAGGGATCTGCGTCATCGGCGTTGCAGCAGAGGCCGAGATGGTAGCACCAGCAGCGCTGTGCTGCTGACTGGCTGAATGCTGCACTGCAGCCGCCAGCAACTGTGCCTGCGCCTGTTGTAGCAGTAACTGTTGCTGAGCTGGCGTCAACGTGAGCTATAAATAATTAGAAAACATAGCCATTAATAATGGAAAGAGCCACTTCAGCTACAAAGTCATTAGCTAGCTCATTAGTAGTTGTATTACCCAGACATGCCTAGAACTGTTACTACAATTCAGCCATTAACTAGCCAATGACTCTGGCCATCAGTAAGGGCAGCTGGCTACTCAACAAGATGTAGGAACCAACCCACCACACACCTGCCATAAACCAAACTGCATGAAGGCAAGTATTTGCACTTACTGGAAACTACAGAACCTAACTTTACTCCTAACTTTTTTTCACAACTCTACCAGGAGGTTCAGGAAAAGGGTGATTAATAGCTAGCAAAAGAAAAGAATCAGTATTGCCAGGATTTGAAAGGAAATTTACACCCAGGAGAACAGCAAGTAATTTGCCAGATGAATGAGAAGCAGGAATGCTGGCTATGGCTACTGAACAAACTGATAACACCCCAGCTGCTTCACATTAGCATGAATCTCTGCCATATTTCATCATTTCCATTATGCCATAAGATATAAGAACATGAGCTCCATTTGTTTCTCTCCAAGTCTCCCCACTGCCTTTTTTTTTTTTTGAGTAGAATAGAGTTGGCAAGTTTACATCCCTTCCTTTTCCCAAACATGCATTATCTCTGTGAAACAGGTGGCAGCAGTCTCTCCTTTACGTGTAAATGAATATTGATGCCCATATTTACTACAATCCATATCTGCATAGACCTGGAATTTAGAATGCTTCACCACTACAGACAATCATAAATTAAAACAAACCCTTTCTTTTTTTGAGAATGAGAATAATAATAAAATATGCTGAGTTTTAAGCACAGTCTCACTCGCATATTAAAACAATCTCACTTTAAAAACTTTCAAATGTAATTAACAAAAACTAAATAGGATGTTCACTTACACACTAGCATACCAGAAGATCTAACAACTGAACATGAAATTAAGATACTGTTCCATTCAAGAGTAGAGATAATCTAACCTAGTACTTCAAATCATAAACACACTGTTGAAGCAACTACCTTACACTCCTTGTTAACATGCAAACTCTTACTGCAAAGCAGATTACACAGAAACAAGCTCTTTAACCAAACCAGTCAATTCACAGAACTTGCTTTTTTTTTAAATGACTGAAAGCATTTACCACAATTCAGAAACACCAGTAATCCTAAACCAACAGTTATTTCTTAATTACTTCCAAAGCTGTGCAATTAAAAGAATCAAAATTGGTAAATTAAACCAGGAGGGTTGAGTGGGATTAAGTCAAGCACTAATACAGTTACTTAAGAGGAAACATGTTTGAGAAGAGGAAGAATTAGTGCCAGCAGTTCCCGTAATTTCTGGTCTTCACCTGGCTATCTGATATAATTTAGTTTCATGTTCCCATGCCTCACTGTAACCGGGGGGGGGGGGGGGGGGAATCCTCTTGATGACAGGATGGATATTTAGAACAGAGATATTTTTTTCTTAAAGCAAGTATTTTGCAACTAAACTCAAAGATTAAATTCTCCTTTTTTTATAGGAGATATTTTCTGTCCCCTCTTGCACTTGAGTTTCTTCCTATGCTAAAGGAAATGACAGTTACCCTCATTGATAGCTCTATGGGGCCTGCCACACATAGTACCATCACTTACTGGACAGGAGGCTTACTACAGTATACTTGGGGAAATCTTACCCCAGTGATCTGTCCTCCGGCCAGCATGAGCTGGGTCTGGGGTATGGCCGCCTGCACTGAAGGCTGCTGGGAAGGCTGGCATGGTTGCTGAGAGTCCCCAGATTCTTCATTAGATTTAGACTAGTCAAAAAACAAAACAAAACAAAAAAACAAAACAAAAAAACCACCAGCTCTTTATAGTGTAAAACATATGTTAACGTATAATACTGCTGTCTCTCAACACTGCACAATAAAAATGTTTCATCTGCATACAAAAAGCCATTGGGTTTAAGAGTGTGTTTAAGCAATGGCTCTATGTGACCACCATCTCAGCTACAATTGCTCAAACACCTCTGCAGGTAATGCAGCTTAAACAAAAACAAAAAGACTCTC
The DNA here is from genome assembly GCF_028554395.1 of Pezoporus wallicus. Classification (NCBI taxonomy): domain Eukaryota; kingdom Metazoa; phylum Chordata; class Aves; order Psittaciformes; family Psittacidae; genus Pezoporus; species Pezoporus wallicus. Next base: position 3,338,559 of record NW_026638360.1, on the reverse strand, counting down.
AGGTCTTTTGTAACTCTTTGACATAATTTCCAGGTCTCATTTCATTTTATGCAATGCAGTTGAAGCTGACACTACCTTTCACCATAAAGAAAGAAAAGGTCGTTAAAATTATTCATTGCCTAAAATCCTGAACAAGGGAATGAAGAAAAGGAGATTGTGCTTCCATTTTCTGTATCTGCATCCTACACCCCTAAGTTATCATTCTGTTGGCTTATAGAGAACTGGTTCGAGAAATCCTCACAGGTTTATCTACCTACAGCAAGATACATAATAAATACAATGCTTTTAAATAATCAAAGTTTAGCATTTATTCAACTGAATGCTACTTTATTTTAAAATATTTGGGGGCTTAGGGTTTTTTCTGTGGTTTTCATTTTGGGGGAGGTATTTGTTGGGGTTTTTTTGTGGTTTGTTGTTTGGGGTCTTTTTAACAGAAGCAACTGTAAAGACATGAGGGAGGAAATGCAAGTGCATGATGGAGGGAGAGTTTTATGATAATTAAAACTGGTTATGCAGAACATTAAAATTCTGCATAGATTTGCATATTTTCCACCACCTGTTTTGGGGGCTGCAGAGCAGGCTAATTAACATAAAGGCTCTGATTAATTCTGCCAGTCATTGAGCGATAATTACAGTGCAGGACTGTAAACACTGCACTGGAGATACAGCCTGTTTGCCAACATCTCTCTCAGGGATGGAAGTTTACCATGGCAACCAAGGCAATTTTCTGCCTCCTTCCTCGTAGAAAGGAAGGTCATTGTACTTCCTCTTCTTTCCAAATCGTTATTATGTATAAGTGGGTCCACATTCTATTGCATTCCGTGTAATGCACTACCTACATTCTTTAATAACAAGCACTACTGAAACCTGTTTTCAATAAGACTGCATCCATCCCTTGTCCCTTAAACTACTACTGAGGAAGTGGCGCATTAACCAACACATTGAAGTATTCAGCATCTGAGCATAAAAGTTTCAAAGCTTTGATGTCTCATGTATGTTATTAAACAACAATTACTCTGACTTACTTTAAAATCACTAGGTGTTATTTACACAAGCTATCTACACTAGCTGCATTACATAGTTAATGTAACATTATATTCCTATATTCAGCTACCAGAAGCAAGGACAAATTGCAAAGTAATACTTGCTATTTTTAAAATACATTAATAACTGGAAGAACATGAAATATTCCTGGAGGTTTATAGTTCTCATGATACAATACATGTCTGAAATTCAGTATAAAGTTACAATCACTGCATGGTTTAACCCCAGTTTCTGAATGCTAACAATTCTGAGCCTGATTTACAGTTGTAAAACTATTATTCCTTCATACCTACACTTGCAAGACTAGTCAAAACGAAAAAACAAAGTAGCATATCACAGGTTAAAAACCATTTCTAATAGGACCACAAAGCTGTCTGGAATGAGAGAAGGATGAGCAACAGAAGGTAACGGTCTTTACCTGTACATTTAAGGACTGAGCAGCAGCCTGTAAACTTGTTCCAGCGAGCTGGACCTACAACACAGTGCAAAAAGGGAAATGAAATTACATAGAATGAGCAAAAAACTTAACATAAAAAGAACCACCTCAACAAAAACTCCCCCAAGAACAATGCATGCCCCTCTAACACCTGAATTAGCGAAAGGGCTGTGCTCCAGGCTGAAAGAAAATCTGTAACTCTCCCACAGTGTTCGTCTACCTCTTGTTGAACATATTCCTGCCTAGAGATCTAGATATTATTATGAAATTGAGTTGAAACAGCATTTTGAGGTGGCCAGGCTAACTATTCCTGTTTAAAAAAATAAAACTGAGGCTTCAGGGAAGGCCAGTAAGCTCTGCTCATCATCATCCTTCTCGTGTTTCAGAATGGGTACTACCCCAGACATGTACACTGCATTTACCCACTTTCTTATACAACAGAGGAGCAATCACCTGCATAGCACAAAACCCACAGCATAAACACTCTTTCTCAAATCAACCTGTTCAAGTATGCACAGCCCTCAGCCACTGAAAAGATCTCAAAACAGAGAGTGGAGACACTTTACAAAAGCTGTATTGATTCAGGTATACTCAAAACTTGAATTCAATGTTTGTAATTAACAGGTTCAAAGAAGGTCTTTGTGGGTTAGCAGTGAAGAAAAACTCATGCTTCAGAAAGTGAGATTTTTGAAGTGTTATTTTATCTTTAATAAGGATTTTCTCTGTACAACAAATGCTAAATTTTCATTTACTGACAACCTTTTTAGTTGGTCTCACCTTGTTTCTACCACCACTCCTACTAATATAAAGAAGGAATGCTATGTAATTAATTACCAACACTTTCAAAGGTCAGAATTACAGCCTGTAGTGAATTCCACCTCTGGTCATGTTTGAAAACCACTGCTCATTTGAAAACCAGGAAACACATAAGGATACAATAAAGCAAAGCAAAACGTAGCACTCTTGCCTCTGTAAAAAGATGACCCCACATAATACACATCACAAAAGAGAGCCCACATATCTGCCAGCACAGGAAGGAGAGTTTTCATTTGAATTGCAGTACACAAGATTAATAACTGAGTATTTGAACAAGCAACCCTTGAGAGTCACTTTGGAAATATTTCCTACCACTCTAGACAAAGGTGCTGAAGTTACTAAGCATATTCTACATCTAAGCAAGCACTCCCAGAAAACCTCCTCCTCATCACAAGCAAAAATATACTTTGACAAAGTTGATGCAATCTCAACTTTTAACGTGAATTAACAGCAGAGAATAATCTAAACTATATTAGCCTGCCCTCAAAAAATATACTCAGAAATAATATTTTTAAATGAATAAATAATATAAGATAGACCATGCAAAACTATACAAATGTATCTCACTCAAGTACAGCCAGCATATTCCTGAAAATCTTTGAATGCAATTTGGACACAGCTTCTACCACACACAAAAAAAACATTTCTAATTAAAACTTACACTGTTCCTGAATATTGCCTACAACCTAATGTTTTGTATCAGTCTGGAGGAAAGCACTGTGTGTGAATAACAGTGAAAAATAAAGCTGAATAAAACCCCACTAGCAGCCACCACATTAGAAGTGGACAGTTTGACAATACAGTCCCACACACCTGCAGGTACATAGAAGAATAGCTGAGATTTTCCTTTGAACTAGAGTTTCAAGAAATGAATCACACGTATCAAACATGAAGTTACAAAGATCCTGACAACTGTTTAAATAAATACATTTCCAAAGCAAAATATAGCATTGTGCTAAATACAATTACTGTCCCAGATCAATCTGTGTAACAAAACGAAGACTAAAAACAAACACAAAATTCAGCAGAACAGCTGTATCTGTCTCTGTGCTAAACACATACTGACAACCCATGAAAACTAGTCAGCCTCTCTCTACATAAAGGCAGCCTACAACAGCCTATTGGTTCAGCAAATTCAAACACAGTCACTCCCTAGGTCCTATATAACCCAAACTACTAGGAAAACTGTAATTATTTGATGTATGGAATCTTCCACACAATAAAATGGCAGTTCAGAGCTCTTTTAAGAGGGCATAAAAGCTTCAGCATGTCAATTATACCACAATAACTGGGCAACCTCAGACCTCAAACATTCAGGGTCAGCCAATTAGGTACAGTATTTTAAAGTTTAATCTTGGTGCTGAGGAAGGGAAAGAAATTAGGACATCATTTGTTTTCGTACATCAAGTATGAGCAGATTAAAAAAAAACTACAGAAAATGCCCCTTATACTTCTCTCCACCTAGGGATGCCCTATTTTCCTTCAGCCTACATCTGAAGTTCAGCTTTGATTCACTAAACACAGCATCAGCAGAACAGAGAGACAGTAGGAGAAGCCTGAATATCATCTCACAAACAGGTCCTTGAAGTAACTAAAAAAATAAAAAAATTAAAACTCACAAACAGTATATGCTTAGTAAGTAGCATCACTTTATATCTCGAGTTGATGTGCAAGAGCTTGAAAGATCGAATCATTCAACACCACTTCTCGATTCATCAGGTGGAGACAGCTTCAGAACCCTGGCAGCTGCTGGGCCAGTACAATCCTTTATCAAAACGATTACATTTTACCTTGCTTTTCAGTATCTCCATTAAAATTCAGGGAGAGTAGGGGGAAAATACAAATGCTTTAGGCATTTTTAAGTCCCCAGAAAGGGGCTCTCTAGTTCCCCCAATAGGTCTCACCCTATTTTGACATATTCTGCAGCCTAACGCACTGAAGTGAGTGCCACAGTAAGAACTTTTTCCCACCCAAGCTATATAAGCATGTGGTGTACCCATATATCCTTTGCATGTTCCTATCATTCACAGAAAGAGAGAACACACAACATAAAAGAGCAGCTGTGCTCATACCTGTCCGAGTCTACCTTATTTCAAAATGGGTCTTCTCTTACCTGATGAAGATGCCCAAGGAAGGCCTGGGCCTGGGCTGTAGAGATAGCTCCTCCGACAGGCACAGGCTGCTTTTGAAAGTCCAGGCCATTTGTTTGCGTGCCTGGAGAGAGATAAGAACTATTAGTTATTACTTTTATGGAATAAGAATTAATATTCCTAAATCTTTTGCTATTCTCTCAATACTATGCAGCAGAAAAGTACTCTGAGAGTAACAAGAATTTAAGATTTTTACTGAAAAGAGAATGGGGGTGAGGCAGCAGTGTTATTTCCAGGCTTCAATAACATAAGAGGTGTCAGCTGAATTAAACCAATGTCGTATTTTCTTTAGCTTCTATCACCTATGTACATCATTACCCTGTCATTCTCTGCCACGGTTTGAGAACCAAATGAATGCGTGCTGCTAAGGCATTCACATTCTCCATGTCCTCTCTATCTAGCAGCTGAAGACTATCTTCAAGTTCAGAAAGTGGCAAGAACAATGTTCATATAAAAATCACTTTTCAGCTAAATAATACTTCCTGAAAACAGAAGTTCCATGTACACATAGCAGTTACAGGCCACAGTTTTGCTCTTGATAAAAAAGTAACTCCACATTTCCAGGATGTGCAGAGCCCTCATAACAAAACTGCTTGGGCTTGCTTTTGCTCACACCATTTTTCCTATAACCAAAACCTGATTATTTTCCTATATTTTTGTCGGTCTTCTTCCTAAGCAGCTCAGAAAACATGAAAACCCCTAAACTATCACCAAATAATCTGGTTGTGAGAAGAACTGGAGGGGAGGAGGGCTGTGGGACAGAGACAGACGTGGACATTTTTTCCACAACTAACACAGATTTCTCTTCTGCCAAGAGGGATTCTAACTACAAATTTTTAAGAATCATTCCGTGGGGAGGTGATCAAATCAACATTAGGCGTTATCAACAATTGGTTTTGTATGGTGTGTATGACTACTTTAAGCAGCTAAAAAGAAGGCAGACTCCCTTCTTTCCTTCCTTTCTTCCTTGCACCAGGCTGTGTGGAATTTCTAGAACAGATGATGCAATCTTAAAAATTGTGTGACTGAAATGAAGTAAAACCAGCTTTAGACTTGAGTGTTTACGCTTGATGACAATCAGATTTTGGTCAGTGCCCTATGGGCAGGTGTTCAACTGACTCCTATGTCATCATCTACCATTTTTTGCCATAAAAATTAGCTTTACCTATTAAGCAAGAGAGTCACAGTTCTTAAACAATAATAGGGGTTTGCTACTCCTTAGAAACATCTGCAAAAGCAAGCAGGCCTAAAATCTGACCAGTGAAATATACTATCCAGTATTTTACATTTCTGTTTTGACCTACAAACTGCTTACACAGACAAGATTTCCAAAGACAGTCACTAATTAATTAAGGAATGACACAAGCTTTCTAGCACCCATGTAAGGCAAACCTAAGGTGGCCCTCTGGTGCTGTGGGAGAAGAGTTAGTCTATTCTCAAGGTTTTAAATTCTGTGCTTTGGGCCAGGGCTTACAGACTTAAGAGACACATGTGCAGCCAAAGATCCACAGACGTGTTAAAAATACTTAAAATAAAAAAATTTTAAACTACATAACATTATTTTGCTTAATGAATCTAAAATTCCAATTCAAAGTGGTCTGCTGGAAAGAGCTGTAACAATATTTTTGTAACAGCAAGTAGTGATAGGATGAGGGCTTAAAACCAGAAAAGAGTAGATTTAGATTAGATATTAAGAAATGCTTAACTGTGAGGGTCATGAGGTGCTGGCACAGATTGCCCAGAGAAGCTGTGGCTGCCCCATCCCTGGCAGTGTTCAAGCCCAGGTTGGATGGGGCTTGGAGAACCCTTCTCTAGTGGAAGGTGTCCCTGGCCCGTGGCAGGAAGGTTGGAACTGAATTCCCTCCAACCCATTCTATGATTCTATGATAATCTCATCTATTTTCCTTTTGTCCAGTAAACTGCAGAATTAGCTCAATGCAGAAGGTCAAAGGGAGTGGGAAAATGCTTGGGTAAATATATATAAATAATTCCTGACAAAAAGTAATTTCTGACAAACAAAACTCTACCACCTCCTCATTTAAGCAGATGCTTTGAATGAATTTTCAACTATTGGCAGGCACCTCCAAGTAGGAAAAAAAATAATTACAGATAAGAAAACTTACTGTAAGTTTGAATTTCAATTGGAAACTTGCAGAGTTCAAAAATATTATCCATATCTGAGAAGACTAGCTGGAAGCCTCACCTTAAATAAATAGGTGAAGCTGCCCTAGTGAACTGTCTTTTAAAAAGAGCCTTAAATCAGGATACTGTAATTAAAAGAGGAGTGCTACGCATGTGCGCAGAAATAATACACAGAAATAAGCACTTCTGCTGACTCTTAATAGGGAAATTTAAACAAGCCTCCTAGGGTTAATAGCTTTGAACAAAGCAACTTCCAAGACTGAGCTCAAAATCTCTACGGGTCCCAAGAACCAGTTTAGGCAGTTACTGAGAGGAAAAAAAAGTTTTCTTTAAATTCAGCCTTGAAGGACTCCAACCCCCTCTCCCCATGCCTCCTAAAACCAAAGTCAGAGAAAAAAAAAAAAAAAAAAACCAAAATAAACCACCAATCCACACTGCTCATTCTCTGTTCTACCTGCATCTTAAAATTTCTTTGGTATTTGGAAGTACAGTAAGTATCCCTTCCCTTTCCCATTCCCTTAGTTTCATCAGGAATGGTACCCAGGCTGCTTGAATTTATCACAGGATGCGTATGTCTTTTGAAGACCAGCAAGGAAAATAAACTCTGAATCCAGCACGAGATGCCTTGCTCTTAAGATGCTCATAAGTATGTGACACCACCTCTCTGGAATCTAAAAAATTTGGAGACTGGAAAATGGGAGCTGTCAGAAGCAGGTCAGTACACCGTAAGGACATGGAAGGACCAGAATGCCACTTCTGCCCAAGATAAGGAGTTAACTGCAAATAGCCATGGTGATAAATAGACATGGCAGATGCAATCACAAGTACTGTGATTTTAACAATCCCAAGTATTTCCACCTTTTCCATCTCCATCCCAGCTCCTGTAACTGCTAGAGCTGATCTAACATCTTACCAACAACAAAAAAAAAAACACAACAAAACACCAAAAACCAAACAAAAAACACATTAAAAAAAACACACCAAAAAACCAAACAAACAAAAAACACCAAACAAGCAAACAAAAACACCAAAAAACCGTCAAAAACCAACAAACTACCAAGGAGTGGGAACTTGGATCCAACTACACTGTCCCTGTCTGTCGTAGTTTAAACCCAGTCAGGTAACTCGTTCACTCACACCCCCCCCCCCCCTTCTTTCCCTCCCCCTACTCCCGGAGGGACGGAGAGGAGAATCGAAAAGAATGCAACTCCCACGGGTTGAGATAAGAACAGTTTAGTAACTAAGGTATAACACAGATCACTACTGCTACCACCAGTGATAATAATGATAAAGGAAATAACAAGGGAAGAGAATACAACACCTCAGCACCAGCTGACAGATAACTCGCCCCCCAAGCCCAACCAAGCTCCGATCGATACCTCCTCCAACCCCGCCGTCTCCCAGCCCTTCCGGCTAACTCCCAGTTACATCCTGGGCATGACGTGCTGTGGTATGGAATACCTCTTTGGTCAGTTTGGGTCAGGTGTCCTGTCTCTGCTTCCTCCTGGCTTCCCCTCCTCCCTGGCAGAGCATGAGGCTCACAAAGTCCTTGGCCAAACCAAAACATCCTTGTTATCAGCTCTGTTCAGGAGGTGAAAGTCAAAACACTGCACTACACCAGCTACCAAGAAGGAGAAACATGACTGCTACTGCTGAACCCAGGACACTGTCCTACCTCTCTTTGTAGTTCACGGACACAGCAGTAAGACAATTCACCTTTCAAAACTGATTAGAAAACTATCCATGGGAACTGTTTCTTCTTTTGGCCAAGTTAGTTTTCTCCCAGTTACATGAGATAACTTGCCTTTGGACCCAGCCAGCAGCAGATAATGCAAAGCAGGAAAGTTCAGAGATGTGTTAGCAGGGAAATGCGCCTGCCCTAACTCAGTTGTTAAGACTGAATCGAGCTGTATCATGAAACTTCAACCCTTACAGCCCTAGTCCAATGCAACTTGAGCATGGTCAAATTCTGCCATAAAATCAGCCATCTGGTTGGCTACTTCATGGAGTTGGTTTGGATGAAAACCAGTATTAAGTTTAATTCATTTTCAGCCAAATCAAATCTTTGAACCATTCTCATTCAGCACCATTCCAGGAAAAGAAAGAGAATACTAAGTACCAGGACACCCTGAATATGGATTAGTTTACGGTGGCTTAGAATTGTACCTGCAGAGGATAAAGGCATGACAAAGTAAAATTGCACCTACAGTCAATACTCTCAAATCATCATAATTATCAGACTTCAGTCAGCGTTTACAAATCACGTAAGAAGAGGAGTGAGGAACTACAGGTCCGGGGAGATGTGGAGTAAAGTTCAAGAAAGGACTCAGGAAGGGAAGGCAAACAAGGAGAAGGAAGATTTCAAAAGTATCTTGAGTGGCTATCTGCACAGTGCTCTAGGAGACATCTTCCAGCACCAGCAGTAAATTTCCCTCTCCCTACGTGGACTGAGAAAGAAGTTGCTGATTCCTTGTCCATATTACTAAGAAGTTTAGCATTAATTTTTGTTTCAAATTTTTGCAGTTAAAGAATATTTCATGGTTCCTCTCCAATGCTGCTACAGACTTTCTTCTTACAGAAACTGGAAAAACCAATCTCTGAAAATGGAGCAATGCAAACAAGAATCCTTCCAAATGCTACACTTAATACTATTATTTTACTGCTATGTCAATGCATGTCATAATACACCAGCTACCACAGACATTATAACCTTGGCTTTCATAGTACTGAATTCATACAGCTTCTAAATAAAGAATATGCATTGCACAAAGAAACAAACAAGGTTGAGTTGTTTTGGAAAATTCTATGCTGCAACCTATAAAAAGGAAACCAAAACGACTGTTTACTGTAAAGCCACACTATGTACTTCCCTCTTTTTTCCCACTAGATACTAAACAGACTGTCCAGCCACAACTGAAGGCTGGAAAAGATTTTTGTAATTCTGCAATACCCAACACCATTTGATCAATTCATATTCTTGTGAAAACAGCCATCCAACAACTCTTGTACTCATCAAGACATGAAATACGGAGTTGCTTTTGCAGATGTTTAAAAGGGGAGTCCAGTTAACACAAAAATTTTAAAGTTAAAAACTGTTTCAGGCATTTTATTGTAACCAGTGTATTGGGGTGACTGTACTATGTTCCCTAAATAGAGTCAGAAACACAAAACCCTGACTTGTTAGCTTCCTTGAAACTTAGCTGTCAGATCAGAGAACTACTGATGATAAGTCATCTTTACCAGTGGCAATGGTATTTATTTTTTTCCTTGAGAAGACTAGTTCTGCCAAACGTAAATTCCATGCCCTACAGTAATTTCTCTTCAAACTTTCAAGTTGCATCAGCTTACTACAGTTTAAAACAGAAATGATCCAAACAAACATCCTCTGAGGTTTTAAAGATAGACTAGTAGTTCTTGCACAGCAGATTCACATGATTTACAAATGTCACTGGAAAATAGATAGTTACAGAAAGTTACAAAAACAAAACCTCTGAGTGTTAATAAAAATGCTCTTCAAACATTTTGCTTCAGAAATCCCTGGACAATCAATGGTACTTCCAGCTCCTTAGGATCTGAGCTGAAGGCTGGGTTCTTTTCACTAAGTAAGCACAGAGCCCAAAACCATAATCTAAGTACCCTGATCACAAGCCTAGGATTACATTCCATGAGTATTCCTCTCATGGAATACTCACATCTGCCGCTGACTAATGCAACTGATGCTTGACCCTCCAAAAATGTCACAAATTCCATTAGTCACTACCGCCAGCATCTTATGAGCACTGTATTTTAACAAAAACACAACCAAACACTGAGTGCAGAACAAAGGGCCCTCAAAAATTACACATTACTTTAGACTGCATCATTTAAAAAGTCAGGAAACAAAACTGAAAGGAATGACCAGGAACATTTAAATTGCAGAAGCAATGTTTGCAAAAGGTCCAAACACCAGTAAGAGTCAAACTTTTGTAATAACTAACCTGTTAGACTATAAAAAAATAAAGACATTGTATTGCCTTATGTAATGAAAGAACCTACATGCAGCTTTGCAATGCATTGATTTTTTTATATCATGACCACCCTCTTCACGCTGATGAAGTATTTGCCTAGGAGAGCAGAGCCAGGGTTCTGCTGAAGCAGATGCAATACTACTGTGATAATGAACTACCTCTGAATCAACCAAGTCCTCCTCTTTAACAGCTCAGTTCAGGTGAAAATGCTAAAGCTGTGCTCCCAGGAAGTCTCTTGGGAGGGCACTCTGGAAAACGTATACACAGGGAACTGCAGTCACGCAAAGCCAAGGAGTCTGAATTTTTCAGAAGTTTACACACACGATCCAGCTAAAAGGATTCTATGGGGATATTTAAAGCCATTGTTCTCTTGATGCTGTTTATGATTATGAAATATTTACAGCCCATGTTTTTTGAAATAATGTTTTCTATCACCCTAAACGAGTATTAGAACCAGAAAAAAATTATCTTTGTAAATAAAAAGAATTTATCTCTCTCCTATTACAAATACAACAGAAATTTAAAAAAAAATGAGATGCCAGTAACAAAACACACATTAATAAGCAAGCAGAATTCCTGTTGGCTGACCCCATGTACAGGCAGAAGACATCCAGCCTCTCGGATCAGTATCGGGAACATTCAGTCACTCTTATCTTTATTAAAGCCTTGCACAAAGAATGAGAACTGTCATTTCTCTTGCTTCTAAAATGAACATTAAATTACCTCCAGAAAGGAATTAAAGCCTGAGACAGCGTGATTGAGTTTTAGTGGCTTAACAAGCTTCTTCAATGGCTTCGAACTTGGCCACATCTTAAGGATGTGCTAAGAAGCACAATGGCCCTGACACAAAGGCTGTTCTTTCCCGGCCAAATTTCAAGGTTCTGTTTTAACACATGGGAAAATAACAGAAAAGATGGCTCCTTTTTTTTTTTTTTGATGTTGAGAAATTATGATTTCTCCCTTTGCCTTATTTTTAAGAACTGTTGTGAGAGCTTAAATGAAATCTAAATTGGAAACAAGATCAGTCAGTGGCCCACATCTGCCAGGGAAAATTTCAACCACACATAAATGACCAAGTTAAAAGTGCTGAAGATATGTTCTGCCAGGAAAATAAATGAGACTACTCATGGAGAGCTAATGCCACCACACCTTCCACAATATGAGAAACATCACAGACACAGGAAATGGGGAAGGGGAATCTTGTACAAAGGGTTACAGCAGGTGTGAAACATGCCCTGCACACAGTAGGTTTATTGACATGACAAAAGCATTTCCAAGTCTCTTATGAACAGGAGGTGTGGGGTTTGGTTTGTTTAGATTCCTGTAAACTGGTGAAGAAAATTTGCTTTTAATATCCATTGAATTCCACCAGCAAATACCTGCACACCAATTCATCATTTCTTACCTGTATTCCCATCCCCACTCTCCATCAATGTTTTACTGGTTTCTGACGGATTGTTCATTCTTGAGTCTGCATTAAAACACAGATAAAGATAAACTAATATAGGGAAATTAAAAAAAAAAAACAAAACACAAAACAACCAAAAAACTATTCTTACCGTCTCATATAACATCAGAAATGTTATATGTACTTTAGCCTAATTCAGATTATAACACAAAAAGAACGATCAGAAGCAGAACACAATACTGAACCTTCCAGATAAATACTGTTTCAAAATTTAGTATGTCATTATTCCCACACGTGAAAACATGGTGTTAAGGGCATAAATGACAGCATGCTAGAGGGCAAAGCCAGGTAGAAACCTAATTTTCAATACAATGAAAGTCACAGAAGCAAAAAGGGGGGAAGGGGAAAAAAAAAAGGAAGGCACAATGACTACATCAAGATTCAAAAATATTAAGTCTGACCACCATGGCCTGCATTATTCTTGTGTCGTCCCTGCCATTCCTCCCTCCTTCCCCCCACCTAGGAGAGAAAGGAAATTCAGTCATTTTAATTAAACAGATGCCATTTTTCTAACACTGCATTTTCATTTTACAGGAATGCCTGTAAAATTACTGATATTAAGTGATTTTTATATTTCCTATATATTCATGCAAAGCAGTACAAATATAAAACAATTCCTCTTCCTCTGCCCTCTGTATGAAACCTATTGAAAAGTCTGCTCTTGGTTTCAGCTTGTCAGCTGAACATAGCGCAATGCAGAGGGCCTCTCCAGATGGCAGAGAGAGAATATAGTTTCCTTATACAGAAATCTATACAGATGTTCTGTGACAGCATCAGGTCTCCAGCTTATTACCTCCTCTTATCTTGCTACTGACCTCAGTGTGACACATTATCACAAACCAAAACTACAAAAAGAATCTCAAGACAGTTCATAAAATGAAGCATAAGCAAATCCTTAAGCATATTCTTCCATTCCCACAAGCAGTTAAATGCAACTACAATGAATGCTTTACTCAGGATATTCTCTTGCTAGGTGCTTAAAAGGTTACCTCTGTCATGTACTTTCATTAAAGCAGAGATTACCAAAATAACAGCGGGCTGAAGAATACAGTAACAGCATTAACTGCTGCATCTTTCCCTCAGGTATTTCCAAGAATGCTCAGACACTTCTCTGCTTGGCAGTCTGTGAGACTTGAAAATGAGAAACCAGACTGCTGCTGTACACTATCACCTGCTATTGCTTGGAGAGACCAGTGCCACCCCCAGGCTAATGGAACCACGGGTGACAGCAGCAGAGGAACACAAGCACCAGCCAGGATGAATGAAGTACATGGACAGGGGCCTGAATGAAAACAGGAGTCAAGATGAAGCCTCGCTGGGAGTGTGGGGCAGGAACAGGAGTGAGCTAATTACAAATGCAGCATGTGTGAGAGAAAAGATAAGAGACATCCAACTTGGAAAAACTCCAATAAGCAGTTAGAAAACACAAGTCAAGAAATGTCAATATTTTTAAAACAAATGTAAACTTCCATGTAAACAACTGGTGCACTTGAATGCAGAATGTTCCTATGCCTATGCTTAAATCTTTCAAAAGTCAGACACATGTAAGAGATCTGAACTACCAACGTCACTCTTAGCATAAAGGCAAATGTGTTAAACATTTGCAGGTCGAAGGAGGTGATCCTGCCCCTCTACTCTGCTCTCCTGAGACCTCACTTGGAGTATTGTGTACAGTTCTGGTGTCCTCAACATAAAAAGGACATGGAACTCTTGGAACAAGTCCAGAGGAGGGCCATGAGGATGACCAGGGGACTGGAGCACCTCCCATATGAAGACAGGATGAGGAAGTTGGGGCTGTTCAGCCTGGAGAAGAGAAGCTGCATGGAGACCTCACAGCAACCTGAAGTATCTGAACGGGGCCTATAAGGATGCTGGGGAGGGACTCTTCATTAGGGACTGTAGTGGTAGGACAAGGGCTAATAGGTTCAAACTTAAACAGGCAAAGTTTAGACTGGATATAAGGAAGAAGTTCTTTACTGTAAGGGTGGTGAGGCACCGGAATGGGCTGCCCGAGGAAGTTGTGAATGCTCCATCCCTGGCGTTGGTCGAGGCCATGCTGGACAGAGCCTTGGGTGATATGGTTTAGTCAAGGTGTCCCTACCCATGGCAGGGTGATTGGAACTAGATGATGTTAAGGCCCTTTCCAACCCTAACTATTCTATGATTCTATGATTCTAAACTGATTTTGGAAAGGGGAAGTGAGTGAGAAGATACTTTCCAGCTCAGCACTGCTGGCCCACACTTCAGCAAAAAGCTGCTTAGCAGATTCAAGCTATGAGTTCACAGTCTTGAAAGACAGAGCTCTGCTCATGTTGGAGATGCAGAACCTACTGCTTCCCAGCTCCTTCTTTTGTTATTTTCCAAGTTTAGATAGCATGATCCACAACCTAGAAACAGAACATGAGTTCCACTGACTGCACAGAAATGTTTGTTGTTGATGCGTCCATCCATGCTGACAGATCTGTATTTAAAACATACAACCTATTTGCTATCTAGAAGTTGCACGTGTCTTAAATTGAGTTTATTGTTGTGGCAATAGCTCATTTATTTAAAGTGATAGGCAACATTCATTTGATAAACAGCATTAGTTCACTCCTGGACCCACAGATGGCTACTGAAATCAGTTTAGTTTCAGAGAACACTGAACAGGAGAGTTCCCTTTAGACACAAAGGGTTGTCATCCAACAGGAATGAATATGAGCAAAGAGGGCTTAGAAGGCCAGTATATTTGGTTATATTTTGGAAACTGGGTTAACTCATGGGGCCATTGGAGACAGGATGTGTTTTTTAAACCCAGAGCATAAGGTTAGCTTGAACTCATGACAGCAATGACCACAAAAGGGAAGAGCACAGGCTGAAAGGTCATATCTCAGCAACATGGGATCTATTCACCAAACCACTTCAAAAAGCTCTTGCAAGGTAAACAACACAGGACCTCCTGTACTAGTTTGTTACAGAAATTAAAGCATTGAAATCACCACGCAGGATACTAATGGTAAACAAACTGAACCCAAAAGGGGACAGAACTGCTCTGTGCACAGAACTCCAAGCAACATAGTGACTATTCCCTCAGCATGAGCAGGTTCCTACAACAAAACTTTCCTGGAAGACCAGCAAGTTTCCTCAAGGACAAAATTATAACTGTACAGACCTCTTTTCATAAATGAGCCAAGACATGCTTTTCTGTCGGGCTATGCTGCAAATTAAATCCTTTTAAAAAAGGGTTTCAGTGTTTCCTAGTATTAGACATACACGAAGTTTACTCAGCTACCAAAAGTATGTCTAAATGAAGACTATTTTACTGTAAAGGTTCATTTCTAACAAAGACCTCAAACATTGCTATTGCAAAAAAGCAGCAAGTTGAGTGAAAAAACGTCAAGTTCAAATGAAGGATAGCATCCATTATTTCACCAGCTGACTATGTCTTGTTCATTCTGTGGGCCTTCTGCATATAAAGCACCAAGAACAATGCCGCCATTTCCATTGCAAATGGTATGGCATACATCTGAAGCACAAAACTACTACCAGAAAAACAGATATATCCGCAGGATATTAAACTTACAGATTCATTATATGTCAAATAAAAAGATTATTTGACTTATACATGCTCATACAATTTCTGCTTTAGAGTTAAAAGAATAACAAATGAAGTGGCCTAAAAAAAATCCAAACCATAATGCCCTCACCTTTTCTTTTTTCTTTACATTTTACTCAGGTTTTAAGTAAAGGCCCTGGGCTGCAACTTCTGCCAAAATTATCTAAAGCACAAACTCCACAGAAGGAAGGATAGAAAGCAGCAGGTGCATGACTGAAATCAAACTCTCAGGAGTGAATACATTCAGTACTGCTACTCTGGTAGTGGGGGCTGAGGTTGTCATAAGGCAGTGCTGCGCCAAGCTTTCACATACCCCCAGTAACACTGCAAGCAGTATTCGGAAAAAATAACAGACACTGCACCAACCTGGAGTATATTAGAGACTATACATAGCTAGCAAAACACAGAAAATCTTAATGTAGAATATATCATTAACTTTTTTCTTTCACCCAGTGCAAGAAGTATGGTGATGGAGTACTCAGTACTCCATCAGCACCAGCAAAAACGATTCACTAACATGTATGAAAAAAAGCCAAACAAAAAAAAAACAAATACCCCCCCCCCCAAAGTTCTATGTGAGTGAAAACATGCCACAAATTCTTTTGAAATTCATTAAAACAAAAAAACAAAACAAAATCATATTCAGAAACAAGTATTCAGTTGTCTGCTTCAAAATTTACCATCCAAAAATATATTCTTCTACTTTGATATACAAGTTATTACATGAACTTGAAAAATGGAATCAAAAGAAGGAAAAAAAAATCTATAAATTGAGCTTTGGGGAAAGACCCTTGAAAAAGAAATAAAATCTATTGTCAAATTAGGATGATCTGTTATCATAAATAACTTTAAAAGATATAAAGAAATTATGGCATGTCTGTTCTGCAGTCCTGATGGAATCTCACTGCAGGAAATACATTATCCCAGTAACCTTAGGCATAGCTTGCAACACTATCAATGGCAACCACCACGCACTCCACCTTGTTTTCTATTACACATGAAGAACCTTGCTGTTATATTAGAAATACACAGACATAATATACATTCTGTTGGGGAACGGCTCAATAAAACTACTAAATTCTTTGAGACTGGGACTCTTATTTATTTTAATGCTTTAGAATTCACAACACAGATATGCAAGTCAAGTCCAGTGCTTGTCAGAAGCCAAATGCTTCTCAGATTGAAATCCTAAAAGCAATAGGTCTGTATTAATATCATCCAAGCCTAGCAGCAAATCTCTCCAGTGCAGAGGAAACATTCTCCTGGAGTGAGGGAAAGAACAAAACAAAAAAAAAACAAACAAACAAAAAAACACCAAAAAAAAAACCCCAACCAACCAGACCATGTATTTCCCTGGTACAGATCTATCCATCTATCAGGCAGCTACTTGCTTCCGATTCACTGGTGAGCTTCAGCCTTACAAATACTTCCTCTCACCTCTGCATATGCAAGTAAGCCTCTATGCATAGTCAACCTCACAGCCCCTATGTCCATATTAAATGCTGTTAAGAAAGAGCTGAGCTGGTACCCACCTATAACGTAGTCACCGCAGTCCAGCATTGCTGTGGTATCCTCTACAGGTTCAGATAGTCCAAGGAAAGAGAGAATGGCAATTTCTATCAAATCTACACTACTGGTCTTGACTGAACACGAAAGGGAGTGGGGAGGTGGGAGAAGAAATACAACTTCAGTTACACCATAGCAATCTTCAAGTGAACAGGGAAACTTCAGTTGCTCTGTGGAGTTTTAGTCTCTCCTACTAGCTGTGTCTGACATTGTCAAGGCGACTGAAGCGTGAAAAGTTCCCCTTTTTGTAATAAAATAGAAACAAAGATTGCAGCTGGCAGTTTCCATAATGAAGCTTAATCAGTATGCGCCTGATTAGGGCCTTATGCAAATCTCCTCTCGTTAGCACAGCAGCCAGCACTTTGAAGTCCATGAACAATTCATTTGCAGAGTACACTGAAAGCGCTCCCTGCATAATTTAAATCACGGTATAAATATTTATCAGCTCATTTGCATATTAATTGGCAGTGCATGAAGGGAAAAATTATCTCCCAAGTGCCAGCATAATAATTAGGAAACAAAATGAATTTTCTTCCAATGGCTTGGCTTCTTAGCCCTAGCTCAACACAGTACCACAGGGGAGCAGGGAGGGGAAGAGAGAGAGTTCTGTTCAAATGCCACTGAAATGACACGTACAAATTAGAAACAACTCTACAGACTTAAGCACCTTTAATTTTATTCCTGCTGGCAACAATAACTTCAGTAATAAAGGGGATTTGGAAAAAGCTTTTTACACAATCCAAATAATCCACAAAAACAATTAGCAAGGTAGAAGCTGAACACAAAGCTGTCAAACCGGTGCTTGGACATCTGCGTGGAGTTTTCCATTTCCAAACACGAACTGTCACAAGAAGGTCCTGGGCAGGAAAGAGAGTACCACCAGGGCAAGGAAGCAGCACGATTCCCTTTAAATGGCTGAAGAGCTTGGCAATTCATTATTGGGTAATCCCTTTGCCATGGCCAACTTAACAGCAGTAGATACATCAAGTACTGTGTAACATTTGACACCCACTAATCTATCCCAAGTGAAATCAAAATAGATTTACTCCTGCTTTCCAATGACTTCCAAGAAAAAACAAAAAAACTACTACTAATCCCTGCCATAAATGTATACAATATAGCTAAAGAAAGCTTACTGTGAAGCTATGGCCTTTGAAAGGGGCACTTTACAGCCAGGTTACATCTCTGAACCACTCACTGATGACCAGAACACGCTTGCAGCCGTCACCACAAAGTACACTGAAGGACCAGAGAACTGGGAAAAGGCTTTGGTCTGTGGAGGCATCTATCTTCTTTTCCAAAAGTGGTCCACACAACTGGTTGTACTAACAAGCTATTAAGCCATCTCAAATCATTTAACACACAAATACCAAGATATATAATGCAAGAACATCTAGATAAAAATTTAATGTAATGTGTACATCACAACATTCAATATTCCACATTCTGATCAGGAAAAGATAATGTGATGATGCAGGTGACTATAGGCTTGAGCCACTCACTTCCAGATGTTAATGTGAACTGAAAGGGTAGGGGTATTTTTCTTAAAAAAAAAACAAGCAAACAAAAAACAAAAATCACCCCACAACCCATAAAACAAAACAAACAAACAAAAAAAAACCCAAAAAAACCTCACGTTATCTTTACTTTTCTTCTCATTTCTGAAATGAATTCAAGTACCACCTCTCCAAACAAGAAGAGGGAGTGACAGAAAAGGGATTTCTCAATCATTCAGTACTGAGTGGAATTTATTTCCATCCTTGACCTCTTCTGTTTGGGTTCCTATCTCTACTTAACACAAGATGTTCCCTGCTATATATTTAGCATGAGTGAGCTACACCTGAAAAAGATTGCAAGAACGTAAGGTGACCCCAGCTGCAGGGAAACAACTGGGTGTACTGGATAGGTTTTCCTAATATTTGTCTAAAAACTTGGTTTTCTACTCATTCATGTGTCCCATTGAGAACTCAGAGGGACATCTCCATGGTTTGCAGACCCTTCAGTTACATTTTAGTGTATGAAACATTACTCTTTCATACATGCTGTTGGAGTGCACTGGGAGATAATCCACTTGCTTCATCAGAAGAGTCTGAGCACAAATGCTGTAACAAGCCAAGCACTTCACAAAGCAAATGCCAGTTTAACAGTGGCTGAGGGGAGGCAGCTAGATGCATAGTAAGAGAACAGCAGTGTTATCTTGGGATTCCTTTCAAATGAGAGCCTGTGTTGAGCTGGTTGAACACAGGTGCAGCATCAAAAGCACATGACTGCAGGAAGTTACCGTTAAGAGCAGGCACGTGTGTAGCGATGGATGACTCGTATCAAATAACAGAATAAGCAAACAGCAAATAAAGGCCAGGGAAGGACATGCCTGAAGCAGTTAGCCAAGTGTGCTGGTGGTACCACAGCCCATCCATACTATCAACATTGCACTGATAGCTAACAAAGACAAGGCAAAAATTTTCTTCCCATTCCCAAATATGAATGCCAACCCAAATACAAACAAACATTCCTTTGAACTGTAACTTCCAAACACAAACACAAACATTCTTTTGAACTGTAACTTCTACTAAGCTGCTAACTGAAATAAAACCTTTGACTTATCAAGCTAACAAAGGGAGGGAGAAGAGTACCATTCTGCCAGCAACCACTTCACTCTTTGACAATTTTGTTTTACAATTTTGTTCTGTTTTACAGAACTTCTTAATTTTTGGCCAAAATAAATCCTATTGTTTCATTTAGGCCATACTTCTGCAATTATTTATCTGGCAGGCTTCTGAAGGAGGCCTGAAGACACAAGTATGAAAAGGTTTGGGGAGAAATAGTGTATACCACCCAGATTCAAAACCAATAGCTGGATATGCTAGTTTAACATTCTCTTTAGGTTCTGCCACATCATTGGCCATCCTTTTGTTTCTGGTTTCTTACGTTAAAAGTTACTTCATACCCTAAAACCAAAGTCATTCTTCCAGTACTCATATTAAAGCAAAATACCAGGCTGGGCTCTGCATACAATGTTTCATTTTTGCTCTAGAGGCACCTCTAAGAAGATAAATAGGTGCACCTTGCACTCATCAGTACAAAAATCTCTCTACATCCCGCACACCTACAGACACCTCAACAATTATTTCTCTCCTCTTCACCCAATCCTACAACTCTTACATTGATGATTTTCCCCACATAATTCTATTCGAACTTTTCCTTAAAACCAAAGGAATTAAGCCAATAACATGGAGCCAAGTATAGCAAAAGTAGCTCTTCTTCAGTCAAATATTTCAGAGTTTGCAGATACAGCTTCAGGAGACATTTTCCAATCCATTTCTCTTCTTCTCTTCACATATTTTCCGTATCTTCCCAATTCAAATGAATTCTTCTGTTTTGCTGTGTGTCGCACCAATATGTCACTTTATTTATTCAGTTATAATGATTACACTTGGTACCTTAATACTTAACTTTTTAGAAAGGGAATTTCATTTTCCCCTGCAGGTTATGCAACCCATGGTTAGACCTCCTCTTTTATTTCTCCTCCCGTTTTGGTTTTTTTTTTTTTCCCATTTATTATGCCCAACTGAGTGTAAACTCCAAAAACTTATTCCCCAATGTCCTATAGATAGTGAAAGTTGATAAAAAATAGGGGAAAGGATGCTTAAACCCTTATATTCAGATGGTCTGTCTCTCTCTTGTGTTTCTGTTTTGTTAAAAAAAAAACAATACAAATGAGGCAGAATTAAAGGGATAAGTTATTATCAACAACATTCTATTCAGCATCTTTATGGGGGAACAGAATCTTCATTTATTATACAGGAATGTTTCCATACGTTACTAAAATGTCATTTACTACCTGCCCTCAATGACAGCTAGGAAATTTCTGCCACTAGTCAGCTCTGTGACAAGCCTGATACAACAGGGCAATACTACCCTGTAAGACAACTCTACTCATTATTCTCATTTTGTATGGTGTATTTGTAATGATACAAGGAAAGGAAATAAAATATAAATTGTAACATGTTAACATACGGCTTTCATTAGTCTATCAGCATCTAGAATATTTTATCCTGAGGAACCACTGAAGAAGACAGGTCATCAGAGCTTTGAGGATAATACCTGACTAAGCACAACAACAACAAACACTGGCAACACTTTGAGTAAGGCTATTTCTATGTGCTGTGCCAGCCAGGGACCTAGATACCCTAAACTGACATTACACAGAGCTACCACATTCTAACTCAAGACATTTCCAAATCTCCGTTCCACAAGCCAAATGAAGCCTAATAAAAATTTTATCAAATGCAACTCCAACATACAAGTTTATAAAAATCACATACTTCCACATAATTAGCTATTATTAAAGTTGGCACAATCCTCTTAGAGTGATTACAAACAGCAGTCTGTTCATAGTTAGGGCTGCAAACGAAGCTCTAATTTTAGCCACCACCTTTAGCTTTGGCTAACAAAACTGATTTTATCTGAAAATTACTAAGTTTGCTCTGAAAGCCAAAGAGCAGCTGTCTGGAAAAGTCAAATAAAATTGGCCTGGTTTTGAATTACTGGTCATTACCCAATTGCTATGAATTGGAACTTTAGTCTACATCTGATTTTACTTCTCTCTCACAAACTCAAATCATAACTATCCTTTCAAACTTCCCACCACACAAAATGTTTTTCAGAATTCTTTCTTGCACCTTTTTTGAAGAAAATTAAGTATACAGACAGCTAAGCGGAAATGCTAATTCAACTTAGCAATGCAGGGCAGCAGACATTCATAAGCACCTGAGACATAAATACTAAGGAAGTTGTTTGTGGGTTTGGTTTTTTAAGTCTCACTTAGTTTTGTCCACAGAAGGTAACAACTATCATGATTTAAGAAAATTTTGGTCATGACAAACTCACAATATAGTACCAGTGTCTGAGGAGGAGGAAACATTATAGCTGTCACAAGCAAACTGAGCCTCATTTGGAACTCATGGCTAATTCTATCATTCTAGAGCATCATCTGCACAGTTTTGCCCTCCCTTTAAGGCCTACAAGCCATACCACATTATATTAAAGCTTTGCTTTCATTCTGTTGAGTGTTTTCAGAAGCATAGGATACAAATTCACTGCAGTCAACACTTGCTCAAAATCGCAACTGTGAGCCATAAAGCCATCATAATACTTAGAAATCACAGAAATTTTGAAGAGTAAAAAACCTTAAGTTTTACCTCTCCTGATTTAAGCACTTGTGTTTCACTCATGTTTTCATCTGGCTGAAATTTTTATTTTTCATTTTTATTTATTCATGTGCACCAAACACTCCATCATAAGCACCAACTTCAGAACTTAATTCAAATAAACAACCCAAAGTGTCACACATTTGAACACAAAACTGTGTTATTTAACCAGCACACTGCATATGCCATAGGGCTATTGCCCAGTAGCACTTTTCAGTATTTGCAGGAGGGCACCCAACTCCTTTCAATTTAACTAGAAGTTAGCATTGAAAAATCAGCAAACTGTGCTATGATTCCACCACATTTGAGGTTCAGTTCTAAACCATTACATATTCCTTGCTCTAGTGAACTTTTACTTGAAAAGTAGTATCCAAAGTTAAGTGGGATATTTTTAAAAACACACACATACAAAAATATTTACATTTTAAACTTATTAAGGGAGACGCTTGTTTGAGTTTTTATCCACACATATGTGGGTCTCATCTCTCTTTAAAATTACTGGTTTGACAAATCTGAAATACTTCACATTGACAAGTATTGAACGCCTGGATCAGATATATCTTGTTTTATTAGTAAACATCTCATATTTTATTACAAGATTTATGTGCCTCACATTGCTTTTCAAAAAAGGCACTGCACAACAGAGTAGAGAAAGACTGAAATGAAGACTTAAGTTACATGAATTGAACACAAGGGAGGGCTGAAGAACATGATCAGTAAAACTTCAAAATTTATCAGAATGATAATAAAAAAAGAAATCTAAGGGCTCAGGTCTATGTAACAGCAGTAATGAAAGAAAACAAAAAACCCACCACCTTGAAAGCTCAGAAGCTTTTATAGGATGCTGCAGCTTGGGGCAGCTGGAGAATCAGGAGCACTGTAAACTTCCCCTGACAGGGAATGCCAGACCATGCTCATACATCCCCTGACCTGGTCATCCTCTTGGTCATCTCGTCACGTGCTGTGATAACATTTATGGGAACATGTCTTCCATGCACACATGCACTGGCTACTGAAACTGTGCACACATCTGAATGGAAAAGGTAAACACATTTCATACTACTAAAGAAGACAGTATAATTACTGTTAGTTTCAAATAGTTATTGCAATATACATTCAAAATACCAGGTATTTCAGTAAAGCAAATATTCTCTAATATGTAAGTCAGACCACAATTGATCTGATAATATCTGAAGGCTACTTATGCCAAGCTCAAATATTGAATAGGAATATTTGTTTTAGCAGTTGTATGACCTATTACATATTGGAAACATCACTGTATGTGCATTCCAAAAGCATTTGCCTCCCCATGTGTACCCACACAACATGGACAGGCTCTCAGACCTTAAAAACGTTACTTTGAAACTTACCTGTAAATCATCTTGCCTTATGCAAATACACTGTTTCTCTGTTCTCCACTTTGCCAAAGTAGTAATTACTAGCCTAGCTTGATGAATAGGGCTCCACAAAGAATAGACTAATTTAGTATGTGACTCAATTCAGTTCAATTCAAATCCCAGTCTCCACGACACTTGTCGTTAAATAAGCTACAGGTCACTCCCAAAATACATAAATCAAAGTCATTGGTTTCAGTTTATTATGATTTCTGCTGGAGCTAACTGAATACATCAAGATCAACAACAGAGTATTTCGTTCTAGTAAGCGTCAGAGTGTTTGACAGACAAATTGACAGAAAAAAAGCACATGCAAAAACCTCTACAGTTCATGGTATGAACTGAAGTTGCATTGCTGTTATCACTCTCCTTTTAGAAACTGCTTTTGCTCTCTCTTCCTTAACTATCTCAAATCTGAAGGCGGATATTGCTTTAATGCACTCAGCACACTGATCCAGACACTATTAACGCCTGTAGGACCCACAAGACATCTCATGAGAACGCTTCTTTCTGAAGGTTAAATTATTTGATCTCAAAGAGGAAAAGCCAAATTCCAGACAAGCTGCTTTGTTGAACAAAATAGAACAAAAAATTGCCAGATGCAAGATCTGAAGAAAGAAACGGAGTTATTCACACTGCAGACGCAGATTCCATCCATTAGCACACCTATCCAAGTATCTATCATTTTGGATGGTCAGAGCTAACATAAGACTGCATTTGCCATCAGTCAGAAAAAAAAAAAAAAAATACTAGTTTCTGGGCACCTGGTCTTTAACTTATAATAATACAGGAACAATAGGAAGTGAAAACCACAGGGCAGCTACACATATCACCTACATGTGCTTTTCCGGGAAATGTTCACAAGCACTGTTTTGCTCATTTTATCACCTATGCTGTGCTAAAGCAGAGAAGACATTGATTAGCTTTTCCAGGAAATAACCACAAGAACAGGTTTACTAGAAGCAATGCTGAGTGCATGCTGTATGACTACCCCCTATGGCTGTGTTTGCAGAGGATTTGCTGGGAAGACACACATTTTATGTGCAGGCCCACAGACACACACCACTGAAGGCAGGAATGTCTTATTTATTTGTCCAACAAACCAGAGCAAGGATAAACTTTTCCTCACTGCCCCACTTCTTGTAACTTACTTTGATTGGAAGTGTGAAGTTGACAAATACTGAATCCTCTAAAGAAACTCACAGAATCACAGACGGGTTTGGGCTGGAAGGGACTTTAAAGATCATCTAGTTCAACCCCCCCAGTCACAGGAAGGGACACCTTCCACTAGATCAGGTTGCTCCAAGCCCCATCCAACCTGGACTTGAACACTGCCAGGGATGGGGCAGCCACAGCTTCTCTAGGCAATCTGTGCCAGCACCTCACCACTCTCACAGGGAAGAATTTCTTCCTTATACCTAATCTAAATCTCCTCTCTGTCAGTTTAAAGCCATTCCCCCTTGTCCTGTCACTACATGCCCTTGTGAAAAGTCCCTCTCTAAATTCATGATGTAGTCAACATTACAGAGTGAAAAAAGTAGGTCAAAGGCCTAACAAATAAAATGTTTAAAAGTGATACCCAGAATACTTTAATTCTTGGTTTCCAATTCCTCAGTGAAACACAAGTTTTGTATATGCATATCTCGCCATTTTCACAGAGAAACCAAAAAATTAAAAATAGGACACTTAATTTAGAACCTTAAATAGATGACTGCCAGTACTGCAGCCATGGGCCATGAGCTCTGAGGCAGGAAAATGCCAGCAGGAGTACCTGCAGTTGCAGCACCGCTCATCTCTGCTGCTCTACTGACTCCTCTTTGTGCTGCCATTACACAACTACCCAAGAGAATTAACCTGTGTTAAAACTACTCCAACCACAAGGAGAAAATACCAACCCAAATCTGTTCCTTCGTCCAAGGGAAGAAATGTTTAAAGCGCAAAGGTAGCAAAGAGGCAGAACAAACAACTAGGCAAGACTGTTTCAGCTGCAGTATTACCTTAAAACTTTTATTGTCTATGGCTTAAATCCACTCATATGTTATTCATCTTATGAACTCTATCATGCAACTTATGTGACAAGTAGAAGAAATTAAAATCTCATAACAATTATTTCCTCTTTAGGACACTGTCAGCCCTAATGCTGACAACTCATATCAGTTAGTATACTTACATATGAACATGCCCCTCCAATTTCACTCTTGAGAATACTGGTCTTGATTTCTGGTCTCTGCACACACACCATTTCCATGCTCAAAAATGGAAATGTGATTCTTACACTGTAAGACTTAATTACATAATCACTTATTTTCATCAGATGTGTTGAAGAAGGCACTAGAACTACAAAGCTTTGAAAGTAAAGAAAATGGGGGGCATTAACAAGAAACTAACAGAAGCAGAAGTGGAGTAACAGCTACAATTACATCAATGAGTACACTAGCTTAGACCTGGCTTACTAAACCCCAAATCCAAGGAACTATTCACAGAAGAATTTAGAAATAATTGCTAATAATTCTGTAATATTATAGTAGAACTAAACTATAGCAAATAAGTAAAAAGCACACCTTATAAAAATCTGAACCATCTATATAAAAAGCCTGTATGTTGGTCTACAGCATCACAACAGGCTTAAAACCTGAAGCTTCAGGGGGGACCAAGACATTACAATAGATCAGAACTGAAAATAGTTACAGGTAGACAACCACCCATTAGCCCTCAGAATTATTTTACATATACATATGAAATTGTATGTTTTATATATAAACATATATACTATATATACATGCTTTTATATAAAACAAATAATATAGTACATATATTATTTAGTATACACAAGTGTATATACACACTTTACATATAATTTAGTATCTATATTATTTAGCATATATATAGTATGGGGGTTTATGTAAGTTTAAATTTTTTAATATATAAATTTAAAAAGAAAGGTACTGAGGTGGTGACTTCAATCTTCTCAAAGTTTCTAAGCATACTGTTCTGAAAACAGTTTATATGTTCCTATAAGACATTCCTGCAGAAAGGTAGCAAGGCAGTTTGTCAGCCCAGTGGAAGAAAGATCATACAGAGCAAGTCAGCATACAGTGCTATTTTAATCACTTTTGTCCAGTCTTGGTCAAAAGGCACATGAATGTAGTGAGAATGAAGCAAGAAAGAAGTAAAGCACTTAAGTACCAGGACACCATCATCCCCCAAAATCCAGCCACAAGCAGCCTGCGAGCTGCTGCTGACTTGAGTGAAAACTGTGCCACAGCCTCCTTAGAAGTCACAGTCCCCACTGAAAGAAGAACAATTTGGTATTCAGAAGAAAAATAAAAACCACGCTAAGCTCAACATTGCACTGACATTTTAATATTGAACTAACATGCCATTTAAAAAGAATGACCTGTATTCTGTACTGCCTTCCCAGTCCCTCACCATCACAGAGGGAATACTCATTAAGAATGCAGAGAAAGTTAACAAATTCTCTGGGATTTAACTAAGTTAGGGGCAATAACACAAAACCACAAATCCTCTGTGACATTACATTTCCAACAAGCCTCTCAACACTCACAAAATGCACGAAAAAGGCTACAAAATTCAGAGCCCTACATGACTGCAAGAACTATCGATGTATACGAGCAGCTTGTCCATCCAATGTGACAGGTGCAAACTGACAAGCCCATTTTTGCCTGCCTGCTGGCTACTGTACACTCTTTTCTTCTTTTGAATTTCCCCAAATTAAATCTAATGCAAATAAGCCAGGTGTGGTCCCCAGGGCACACACTCCCCACCAAATTCCCATAGCAAATTGCACAGCTGGCCATGAGAAAGGTTGTATCTGCTTCATATTGGCTACAGAGTTTAAACACTCAGAGTTAACCACCAATTGCAACATCGTGTAAAGGAAACATCTCCTGAAAAGAACATCCATTTCTCCTTGATTAATACAGGAAAATAGAACTCTGCATATGCTCCTAGTTCAGCATCTGCTCAGCATGTAAAGTGAGCATTTGTTATTTACAGGAGGTAATGCCTATGAAGGAAATGGCTTCTGTCTTCTGCTGCAAGGTTTAAGAAACTATTTAGAAAACACGTTATTCTGTATATTGCAATCAAGAATATACAGCTGAAAAAGAGAAGTCAGAAACCCAAAACAAAAATACTTTTGGTTCAGTTGTAAGACTTCCACAAGACATCTGGTAAGTATTTCCCATTTTAATTCTACTTTTCTGCATAAGCTTTCCAAGTCTCATTCTAAAAAATCTAAAGTTACCCTGTGACTGACTAGCAATTGTTCATCACATACAAATCCTATCCTTACCTACAAACAAGTATCCCACTTTCTATTCATTCCACTCCTCTCTGTGTCCTGCAAAGGCAGCTCTCTGCTTTTGCCTACATTCAAGCCTGCAGCTCTTCTTTTTGGCACTTCACATCAGCTTTCTCACTTTCCACGTCTGCTGGCTAAACAGCAGAGAGAAGGCACTGGGGCTAAGTTGGAACCACAAGTGTACTGGCTGGCCATAGAATATGTACTTGTTGGTCAGCTGACCAGAAAAGAGAAACAGGTAAGGAGTACACTTTCTCTGTTTTTCCTTTAGTGTGGCCACAACTCTCTCCTCTACACAGACTGCGGTTTGAACTAAGAGCCCTACAGACTTAGGGAAAAGGGCCCATGTCTCCCAAGTATTAGCCTATGGATAGTCAGGAACCAACCAAAAGTTGATGCTTAGGCTGGAGTGCAGGAGCACAAAAGGCATCTAAAGACACTGCCCCCCCCCCCCCCCAAGATTACAACTCAAAGACTTTTTGTGGCAGAGAATGTTGCTAAACACTAAGTAACCGGCAGCAGACTTTTCTCTCCCATGAATCCACGTCAACATCCTGCTGAACCCTTTTCAGGAGCCTGCCTGCAGCAAGGAGCCCCATGGCTTAAGTATACACTGAAGAATTTTCTTTTTTATTTTGTTTTGAATCTATCTTATGTAGCACTACTTCAATTTCCCCTACTTCTTGCACAAGATGACACTTAGCGTAAAAAATGATGACTGTAAGCCCACTCAACTGGGGAAGAAAAAAAAAAAAAATCATTATTTGGCAGGGAAAAAAATAGTATTCCTCTACAGGCCTAGCATAATTTGTTCTTTAAGAAGCACATCATATTAACAGTCCATCATATGTTAATAAACACCAAAGAATTAAAACCTGAAGTATCTTAGTCTGTATTGCAAGCAATAGGTTTACATAATTAACAGAAAAAAATGAAATGGACATACAGGTGGCAGACTCTGGAATCTGAGAAGCTGAAAAGTGAAGATATTTTACATACAAAGTTACTATGCCATTTTGGAAAAAAAAAAGCGTGGCACCTGCTAGTACTGGTATAACAAATAAGTATTTGGTATCAGGTGCTAAGGAGACATTCCAAATGCAAATATGCACGCACAAAAACACACTCATATGTATCTTCTATACCAACAAAGAGGCAGGTTTTGTACATCTCAAAAATACAGGAGATTTAAGCACACACTCTGTCTTCTACAGCTCATATCGATGCTGAGGTTTCTATACATGATGCATGCTGAGGACATCCTTGCCAAGAAATTTTCCATATGTAATTTAGAGCATCATTTGGCTTGATCAGTGCTAACCCTACACATGCTACTTGCTTATAAATAGCTTAAACAGAGGATGGAGGGGAAAAGAAAAGGTAACGAAGAAGAGTGAAGGTTTTGCCTTCTGAAGAGACTTGAAGATAAGCACATTTATGAAATAAAATTAGGCCATTAAGTTCTCCTGTGCAACTAAGTTCTCAACTTCCAGGTGATGGAGTAGATTAAAAACACTGTGCTCTGATTAGCACACACCAAGACATGGAGCTATACCATTTTCTTAGCTTTAGCTGTTAACTTGAAGTACTTTTTTTTTTTTGTTTTGTAAGTATAAGGTGTGCTTTTAAGACAGAGATCACCTAGAAGCAGTTTCCAGCAACTGGATCTCATTACGTACCTTTGGCTGATTAAAGAAACTTCCTTAAACAGAAGTCCCCTTATGTATTGTGAACAAGCTACTGTTCACTCAGCCCAATTTGGTTAAACCAAAGATTCTGAATTTTAAATTCAGTTTGACAGGCTTTTCACATTCTGAATCCATCACAGAAACATCTCTGGCTTTGTCAGCAATGCTTCTGATGTTACAAATTTCCCCATAGCACCATAAGGTTAGTCTCATCTACATTTATCATTCAAATATTGAATTGTTATCATAGGTATAGCCCCATTCCAAAAGCCATTTCCAGACTGTAAGTTATCATAATTCAATTCATTTTTAGAGTCCATGTCTTTCAGAGCATAGGCTCCACTTTCAAAAATGGAATCTACATCTCTTTTTCTAGATGTTTGGCAGACACTGTATTTAGCTAAATTAAAATATATAGTTTGTTTCTCAGAAAAAAAATAGTGAATCTTAGATGCCTTTGTAGTAACTGATCTCATAGCTGCAACTCCACCAATCTTTGCATCCTCCAAAAAACTCTACCAAAGTTTCTGTATTTCTCCCTCATTACTGGCAGATACAGAAGAGTACCTGCTGAAGAAAAGGATACAGCCAGTAAACTCCCACTTTCCATTTGTGCTGGTTTAGGCTGGGGTGGAGTTAATTTTTTTTATAGTAGTAAGTATGGGGCTGTGTTTTGGATTTCTACTGAAAACAGTGTTGATAATACAGAGATGTAGTTACTGCTGAGCAGTACTTGCACAGAGTCGAGGCCTTTTCAGCTTTTCACCCCACCCCACAAATGAGTAGGCTGGCTGGTGCATGAGGAGCTTGGAAGTGACACAGGCGGGACAGCTCACCCCAACTAACCAAAGGAATATCCCAGACCATATGGCATCATGCTCAGCATATAAAGCTGTAGGACAAGGAAGGGGGGAAACATTTGGGGTGATGGCGTTTTGTCTTTCCAAGTACCTGTTACACATGACATAGCCCTGCTTTCCTGGAGATGGCTGAACACCCCCCAGTCCCCACCCCTAATTCCTTGTTTAGCTTTGCTTGCACATGCTTTAGCATTTGCTTTACCTATTGAACTATCTTCATCTTAACTCACCAGTTTTCCCTCTTTTAGTCTTCCGATTCTCTCCCCAGCCCACTAAGTAGGGAGTAAGCAAGTGGCTGCTGGCTGGGATTAAACTACAACATAACTATATTAAGATTTTTCAGTTACCTTGTCCTTAATCCTTTTAGTATGTGTTACTATTGATTTTGTATCACTTAATTTGGTAATCAATGAAGTAAGCCATTCTAAATCAGATATATTATAAAAGAGTGCATTTTATCAATACAATTACAAAACACAGCTTTAATCTTAACAAGAACTGGAAAAGCTTACAGCAAATTAATCTGAAGACTATCTATCCTACCCCAGAAAATTGTATAAACTGACAGTAGATTACTTTTATTGACCAAAAATTGTCTATGAGCAAATAAAATTATCTACTCACTCATGTAAGTGCAACTGGCCTCTAGCTTTTTTAATAAACCTGCTCCTTTTTTAAACATTATTGTCTTACTGATTTTCCTACTCCCTTTCTGCAGCTCCCTTGGCATCATCAGATTTACTGACATCAACCAACACAAAACATAAATTAGAAAGATTATTTTCCAGTCATTGCAAATTACTTCATCCCACATGACACACCCCTTTCTCCAAACTGGAGAGACATGGATTTGATGGGTGGACTGCCTGGTGAATATAGAACTGGCTGGATGGCCACATACAGAGAGTTGTGGTGAACAGCTCGATGTTCACATGGAGACCAGTAACGACTGGTGTCCCTCAGGGGTTAGTGGTGGGACCAATCCTGTTCAACATCTTTTTTTGGCCACGTGGACAGAGGGATTGAGGCACTCTCAGCAAGTCTGGTGACAACACCAAGATGTGTGGTGCAGCTGACATGCTGGAGGGAAGGAATGGGATCCAGAGGGACCTTGACACACTTGAGAGGTGGGCCAGCGCAAACCTTATGTAGTTCAACAAAGCAAAATGCAAGGTCCTGCACCTGGGTCAGGGCAATCCCAGGCACAGCTACAGGCTGGGCAGAGAAGAGATTCAGAGCAGCCTGAGGAGAAAGATTTGGGGGTGTTGGTTGATGAGAAAATGAACATGAACCAGCAGTGTGCACTCACAGCCCAGACACCAACTTATGCACTGGGCTGCATCAGAAGAAGCATGACCAGAGCAGGTCAAAGGAAGTGATCTTGCCCTCTCGTGAGACCCGCCTTGGAGCATGGTGTGCACTTCTGCTGTCCTCAACATAAGGAGGCCATGAAGCTGCTGGAGCAAGACCACAAAGATGATCAGGGGCTGGAGCACCTCCTGTACAAAGACGGGCTGAGACAACTGGGGCTGTTCAGCCTAAAGAAGAGCTGCCTCCCAGTACTTAAAGGGGTACAAGGATGCCAGAGAGGGACTCTGCATCAGATGTAGTAACAGAACAAAGGTTCAGGGGTTCAAATTTCAGCAAGGGAGGTTTAGATCAGATACAAGGAAGAAGTTCTTTACTGTGAGGGTGGTGAGGCACTGGGAACAGGTTGCCAAAGAAGTGGTGAATGCTCCATCACTGGCAGTGTTCAAGGCCACGTTGGACAGAGCCTTGGGCAACATGGTTTAGTGTGTGGTGTCCATGCCTATGGCATGGGGGTTGGAACTAGATGATCTCAAGGTCCTTTCCAACCTTTATCATTTTAATAATCAACAGGTAGACTCCAAAATCAGGAAGCTTATCTTCAGTGTTTCTCACAATTCCTCTTTCAAATTTTACTTCATTGTGCAAGTTGGAAATCTTACAGCATTACCTCAGCTTACAGCTTACCTCTCCTATCTGCACAGTGAATCATCAGTTTGACTATTAAAATAACAATCAAATTAATAATTAATTTCTTAGTGGTTTGGCCTGCCTAATTACAGAACTACATGTATCATATTAAAGGCCCTTCTTACTGCTGCTGATCTCATCTTACTTGGTTTTAATACAAATTTTTACTAATAGATTTTTATTATATTGTCATACTGAAAAGCAGAGATGTTCAGCTCTAAATCATGCACCTGCTATTTTAGCTGTTAAAATTCTCTAATCCATAATGTTAATATCACTAACCTCCCCCCTGCTCCTCCTCACTTGCAATTTTCACTGTACACCCCTACTGCGAATAATGGTCCTTGTCAGGTTTCTGGTTACACTTTGATTATACAGACTCTATCCTTTCTCCAAAGGTTCCCTCTTTCAAAAGGAGCTCTTGTGCATAAGTAAATTTAAACTTTGCTTCCTTAGCAAGTCCTTCCCACTACACATTCCTGTTCAAATCCACAGACAGTATCTGTTTAAGCGGTCATAAGAATTGCTGAGAAGAGATGATTCACTCAACCTAAAACTCACCTGACTGTGATTAACAGTACAAGAAACCTCACAGTGGAAACCCATGGAACAGCCTACTGATCAGAAAAGTTTCTTCTTAATCCCTTTTGGTTAGCATTTTATTTGTTCCCTGTTGTATAATGGTTTTTCAATTCCTTACAAAGGCTTCACAAAGCTTTCATTTAACCTAACATAATGTACTGTAAATGAATAATTCCTTTTCTTTCCTGGTCCTGTTAATCTCTTGGCCTCAGTTACATCTCACAGTTGTGAGATGTAAATGTTAATTATGCAAGAAGTGCAAGGTCTGTATTTTGATCTCCATCTGTCCAATACAAGTCCAGCAAAAGACACAGATAACTGAGTGCTTTCCTATCACCATGGGAACATGATTGCCAGGAACATACCAAGAACAACATCTCATACTGACTCCCAGAAACCCCCATCAAGTACCTTCTACCTATTAGAGCCTCCTTTATCTCCTTTGTTGATTCATATTCTTAACAAAGCCCTGACTACTCTTACTGTAACTCAATCTTCCTCAGGACTGAAGAAACATTATTGAACTCATGTAACATCTTCCCCTTGCTACATGTTGTATATCAATTATCTCATCTACATAATTTATACAGATGTGGAAGTAGTTGAAACATTTCATTCATGTCCAACTTGAGAAAGCTGTAGGCTACCCAGCATTTTCCTTGCCCATACTTCCCATAGGGTTACACCAGCACTCAACTGACCCCACAGCAAGCTCAGAGAATTGGGCAGCAGAAAATCAATCCTTCTGAAAAGCAATTTCAGCAGCTCAGCTCCAAACCTGTGTGACTACAGAGTCAGACAGTGCAATGGAGCAGATGCCACCAAGGGTGGGACTGAACAGAATTCATCAAATTTGGTTTAAATTGCTTAAACTACAGCTTCACAATATACTTAGATTTCATAACCAATCCAATCTAATGGCTGTCCACCATAAAGACAAAGGCATCATTTTCTTTCTTTCCCACAATCACAAGATGGCTGTACCTCTTCCCTCACACTGGCCTTAGTGCCCACCTAACCAGTGGGAGAGACAATTTGACTTGGCGATCTAGAACAAAATTAACTTCATAAAATGCTAATAGAATATTATTTTTCTTTCAAGTTAAATTTGCTACAAGTAGAAGTTAAAGATAGAAAACAGATGCAAGGACAGATGATGAATCATGAAGGAGCTGGGGAGAAAGGGGAAATAGTCTGTCCTAGTGGCATAAAGCTTACAAAGGTTTGTGTTATAACTTCAGCATAAGGGTAAAGAGACAGGGTACAGTAATGCGATGGCTTACAACTGTTAAAGAAGGCCATGCTCCCCACTTGGATTTCCCCATAATACTGGCTATGTTGTGCTCGCTTTGTCACAGTGAACGTCTTCCAGAAAGGTATATAACTTGTCAGAATGGCACATGACTTTTCAACAGAAGAGGAGTAAAAGCAAGATCATAAGGCTGATGGTAAGAGTAGAGGTAGTCATATTTCAGCTTCAGAAAGCTGGTATGTTGGCTTAGCTATGCCTGGAACCAAATTTAAGTACATGCACTCCACTTTCAGAAACAGCAGGGTATGGTTATACTGTTAAAGTGCCTATAAAAATAATGTAATCAGATATACTTATGTAAGAGTCACTTGAGTCACCATCACTGCTATTGGTAACCAACTGCTACCTTCTCCACTACATTAGTGATCCTAACATTAGCTTTCCTCTTAAATAAAGCTTTAGACTGCAAGACCCAAAAAGTCTTGCAATACAAAACAAGCTTGCACTCTTTATGCTTTCAGCTTCCTTGAAACATAAGACAATGTGCAAAGTCCAATGCATCAAACAATGTCAAGAGAAAGCCACAGAAGACATGGCTACAGTATCAGGATGTATTTTGTCAATACTGACTCAAGACAGCTGAAGCAACGCTCATCTCTTAGAATTACTAGTTAGGTTGTAGTGATCAACAGCTGATAGACGAGTTTGTTAAAAATTATTTGATATATTGCTCTGACTATAAGATAACTCAAGCCTTAGTGCTGTGAACTCTGATCAGCAACAGGGAAAAAACATCCATAAACTCATTGTTTTTTCTTGGGTGGTTTTACTACCTTCCACGGTAGTGAAGGCCAAGATAGGGCCCACAGTACCATAAATACATTTATTTTGGCTTGAACTAGACTCTGATATGTGCAATATTTTCAGAGAGGAAGTTCATAGAATAAAAGCTGGCACGGCACTGCTCAAATTCAGAGCTCTCCTTAAGCTCTCCATCTATTTACATACTATCTACTTTCTCAGAACAAAAGCTTCCAAGAAAATACAGTGGATGCTATTTTGAGTTTGGTAAAAAGTAGTCCATAACATTTTTTTCCCTTGAAACAACACAGGACAGAAATGTTATTAAAACACAGGCAGTGGCACTGTAATTCAGTGGGCAATAAAACTAGCCAAGATTCTTTTCCTAAATATTTGTATCTTGCATTTGTTGCATTTCGGGCTTTTTAACCAGTTTCTGATTTAAGCAAGAATTTACCCCTTTTGATATATCAGACACTCCACCTACAAAAAAAAGTTGTTATACGCGTCCCAATTACCAGAAAATCTTAAAATCTGCATTGTCTCATGACAAGAATCTATATGGCAGAGAAAAGCCATCTTTTTGGCAACCATGTCTTCTGAATCAAATTCTGTGTCCCTGAACTTGTTTCCACCCCTGCTCTACTCCCTCAGTTCTACCAGTACAATCATTTGTACAGTCTCCCAGGAACAGGATTAAAGAACTGATGACAGAAGTTAAAAGTAATCGTTACAGGTCCCCATACAAAAGACTTGCCTATCTTAAGGGTGCATTATATATACACACAATAGATTTAAGGATGAGTTTCTCTGATTTACTGGATTTTTGCAGTAAGTGTGTTTATAAAGGTCTCTCTTCTGCATTAATTTTCCAATAATCAATAACTCTCATTCTTAGCAAATTCTTTCCTTTCATGAGAGTGCATCAGAGTTTCTCCTACTTGACCATCTACTGGGTAACACACAAGAACCTCATCTCCTTAAGACTGTCATGCCCCTGATAAATGCAACCAACTCTGCAGTGGATGTACAAAAATTAGGAGAGATGGAATTAACAGCATAACCAACTAATCTGGAAACCAGGCTTAAACATCCCACTGCCCAAAAAAATCCTGCCAACCTGAGGTTTAATAATGCTCATAGGCTTATAGCATAAAATCTATATTAGAGATTGTAAACAGGTTAACAACAATAATATATTACCAAAAAAAGAAAATACGACCTTCTATCAGTACAGCATCTTTTTCCCTGTACCCAGAAACTATGTAAAGGCAATATTTATCCTTTTAAATATCTTTCTGTTCTCTTCCATTCTAAAATACACTGTCTGTTTATTTCATATCCTCTCACTCTCAACTTGAGGGACAGGCCATCCTCTTAAATCTACCTTACTAGCTTCACAAATGCATGATACACCAAGGTCAAGGTGTAAGGACAAAAATCCTAAGGCTCAAAGCAGGTATGAAGAATGGAAATGTTTGAAATTAGGGCTGAAACAGTACATGCTCTAGGAGAGCATACCTCAAAGAGCCAGGTTCACACAAAGAAGGAAAGAAAACGTCACTCTCCAATTTAATCAAAATCCACTGGACACAACAGCTGACTGCACAGCACAGGTGACCTGGAGAGTAATTTTATTACTTATATGGAAATACCCATTTTCAAGTTCTCACCTTCATTTCTCCCTACTTCTCCACCTTGCTCATGACGAGAAAAAAAATTTACACAAACAGCATTTTTTACCAGTTCCTCCTCAAGAAATTCTCTCAAATGAAATTAAGAGAATTCCCTTCCTTTATTGGGAACAACTCACCTTTTTTAATAGTTCATGCCGAAATACAACAAAAATCAACTGGCACTTGGAACTTCTATACACATCAGACAAGCTCAAAACCATCTGAAGAAACAATATTGGAAACTTCAGTACATATTTCCACAAAATTTAAATTTCAGTATAGTTTATATAAATTTAGCAGGAGTAGAGTAGGCAAAGCTGTCCCAGTAATGCTTTAAGCATCTGCTGCACAACAATTCGGTTCTGTTCAATTTTCAACTGAATAAAATACAGCTGGCTACCTCTGAAGGTAGACTACAACACATTGTATACTTTACATGCCAGTAAACGTTAACAAATGTTCCTGTTATTTTAATAGCATTTTTCCTGTTTGCATACAGCATGCTGTTAACTTGTATCTTCAGTTGTGGCTTCCCTATAAACAAGAAAAGAACATAGAAATGATGCTACTTTTGTGTTTAATATCTAAATGGGTTCTCACTACCTGCAAGCCCTATTAACTTGACCCACTGATGAGTAAAATTGTTGAGCAAGAGGCATCTCAGTAGCTTACTGTAGGCAAAGAAATACAAACATTGTGTAATACACATTTGGTTTGTATTTGGTAAACTGTTCGCCATTACATGAACTGATTTTTACGTTATGAAGAACTTCAGCTTCACAGGTCTGAATGGCCTAAGTCACTACCCCAGCCCAGAAAACCTTAATATATCAGAAAAGAAACAATAAAAGTTAATGTTTAAAGCTCTCATGCTATTAATACCAGAGTATTTCAACAGAAAACAGTAAGAGAACTGAGCTAGCACAGATTACAACCAGATATGCACATTTCCTCCATGAAACACAAGATAACTGAGCTCTGCAGTCTTCACTAGGTTAATTATTTCTGTACCCTTGCCCTATGCAAACTCTAGCTTGCTTTGAGCCAAAGACCTTTATGGTTAAGTCCCAGGAGATGCTTGAGAAGGTTTTCTCAGTGGAGCAAACTTTTTGAGAGAAATCACATTCTGATTTGAGAGAATTCATTTCTTTTGGCCTTTGGGGGAACACTGCAAGTCCCATGTATTTGTTCAAGTCTTTACCGAGCGAGAGCAAAATCCCTTCTAGGCTCTGTCAGGTTCATGCTGATCTTGCAACATCTGGCTGTGTAAGCCACAATGTTCACATATTTTTAATTTTGTACAAGTAATTTTAACCCAATCTTTTAAAGAACACTGTTTTCCAATCCTTTAAAACATGAATTTAAGAGAAACCTTCAATACTGAATTAATTATACAGAGTTAAAATGTAACATGTTGAACAAACAGGTGATTAAACAAAAATATACAACTAGAAAGTTACAGTGAGGGACAGCTTAAAAGACAGGCGTGAAATGCTGTGTAGGCATGTGAACCACTTCTAATACTGGCAATGAGACCATAAAAGACATTAATGAATATGAAAGGCATCTACTGACAAAAAAGCCATTTTTAACTATTTGAAATATGAAATATTATTCAGTAAAAACAGGGTAAAGTAAGAACAAACAAAAGGCTGCAGAGGATGAGAAAGAAATTAATTTAAGAGCAACTCTCCCATTTTCAACAGCCACAAACATTTCAAGCACCTCTATCATAACTGCTCATGTAATTAATTCAGCATAGCAGTCAGAAACAGCAATAGTGAGACAGACACAGTTCAGCAGTCTGCACTTTGCTGTAAGGAAAATTCTCCCGAAGACAGATGCTACCCGGAGGAACATACCCAGAAAAACAATCGGCTGCCTGACCAGAGGCAAGGCAAGGACAGATTAGAACTGCAAGTCTCGGGAGGAGAGACTTGCAGAACAAACCCGCACAGCCAACAGCGGTAGCAATTTTCCAAAGGAAGACAAAGCAAGCCGTGCTCTGGCTATGAGACAAGCAAAGGAAAACGCAGAGTGGCCTCTCAGAAAGGGCTTCTATGTTTTTCCTAAAGGCAAACACAACCACAAACACTACTTTTGAGCTGCCTAGGATCACATGAGTGTTCAGTGTGCATTGGTTAGACAGAAGTTGGATATTTGTTCAACTAGGTAATTTTTTTAAGTGGATTGTCAGCAGCGATTCTCTGCTTAGGAAACCTGTGTTCTCTCAGCTGAGAAAATGATGCCTTCTGGAGAAAAGAACTATTTGGGCAATGTCCATAACTCCCATGGAGAGCTGAGCATTTAGACTGAACAGCTGGTAAGCAGCCACAAACATGATAACTTTATTTCCTTTCTAGTTTCTTAAACCATACCACCACTAGGTATTAAACCAATACACTAGGAAATGTAGATCTACCTACAACGGTAATTAGTTCTGTTAAGTAAGCTTTCCATGTATGGACATGGGAAGATATCCACAAGACTTTAGTGTAGATTGCAAACTGCATGACTGTTTTTCCAATGTGGGTACTATGCCCAGAAACAGAATACAGGATCAGAGCCCTTAATCCTAGATAGCAAATTTCATGCAGCAGCTCCAAAGCGCAAAGGTAATTTATACAACTCTCTAGACCTCACCAAGAATACTGACAGGTACTTCCACACAATGTTACAATATAGTCATATATATATATATAAATGAATATATAAATGAAACCCTAAACCCTTCTTTTGAGAATGGATCTTCCTGGATTCTATCACCACATCCATTGACATCCAAAAGTCAATGCTATAGACTCCTGGTCTGTGTTAAACAGATGTGTGCTTGCAGCTTTACAGAATAATTCAGGTTAGCTTTGTCCTTAACAAAAGCAGATTACAGTCCAAAAGGTGCTGACCATTCTTATAGAATCATAGAATAGTTAGGGTTGGAAAGGACCTTAAGATCATCTAGCTCCAACCCCCCTAACGTGGGCAGGGACACCTTACGCTAAATCGTATCACCCAAGGCCTCGTCCAACCTGGTCTTGAACACTGCCAGGGATGGAGCATTCACAACCTCCCTGGGAAACATGGACAGTTATTGTATGCTCTTTAGAGTTAATGTTACCATGCCATAATTTTTTTGTGAAGTCCTGTCTTCTCTTTTTCAATGCCCAGTCAGGACAGACCACACTGTCATGGCAAAACAGACAGGTAGTAGTTTCCCAAACCAGAACAGCCTGAAAAATTCACCCACCAAAGAGGACTCTTTTCTTGAACATGCTTGAATGGATTTTGCTACACCAATTTCTAATTAATTTAGTGTTTTGTTTTGCCTTTAAAAGGAAAACATCAAATGTCAGTACATAAAACCTCCTCTTCCTAAGACTGATATGAGATTAATTTAACACACAGCAGAATGGTAATAAAGTTTGAAGGTTTTACTTGTGTTCACAATCAAACATGCAACACAGTCTTTTTGCAAAGTTTCCAGTTCATGCTGCCGCCTGAAAAAAAATACTAAATACAAGAAGCAAGGAAACAGAACAAAAAGAATCATCTCCATATTATAGCCTAAAGCAAGTCATTGAAAAACAGCCTGCTCCAGCGGCAGAGAACTCAAAACGCCATCTACAGTTCGCAGTGCATGGAGTCCTGCTTATTGTTGTCTGCAAACCAAAGAAGATAAAAGCAGAAGAAAACTATTTGTTTTAACTCAATATATTTTACATTCTGTGTGATGAGTATAATACTGACACAGTTTCAAAGCTCTACTAGGAATCTTTTAAGAAATATTAGTCCTTTCGGCAGAAGCACATGATATAATGGACTGCTTATCCTGGACTGACCCCATGAGAATCTGAGCAACTAGAATAACCAACCTAACATTTCAGAGCTCTGATAGTCATTCAGGAAAGGCTTGCTTAAGAGTTCGAAATTAAGACAAACCTGAGGAACTTCTGGCAGCATCATTACAAACAAATTAAATTCCATTTTCACACTACAGGAGAAAGTTTTAGAGATAGAAAACCCTTTTAACTGAAGTCTCAAACACTCAATCTGTAGGGCTCAGTCATATATGGTGCCTTGGCTCTCATGGTAAGGAGAATTTGGAGTATCACAGAGATACAAAAATGCTGAGATGTTGAAAATGTAGTGGCAAACTGACAATCTTCACAAGAGCTGTGCTCAAATTAAAAATCTTGAAAAATCAGAAACCTCTTTTAAGAGTTTTTTCCAGAGACACATGAGTTTAGAGAAAAAAAAAACAACAACAAAAAAAAACAGCACAGAGACTAGAAAGGCATCTGGTGACAGCACAGCCACCTGTGACCTAAGCCTTGGCTCAGGAATGAAGGCTGCCATTTGGACAGTCAACCCTTTCCCTCCTCCATCTCAGAGTTTCTCGATCAACTTGAGGGCCTGTGCTGTCACAAGGAGGGAAAGATGGCTGAAAGATTCTCTCTGCATGTAACATTCAGGGCTTTTGAAGCTATGGCATGGATCAACTGAAGTGCCAACATGATGGCGCAAAATCATTCTGAAGACATCACTTCTAAAAATGTTCAGCTTATTTCAAGAGTAGCAATGCAAGCCTTTTCATTGTGGGGCTCTGACTCAAGGAACTAGCTACTATTGTTGAATACTTGCAGTTCCCGTGTAACTGAGGAACACAGTTTTGTGTATATTGCTAATGTCTTCTTCCATTACTTATTTCAAGAACTCTTCAATGGAAGCTGCCAACTCTTTACTTCTACCAGTCTTTATACAGAAAATACCAATATTCAGACCCTAAGTCTGCCTTGCACAGTCGCACAACTGAAAACTCACAGTGGTCTCTTCTGGATGTACATTGCCTGTTCCCAAAAAAAGATGAGGAAGCACTGGGAGGAGGGTGGCCAGCAGGATGAGGGAAGTAATCCTCCCCCTCTACTTGACCCTGGTGAGGACTAATCTGGAGTACTGTGTCCAGTTCTGGGCTCCTCAGTACAGAAAGACAAGGAGATACTGGAGAGGGTCCAGCGGAGGGCCACGAGGATGATCACGGGTCTGGAGCATCTCCCTTATGAGGAGAGATTGCAGGAGCTGGGCCTGGTTAGTCTGGAGGAGACTGAGAGGGGATCTCATCAATACAGATCAGTATCTCAAAGGCAGGTGCCAGGAGGACCGTGCCAGACTCTTTTCAGTGGTGCCCAGTGACAGGATGAGGAGCAATAGCCATAAACTAAGGCACAAGAAGTTTCATCTCAGCATCTTCACTTTGAGGGTGGCAGAGAACTGGAACAGGCTGCCAAGGGGGGTTGTGGAGTCTCCCTCTCCAGAGACATTCAAAGCTTGCTTGGATGTGAAACCTGCCTGGATGTGAAATCTGCTCTAGGTGGCCCTGCCTTGGCAGAGGGTTGGACTAGATGGTCTCTAAAGGCCCCTTCCAACCCTAATGATTCTGTGAGTATAATCTGATGGAATTTAACACTATTTACAGTAGTATTAAAATCATATTACAAAATTGCATGGTACAGCCACAACTAGCTCAGAAACTTTTCCTCTTACTATACCCAGTATGAAACCTTCTAGTCCAGCATTTCACAAACTTGTCAGTGGTGGTATGTGCATGACACTCAATACACAGCAATATTCCCAACAAAACATCTCTGTGTTAGTGACTGGTTGTTAACACTAGTCACCAGTTGCTGTAGCTGAACTGTGGATGTGGCAGCTGCATCTCCTCACCCACTGTTGTACTTCCAGCAGCTGCTGCAACCACCCTGGCACAGTTGAGACCTATATTTGCTGCTCAGGAGCAGGGTGAAGATCTGCTCCCAGTGTTAGCCAAAGATCACTCTGACAGGTGAGCAGAGCCATGCCTGTGGGCAGATGGGGAGGGAGGGTTTGGCTCCATTTGAGAGGCTGGGGAAAATGACTACAGGTCCAGCTCCATGATGGAGTAAGAAGACACAGGTTAAATGACAACAGGAGAGGCTACACGACAAATGGTGCATGGTAAGAAGGAGGGGTAAGACAGAACAAAGGTTCATCTTCCATACCCAGGCAGCTGTAGCCACTACTATCAATCACAGCATCCACATCTACTACAAGTAGATGTACTACTGCTACCTATGCAATATTCTATCAGAACACCTGAAGTTACAGCTTCCATTTTAGACAATCCATTCTTGCCTAAAATATGCATCAAAGTAAGCCAATTATATACTGAAAGTTCATTAAATGCCAGCATCACCCCCCCCAAACACAGCAGGAAGCTAAGGAGACCAATTA
Organism: Pezoporus wallicus; assembly: GCF_028554395.1. NCBI lineage: Eukaryota > Metazoa > Chordata > Aves > Psittaciformes > Psittacidae > Pezoporus > Pezoporus wallicus. The sequence continues at coordinate 3,295,286 of NW_026638360.1, read as the reverse complement.
CAAGTGGATGGGGAAGCCAGTTTAGTTCCTTTGCAGGGAAGGAGATGTGTAAAAGTTTGCTCAGAGAGTGAGAAAAAAAACCTTCCTATAATCAATAAAATTTATTGTAAAATTTCTTATGCAACATGATCAACACGAGGGAGGGGGACGAAACTTGCCATAAGAAGTCAGATTTCAAGGTGGATTTTCATTCCTTTGTAATCTACAAGATAGACTGATAAGAGTAATTGTTATTTCTTTAAATAGCCTTGTTGACATTTTCTCTGGAATTACTATGTTCATAACTATACAGTCAATAGAAGCACATACTCCAAGAGGTGAGGTGGCAGCATTAAGAAGCAATGCCAAAAAATAAAAATAACAGGACATGTTCTATTAATCATAGCATATTTAACTGTGTTACATAAGCTAACAAAATACTTCATGTCAGTAAAAATGCAGAACTAGAAGTTAAAGCAAGCACAAATACCAAACCAAACAGATATCCTTGAAAATAATTTATTTGGAAATAATAAGTTGGGATAACAAATTCCAAATTCCAAGAAATACCTGTATGCTTTACAGTTTCCACACAACTTTGGCATGGATTATGTTATCCCACATAGATTATTTTCACCTTTCAAAACTGTTATAAAAATCAACTCCCCCAAAGATGTTTTTTAAGGTATTGGCAAATTCTATCATTTAAGTAATAAAAAGTTTAGTTGCAATTTTAGGTTTAAGATTGTGGTTTACACTGGTTTCAGGTTTTTTATATGGATGTGGACATTTCATTATCTACAGATGCTATTCAGTGACTGATTTCTTCTAAAAAGGTGCATGCTACAAAGTTCACATTTTAAATCTACCTAGGCATGAATCTTAGCTGGTACTTTTCACCGGAACTCTGAACAGATAGCTGTGCAAAACATAAAGATAAAAAAATAATCATGAAGCTCAAGAGAAGATTTCTATAGCATAAATCTTGTGGCATGCATTTCCTCCTAACTCTGAATTGGCTCTATTTCCTTGTTTGTTTCTGAAACAAACAGGAAGAAATTATCAACTTCTACGAGATATGTAACTGTAGCTACGGCACAGAGGCAAGATATTGAGAAGAAAATAAAACATCTGTATTTCCTTCCCTTTCTCTTCCACCTGAAATAAATTCTTTGGCTGCAGTTTGTATTCTTTTCTGGAAGCATTTACACAGTATCTAATGCTATCCACCACCATGACTACCTCTTGGGCTTTTATGAGGGTGGGAATAATCAGTATAAGAATTACTAGGGACAACAAAGAGACAAAACATTTATTGAAGAGGGAAGAGGAAGAGAGTGTGAGGTAACGAGGGTCCTACTGTATTTACCTTATGTGCCAAGCATTCGGACAGCAATAAAAACCATGTAGGGAGCAATTTTGGTCAGAGAAAGAACATGGCAGCCTAATGGGAGGCCTTTGTTCTTCAAAAGGGTCTCCTTTTCCCCTTTTGTGCTTCACTTAATTCATGGCATCTGAGCAGCTCTTGAACTTGACAGACAGAGAGAAGGAGGGGGCAGAGATGGAGAAAGGGGGAGACAGACACACAAAGAAAGAAAAAAGAAAAAAGGACTTCAAAGAGTTTTCCTTTGAAAATTCAGTTGTGCTGCATGCATTGCTGAAGGTTTTAGATTCAAGAAAAAGGTCAGAAAACATTTCACATAATTTCATCATGGGGATAAAATGTCCAATGCTCTTATTAAGAAAGCTAGAAGAAAGGAACCAGACAAAAATTCTAAAAAATAAATCCATCTGAGATAAGGAATATAAATAAAATTACTCCCCTAGGTGCTTTTTATTTATTTTCATGTTAAAATCTTATTCCCAATGGATCCCGATACATTTACCAAAATCTTATCAAAAACATCTGTTTTCCAGCAGTCACCTGAAAGCATACATTTTCTACACAGCCCCATTAGAATTCCCAGCACAGCGATTGCTGCTCGGACAACAGCCGAGCGTCGGAACAGAAAGCGCCATCTGCAGGGCTAGCTCCCTAACAAGGAATACTGAGTCCATCTCAGCGCGATGTTAAGGCTGCACTGCTCACACTGCGCAAAGCCACGGACTCTTGAAAAAGCTCTTCATCGTTATTTGTAACGACTGTCAACGCATCTTAATTCTTCAAAAGACAAAGTAGCTTGAACTCGGTTATTTAAAATAAAAAGATTAGGGTGTATCCACGACAGGCTGCCAAGTTCGGTCCCCTCCTCTTTGAATTGCTTGAGCATGCTCCAATAGGCCCCAACGGCAGCTAATATTAGCTCTCAGAACACATTCAGCTTTTCACCCTCTTTAAATATCCATGCCATGGGCAATATTTATATGAAATAATTCATAATAGCAGACGCACTTCTCAAGCATCTTTTTTTTTTGTCTCGACCACCTCCTCCCCTCATTACTATGCAGCAACTACTTGTGCATAATTTATATATTCCTCTGTGGATTTTTATCTATGATGCATATACTGAAAATATTTGCAAATTGTAGTCATAATAAGACATGACACTGCAAAAGGTAGAGAGATTTATGTGTCAGTATCATAATAAATTAATAGTGTCTTAAGTTAATTCAACAAAAATATTTTTCATCTTAAATTGTCCCTTATCAACAATTAACCTCTCTCCCGATTATATTCTGACAACATCAGAATGCATCTACCCACAGCACACTATTTCCAGAAAGCAAATCCATAATGTAACCTTCCTATTTGATAATTGTCTCTCCATTATTCAGCCTTCTAATTTGAGAAGAGATCTTTTCTTCACCTAAACCAAAAAGGCACCCAGTATCAACATTTTTAAAATCATTACGTAACTTAAACCACTTTGCTTCCTTTTTCAAATAGGACTATGAAGTGCATCTGTTTCTAAGGATATGTATTTTAATAAGCCTGCAACAAGGTTAATTTTAAAGTCCAAATGCACAATTAAGCTATGGAAATGATACCGAAATGCATGCTTATGAACTGACCAGGAAATGAGTTCCCAGCAGACTGCCAGTGCAGCCACTGACATAGCAAAGCTCAGTTGTCACTCTGCTTTACAGTGAGGTTTCTGTCTCACATCAGTAGCACATTTATTATCTATTACACTATCTGTAAGGTAACCTGGGAAAAACCATGAAATAAAATTGGTAGAAATGTTTCTTTTTCACAAGCTTGTTTGCTATTATTGAGAACAGTGTTTTATGAAATAACTATGGTGAATTTTTGTTTGTTTGTTTATAAGGGGGGGGGAAAGTCACTAGAGAAAACTACAGAACTTGTACCTGTTATATCAACTTTACAAGCTAGACTGAATCCATTTCAGATTATAGATATCAAGTAGAAGAGAAAAAAAGATGGAAATAAAGAGCTTACAGAGCTATTGAAGTAACTGAAAATAAAAATCCAATCTCTTTTGTGCACCAGGAGGGTCTGAGTTTTAATTAAATTTATAAAACACTTTGAATAATGACAGTCATATAAAGCAGCCAACACTAAAGATGCTTCTGATGTACTAATTAAAGAAATGTAAAATATTTGAGATCATTACTAACATGATTTTGGATAAAGGAGTTGAAGCCAAAGAGTCTTGTGCCTTCTCCTGGAACTTGTTTGCCCCCACGCTTTTTTCTTTGAAGAAAAATTTTACCTTTGCCACATAAAAATCTCACACAATACCTGCCATAAGGATCTGGTGATGCAGACAGGGAATGTGTCTACTGTATAAATAGTAGCTTTCATACTGTCTTCCTTCCTCTGTGATGCAAACAGCAATCATCACCTGTCTAGGGGCTTTCTATTCTAGAAGTCACTATTTAAATTATGTATTCTACCTTAAACTACTTCTTTAATTGTGCATGTCCACTGGCAATACTTCAGGGAAGGTCTTTAGAAATGTTGTCATGCTACTGAAACCAGGAGTTTTTTATTTTACTTTAAGCTACATGAAATTTCAAGGCTATTCTAGACCTGCAGTAAGTAGTAAAAAAAAAACACCAAACAAAAAAAAAAAAAAAAAAAACAAAAAAAACCTAATAATCACTGTCATCATCATAATCATCATCATTCCTCAAAGTTCTCACCCTCTTTTTATTTTTCTGGTATTCTTTCCTAATCAAACCACAGCCTCAAAAGATGAATGAGTATGAACTCTAGGCTTCCTGCTGGTGTCTGTAGAAAAAGCAGAAGTACAAAATCAAACCAGGAAAGGGAAGAAATCAGGCCAAACATTTCTTAATTCCAAAGATACTTTACTTAATATCAGATTGCTCCTTTAGAGAGAACCTCAAGCACACTAGAAAGAGCACCATTCTATGCCAAAATAAACATGCCTTATTACACAAAGTTCTTGACTTGCCATCCTCTGCTGATATCTGTACACGACCTTACCACAGCACTTGCCTAGCAAGCGGCAGCACGGATCAATCTAGCAATAGCTAAGTGGTGGTTAGGTGGCAGCACAAATAAAATAAATACTGGATGGGCATGGAAACATGGAAATAAATCACCACGGAGCTGGCTATCATACTGGTGCCACAGCTCTCCAAAACAGGTAAACCAGGGTGTAGTTAGCTGCACAAACATAAAGCAAAGGGACCAGGTTTCCCTAAACAGCAAATGCTTCCACTATTTGTTAGACAGTTAACTACATGTCATTAGGGGAATGGGTTTCCCTAGCTGATACAACAGAGGAAAATTAGCCCTGAAAAGAAGGACAGATTTCCACTCCATCAGAAAATTAAACCAGCTAGATTTTAATTGTTCAAATACAAATCAAAACACTTGGGGAAGAAAGGTATAAAAAAAAAAGTCAAAGGTAAGGGGAACCCCTTCAGCAGGGGGCAGACATGAGAGAAACTGTGACATGAAACTGCAGTAGACATAACATTTCTGCAGGATTTAAGAGCCAGTGTGATTACAGGAGCCATAGTATAGATAAAACCCATCTTCAGAAAAAGACCATCAAGAGAAAAAGAAAGCAGGGACATCATCAAAATACAAACCCGTCAACTTGGTTGGCACAAGACACGAACACCACAGATTCTATCACCGCTTACCTCTAGTACCCCTCGATACATGCCTGCATCAAGCTGTGCTGACATGCATGTATGGCATCTATTAGGTATTCTCCACCCACTCTCACTATACTTTTTTATAAAAGTACATTCCATGGAGGCAGATTTCAGGGATATAATTTGTCCTTTTCTGCAGTTTAACAGAAGCATACTTACATTTGCTCTACCTGCTCACATTTTCCGGCACTTAGTTAATTAGCAAGTCCTGAATGAACATGAGATTTTGCAGCAATATTAAGCCAGTTTAATTATTTCTTCTTCCAAGATTCAAAAGTCAATATAAAAACAGCATGGTCAAACAAAATGGTCAACGGCTATTCCCACCTTTGCAACTTTTTCAGTAAGGTAAGAGTGCCTCATAAAGAAGGAAATACTGCCTTGGCAGCTCAGCTTTTCTGATATGCATATTCTTATTCAGAGACAGACTTGCTACTGAAAGTCAGAAAACACCAGGCAGTTGCTGCGCGAGTTCTCCCTAAGCCACAAGTGCCACCCATCTCCAGCTTTGCAAACTGTAAGCCCTCTCTGCTTTTTTTTGGCCTCCCCATCCTTCTCTCAGAGCAGCTGCTGCTGCTGGAAAAAGAGAAGCTATTGTTTAAATGAGAGGTGGGTACCTTAACTGCTTACACAAACATAGGATTAGATAGTGCTTTAGTCCCCCAAATAAGGTATGGTTTGGTCCATATAGAGTACAACTTGTCGAGTAGTCTCAAACTCTGCTGAGTTTACGTAAGCTTCCCAAATCTTATAAGGCAGAAAAATAAGGAACCTCATCCTTACCACAAACAACCAAATTAGGCTTATGGAAACAGCAGCATTGAGACCTATGCCTTCAGTGTAATCTGAAAGGTGTCCCTGCCTATGGCATGGGGGGTTGGACCTAGATGATCTCGAAGGTCCTTTCCAACCATAACCATTCTATCATTCCATGTTTCTAAGGGAAAATCTATTACTGTACATTTTATCTACTGATTGCAAAATACATCCCAGACATTAAAACTGCAAAGCACCCAGCAAGACAAAATTTTTTTATTATCTGGGGGCTTGATTTAGGGGTGAGTTTTTCATTTGGTTTTTGTCTTTATGTTGTACTGTTGTTTTCCTACTTGAAAACAGTGAAAGCAAATCAAACCCCTACAACTTGTTAAACTGAGGAACATGTAAACTAGAAAACTTGCTTAAAATACTATTTGGAGGCAGTATAAACCAGTGAAAAAAAAATCTCTGAAGTCCCAGCCTCTTCTTTTCTTCTGTCAATTTATTCACATCAACATCTTTTAAAGTAGCATACTAACATTTTACTTATTAATTAAGCTTTAATTTAAGGATTTTGTTTCATTTTATGTTTTGCTTTGCTATGGAACATAGTATCTCGGTTTCCCTTGCTCCATCAACACACAAGTTTATTGCCAAAACAACACTGGAAACCCTTTTAATACATTCTCTATCTTACTTCCTTGCTCCTCAGTTAACAGTGGTAGTCATCCCACTGAACTGGTTTTCTTATTTCATATCTCACAATATTCAAAACCTCAAATAGAGAGTACATTATGTATATTAAATACCTTTAGCTGAATATACACAAAGTAAACATGTGCAGCCTTAATATAGAGAAAACACAGCAACACCTCAGGGCAGAATTTTGTTCAAGGGAAAAAGGGAATATCTGCTAATACTTATGAAACAATCCTCCCTCAAGCAATTTCAGCTGAGACAAAAGAATCCCTAGCCAACAATAAAATTAAAATCTGGTGATGATGGCTACACACCAAGAGTTGCAGTGCTCCTGCAATAGCAGTGTCTCTCCATTGCTGCCTCCAACTTCAAAGCTCAGAGACCTGTAAGTCTCTGGCTTAGAAAGCACAACGACAATGCTAAAACTTTGGGTTTATTATGCCCCTTTGAAAGACAACTTTTCAGCTTTCAGTAAATTTCCACTACCACATAAAACTTCCAATCTGGACAAGATAATACCCAACTTCTTTCTACATCTAGAACTGTTGAACAGTGCTACAAAGGAATCCTTAATTATTCCTAGTCATCCCATTACCAGCTTTCATTCCTTCCTTCATATAAACATTCAAGTTTCACCAAAATCCTGACGAACAGACATGCCGTTTCCCATGATCTCCATGCAAAAATAAGTTTTTAACTATAAATGAATTATAATAAGCATTCCTAGACCCTCTGTTACTGTCATGACGTCATTAAATTAATTCAGGGTATTACAGGTAAAGACACATTCTCCTTTCAGACGAAGAGCAACTGTGTACTTAATATTGTTGCTGAATTAGACCTATTAATTTCGCTGTGTTGAAGGAAGCCAAAGCTAAGTTTTGTAATTACAAGTTCTCTATTCTGAAATAAAAGTAATTGAAACTATGGCTACTTCATATAAGGCCAGTTCTTTACCTTACGATACAATTTCCCCTCAGTTGCTGTTAAACAGCACATGAAATATTTGTTGTATAGGGTCAAGCAGTCTTTCCAGAGAAGATGACACTCTATTGAATGAAAAAAGAGTTCAGAGAGTATTCATTTCCTCTGCGCATGAGGATAGTTGATTATGGTAGCCTTGAGACAGAACAGCAGGCACCAAGAGATGGATTCTCAGGAAGAAAGTAAGGAAGTGCTATATAATTTCTTAATATCTGTCCATTCAGTTTTACCTTGAATAAAAGCATGTCATGGATAAAACTCCTCTAACAAGCACAGCTGTATTCTTGCAGTGTGAGCTCCACATTCAAGACTTCAGGAAAAAAGAGTACCTTTGAACTGCTACTCAACTGAAAGGTGATCTAACTGCCATCATCTGAAAACCCACAGAAGGGCATTTCAAAATTACTATTTTAAATATCAGAATGTCCCATTTTGCATCAAAGACATATGAAAACCTGTTTTTACTACAAATGTAAATTCTGGCACTCAACTGCAGCTTAGTGCTGTGTTGCCAGTTTACAGTTCCTGCTGCCAGTTTACAATCCCAGCATTTACAGACTCTATTCCTACAGAGCCTTTAATTGCAAAAAACCCACCTTCCTTGCTAGAACACTATAAATACAAAATAGGCTTTTATTACTGTATACTTGGACTACCCTTTCAAGTAAAACATTTATAAGACTTTGTATGCCGAGCATTGGTTTCTGCTCACTGGAAGCATCAATGCTACAAGCAGTCTGGCAAGCATGGGTTTTTTCCTGTGCTTGAGTCTCTGCAAACAGTACCATCTATCCTTATCTGGCTAGCCCATGTCTTTCGTGTGCCTAGAAGTGACAGTACGTATTATGCACCTTCCTGTCCCAATTCTCATTTCAAAACACTTTTTACTCAGTTGTAAGTAGAACACACATCAGTGCTGCTGCTCAAAGTCATCAAATAAACTGGCTTTAGGAACTACACAAAGGCCATCATCCGCCCTAACCATTCAGTCACCCACTACACAAAAAAATCAGAGTTGCCTACCAGAAGTGTGGTATTCCTGCATTGTTCAAGTGGACCTTAACAAAGCTTACAAAGTCACTGCAAATGGGATACAAGTATCCTGTAGCTAGAAACAAGCTCTTCTGGTACTTACTAGAGAAAGCGGTGTCTTTCAAGGAAAAAAATTATCCCAGTATTCTGATCTAGCACTGTTCCACTCTCTTCAATACCATAGGTGAAAGAGTCAATGACTCTTAAGACCAGTGATCAAGGTCTGGAACCAGTCACTTCAGATACAAAGTTTTTCTTATCTGATCCTGAACACCTGGATGGTTACAGGGTTTTCCACTTCTGCCTTGTGGGTTTGAGGTTTTTATTCACAGGGTGGCTAGATTGCTCTTGTACAAGCACTACTCTGCCCTCTACATAGCCTGTAACCTCTTGGCATGGCTTTAGTTTTGATTTCAATCTACTGGGGCTTCAGAAAAAGAAAGAATAAAAAAAGATAAAGGCAAAAATGCTCTAAAAAGGTCATTATAATTAATTAACCAAATATGGGGGGTATGAAAGGGAAGCAAAACTGTGAATAGAATCGGATCATGTCAACCATGCCAAGATTGCGTCACGGAGAACAAACCTCAGGAAAGTCATCAGAAGAGGAATCACATTTCTATGATAAAGATGAAGGGTGAACATGATAGAAAAATGAGAATAAAACTGCAAGGTTTCACTCGTACAAGCAAAAAAAAAAAAAAAAAAAAACAACCCATCTCTATTCTTTCCCTTCTGAAAGGCCATAAAGAATACTCCAGCTGTTAATTTTATATGGTTTTCCTTTCTTTATTCTTTTTGTAACTTGAAAAATGATTTCAAACCAGTTCTTACCATCTCCTCTCCTCATTAGAAAATTCTGATCACACAACTAAAAGTACCGATACCCACATGAACTGAACTGCTTGCCAGTGTTGCAGCAGGAAGAAAAAAAAAGGAGAATTCATCAACTGCACTACTGAATGAGAGTTCATTTATACAGAAAAAAATGCGCATCTTATTGAATGAAAGCAGCATGAAAGGAAAACGCCTTTGCAGCAGCATATCATAGTAGCAGTTAAACAGTTGAGTGTTCAGGATATCTTTTTTAAATCTAAAAAGGAAATAAACCCAATACACCTTCTCAAGCAGAACAGAAAATACCAGATATCCCTGTTCTTCCTAAGGGTCTGTTTGCCTTCTGCCTCTTGTAGAGGCTGCACAAATCAAAATACAAACCCATCAACTGAGCTCAAGCACTTGAATAATGTAGTCTCTAGATTTTCATTTTATTCTAGATCAAAGAACAAAACTGTTATAATGTATGTGCATTATTAAAACACAATGGTAAAGGAAATTCCTTTATCTCAAAAGAGATCTGCCAAATGTACAATGCTCTGCCTGTACTCAGAACTGAAATCATCCCTGGAAATCCCATGTGGAACCTTGCAATCCTCTCAGAACCCACTAAATGCTGTTATCTCTGCCATAACAGCTGTTTTAAAGAGAACATTCCAAGGGTACTTCTCTTCAATCTGACTAGATAGATGTCAACCTTATATGTTAATTATCCTCATCCTATAATTAATTGTTGCTGTCTACATATGAAAGATAGCATTTATTGTAAACAACATCATTTTCTGCTCCATCAATGATCTCTGAGAAGCAGAAGCCAATGAAAATACCACAAATTTGGGAAGCCAGATCAAACACTGATCTCTGCCAAAAATCTTGAGGTTGTGTTATTTTTGAACACAACACTTACTCCAATTGCTCTTTAATTACATGCATTAATAGATAACTGAAGGACAGAGAGCAAGTCCACTGATTCTAAGATTTCTCCTTGACAGTTTGTGACTTTCCCCTCAAGAAGCATAGCCAGCCTGCATTTTGCTGCAAATGCAGCACGTTAAAAAATTGGATTACTTAACATCGCTAAATGATGCAATCTTATGCAAAGCTATCACCAGTGTTTATGTTTACAATAATACAGAATACAGACTAATCTTTGAAATTTCATTAATGTATGCATAGTAATCTGGATACACAAGAAATGACTGTTCCATACCTACTATTTGAAACAAAAGTCAAACATGACCTCCTGAGTCATCAGCTACACTGACTGCGGAGGGAGCCTCGGTTAGTAAGTCTCAGTAGGTTCAAATTTGTTAGGGATATATTCATAGAGCTCTTCGCGGGGAAAGACAGTTAACCTACTTTTATTTATGTTTGTATTTATACAGACAACTTTATCAAACTAAACAATACGCACGGTATCACAGTATTTCAACCACTAATGGTATGTTTGTTTCAGTAAAATTACAACTTAGTGCCAAAAGGACAGGAAAATTCTTCATCAAGGAACTGCTGAAAAAGAAACCCTACTTTTTAAAGGAAGTCTACCAGACTTGTAGATTTCTGTGTGCAAGGTAATGTTTCACTATTAAAATAGGTCCAGTAACCTCACAAATTGATGATTTGATCTCTGTCATTTAATAATTATTGATGAAACATGATTCATTTTATTATTGATTCATTTAACGCCAATATAGCAAGCAAGAAGAAACAACAGTTGAGGTACCCATGAAAAAAAGCCTCATATAGCACAGATGCTGGCTATTAATAGAGCTGAAAAGTTACGTGTTTAAGTACAACCAGGGTTTCACATCTGATGATTAAACTCAAAGAATGGCAAAAACCGCTCTGGCAGTGATACATGAAATGAGGAAATGTTGGGTTTTTTTGCTTTCCCAACAAGAGGAAAAAAAAAGGAAAAAAAAAAGGCATTTTTATTGTCATAGCACTTCCAGCAAGTTGACATTAAAAAGGAAATCTCATGCCAAAGTCAGCTGTTTAATCAGATAAAGAAGGCTTTCCTATTTCCCATTGTATAGATCAAGTTTGCTACAGGAGCCATACAGAGCTTTGAGTAGCGCATTTTTCTGCGAGGGCTATATCATTTGATCATAGCAAAGCACAAGGACTGCTGGGTAATGTGAATCAGAGCTGCAGAGAAAGGGAGCCAGGCAGCCTGCTGAGGCCATGGTAACCATGTCACCCAACACCTCACCGCACTACTCCCAGCATGGACCAAGGTCCCTGCAGGAATTGCCTATCTCCATTTACACATTTGTCATGGGGGTCTCCACATGGCACCCAATTAAAGCAATATGCTTTCTGCAAAGCCCAGCTATAACAATTTTAGTATATGCTTCTTAAGGCCAGCCTCCCTGTACTGATAAAGATTCTCCTGATTGCTTTCAAAACATGGTATTTCAAGATGTGGTCGGACAAGGTGCTAGAGAATTTTATGCAGGCTCCCTTTTCCACAAGGTTGGACTGGACCTGGTGATCTTTTGAGGTTCCTTCCAACCTACGATTCTAGGATTGATCTCTTGGAACGAATAGCAGCTTTCTTAATGGCAAACTGACATAACTGTACATGAAAAATTGCTAACTCAAAACTCTTTTTAATCATGTGAAGATGAGATCATTCAGTTCCCAGCAGTGTTTGCATGAATGAATATTGTATTTAGAAATAGTATTATGGCAGTTAATGCCAGACTGAATATATGTATAGAATTTAGAGCTCTGCACCGCAGGTGTCTTGGCCATGCAGATTCTTCTGAAGAAGGGAAAGGGGAGTACAGGAGGTTTTTTTGTAGAGGTTTAGTTACCTCTACAAAACTTCAGCATGTGAAAATGAAGGAAACTTTATGTCCTGGGCTCCATTCCAAGTGTCATGGAAAAATCAAAACTAAGTTTTGCTGTGCGAGTCCCTTGCTCTCTTTCATGAGTGGATGGGCATACGGACTATCTGCAGTTCACACATCAGAATGGAACCTGCTTCCTTTTCTCAAAATTAAAATTTAAGAGAATGGGATGATGGGGGGGACAGGAGACAGGACACCAACAAGAAGAAAACACTACCACTCCATTCCACACCAACTGTTTTCTTTTAGAACTATTACATGAAACAACCTCAACATTCAGTGCTCTCTTTTAATCTACTCTAAATTCTTTTATGAGAACCAGTTTTGTTCTTGCCCACTGGCACTCGGAAAATAAATAAGCTAATTGGAATTGTCTCAATGCTATTGCTTCTACTTAAAAATACAGCATAACACCAAGGTTAGCTCCTAATTCATATTACAGGCTTCTACATTCTTTGTTTAAATGGAGAGACTAGAACTTGCCTTTTAAGTTGTCACCAGTACTAGCAGTGCATGTAAGAATGGCAGTATTGTTGGAAGTATGGCAAAGTAGCTTGCATTTCAGGATACAGTGGCACATAGTGGCTGGAGTTTGTGATTGTTCAGAAGCTACAACTAATGGTGCTGTTCTGATACTTTTTTTGGTTGCAGCTTTATAGACTTTTTCTCTAGGCCAGCAGCTTCAATAGGATTTCAGTGAAAAGAGTTAAAATGTTTGGATGGGTCACCTTGCAGTGCCTGCTTCACAGCCCACAGCCAAATTTGGTTCAGAACCTGAGTGTGTGAAAAAGGAAATAAGAAACTGGAGGCTTGAAGGGCTGCTTGCTACTGCAGAAAAGTTAGGAGGCTGGAAATGCCAGGGACGTGTTTCAGGGACAGTACCTGGTGAAAAGCTTAACTTCTGAAGTTGGTCTTGCTCAGGTGTCCCTTCTGACCTATTAACCTGTCAATAGGTTCATCTGTCATCATTCTGAATATCAGGTGACCTAACCCACTGCTGCTTCCAGTATGCTGGAGAAGGCTATAAACAGCATCACAGGTAGACACACACCTTTTTAGTTGTGCCCTGTCCTCTAACTCGTCTTTAGAGGACAGAATTTTATTGGCTTCATAAATTGCTATATCTTGAAAATCAACATGTTTAGAAATGAACAGAAACAAAAAAAAAAATCAATACTAAATTATAAAAAGGTTACTCCAAGGATCACCTAAACCTAGCCTGAAGACCAAAAGCTTTAGCTATCAAATCATACCTTAATCTTAATTAATAAAAATTAAAAAAAAAATTAATAAAATCCTCTATGTGCACAGGTGCTACAGCAAGATAAAAATGTCTGCAGTTCTGAAAAAGCATTTAGGGAATTGAACACAAGCTACCTCATCAGTAGCACATTTGTACCTATTAATATAAAACTACTAAGCACAGCTGTTACCAACATAAACCAGCAAATGTTCAAGCACAGGTACTTAGGTAATGGGAACAACAGTACCTGAAACAGTATTTTGCAGTTTGTTCCATGTTAGTAGCTCATTAACAAAAAAAAAAAAAAAAAAAAATCGCAATCACATATTCTTAATTCCAATTACAGCAATTCAATTCCATTATATGCTTATCACCAGTAACAGGCTACACAAGATATTTTGGCTTTTCTGCAGAAACACAACTGATTTTTCTGTTGTGTTTTTCATCTTCCTTACATGCTGTCCATGACACACTTCCATTTGTTAGCGGGTGCTTTTTCAAGTCTCCATCTTTTTTCAGAAGAAGAAAAAAGTGAAGTCATTTAATTCTAACCTCGCCTAAGTGGATATTTATTTAATTCTAACCTTACCTAAAAGGATGCTCAATACAATTTAATGCAAATGATAGCAGCAGCAGTAATCCACGCAGAGAAATCACCACATCCTATATTTTCTCCTGTTATTAGAAAGGCTTTCAACACACAACATACTTTGGTCTTACTATACACAGAAACTACCTTTATCAAATTAAGCCAAAGGTGAAGAACTTTTTACTGGCAAAGGAAAGAAAAACCCTTAGAAAAAATACCTGACATACCACTTTAACACACTTCATGCTATCCATTGATAATGTAATGTTCACCCCAGAATTCTCAGGCAAATTTTAAGTTATACCAATAAGCCAGCTCTAAACAGACACATAGTCATGTCAACAGCAGAAATGCAGGCTCGTTAAACTCAGTGTTTTTACTGGCATTTTTACTAGCACTAAATTTGTAAGTCACATCACTTTAAAAATCATACGAAGAATGCTAAATACCTCTCTGACTATCAGAAGGCAATGGAGGCCAGGGTAAGAGCATGTACTTAACAATCGGCTCTGCTACCCGTGAAATGGAGGTCCACAACCCAGTGATAAATGCAAGCGCTCAGAGAGCAGAAAACAACTGACCATTTCTGAACACTGACAGGCAGGAAGTTTCCTGGTACAATTTGCAGGTCAACAAACCCTGGAAAATAGACTAAGAAAACATTTCACCTACTTCAGAAAAGAACAGGACTAAGAACAGCAAGCTAGAATTGAACAAACTATTCCGGGAGAAGCACCATAACAGGACATTGTACTATCCCATTTTAAGGTTTGAAAGTATATACATTTCTCTCAGCTGAAAAGAATCACATCTGAATGATTAAAAAAGTATTTTCCTTTTCATTCCTATCAGCAAAATGTTTGGGCTAGATAAAGAAAAATGCAAGGTCTCTGTTTCCCAGACCAGAATGAGTTGGAAGGTACGCAGCAATTAGGGTTATTTGAGAGAGAGATCAGGATGCTGTCAGTCATCATTATCACATAATAAAAACAAGTCACAGTATCACATAAAGATGATGCTTGGTTTGCTAGCAAGATGGGAAGAAAACTGAGAATAAAGATAAAATGCACTGCAGTGAAGTCACTGTACTGAATTCATGACATCATAATTGTTGTCATGGCAACTAGCCAGTATCAAGCACAGAATACTGCCTTCACTGCAGAATGAAGGAGCACCTGTGCCACCACAAAATATATGTTCTTATTCAAACACATATCTAGTCAACAACACAGGAAATAAGATATTACTTTAAGTAGATTGCCTTTTCAATGCCTCTTATTTTGGTCACCTGGTGTGAGACTTTTTAAACACTCTGACACACATAAAGGGGTCTGACAAAATATACATGTGATAAGGAGTCTAACTGAAAAAATGATGGTTTTTTTCCACAGTGTTCCTCAGTTTTTCCAGTGCAGGGTAATTCTTCTCTTTGTGTTTCCCTCTCCTACACGTATGACGGCAGTCACATACAAAAGACATCTTCTAGTTCTTGTTTCCACAAACCAGATAGTCAAACTGGAACTATCATAAAGAAGCAGAATGAACTAATAAAGAACATGTTCCGTGTTTAGAGCCCACAACTCCTTTTGTTTAGGGACTGCCCTAGCAGGGCCTTTAAACACCAGTGCATGTTTCTCATATGCACTTGCTAAGCGCAATGCTTCAGACCTGCAGGGCTTTCAGAACAAGGACAGCAGCTTTCTTGGAAATAATTACATCAGCCCTTTTCTTCTAAACAGTCCTTTTTTTACAGGAGGAATACCTGATATTCCCAGCTCCTTACCATTCATAAATACAAAACCTTCAGAAATTCAATCTTTCCCCAGAAAAGCTACGCATTTGACAATTCATCGGATCACAATAGGGTTTGTGACTAACAATGCACAAATGCCACATTTGATGTTGCAATCTCAACTATTTGTTGAAATAAATCCCTCAGTATTACAAAGGCACATGAAGGAAAACATACCTGAAAATTAGCTTCTTCATATTAACTTGCCAAATTAAAGAAAGTCAAGATTTGGAGGTCAGTAATATCAGTGTCTCACAGTTCAACCTCAGAGCTGATTAGCACCAAATTCAAAACACATTTTAACAGACCATACTATATAGTAAAGTATGTTTATTTGATACCTTAGTGGCTCATGAAGAGCAATCCATACGTTATTGCTGGACTAAAGAACACTCCCACATAACCATATGTGATTAGTCAATGTCTGAACAATTTCAGGATCCACTGACAGGAGGGCTTTCCGCTTCAATAAGAGGAAAAAAAAAAACAAAAAAACCACAAACTGTTTCAGTTACCAGTTAAACAAGAACACTACATTTCTATATTGGCTTTGCGTCCTTGTTGGAGACTTTCTCAATTGCTACCAAGTACATACAAGGACAGAAGTACTGAAGTAATCTGCCTCTCCAGTCTCTGCTCTCTGTATAATGCTGTCTCAATGAGTATTAGACAGAGAATACAAACAATAACACGAGTTTAAGTTACAGATGATTAACAGACAGCTGTACCCCACATGCTTGTCTTCAGTGTTCTAAGTATTATTTCATACAACCAAGAATGATGATCACTACTTGAATAATGACACCATGAAAATCTTCAGTTTAACCAGCCTTCCACAATATGAAATATACTTGGGAGATGTCCAGGACAGGAGATTACAGTAAATTGACAACACATTCTAAGGAAATTATTAGTGTGGCAATCCGCTCCCTGCCACTGAAAAGTAAAGAAATACACAATCTTCCACGTTTTTCTAAACTTTAAAAAAAGATACTGCCTTTGGTGCTAATAGCTTGTTTATACAAGCATATATCCTAATACATTGAAAATAGTAACACAACTGCCAAAAACTCAAAACTGGAAGACACAAGTTGATAAAACCTCAAGAAAGTTACATCAAAAATGCAGAGTTCTCAACTTCTCTGCAATTCTGAGAATAAATTTCTTGCTGTGTCTGTGTCATACAATTCACAGACCTGTTTGTGACATACATATAAAACAAATGGCAATGAGATTCCCTTCCTTGTTAGTAACCCAGCATTTCTAGCTCTGACCCACATAGTATGAAATCACTATTTAATAAGTAATAAAAAAATACTACTGTGTCAGCAATTAATTTTGCTATTTGGAAGACTGACATTATGTGATCCCTTAAGCAACTAATGTTGTCTTTGCACACAAAAAATCATGGATTTTCTCAAGACTTCAGACAGCCTTTTATATAACTTTAAAATGAACTTACTGAATTAGGTTTTCCCCATCAGTCCTTCTGTTAAGTCTAATTTTTGCTTATGTTCACACTAGATAGGGGAATGAGAAGATGTAAGCGGTGGCCCACCTTTGTACATGGCATTTTTTCTTGTATTATTCATTTATCAATATTGTAACAGAAGCAACAACTGAAAATTTTCTGATAGGATCCTTAGAGATACTCACAACACTTGCAAACCTGACCAGAGACATCACAAGAAACACTATCTATCCCTCTTCTCTGCGCCGGCAAATCAAGTTGACAAAGGCGAGGAGATTTAAGATGCTAAATGACTATTCTAATGCTTTATGCCTTTATATTCAGACTTCCATACAGCAAACCCTTTCCACTGTTTTAGATTTCATCATCCACAATTACTGAAAACTTAAGCGTATAAGCACAAATACAATGCTGCATCCTTTACATTTTCTGATAGTTGTTACAGTTACATTTACTATGGATATTAATAAAATGGACTGTAAGATGTGCCCAGATCCATTTTAAATTTTAACTATGTTGAGAATGATATAAAGTAGTTGTTCCCAACACAGAACACTAAAGCATGCTCTGAATAAGTTTTAGGGTACTGGGCTTTAGTCATTCCTCAGCATATTTGGAACAAGTCCCTTCTTCATCACTGAACTGAACCACACAAAGTGCAAACATAATTCCAAATAAAATTAAAATGTATAATGATAAAACACAGCATTTTTTTCTCTCAGAACTGAGAAGAGGTATTCTTTACAATGCTATTGCCTCCCATTGCAATGAGAAAAAGAATAGTCTAGAAATTAAATAAGCTCAAAAATAATACAGATTTCTGCAGTTCCTTTCTGTAAGATAATTCTCAAACATGCTCAAGACCCTCAGTGGGTCTTCAGGAGCTGAGAAGCCACTCAGGTGTAGATCTTTTCCATGAAGCAGTAACAGAGGCTGAACTTTTAACACCCACCCTACACCCTTCCCTTATCTTTACAAAGTGAGACAACAAAAGGAGCTTCCAGTTCTCTAGTTTCCTGGTAGGGAATTAAAAATTGGAGAAAAGTCCTTGGAGCAACCTCTTCATTGTTTCCCGGAGCCAAAAATGTGCAGAGCAGACAAGGAACATCATCTTTCCTGAACACTTTAGGATAAGAACCACTTACAACACTTAAGATGAACTGAGAAATAAGTGGGAAAGTGAGGGATTTCTGGTGTTTGGTTCCTCCAACAGCAGACACCTAGGAAAAGTGTAAAACCAGGGATAGTTCCTTTGATTATACTCCCAAATACAAAGAATTTGCAGCTCAGCACTTGCCTGAGCCAGAGGTGAAGAACATGCAACAGACTGTTTAGTCCTTCTTTGTACAACCTTACATACACTGGGAGGAACAGAAAGATAAGCAAAGGTTGGTTTAAAACCAGACACATGAGATTTTTGCAACTTTAGAAGACCTGGTTCTTCTGCAGAAATGGAGTAAAATCAACTTTCGAAAACAATGGGCTTTCTGGTTCACACGTTTCTACCTGACATATCCTCATTTGACAGCTTTGACTCAAAGTCTGTCCTGCTGCTACTTCAACACGTTTTTCCAGGGCAGTAGTTAGCAAAATTCAACAGGCAGCATAGGTGTGATAGTGTCTTCCTTACTCAGGCACCCCCATCCTAACCAAAGAAAAACTATGCGACAGTAAAATAATAGTTGAATAAAGGTTAGCAATTATGTGATTAAAGCAACTTGCTGTGCGAGACATTGTGGCTGATTTGAAGTCAGAAGCTAGACCTCAAACTAAAATATGCAGAAGTTCTCAACTGTTCTGAAAGCTACTCCCAGGTTCCCATGTTCAGCTTTGTTGCCATAAACTGTCTAAACTAACTATATCCTGACTGAAATGGAATAGCAAGCAAAGATAATCTTGTGATAAAGTTCATTTAAGGGAAATGACTTGTAAACTGCACGCTTCACTTGAGATACTGGAAACAGTCATAACAATTTACATTGTGTAGTTCAGATCAACATAAATTCAATAAAACCCGTAAAGTACTACTGGAAAGTTCAATAAAACCTGAAAAGAACAGCCACCCTCATTCAGAAGAGAATATTACAAGTGCAAAGTTACTGCTCCCTTTGCCCTCCTATCTCCAGTTTCTCCACACAATCCCAATCCACTTCTGCCAGCAGCTAAAATGCAGTATTACACAGGCTCTGTCAGAACAGACAATAGTCCAGAAGGCAGCAGCCCAATACTCTTCCTGCTTATGTTCCCGCTTCTTTTTGGCAACAACCCACCCTTAAATTAGATTAAGTGTAACATGAACTGTACCCTCAGGTATGATGACAAAGCAACTCAGACAATCCCTCACCCAGATTTCATCAGAATTATCTGGGCTACTTTGGGCAGCTTAGATCACAGTCTTTACTAACCCAGACAATTTTAACTGAAATGGATTAGACAGTACCCGAATGGGCAGATCCACTAACAGAGGCAGGGAAATAGTAAACTCCAACAGTCAGAAGCAGTCATGTCTTTCATTGATACAATCAGAGCTAGAAGAGGCTGTCCCCAGCCCAAGTTTTGGTACTTTTCCCAAAGCTTATACGCACACAAGTGTGTATATGCACTGCAGGATAAGATGTGAAACATTCCCAAAGGAGTAGGTAGGGGTTGTATTTCCTGGCATATCCATAACCTTGCAACCTTAGAAATAAGCAAATTCAGCTCTCTATTTAAACTTATGTTTGAAAATTCAAATAAAAACAGTAAGTTAACAAAGGTCGACAGGTAAGAAACAAAATTATGAATAATTAGAAAGGAATCTTTGCAACAGGGTTCCTGAAAGAAACTTGAATCTCGCTTCTCATTCAGTAGATTGTATTAATTAATAATGTAGAAATGAGTGATTCATCAAGCATCTGAGTCATTTCTACCTGTATATGCTGTATATCTCTTCCCCCCTGCCAGCTATATTCAGGTAGTATAAAGCTACAACTTTACACTGGTATGGTCAGGCACAAAAAACTAAGTCACATGGTATTTTTCAAGTAAAACTGAATCATCTAAATGACAAAGAATAAACAACGAAGGAGCTCACTGCAAAAAGGATGTTGACTTCCTACCCTTAAAGAAAAGGTGAGGAGGAGGGAAGAAGCAAGTTCCATCTCCAGCCTGATTCAACAGGTTTTTCTTCTCAACTTATTTTTAATTCTTCAACTTGGTTTATTATTTTAGTAACTTAGCTGTTCATGTCTTCCTTTTCCAAAACTCCATGCCCTGTCATACCATGTCAAACTCCATGCCCTGTTATACGCTACTTAATTTCTATACCAAATTGGATTGGGGGCGTGGGGAGGGGAAGAGAGAGGTGGGAGAAGAAGAAATGATGAGCAAAAGGCTCCTTGTCACAATATCACAATTTATAGAAAAGATAAATCTGTCTCAGAGGGATCATGTTAAATGACTAAAACAGTTGTGCCTGGGGGTTTTGTGGTGTTTGGGGTTGTTTTTTGTTGGTTTGTGGGGAGTTGGGGGCATTTGAGGTTTTTCTTGTTCCTTTAAGGTTTTTTTACAGGGATATCAGTCCAAAATTTATCACAAGTAACAGTGTCTGTAATTTTCCAAGTACTTTTGCCAGTATGTCCTTTTAAGCCACAATCCTTTTTAGAGAGGTGTATTACTAAGCAGCACTAAAATAATGGGAGCCACTTAAAAGGCTCTACCACAAATTCTATTTAAGAGTTTCTGCCATTGCTACCATTAAAGCAACCATACCTATGACAGCACAACCCACACCAAATTGTCACCACATACTGGTTTCTTAGCTACTCTTTTGCATCAGTGCAGTTTCATCACTGACTTCAGTGATCTATGCGCAGCTTGTTGGTGGCACAGGAGGACTAGCACACTGCCCATGGCTATCCATCCTCACTACTTGGGCCAGTACCATTTTAGATTGACCTGGGTTCATCAACACAATCAACTGGTTTCACAGTGGTTTATACAACTCAACTAAGGCAACCAAAAGGCATGCTGCTGCTTTGAAGATCCCTTCTTTCCCCTTCCTCCACTTTCACTCACATGGTTCTACTCTCTCTCTCTTGCACTTGAAGGCTTTTCTTGAGCCAATCTCAACTCACAAGCCCAAGACCTAAATCATCTAGGCTTAGGTTTCCAACAGGTTAGCAAGTTAAGCTAGAGCATCCTGGAAACCAGCAAGTGCTAGGACAAGTGCCAAGTAAATGGTAGGATCACATGGCTGAGAGCATGACTCCCCATTTATGCCAAAAGGAAAGCCATCAGAGAGAATAAAATTAGGAGAAGACTTGGATCAACACATGTGCTTCTTGTTCCCTTCCTTGATTGCTATTGCTATTTGTCTAACCTTACTGAAAACCAGTTCAGAGCTAAACCAACAAAAAAAAAAAAACAACTTTTTGTTTTGGTTTTGTTTTGCAAGGCTTGTTTTCTAGCAATTTAATTCTCTGAACTAGCTCAGCAAAGGAATCAGGCAAGCATCCACACCAGTGCAGAGAGGGGGGCAGGAACACACAGGAGAGCAGAACAGGCTTGGGCTGATTTAAGCTGTCACTGAACTGCATATCCTACAGTAGATCTACACCACACTGTAGTTAGAACTGACAGTAATCTCTGCCTTTACAACAGGAAGACTTTACCTCTGATGAGAGCACATGAACAGCACTGAAACATCCTAAGCAAAGTTTAACTTGGGCACAAGCTTGGACAATTACACATTAAAGCAGAAGAAGCAGATTACTCTTACCTTCAGAGATACTACAGACCATTAGCTAATTATTCCCCCAGCAACATCCTTGTGAAAACGTACTCAGTAATTCCCATTACATGGATGTAGCCCAGAACAGCTTAGCAAGCAAAACTGGTGATAAACTCAGGACTGGAACACAGTAAATCCTCTATACCAAATGAACACTCCACCATTCAACTGTGTTGTTTATTAACCCTAAACTAATTCAATTAGTTTCAATAAGCCAGTAGCAGTCTATTAAAAATTCCGTTTGCAAAGATATTGTAACACACTGTAGAGCTCATAATTCATAACACTGTTATATTAACAGATGTGGATATTTCATAGCTACTTGTGAAATAAGAAACTTGGGAAAGGAATAATACTGAGATCTTCAGTTTATTTCCTTTTTTTACAGAGAAAAAATAAATGCGCATTAAGTGGCACGAGTCCTATTCACACAATAAAGAAATTTAATGTAAAGAACTATAGAAAGGAAAATACTTCTACATAGATATTTTTTCTTAGGTTAGGAATTGCTAAACAGTTGCAACTGAAATACAAGCAACTACTTAACACACATTAAACAAGACCAGAATCTTTTTTTTAAATGTATCTCCCCTGCTCAATCCAACAAATCCCACCCCTTTTTTGCCCTGTATAACAAAGTAATACATTAGGAAAGGCGGTGAAGAAAATTTGTTAACAGAGGAGCAAATCTAGGTAGTAGTAAACAGCCAGCACTGTAAGTCTATCCAGCAACATTAGATAATCTTTCATTCACATACTAACTTAAGCACTCCAACCAAGCATATCACATTTGGGACATTCAAGTCATATTTAATTTTGTTCAACACCTTCTTTTGACAACAGCTTTGTCACAGAGACTGAAAATACATATGTCATAAAAGCTAGTCATTTGCCATGACTGTCACTGATTCTCTCAAGATGAAAATAATAAAGCCGTAAGTGCAAGTACCAGAAGCTGCGGCCTCACTGTCGGCTACATGAAGTATCAGCATTGAGATTATAATCTTATGGGCAGTAATAGTTTGGATTCTGGAAAAAATGTAAGAAAATTAACTGGACTAGGGTTTGCACAAGAAAAATGCCGCAATCTGGTTTGAAGTCTTGAAATCCACAGGAGCCAAAATCTGAGGAAAGCAAATGAAAACTGCTTGCTATAAAAGAAAACTACTGCATGCTATGAAACTACTGCAAATTTGCTGAGAACAAGGACAGAAAACCAACATTTCTCTAAAGGAGATGAACACTATTTAACAGAAAAGCTGCTGCTGACAGATGACAGAAAAAAAAATTCTGGACAGCATGGACAAAACATTTACCCCAAAATATTTGCATCCTTGAGCATCTGAACATAAGGAAAAGAACAAAAATATGCTACGCTAAACACAAAATTTACCACCTGAAATTTGACAGAGATTAATTGACAATGGTGTCCAAAATCTCATTTTTCTGGGTAAGGCATTATTACAATAGAGCAGAAGTAGAAACAGCACTTCTTCACACCGCGCAAGAGATTCCCAATGCAGAATATGTTGGTACTTCCCAGGTTTTAGGGACAGAGTTGAATGCTACCTCACGGATTCCACTGAGTGAGGCAACATCAGCACCATTACTCAACCAAAACAAGAATCCAGAAGCTATCCACATTCAGCATCATTAAATCAGCATTAACACTTACTGCTTGAATTATTACTGCAGGCTAATCCTTGAGAAACTGGTAGCGACATGAAACCTGAGATTTTTTTTTCCTGTTAAAATGAAAGGGTGGGAAGTTCAGATTCTTCCCCCTTCCTTCTAGAAAGGGAGGAGTAAGCCCCTATCACCTCTAGTTGGGCATCACCATATTGTCACACACGTTCACAACTCTGCACCACATGCAGCAGCATGGCTACTGACACAGCTTAGGCTGTTCTCCAACCAGCTCTCAGACTGGTCAGTTTTCTTTGAAAAAAAAGGAAAAAAGAAAATACATGAGAAAAAGGGCAGAAACACCTTGGTAAGTGAGCAGAGGTAATCAGGCAAGGGAACTATCATGGGGAGGACAAGCCTTCTTCTGTCTGTAATAAAACAAAAACTGAAAGGACAGCAGAAATAGGAGAACATTATTTCCCTGGTAAGAATTAGGAAGCAACAGTAGCACAACCCTCCACTGTAACCACAGTCCATAGGGAAGAAAAAGTTTCTTTTACTCTCCCATTCACCACCGATAAAGCTCCAAGAAGCAGCTAGAAACCCCACCAGTGATAAACTAACACAGAAGTCCTTACTCAAGACTAAGAAGTAATACCCACTTATCAGTCTCAGCACATTCTGACAATTGAAGATGACACCGCAGTTTGGAAAAAGGGGCTTCCACTAATGTGTTCCTGACAGGCTTCACCGGTGAGGATGCATTTCTATCCACATCACGTTCCAGTAAAATTTTAAGCTACAATACAGGCACACAAATATATGTTTGAGAGAAATACATTTGTATTTTGGCATGTAAACACCTGAATTCAGAGTTATAAACCCCAGCTCTGCCATAAGACCACACAAGGCCACCGTTCAGTATTCCATCCTGTGAAAATTACTAAAACCTCAGTGACAAAAGAAATTTTGTTTGCAAGATGCAATACATTTTTATCATGCTGGATAAAATATCTACAATCTCAGCAGTGGTTAAATTGCTGCTATAAAGGAAATTGTCCTCAGATAAATGGTTTCCCTATGAGAAGGTTTCAGTGCTACACCTCATCCCAGGTCAATAAATCAAATTAACTGCACCTTGTCCTCTGGCCAATGACATCATCGGCTTGACCACATCTTGTGGAGCGAGTGCAGAAACATATGCTATTTAAGGCATGAAATCATATTACTGCTTTTTGTCCAGCCAGCCTTGTGCTGCTAGTCTGTGAAACAGTCACCTGAACAGTCTCATTACCACTTCTACACATTTTTTTCCTTCTAGTATTCAAGGCCTGTCTTCACCAAGGGTGAAGAAAAAGGATAAATAACCCAAGTTATTATTTTTTAAATCAAAATTCTTTTCATTAGCTGCAGCATAGTATTTTGTGACAGATTAAATTTAGCACCAATTACAAAATACACCATCTGCATTTGTATGTTAACTCTCTTCCTAGTCAAGTGGCAAAGATTCTTACATGCTAATCTGGTACTGTTACTTTGAAGTACCCTGCTGTTAGGTCCTTTTTCCCCACGGGGCGAAAACAATGGTCACTAATGAAAACCTCCAGTTTCAGCTGAAACCCATCTCCACACAAATATTTCCTCCCTTTTTTTTTTCTAATTACTACCTCTTTCTAATAAACTAGCCCATTTACTTGCTTTCTCAGTAGACCAATATCCAGCTCAAAAATGAATTACTCCAGGCAATTTAAGATTAATTTCAATTTTCACTTGGTGTTCTTATGATACAATCACAGAAAACTTATCTTTCTAGACCCTGTACTGTCTAGTGGTATCTTCTGTCATGAAAGTCAGATCTAAATAAAAAGGGAAAATAAAAGAGAACCCAAACCCAGAACAGTCAAAGATACAAGCAGTGACAAAAACATCTGACACACCACACTGTTAGACTGCATCCACATTAAGCAAAAAGGTGAATAAGATTATCTCCAATGTATTCAATTCTGTTTTGTGTTCAGAAGGAGGAGGAAAACTGTTCAGATTTTGAGTGTGTCTTCTATAGCTCTCTCAGTGGCAGGAAACGTAAATTAGAAGCAACTCTCCTTTAAGGAAAAGAATCAAGGACAAAGGGACCAAAAATGCCCAAGCCTCTGAAAAGCAGATATGAAAGGAACACCTTTAGTCTTGAGTTGCTATAAATTAAAAATAAGCTCCTTATTTAAAAGACATGAGTGTTTAAGAATCTATGAGCAGATCTGATACTGCTCAAGCCCCAGGAGGGTTTTGTTTTGGCTGGCAGGGGTGGAGTGGAGATGGGGGGGGGGGGGGGGGGGGGGGTGGTGTCATTTTGGTTATTAGTAAATAAATCAAGCAGCAGAGAGCGAGGCCTAGGCGCCTGCCAGAGCAGCCAGGGCCTAGCTCTTCCCCCTCCTCTCCTTACACACAGCCTGGGCTTGATCTCGGGGCCCTGTGGGTTGCCAAGAAAATTTAAAAAAAGCGAGAGAGCGAAAAAGAAGAATCGTACTGAACCACAAAAGCACATGGGGCGAATGTAAAATATAAACACGGCGTTGGGCTCTGAGTGGCTGTTATTAAAGGTCTGAATTACTAAACATGAGAGGCGGGGAAAGCCAGGCGGCCATTTCAATAATATAAACCTCCCCGAATTAGACATTATTCAAATGAGAAGGAAAGAGAGAGCGATCGAGCGAGGGACAGGGACGTGACCCGCAACCCCTGTGCCAGCCCACTCGAGCTGCCACCACCACCACCCGCTCCTGCCCCAGCGCCCAGGGCGAGGGGACGTGAGCCCGGGTGCCCAGCACCCTGAGGGGAGCGTTTGCTCCGGGGCCGCAGCGCCCTAGTCCCCGCAAACCCTCGGAGCTATGAGAGCAGGAGGGCAAAAGGGGAGGAGGGCAACCACCTCTGCCAGGGCAGATCCAGCCTTCGGGGGTACAAAACATGCGGCCTTTCCCGTTGGAGGGAGCACTGAGAAACTCTGCCTGCACACCCCACAAGTCACCCCACACTGAACCTACCCTTGGGGGGTGGGGGGCAATTTGCATAAAAAGCCAAACAACGCTCTCATTCTGCCTCCTTCCCGAGGCCATCCGCACCTATACACCCCATGCCTGCAGGCCCCAGGCTCTGGGGAAATAACCTTGGCTGGGGTGATGCGGGGGGGAGTTAACGAGAGGAGAGATGAGGAAACCAAGTCTTCCTCACTCACCCGGCCGCACCGAGGGACCAGCACTCCCGTCCCCCTCCGTCCTACCGCCGGGGGAACCTGCCCCACTCGGGGGGCCGTTCACCTCCCTCCAGGCCGGCGGGCCGTGCCCCCCCCCCTCTCGGCCGGCGTCAGGACCGCTCCAGCAGCATCCATGCCCGCCCACCCCCCCCCCCCCACCATGAATATGTAAAGCGGCTTTTATTGTAGGCGTGCGGGCCGGGGGGGTGAGCAGCTACCCCTCTCGGGCCGCTTTTGGGTGCGAGGATGCATCCCCCCTCATGGCTTCATCCTCACCCCTCCTCCCGACCCCCCCTCCCAACACCAACTCCCCACCCCGACCCAACCGTCTTGCCGTTGCGCCGCCCCCCCCATCACCCCGCTGCCTGCCCCGCCGCCGATGCCCCAGCATGCGGGCGGGTGAGAGTGCAACTCCGTGTGAGGGTGGGAGCGAGCGTGTGTGTGTGCCCCGTGGTGTAGCCTGGGCGCGGAACTGCGCAGTCGTGCCGCTGTTTTCCGTTCACGTCTGGCAGGGGTCTGTTAAACGTGTAAATGTTCACGCCGCACGCAGCGTCGATTCAGTCACACCTCACCCGTCCCCCTTACTTCCCTCACCCCCCCACCCCACCCCTCTTCCCGTCACGTTCCTGTATACGTTGGGATCGCTGGGTGGCGTGGGTGGGGGACACGGGTCCTGTGGTGGTTCACTCAACCGTCACCACCCCAGTGTCTGATTCGGGGGGGGAGGTGTGCCCCCTGCGGCGCCGGGGGGGCTTCGGGAGGCCGCGGCCATGGGTTAACGGCGGCGGTGTAGGGGGAACCGCTGCCATTGAGGAGGGCGGGTTGTACTCCCCGTGTCTCATGCAGCTTCGGTGAACTGTTCTGCCGCCAGGTCGACCGGGTGTAGCGGGAGTGGTTAATCGCGGCACTAACAGAGGGGCGAGCAGATGACACTGGGTTCAAATGCAGCCGTTGGCCTGAAAGGGCGTTTCGGAAAGAGCTGTTACTGGCAAGTGACGGTGTGAAAATACCTGTTGTAGTCGCGCCTGCACGACAGGTACTCCCTAAGCTCAAAGCAAAATGAATCCCATGTGAATAAAGACGAATTACGTGCAGAGGAAAATGTGTGCGACCCACGGTTGTCCGTGGAGGAGGGCAGAAGTGGTGGCCTGAACAGGGCGATTGCTAAAGAGACGATTCTCCTCTGTTAAGAAACACACACTGATTTCCACACAATTTATCCTTCGTTCTGGGCAGTACAATGCTCCTGGGGTGTCTTTCTCAACCAAGTATTTCCACTTACTGAATCAGTTTTGACTAACATGAAGAGGAAGTCAGGCTTCTTGCCTCCCTCATTAAAAGGCAGTAAATAATAAGAGAATACAGGGACCAAAAAATAAATTTAGCTTTAGATTCAAAACTTCCAAATGGGGACAGGCAATTGCCTAAGCAGGCAGAGGGGCAAAATTCAGCTGATTCTTGACAGATTTGGCAGAGTAAAAATAGAACTTCCTCACATGCTTAACCTTAATATTGCATAAATACAGGTTATGCCTGATCTTTGTAATGTACATCCATAAAAAGCAAAAGAAGATACAGAAGGTGGTACAGAATGGCATTCATTAAGGACTACACCTTAATGGTTTCCAAGAGTCATTAACTTAAAGAGGTCAGAGTCCAAGCCAGATTTTCTTCTGGGGCTCAAAACCTTTGTGGAGTAAGAGGAGGCAAGGATCTGTTCTTGCATGTTGTTGCTGAAGGAACTGCAAGTTGTGTCAGAGGCAGTCACTAGATTTTTTTTCATTGTGAAGAAAGAGCCAAAAAAGAAAGGCTGAAGGAGGGAAACAGCAGGGTTTCTCTCCAAGGGCTGAATCAGAAAGGTAATTTTGACTTTTTTATTTAAAAATAAGTTCCTCTAGTAATGGGATTTTTTTTCCACACTACAAAAAAACCTCTTGATACTTCAGATAACATTAGCAGAAATGCACTGTGCTATGAAAGTGAAAATGTTCCACTAACACTGTTCTGTACTCTCATATGTTCATTAATGGTCCTCCATACTAGTAATTAAGAGCTTTGTCTCTGGAAGATCTGTGTTTCACTCTCAGAAGTGAACGTGTAAACAAAGGCATACTGTCATGCTCCTCTTCTGTTCAGCCATGATCCTTGCAGGCCAGTTAATCCAGTTTATGGCCACACAGTGGCTGCACTGCAACAGATAAAGGTTTAGAGAAAGGGCTGGCTAGATTAAGACTCTGCACAGCTCTAAGCTTGCCTACGCTGAATATTCTCTTTCATATCTTCCCATCTCACCTGTAGACTCTTCTCAGTCCTGCATGCTACTTCCTACTAACCTCCTCCCTCATAGTAGCAACTTCTCACAGGTGAGAATTTGCTCCCATTACTACACCTTTCCTCTTGCTCCTCTGCTGCAGTTAGCTGGAGCCCATAGCTGCCAAAGAAAAGATGTCTGAAAACAAACAGATGGGTGGTTTTTTTTATGGAGGAGTGTGCTTTTTCAGTTTTGTTTGGATTTGTGTTTGCTTTTTTCCTATTATTACTAACTTGCTCCATGTTTTCTAATTGACCAGCTATAAAGAGAACTTTGTTCTGTTTGGCCACATAGCTGAGCTCCCTTTCTCTTTAAAGGTTGCTCTCAACCTATATCTGCATCCTCTTCCCTACTTTACTTTGAATGCATCTCTATCCGATGCCTTCCCCAAGGTGTCATGCATCCCTGTGGCTATATATCCAGGAAAGCTAGCCAAATCATTAGTGATTAATAATTTATAAGATAAATTTTACCTCTCTTTCAGTTGTGAGTTGTCTGCAAACAGCTTGTGATTTCTGCAAACTTATTATTTGGTGTTACTTTCCACATAATGCCTGACTGGTGTCATACTCCTGAGCAACTTGCTGGAAATACTTGAAATTTGAGATAATTGGACACAAAAATGATACAAAGCTTCCTGCAAGAAGCTGAGCACTCTGGAGTCATAAAAGTGTGAAACTGAGTTGTTTGACTGCAGACAGCGAGGCTAGGCTTACAATGGTGCTTAGGAACACACATCCTCTGCTCAAACACAGCCTAAGGCAGGGAGCACCTTTCGGTACTCCATGTTCCTGTTCTCTTACTGGACATGTCAGCCTTGTAGAATCA
This sequence comes from Pezoporus wallicus, assembly GCF_028554395.1. Classification (NCBI taxonomy): domain Eukaryota; kingdom Metazoa; phylum Chordata; class Aves; order Psittaciformes; family Psittacidae; genus Pezoporus; species Pezoporus wallicus. Next base: position 3,265,166 of record NW_026638360.1, on the reverse strand, counting down.
CCTCTTGCTTTAAAAATATTTCCTGACTGTGAAAAACAATATAGTGTTAAAATTCAACACACCTGTAAAGGGAAGAAATAGTATTTCAGGATCTTTTAAAGCTCTGCAGTATGTCTCTGTCCTTTGTCTGCATTTTGATCAAGACACCTCCTAATTCCTGGCTCTCCTTCGTCTGTTCTTGTGTGAGTAGCCCAAAATTTTCTGTGATCGCTGTATTACTTTTTGAATTGTCTGTCTCCTGATAGAATTAATTCAGTAGTGTTTCAGAGACAATTTTTATTTTTTAAGGTGGGGAGGCAGGGGACAAAAGAAACAGAAATCACAGTATTTAAGCAAAAAGCACACTGGAAAGGAAATTACCCTTTTCCTCACACAGTTTTAGAGTACAGAGAAATGAAGAGCGAACATACCTGCTCTGCTCCAGTTCCACTGTGCCACTCAGATGTGAATCCCAGATGCTGCTTTTCTCACACAATATCCCTTCTTTCTATCCTCTTTACAGATGATTTCCTTCCAAGGAAGCCCTATTTCTAGAGTCACGGTTGCTTCAGCATTCCCTTTGGTCCTTTAGGTACTGCAGCAGAGGCTTCTGCCATGAAAGTCATTCTTTGCCCCTTAGACTTTTGGGCATACCTCCCCAAAACCTCTCAACTCATTCCACTTTCAGACTGCTGAGACTGCTTCACCTTTAATTAAACTTACCTTTGTGTCTCTGTTTACCGTTTTTCATGTGTAATACATGCCCTTTCCGAGAGACCAGCAGTCTCTCTGTTCCAGTCTCATTTTTTGAATGTGCTATCAATAAATGAACAACAAAAAACCATCCATGTCTCAAAAAGGTTGTAGTTAGAGAGATGGCAGGCAAAGAGCGTGTGAAAAATTGGATTAGTAGCTCCTTGATTGAGGAGAAGTCATGAAAAGCAGTAGAAAGACCATGCATAGCTCCTCCAGTGTCACAGCATCATCGGTGAGACTCAGCCTTGGGCCTAAGTGCTCTGAGGCTGTGGTGTTCAGTACTTTAACCACAAAGCTGTTTGTCCTTTCTCTTGTGTTGCTCCCCACCCTCCTCCTGTTCCAAGGGTGGCAGAGACTCTCTGCCCTCACCCCAGAGGTGTGGGACCCACCAGCACCATCCCTTTCCAGTATTATGCTCTGCCCTGCTGTCAAAGCTCTTTCTTGTGCACCTTGTGAGTGCACAAACAGCAGAGGAATGGAGACTGTCCATTGCATATATAGGCTGTTATTTTCCCCTGCACATGCTGCTGGCTGCCTTTGACCAGATTGCTTTCCAGCTCTGTTTTCATCCCCCTTCTGTTGTCTCTGGATTGGAGAAAAGATGAGCTGGAATCTCTCATTTCTGAGACTTGTTGCCAATCCTCTGAGTCTCCCAGCTAATGAAGTTGTAAGCAGGGAACTTGTTCCATCTTATAATACTCTGCCCCTCCCAGGTGCAGCTAGCTGCTTTTTTGAAGGTAAGAAATGGAGCACAGACAGAAAGAAGCATATTTTTCATATTAAAAAAAAAAACATAATTCAGAACCTTCACACATCCTCAGGAAAGGGAGAGGTAATCACTAGGAGGACTCTTATCTTTTCAGGTGGGTTCTTCAATCTGTTTCTTGCTGTCTGCTGCTTTGGCTGCACTTTTTCTAGCTTAATTTTTTTGTATGCATGGTCATCGATGTATTTTTGTATGGTGGTCATCGATGCAGCATCTGAGCGCCTTCCAATTTTAATCAATTACATCTTACAAATCAATTTAGAAGGTACAGGAAAATTATTACTGTGCTTTTTTAGCAATGGTAAAATAAGGCAGAGAAATTCAGTAGCTGTCTTCAGCTGCATGTGTGGCTGGGCAGCCCAAGAAGAGAAGCTCTGATTCTCTACAGTGCCTTGATTGAAAGGCCCCAGAGATCTGCAAGGCTGGATCCATCTTAACCTGTCTCTCTACTCTTGAGAGGAACAACAGCAGGGTCCTACAGCTTGATTCAGATCTCTTGCAATTGCCTGATTCAAGTTGCCAACTCTAAAGCTGCCACAGATTTGCTTTCAGTGGTTTTCTCTGCCTTCTCTTACTAAAGAGGAGCCCTTAAAAATACATATTTTTTGTTATGACGATTATTAACTAAGACTCAGGAAAAACTCAGCTCTTACAGCAAGAATGCTTGCAGTCTGACAGACCCCATATGGAAGGACAGTCTGTTTTGTACCTCTATGAAAAAGAGGGATGAGCTCCTGGTTTTTGATCATACAGCTTGCTTTCTGCTGTAGACCTTGGGAATGCTTTGGTGCTGCTTACATGAGGAACCAAATTGGTTTTGACCTCAGTGAAGAGGGGCCAAGAGGGACACATCTGACACCTTTTAGCAACCACAAGGTTTTCTGTGGAATAGACATAGCCTAAGAAACAAGCACACAGCTGGAGTTAGGGTGCTTTTGAAAACATTGTCTCTACCTCCCTTTCTTCCAGGACAGGGTTTTTGCTTATTCCCTCTTCAGAAAGGGACTTTTCTGTCACACAGCCTTGCCTGGCTGAAGATTAGGGATTCTCTCTGCCCCTTCATCCTTGAACATTTCTTTTTAATTTCACAGTTTAAATTCCAATTGTGTAATTACATTCTGCCTACCTCAAATTCCTCTGTAATTTCAATTGGACACGGTGTCCTTCACTGTCTAGGCAGAATTCTTGCAGTGCTGTGGGGCACTGTTAAAAGGCTGCCACGCTCCACTCTAGTCCCATTTCATGTAAATGGGGAAAGAGAATGGACCTAGATCCCTTTGAACTAAAACCGCTGATCCATATAAGCGAGACAGGGCTTGCTATAGAGTGACGAGGCAGTCCTTACCCTATGGCAATACACTGGGCATTTTTTACAATGCCTTAGAGCAGGTTTTTTGGAGTAAAAGTCTAAATCTGTCTAGAGGCATTTCTCCCCCACTACACCATGCCCTTTGATCACAAATAAAGCTGTACAGGGACCCCCCAAACCACTACTTTGCTGAATTTATGTGGCCTAGAAGTACCTGCTCTTACCATTTAACATGGCAGAAATGCCATAGTGATTTAATTTAGGTGCAGGGAGTTGTATCGCAACGAAGGAGTACACAGCACAGATGCCTACTTCGGTAAAACCCCTTACAAACACTGGTGAGTCCTCTTCAGTTTATGACCCAACCCCAACAGTTCTTACACATTTTGCTGTGCCAGCATTTTCCCTCAATCCCTACCCTAGTATCAGTCACCTAAGTCCCAGTTTGTTTTATCACAATATTATTTTTTCAAGTGCTGGTACCTACATTAGTGTGAAAGTATTTCTGCTTCTCCTGCTTCCTCCCACTTTCCACTTCCTTCCTCACTGGTGGCACAACTGCTTACTTGGTAGGTGCACCTGCATGTGGCCCTTCAGGTATCAGAGGCACTCACCTTTTGTATCTCCACCGCCACCAGCTGTGGTCTTGTGTGGAAACTCGGGGTGGAGAAGGGGAGGGAGCATGTGTTGATGGGAAGATACTCCTCCTTCGTGTTGTCTTTTAGAACATCATCTTCATGTCTCTTCATACAAGTTCTGTTCGTTCTGTTCAGGGTCACAGAAGGAGTTGCTCACCTGGTTTAAAGTGATGTTCTGTGCAGCTCAGCAAAAAGGAATTGGTTTGATATAGAAACTGGAATTATTTGGTATTTGATCAACTGAAAGCCATAATTTTTTTCACCACATGTACACCATTGTCAGAGGAAAATGGGGCTGATACAATCATTAGCGACAGAGCCCTTTGCCAAAGTTCGTTTCCCCTTAATGCTAAAGTACCCTGCGTAAATTCTCCTACCACACAGTGGTAAATCTTTACCTGAAATAAACATCATCTCATTGCTTGTAGCACTGTATCTACATGGAGCATCAGTAGTTTTGAATTTTAATGGGACTTCTGCTGTATATATTGTGCAGGTTTGGTCCTACTCCCAAGTGATGCCTTTATGCCTGCTGCTGTGGTAGCAGACCTGAGGCTTCTGTTTGTGTCTCTGGCAAACAGCAGATAGATCAGGTGAGACTGAGTAGACCCTATTTCCGTGTTTTCTTGGTTAGCTTATACAGTTAAAAGCGAGTTGCTAGCAGGAAACAGAGCATGTAATAACTAGAGTTGGGTTCTTTTTTTGGCTTTGAGTCATAAATCTTAAAGGAAAGGAAAGCCATCATGTTCATCCCCAAGTTTGTCGTAGAGTCAGCAAGGGGCAAGGCAGCAGTATGGGCAAGAAAATGAAACATGAATGTACAAGTGCCAGCGTGGGGGGAACTCACTGTTGCTTATTGTCACTTTTGGTGTGACACAGGAAGTTCAGCTAATCCTCTTAGTTACAGAGACACATGGGTGAGGGGAGATTGTTATCTCAAGCAATTTGCTGGCTCTATTCCTTTTTTTTTTTCCTTAGTGTTTCTTTTCGCCTAATTGAACAGCATTTCTTCCTGGGACTGGTTTGCAATAATCCTGAGGCCTCATCTGGGAAAACACTGAAAAATACAGGAGAAGCAGCTATCACCATGAGTTTCTCTCTTCCTAAAGGCATCAGGTTTGGCCTCAAGTGCTGAGGGTTAAAAATAAGCTAAAGATTCAATGTGATGCAGAGCAGTGTGTTGATCAGAATGAGTGATCACTCAGGAAGATGTATCTATCTCAGACATCAGCTAAAAGGATGGGTAATTAACAGCCATTCAGAAAACAAGGAACTTGAGGTGGAGCAGGGGGTGAGAATTCCACCAGAGCTTGCACCAGAAACGTGTTGATTCCACTTTCATTGCCAAAGGGATGTATCATCTGGGGTAAATCTAATCAAGATCAAAAGGTGAACAAGAACAATAATAACTGAGGAGGTTTGGTTTTATTTATCCAGGAGATAAGGATTCAACTACAGGAAGAGAATGAGAAAAAGGCACCTCTTTTCTGAGTAGACAATTATTCCACCCACACTCACTCATCATCAAGATTTTAATAATCTGTTACTAAGGCTATTTAACAGTTTCTCAGCCTCAGGGCTGGCAATCTTGGTGCAGGTACTCTGCCAGTTGCCACAGGTGTCTTTTTACAAAAGACCTGAATAATTAACATGGGAGAGTGCTGAAGATGGCTATAGCCAGGAGCCATTCTTCAGCAGACTCCCAGCACTGTTCCTGGTGATAGAGCAGAGTTAGTGCTACTAGTAGGAGGACACATTTGAAAACCCTATTTTCATATGCAGACAGAGCCTTAGTCCCTGCAGGTATGAGACTGTTTCCAGCACCATGACCTTACATTCCATGGGAGTTAAGGGCTCTGGCTCCCAAGCCCTGGTGATTCACCCTGGAGTGTTTTAAGACATTACTGTCTTCGTTTACTAATAATACTATATTACTATAATACTACTAATGTATTTTGCTGTGGTGGCTAAAGAATTTATTCTCTCTGGCTGTGGAGATAGGTTACCTTTCAGTTAGGGTAGCTAAATCCCACAGAGACTACGAGTCAGAGCCACCAGTTGTGAGAGAAAGAGCCAGAGCAGACATAACTCACAAAGGAGTTGTAAAATAAGTAGTATAGTGGTTTTAAGATAAAAGATGTTCTGCTGATGTCCTGCTAGCACAGGACCAGGAAGTGACAAGTTTGGTATGTATGTCATATCTAGACATATTTTTTCATTTGGCTGAAGTTCATCAGTTGACTGCTGGAACACCTCTGTGCTCAAAGCTTGGTTCCAAACAGAGAAAACTCCAGGGGTGGATTAAACAAGACTGATGGTGTGTTTCACCAGGTTTTTGATTCAGGTGCTTGGAGAATGAGTTCACCATCAGGTGGTGTGTCTTGTACGTTCAGGTCACTTTGGTGTGTCTGCTATGCACCTGCATCACAGATAATAACTGTATTTCCTTAGTTCATGTCCATATTGTGAGAAAAAATGTGTTAAGAAATGTAATTACCAGATGCTACAAAGGTGAGGGCATGTTCAGTGAATTTTTTTTTTTTTTTTTAGGTTTTTGTTTCTTTAATTTGGTAAAGTTTCTTTATATTGGTAAAGTTTGATCAAAGCCAGAATTTGCTTTTCTGTTCGGTGCTGATTTATTTGTGTGGGGAGCAGAGGCAAGAAGAAGAGAACTTGTACCTATGGTCACTATGTGTGACCAGCACAAAGCAGACCTTGCACCACAAGATACACAGGGAATGCTCTGTGATGACTTCTCTGGGATAACTGCAGTGCTTCAAACAGCACAAGGAGGAGTAAGAAAAGGGCAGGAATTGCTGGATTTGTGGATCTGTCTCTTCCTTTTGCAGGTCTTCACATTTAGCTAATTGCATTCAGGTCTAATGCACACCCTTTAACCCTTTCAGTGAGCATTTCAGCTTGCAACACTGAAAATATATGGAAAAGTCATGTGGTTTTTAGCCACAGATAAGCTTTCTGAATACCTAATATTAAACTGCAGCTCTGACAGTGAGATAGCATTCACAGTTGCAGAGACTGTAAAGAAATGAGAAATTTATGAAATGCATACATAATGATTTCTAATAACATGTTTAATAAATATTCTTGTGGTTATATTTCAGGTAGATGAGCATTAGATTTCTATTAATCAGAAAATGAATGTCTAACACCACTAGAAGAAACAGACAGAATTGCAGCCGAATATCACAAATGAAAAAACACTCTCCACTGTGAATAGTACCATCATATTTCCCAGTAGCAGCTCCCTGCTTTCCCCTAATTCCCCCCGCATTTTCCCCTCCCTCCTTAAACACATACACATACACTATGGGAGGAATGACAGCTGTTCTTCATGGAATGACAGCACAGGGATATTGCATCCTCCCTTAAAAAAAAATAGGCAAGGCACAGGATAAGGTCAGGGAAGGGAGACAAAGGGGGCTTCCATAGATGGCAAAGGGTAATTTATTGACAGATGAGATAGACGTTACTACAGAAAAATATTAAATGGATTCTTTTCTCCTGTCTTTGGAAGGGAAAAAAAAAACATGGGAAGGGTTAGGAAGGACAGATGCCAGAAATAGAGACAAATTTCCCAGGAGAGGAAGCAGAAATCCTGAAGGAAATTAGGATCACGACACAGCACCAAAGAAAAAAATAAAAAATCAGAGCATCTGAAAAGCGACAAAATTCTGACTTAGAATCCAGTATAGAAGCAATAAAATAAGGCAGTGGAGAAGGAACACCACCACTGTTGGCAGCCACACTTCAAATGCACTCTGTGAGAAAAGGAAGTGCTGGGGAAACAGAAGGTCTGATTAAAAGCCAGTGTTTGAAAAGGGCTGTGAGGACATTACAGAGTTGTGCATGTGCCTGACGTCAGCAGTGAGGAAGACTCTGGGAGCACTAATCAAAAGGAGGCTGAGAGAGCATATGGAGCATGGAGGTATTATTAAGGACAGGAGTGAGCCAGGGTTCATGTAGGAGAGCAGCTAAGCTCAGGAGATGGGAGGAAAGAAAAGGCCAAGTGTTCTCGTGCAGTAAACTGGCACGGTGCTATCAACTTTGACAGTATGTCAGTTCCCGCTGCAAGGACAGAACCTGGTAAAAGGCGTAAATAATGATTGTTATGAATATGGTTTCCCTGGCCTAGATCTGTAACTTCTCTCAAGATAATTGCACAGAAGAAGGCAGGAAAAGCCAAGGTACCAGTGCACTCTAGTTGGGGTTCTGTAACTCCACATGCCCCTAGCCAAGGTAGGAAGATACCAAGGAGGTGTTCCTAGAGCTGCTGACATTTAGAGAGGTTTACAATTTTCATCTCTCAGGGCCAGACTGACAACAAAGGCATCACCAGGGAAAATTTCCACAAAAATAAAAGCAGCAGAACAAAAGAAATTTGAAGAACAGATTTCATTTACAAAAGGAATAGATTTAAGCTGAACAGCTCCTTCGTGCAAAGAAAACGGGTTTTAAAGTGTGTGACTCAGTCCATGTGGTAGAATAAGGGAGTAAGACTCTCTATGTCCACTGTAATGTGCCACATGTTGTATGTTTTAATCCTGTCACTGCCTGCCTACATCTTGGCCAGACTTTTCCCTCAGAGCAGGTTCTTCTACCAGTTGGCTAATCTCACCCAAAAGCACCATAGCCCTCCCATTCCAGCAAGCACCCTGAGCTCACAAAATCATCTCATACAAAGTGCAAGATAGTCAGAAGCACTGGGCATTGTTTTGTCAGCTGAGTTCCTTCCAAACTAACAGGTTTAAAAGTGACAGAATTAATACTAAACACAGGTTTTAAATTATCCAGATGGGGAGTATTCTTCCCATTTCCATGACTGCCATGCTCACAGCTAAGGGAAAAATAGCCAAGTCTACACTGTATTTGAAGCTTTGATACTTCAGAGGCATTTGAAGTCTTTTGAGCCTTGGGGGAGTGAGTAGGACAAAGCAAAAATAAAAACTGGTGCTTTGCTGAGTTTTGCTGTTAAATGCAAAGGAAGTGTTAAATGCTAAAGAAGGCTTCTGCTTTCAGTGAGTGATTTAGCCTAGCTTTCTGCTAGAAGGCTGCCCATGCTCAAGTGCAAACTGCCACACAGCCAGAGCCAATCTGATTGTTTATGAATCATTTCTCAAACAGAAAAACATGGGTAGAGCTGCCAATTTTGCCAGGAATATATGCCTCATTCATGTGATGGTCTGCATTTACATTTGAAACCACCTGCATCATCACAGAGTGATCCAGATCCAAATCTCAGCACTGGAACGTTCAGTGCAGCATATCTGGCTTTTAGGGACTCGCCTGCATACTGACCTTGCAGTTCTCTGCTGGGTCTGTTGGGTACGTGGCTTCCTTCTGTAACTGTCTGAACGCCACCATGGTGAATGGGGAATCTCTTCAGGAAACAAATAAGAAACACCAAAGACTGGGTCTGCTTCAGTCTTACACTAGTGTATTTAAGGATTCCTACTGGGTTAGGGTCCTGCTGATGCTTTTATCTTGGAGATAGCAATTTCAGTGGCCACAGGACAGTTATTAACGCCATGCTATAACCTCTAAAAAAATTGATAAATTTTCTGTCAAATCAACAATTTGATCTGACAAGCCCCATACCCACATCATTGCTAGATCTGGCATTAAAATTGTGATGTTCCTGTGCTTCCTGGAGTTTGAGAAAGGCAAGCTGAAGGAGATGGGACCACTGTTTCAAGCAGCAGTTATACTGAATTATAATGGATAAACATGAAAATTCAATGAAGCACTTCTTTGCAGCCTGTGCTCACAGCCCTGAAGTTACCCTTGGTTCTCACAGCAGCCTTATCCACAGACAAGCCTATCCATGGCCCAGAAGCAGGTAAGAAAAAGCAAAGAGTGGCTTTTGTCAACTCAGTAGCTCAGTGTTCAGGCCCATCAGCAATTTAACTTACTGAGAGAACCTGAGTCCACATCTGAGGAAGTAATCAGGCTCTTCCGTGTGTTGTTGGTTAGCCTAGCCTATTTCTCTATTTCTGTATTTTTACATTTCTATATTTCTATTCTGTTCTACTCTACTATACGCTACTCTATGCTACCCTACTGTCCTGTCCTGTCCTATCCCACATCATCAACTATTTCCCTTTGAATTAATTATCTAAGTATTCTTTGGGCCAGAAAGATGCAGCTCAACTTTTCAGGTTAGCAGTCAGGAGCCATGGGAAAAGCCTGCACTGATGAATGCTTAATTCTTTCACATTATGTGTTCTCTGGCAGAAGGCCTGAAATGTGTGTCTGCCCCTCTCAGGAGAATGCCTTAATCACCATAGTTGTGCTTGTGCTCTCTGGAGGCCAGTGAATATTTAATTGTGCCACAGAGCTGAGTGATTGCTCAGGGACAATGACTTTGTCAGCAAGATGAATTTAACCTTATCTTTTGAAATTTCCTGCAGACTTCCTCTGCTGCAGTATTCACGTATGACACTGGACTCAGTCTCAGGGTCTGAAACACACTGACAGATGCAATCTCTTTTTCTCAGCCTGGGTCTGTTTCATTCATTTAATTTGTAAGTCTTTTAGGGTGAGAACATCTTGAATTATGCTGCATGCAGAACATACTGCAGTGGGGTTCTGGTGCTAGGCAAGACCTCTGGATACTAATGCAGTAACAGTAAATAACTATATCATTAGCTATTAGAAAACCCAAAAGGCTGCTGAGAAATAAAAGGGGAAATATTTGGAAGTGTTGAGCATGGCTATCAGACAAAAAAGGCTCTCTCCACAAACAGCATGAAAAGCACAGTGTCCCTGCATCAGGGCAGGTTCTGTGGCAGGGCTCTGCTCTAGCAATGCAGCAGGCAGAGAGGGCCATGCTGTTTGGGAACAAAGTCTGTAGTTTTAAAGGTAAGCTAAAGCACCAGTTTAAAACGCTGGGTCTCAGTGTGGCACAGGAAGTGTCACAGTTCTTGGGGAAAAGGGAAAGTATGAGCTGAAGGCAAACATTTTTTTTTTTATTTTCCTGTTTCCCCATGTATAAAGTGCAGGAAATGTTCCCTATTAAATTCAGCAACCAATGCTGAAAAAATTCTTTGGCATCCTCAGATAGAAGATGCCTGGTTTTGAAATTCAACATTTGTACTTTTTCCTTAAGTGGACTAAATTTTTTAGCCCGACTTGTCAGAAATATTTCTGCCTTTTTCCTAATGCAATGAATAGCTATGATTTTTTTCTTTTTTTTTTTTTTGCAAAAGAGAGACTATTTCACTGACATTTTCTAGGAGAAAAATGATTTCTACTTAGCAGTAACATTAAAGCCTTTGAATTGGGCCACATCCTGCTGCCCATGCAGTTCTGGGGACTCTTGGAAAATATTTCAAACAGCAGAGAAAACAGTGATTACCATTACACAGTGTCTCAATGGTGTGAATATTGTGGGTTATTTTCCATTTGACTGTTTATGCCGTATTGACAGTATAATCACACCAAATCAGGTTATGGCATGGCTTTTTTTTTTTTTTTTGTAATGAAAATAAAATCTAACATATATATATGTGTATATATATATATATATATATATTTTAGTTTACTGTAGCTTTCCCTAAGAGCTAAGGAATTTTCAGGCATTAAGCAAGGATGATCTCTTCTCTGAAGCATTCACAACTGAGGTAGAGACCAGGAGAAAGGTGACTAAGAAAAATAATAGGCAAGTTATTTACCATTTCTGTACACTTGCAATAGCTATACTATTGTGAACTCAGCAAAAAAAAAAAGAAAAGAATTATAAAGGGGACTTAATTGCAGACTGAAGAAAGATTTGCCAGTGAGGTGAGGGATTATTTTGCAGTGTGTAAGTGTCAACAGACAAAGCTGTGGACACATGTATGAGGTCAGTTCAGTGAAACCATACTCTTATCACACCATCCATATCAGGCAGTGACACTGTGTTACAGGATTAGCAGAAAACACTTGTCTGAATTTGTAAATGGCAGTTTAACAGGTTAACAGCTCTGCAATGGAACATCATTGTTAACATTGATCAAGCAGAAGTCTCACCTAAGTGCATGCCACCAAAGAAAATCTGGTATCAGAACTAGCCAGCACTGAACCCCTGGCTTTCTAGCATGCTCTTTCTAGCATCCCATGGAGGGGGGAATCTGCTAGCCAGCACTTGAGAAGACCTGGGCATCAGTCACCTCAGAAAGCAGAAGACACATAGTTCTGCCACATATCTACTGATTGAAAATCATGTCCCAGCTGCCTCTCCAGTGAGCCTGCAGGAAAAACAGGATTGCTCCCAGCGTTCAGAAGGATACATACAGATCAAAAGGGCAGTTTGCTAAGCTGATCCATGGCAGTTAGGGAAGGAGATGCTTTCAGAGAGACAGCTGGGTTTTCTGTTCTATTGAGACAAGGAGGCACAAAAGTACAAAATGTAATCAGTTCTTAGTAATGTTAAGTTTGATGGCTTTGTAATGGAAAATAACTGCGGTGCTTGAAGGTAGTTGACATAGTTTCAGGCCCTCAGTACAAAAGGTGTGAGAAAAGTAGAATAGAAGGACAGGACCTGGGATGGGGAGTATCCCGGACTAGCAGATGTCCAGGATGAGAGCAGTTAAACTAACTGATAAGTAGAAGGCCAGGATGATTGCTATGTCTGTAATGTTAATTAAGCTTGTTGGGAAAAGTAAACGACCCTTAAAGACCACCATCACATTTTTGTATGCCTGCCGGGAACTTTTTGGAAAATGATGTAATATACAGGTCATCCATATAAGGGGACACACGTTAGGAGGAGCTATCCCCATGTCTCCCGGCGCCGCAATAAAGAATACCTGCTTGTCAACTTGAAACTCTGTTGGCAAGTTTGTTCCTGGAGTTTTCTCTGAATCACTATACAGTATGATTCCATCTTCCAACTGTGATTCCTTTTTGTTATGAAGGAGAAATAAGCTTAAATGAGAAATTACATGTTTGTTTACTGTCTTAGAACCACAGAATGGTTTGGGTTAGAAAGGACCTTGAAGATCGCCTAGTTCCAACCCCCTGCCATGGGCAGGGACACCTTCCACTAGAGCAGGTTGCTCAAAGCCCCATCCAACCTGGTGGTCTTGAACACTGCCAGGGATGGGGCAATCACAGCTTCCTTGGGCAACCTATTCCAGTGTCTCACCATCCTCACAGTAAAAAAATTCTTCCAATATCTCATCTAAATCTACCTGATAAATAATAGTAATCCCTTGCCTATTCCTTTTTTTTTTTTTAATTTGTTTGAGATCCTGGCCCTTCTGTGACCGTTCACTCAACTCCTGCATAGATTTTGGCTAAGCCAGCTCATGCCAAGGCCTAATCTGTGCTGCCAGTAGTGCCTTTAGTCATAGCCAGAGCATCGGATAGGCTAGGCAGGTGGCCCAGAAGAGCTGAGATGCCATTGTGTAGCCATAATCACCTGCAAATTGCTGTCTCCTGCAGCCATCATTTTTTGTCTGGTGGTTTCCTGTAAATTTAAGAGATGTAAAGAGTCTGTAATATTTTATTGGTGTCAGAAGAGGGATCTCCCTTGGACATGCTTTGTTGGCAAGCACAAGGTGCTTTGCCAGGCCTGTTGAGGCAGTGGGTTTGGTGTAACTGTAAAGATACTGTCTTTGTGTGTCTCTGTGCCATGAAAAACAAGACACTGACTGCCAACAACTGGGAGAAGAAAGAATTTGAGAAAGAGGGGTGGCAAAATCTCAAGCGGTTTGAGAGCCACTGTTTGGATGCTGATCATATTTGGGAGGAGTTTGCCACATGGTGGGCTTCTTTTAAGTTAAAGAAAGGAAAAGGGAAGTTGCTATGTGCTGGATGCTAGGCAGCTGTCAGAGGGCAGCAACGGATGTGACTAATGAGTCTGATTCAGAGAAAACTCCAGGAACAAACTCGCCAACAGAGTTTCAAGTTGACAAGCAGGTATTCTTTATTGCGGCGCCGGGAGACACCGGGGATAGCTCCTCCTAACGTGTGTCCCCGAATTGCTATACAGGTCATCCTTATATGGTCACTGGGCATATTACATCATTTTCCAGAAAGTTCCTGGCAAGCATACAAAAATGTGATGGTGGTCTTTAAGGGTCGTTTACTTTTCCCAACAATCTTCATAACCTGCTTAATCAACATTACAGACATAGCAATCATCCTGTCCTACTTATCAGTTAGTTTAACTGCTCCCATCCTGAACATCTGCTAGCCCCGGATACTCCCCATCCCCAGGTCCTGTTTTTCTATTCTGCTTTTCTTACACCTTTTGTACTAAGGTCCTAAGGACCTGAAACTATGTCAACTACCTTCAAGCACCGCAGCAGCACCTTCAAGCACCTTCAAGCACCTTCAAGCACACCATTACAAAGCCCTCAAACTTAACATTACTTAGAACTGATTACATTTTGTGTTTTTGTGCCTCCTTATCTCCAATAGAAAGGGGAAAATGTTCAGTTTAAAAGGATAACAAATAGGGAGCCAGAGAATGCAGGGAATGTAAGCACAATACCCAAATCTATCAGCGCTAAACCTAGACCAGGAACATGCAGGAAACAAGGGTGGGAGCTTAGTTCACTGGTAGTACTGGTGACCAGTGCTCCCACTGCTGAGAATTCGAGTCCAGAGGTGATGGTTGTGATGCACGGATAGACTCCACAGCCCTTCGCATCAGTTGTGGTTAATGATCCCTGCCTTACAATATTCCTTATTGACACAGGAGCCCAAATATCGATGGTAGGTAAGAAGCTTACAAAGGACAGCCTCTGCTTAGCAAGCAGTTGGCTTCTATTGTAGGCGTTAATGGGAAAATCACTAACCACCCACTGGTCAGGGCTAAACTAGCTCTGTCTAAGGGATAGACAATCCACCTGACCTCACTTTTAGGTTCCCGTAATATATAGGGTATGGATGTGTTAAAGGATCAGTAGTGGGGAAAACGGGGAATAGGGAACCACCCTCTCTGCCCATCAGTTTAGCTCCAACAAATGTATCCCCAAATGTTAATCTGTTGCAAACAGCTGCTCCTTTACCCATAGCAAGCTAGTTAATATTCCACAATACAAATTACCTTCTGGTGCTATTTGTCCTGTTACTGAATTGATAAAGGAGCTGGAGGAACAGGGAATCATTGTCACATCTCATTTCCCCTACACTTCTCCTTTATGGCCAGTAAAGAAATGTAATGGCAAGTAGCAACTAACAGGAGATTACGGAGCCTTGAACACTACCACTGAACTGCTCCCTGCAGCTGTTCCCAGTATAAATGATGTAGTCAGTTTTCTTAATGAACAGTCCCATGTGCTGAACCAACACCAGCAGGACGCTTTGAACTCAGTGTGGCATCCAGGAGATCGGCTGAGATCACTTGGAAAACACTGGATCACTTTGCAGCACTTCTGACGGAAAGGAATATGGGAGACTGTGGATGTTGTGGGAGTGAAATTAATCATGTCATCCAAGACCTAGGTCTACTTTCCCTCTCCCTGGGAACTGCTGAATTCCTAGACAAACAAGTGAAACCTGTCATTCAAGCGGCAAGTAGATAGGAAGTATCCATCTATAAAGTACGCTTAACTTTGTTAATGCTTTCTGTGGTAAAGTGGTATCACTGGAGATAATGTTGACAACACCTAAAAGTCAAGAGCCTTCCTGTATTGGACATTTCAACCCTCACACTGCGGCATCTGACGCTGTATTATGTAAATGTAGATGTATATGCAATGCCCAAACACACCCATAGAAGCTTGCAACCTCCACACCACTTCCAGATGTGCTCTTTGTTCAATTTGGGAGTATGAGCAGCTGTCTTGGGCGACATGATCTAATGTGAGATGTCCCTGCCCATGGCAGGGAGTTGGAACTGGATGATCTTAAGGTCCTTTCCAACCCTAACCATTCTGTGATTTTATGATCTCTGTTTGTAAGACAGGGATGACGACAGAGACAGGAATATTGGACTTTGGGTGCCTAAATCCTTTTTGTTGGCCTTCAATGTCTAGTAGCCCCAGATTATTCCAATACCTTTTCAGAAATGAGTAGTGAACTTCAGTGGAAGAAAAAGCTCCCTCAGAATAGAACAGAATAGCTTTCTCAGGACTACTCTCATACTTCTACAGCTTAAAAAAAAATAAATATATATATATATACACACACATGAGGGAGGTACTGATGAACAGTAGTTTCAACCAATGAAACAAATGCTCCAGGCTGAAATCTCCTAAAAGCAAGTTGCAAGCTATCTCCACAGCCCAGATCACCAGACAGCAGTTAGTTTCTCAGGCACTCACTCTTCCTTTCATCTTCCTGATGGATAGTTCATCTGAGTTTATGTTCTCCTCTCTTGCCTTCCTTTCACTTCTCTGCCTCTCTTTCCAATAAGACTGTGATCTGTCACAGACTCTCAGTGGACAAGACCTATACCTCCCATCACTGTCAAAGCTAGTTACACTAGACAGGCCAGGATGAAAAGTGGTTTGGAAGGGAGAGAAGCTGTCATGCTTCAGGGCATAGACTTGAACTGTAACCAAGAAAGAGAGATGAAGGAGGGCTTCAGGCCAGGCAGGGAGAAAAACTTACTCAGGGCAGGTTATTCCATAATTACCCACTTAAACTTTTTTTATACCTTCTGAGATGCATCTGTTTCTGGCCAACATCAGAGACAGAAGGGGTGGATCACTGGCCTGATCCAGAAGGCAAATGAGTTTCTTCATTATTTTTGCTGGTGCATCTTCTGAAACTACAGTGAAATCCCTTGCCAAGCATGACCCTTGCTCTGCCAGTGATAGCCAAAACCCCTTCCCCTAGCCCCATCCTTCACACTTCCACAAGGAATACAGAGAGAAGCCAGTACAAAGCCAGGTCAAGATTATAAGAACAAAGCCTTGAAGACTGCTTTTAGATACCAGCTTTACTTCAACAGAGGAGGAAATTTTCAAAGAAAGAGGTGAGCTCTTTCTGTCTCTTTCTCAGGCAGGAATCTCTTGGGAGGAGCAGAAAACAGCTTTCATTTTAGTGAGTCATGATATTTATGGCCCTTTTATGGGTTTTGTTTGAAAATATAAAAATAGATGGACTTAAATCTGTTTCAAAAGTGAGGGGATGGGAAGGGGAGAGACCGAGCATATGAAGGGCACGTGGGTCTGAATCATTTGCCCGTGTTCAAAAGAGGATCAAACACCTTCTTTGTTTTAATATGAACCCCTTCTACCAGTCATGAGGATAATGTCTGACCTTTTCTTGCATAGACCCTTTTATCCTTAATGACTTACAAATTTTCTATGTACACTACCACCAAGAACACTCACCTTAGGATGCAACTATTAAATTATGCAACCTCAGCACCATGCAACAGTTCAGGTGTGATTGCTCCCAGAAGCAGACTTTCAGATCACGTCTCCTGCAGAAATGAAAGCTTTATACTGTATTCCTGAGGGGCAACTGTCAGCTTCTGCTTGCTCGCATACCAGAGTCTCATGTGGGCTTTTATTCATCCTATTTGTGGTGTCTGTTCAGCAACTGAGATTGCTTAGTTTTGAGGGCCTCCTGCTTTTCAGATGTGGAATCTTCTCTGACCCTTTGCCTCTAGGCAATACTTTCGATCCAATTCACAGACTAAGGAGCACATGCTTTGCAAAGTTATTGAGGGAGGGAAGTTTAAATTGAAGAACTGGGGTTTGCATTTAGTTTTGAATGTAGTTAGGCCCATGGCCATTTTATCTGCTCTGGGAATGAACCTTCATAGATTGTGACAGATACTGGGAAATTTCCCTGAGCAAAATGTACAAAGCTCCCCATTAATTGGTAGTTCCACAAGGGCTGTTGTGTTTCACAAAGCTCTCCTCTCAAGCAAGGAGGGAGAGATGTCCTGCAAAACTAATGAACAGCTTTCAGCTGGATCTGAGTTCAGTATGGAGTCATTGCAAAGACCAAACTGCTGGGATGGTCCATGATGGTCCATTTGCAATGTTTAATACCAGTTGGTTGCGTGCTGCATCTTTCTTTGATATGGTGCCTGCAGTAATCAAATGGAGAAATCACAAATAGCAAATCTCTAAAATCAGGCATGTTCCTGGCAGGACCTGACCTGAAGCATGTAGCTATCTGGCCAGTTGTAAACAGTTCTTGCCACCATGGTTATTTTCTAATATCACTCAGAAGTGCAAAAAGACTCTTAAGACATTGAGCTCCAGGTAGATGCTGATGGTAGGTAGGTGATGCTACAAAAATGATCAGTTCCTTCAAATATTTCTGTGTTTTAACTAGTAGCATCCATGTCTTGGTTCAGTTTTATGCCTGCACATGTGCCCTTCTGACTGGAGTCATCCCTTCTTTCATGGTTACTTGTGCAGAACCCTTACACCAGTTTGTGCAAACTTGGTAAGTTTGAATCAGGTCTGAATATTTATTGATCTGACCTTGTCCATTCTGTAGTGTGTTCTTTAATTTAATGACCGTAAAGCATTCAGGTATGTTGGCATGAAGGGTGCACTGGAAAAAAATAGGTGATTGATTGATTGATTATGTAGAAGTTTTATTCTCTCCATAGTTAACAGTGAAGCTAGTTTTCCATTGTACATTTGTGTCATCCAGGGCATACATATCTGAAGTAAACCAGCCTGCCTGCATGTATGAATCATATATGGAAGCAGCTACACTCTCGTGTAAGGATTAAATTTGTCTATTTTAATGATACACATAAATAAAAATCTTCAAAATGCAATTCAGAGTGGAGGGTTCAAAGCACAGACAGGATGTCCTTTCTCCTGCTCTCTCAGACAGTTTTCATGTCACCATACCAAGATAACTTGGCACAGACATCCCAACATTTACCTGTTGGTCCTGGGAAGATCTGAATTCATACTGTTGCCTGCTTTTAGAAGTCACAAATATTTCCGCTTTTTATTTGTGTGTGCACCCTGTGGCATGGGAACAGCAGTCACAGGAAAACTCCAAGCTCAGAAGCTGCTGAATGGTTGTAACAGGGGGATAGAGATGGAAGCAACATGAAATCAGCTCCTTAATATGTTGAAATGTACCAAAGAACCAAAAGCAGTCTGGAAAAAAAAAAAAAGGGAGGATTCTTCCATGTCCAAAAAATTTCTGTTCCTAGGAGTAGCCAAAATGGCAGGGTGTTCATTTAAGTGGATTATGCTGGTATTGGTAATACACAACCTCAATACACAACCTCTCTCCATTTTTTACATGAAGAACAATGTAACAAATATTACTAGCATTTAAATTATTACTCCTGGGCAAGCAAATTAGCACCTTGCTGAGACAACTGGGATAATGCACACACCATTTAGAGCTATGCTTCCACCTCTCTAGAGAATTGTTTATTTGTTACATATAGTTCCAATTTTGAAAGTTTTCTTCACAATTAGAACAGCCACAGATTTAACCCACTTTCGTTTTCCTAGATGACAGGTGAAATTCCAGAGAATGGGTAGGTAGCCCACAAAGAGATTTTGCTGGAGTACATGAATACACAGTGTCTGTTTCCAAGCCCTAGACTATGTTAATCACATTCTTTCTGCATCAATGTTGGACTGTCTGTAAATTTACGAAGGCCATGGATACTGTGTTTTCATGTTATAATGTCTTTATTGAATGTATTCTAGCTGAATCCTTTAAGGAAAGGCAGGTAATGTGACATAACCATCCCCAAGCAAAACTTCTTGTCTCATAATTCACCTAGTTCTCCAGTACAGCTAACGTGTAAGCATTTCTCAAGGAGCTGTGAGAGAAGGAAAATGGTGCTAAACTCCTTTTAAAATTATCCAGTCTAAACTAGTGCTGCATGCAATAAATCACATTGCTCTGAAAATCCTAAATGGGGGAATGGGCCATGGCCTCACACCTATCAGCATTATGACGAAGAATGCAGCTGTTAACAGTAGGAATAACTTACTTCTGGCATATTTCTGCTTCCTTCCAAACTTGCTTCTGCACATTGAATTCCAAGTCTAGTACAGATGTCTAGCACATATGTCATTTTATCATCTCTCTCCTACTATGATGAGTACCATTTCCATTTCTCCCAGTCCCCTTCACATTTCTTACCAACTTGTAATTTCTGTAAATCCCACCATCTTCTTCCTTCCCACAGCAGCTGCCCCATAACCTTTCCCCAGATTTTTATACATCTAAAGAAATCAATATTTTACATTAGCCTCCTCAGCTTACATACATATCTTACTGTCTCCATCCAGTGCAGGTCCCCTTCTTCATTTGCCTGTTGTCTTCAGAGCTCTTTTTGAACACTCACCTCCTAGCTGTCCAGCTTTCATCACTTTCTTACTCCTTACTTTCATCACTTTGTTATTCCTTACTTCACACAGACCAACTTCAAATGGGTTTCTCTCTCATGTATCCTTCCACATATGCTGAGTTTCTACATTGTTCAAAGGACCTTAAGGAAACGGAGTAGTAGAAATGAGAGGCTGGCTGTGAAAAAACGCAGAAGGACTTGATGAGACTGAGCGCTAAAATGGCAGATGACATCCAAGGCTAATAAATGTAAAGCATTACAAATAAGAAAATTTAACTTATGAAATGATGATCTCAGAGCTGACCATTGCCATCCAGCAACCATATTTTGTGTATGTAATAAATATATACTGGATACTATGTGAGGATCTGGTCCCTTGCCTCAAATATGACAAAGCAGAACTGGAAAGGGTTCAGAGAAGAACAGCCAGAATAATCAGAGACATGGAGCAGCCCCCAAATAATGAATAAGTAATTTGGGCTGAGAAACTGAGAGCTAAGGATGTGGCATAACAATAGAAGGGGGTGAAATCCAGTGGGGCACGTACATACTACCTAGAGATTATCTCTAGGAGGCTAGTGGGCAGTGGGTTCAGAACAGACAAAAACGAGATGACACAGCATTCAGTAAGTTGTGGGACTTCTTGCCACAAGAGATCACCAAGGCTAGCAGGTACAAGGCTATAATGGCTATAACTCAAAAATTACTAGGCACCTCCACAGAAGGAAAATCTATCAAGGGCTATTAAATAAAGAAATATCACATCTGGCTCAGGAAGTCCTTGAGTTGCAAATTATTAGAAACTGGAAGATCATGCTGGGGTAATATCACTTTATATTCTTCCTTAGGTTTTTACCGTTGTTCTCTGTCAGAGACAGGATATTGAGCCAGATGGACCTTTGGTCTGACCCCACACAGCCTTTCTGATGTTCCTGTGTTCATATTCTTAACTGACCGTATGGATGCTCCTTGCACTTTCACCTTCTGCTATACAATGCCAACAAAAACCCTCCTGCTTATAGGAGCAAACTGAGGCTGAGCAAAAATAAAGGTCCCAGCGCATTTTTGCTGAAAAATCCTTTGTAAATACTTACCTACTCTTTTAATCTAGTGTAAGACCAGCCACATTGCTGAAAAAACATTCACTCTAAAGCTCTGGTCACCTGAAACAATCTGTGCAGACCTCTCCCCTTTCACCGATTCCCTACCTCCTTCTAAATTCTCATCTTAAAACCTGAATTTGTAGCCTGCCTTCAGCCTCTCAATTTCTGTCTCTCCTGGTTATTGGTCTTATGACTGAATGCTTTAATATTTTCACCATGCAAGGTCTTTATGTCACTGTTTCATGTAATCTATACCTGTGAGTTACCCATCTCGCTTTCAAGCACAGGCCATACAACAGACTGCATGGAGTCCAAAATGATCCCCACCCCCTTACTGCTTTGGGGGTTTGGCTTTATTAACAAGGATATAAGCAATAAGAAAATAAAGTTCAGCTATTTCTAAGGCTTCTCCCTCATGACTGCTCAGCCAGCATCTTAGATGGACTCTCCCCAGCAAACAATTTTTATCTCCCTTTTACACAAGTGAACTAATAAGCCATCTACCTCAGTGAGTCAGCAGAACCCACATAACCCTTTCCCAGAAGGATCAAAACTTGCTATTAGGATGGTTTGGCTCAGGCTCGTTACAGAACCATATTCTGCCCCTTGGTCTTGAATAATTTATTTGTGCAACAGACCTAGATCACTGTTTAAATCAAAATGCTACCTAAACTGTAGGCTGTGCTGTACAGTGCAAAATTAAACCAATTACTGTATCATATAATGCTCATCTTTTACAGTGTAAGATGCCCCCTACAGTACTGCAGAAAACAGCAGCCAGGCATAGTAGGAAGCCAGAGATTTTTCCAAGGGAACCAGCCTTTGGTAAAAAGTAAACTCAGTGTCAGAAGGTATTGCACACTTCCACTTTGATCCATTGAAACTTAAAACCTTGAAGTGAATTAGAAGCCTTATAGAATCTCTGGATGCCTGAAACACAAACAAGACCATGTTTCTTTATGTCTTCAAAAATGTAATCTGAGTTTACTAAAAAAAAAGACAAAAAAACCCCAACCCCTCAGCAAAAAAAAGAACCCTCACAAGTAAAATACGTTCTTTCTCGTATTTTCCTACCCCTGTTACTGTTCAATCACCTGATTTTGAGACTCCATTCACCTGACAATAAGTAGCTATCATTTACCCTCATCCTGGCTGTCAGAAAGAGTCATCTTTGTCTTCAGAGAAGCAGGGATAACGTCTAATCAGTGAGTTATAGTTGAGAGTTTTAGGAAAAATGGCACTTGCATTTTGTTATCAGTAACCATTATTTAGATAGCATTGCTGATGTGCAATGTGGTGTCATACAGACAAGGACAAAGACCAGGCCCTCACCCTGTGGAGCTTACTGTCTATATTACACAATTAAAACAGAGAATGGTACTAGCATAATAGTAATAGTGAGCTCTAAGCATCACAGTGGGAGGGAGAAGAGATGCAAGAAAGGCAAAATTTCCTGTGAGAGAGCAATACCACATCATCCCTCCATCGTTGTTTTATACTCAGCTCTGCCAGAGGGTTTTGTTGTTTCAAAATACAGCCTGTACAGAGGAGGGAACAGATAATTCCAGAGTAGAAATCAGGAGAAACTGGCCAAGGTGTTTATGAGAGAGGTGAAGGACGTGGACTGGTGACAGAGTTGGGTGCTTTGGTGTATCAAAGATGCAGTGTCACACAAGCCATGCAAGTGATGTTGTGGCAGGCCTGGCAGGTTGTGTGTCACATAAACTCACAAGGTTCTGCAGGGCATGGGAAGACCTGAGGCTCTTAACTTGGTGTACTCAATTAACATGGAAACTGTGCTCCTTCTATCCACTCTGTAAAGTGGGCTCTGTAACTCATGATACAAGCAACATGTTAATGTAACAAGCCAGCTAAACCTACCATCTCGTAAAAATGAGCTTCCAAGTACCACATTTGACGAACGCAACAATTTGTCCTTAGGTATATGGTGCATTCTGCCAGTGCTTTAGTTATATGTCATTTTATTTTGGGGTCAGTTTGTGTATCATTCTTTTAAGGAAATCATGTTGAAAATTAATACAGGACAATCTGACTATAGACACAAAACCCTAGACTTAGCTGAGCTGCATACATAAATCAAACTGAAGTCAGTACTTCAGAAAACCAGGCTAACCTAACACTAATTTTAGCCCTAACTCCATCTCTTTAACTACATCAGAACATAATTTTTAAACTGCATTTATATTACTACATTTTTGTTTTGTTGACCCAAAAATAGCAGGAACCAGCCATACTGGAGCAGAGAAGAGTCCATCTAATGAAAACAATGGTACCACAGGAATTACATTCATTACTGCAGTGAACTTCTGAAAAAAAAAAGCGGCATCTTTTTTTTCCTAATATTCAGCTTTGCCTCTCCTACTTAGTGAAGCAAAACAGTACATGTATTTCCCTGAACTGTCTTATTTCTGTAGACATCCATGAGATTGGCGCAGAAAATGGAGCCTACCTGGCAGTATCTTCTCAGTGGCATAAAGTAAAACTGATTAAGAGAGAAACATTCTTCAAGTTCCTCGAAAAGGCCGTTGGCTTCTTCCATTTATGATCAAAAAGATCCTAGAAAAAATATGTCCACTCTTTAACGAGACTAGGAAATTGAAATAACCAAAATGGGATGTGATTGGTCTTTTTACTTGAGGTGCTTTTGCTACTGAAACATCGTCTGTCTCCTAACAGCTTCTAACATTGTGCTCCTACCTACATGGATCATTTAACACTAGCATCTTCTTTCTGACAAACCACAAACACTTCCAAAACTTGACCTCTTCCCTTTATCGCTTTTGATTAAGAATAGAACTATCTGCAAGAAATGCCCTACAAACCACAAAGGATTATCAGAAATATAATGATGAGTGATTCAGAGACTCTGTGGCTCTGCTTGTGTTTCTGTAATCTCATCTTGGTCACTCTTCCCTTCGCTGCCGAAGCTTTGCTGTAGTTTCTTCTACTCGGTTTCTCCAAGCAGCAATAATGGCATCATCATCCATCTCTTCTTCCTCTTCTTCACGCATGGTTCGCCTGTACTGTGAGAACTGTCTAGATGCAAATCTTTCTTCACTTTGTTCCACTTTTGCCTCCTTTCCATCCTCTTCAGACTTTGAAAAGCTCTGCCTGAACTTTCTCTTAGCTCCAAATTCTGACATGTCTGACGTGGCTTCCTCTTCACATGCCTCCACATGATATCTAACTCTACTCTGTGTAGGTGGTTCAGGGAATTCAGAGTCAAAGGATGGTTCAAGTGTTTGTCTGAAAACATGGAGCTCTGGGCAATTTTCTCTGGAACTTGTCTCACTGATCCTTGACCTTGAGAACTTATACATATTCTTGTCCTCTTTTGCAGAAGCAGAGGAAAATCTTGACATGGTTCTCAGTGAATCTCCTTTTGACTCGTAGGAAGAAGAGCTGTCCAGGTCTTCTCTTTGGGATCTGGAGATTCTGTAACTGGATGTTTCAGAATCCATCTCTCTAACTGTGGATGATCTGCTGTATTTCTCTCTAGCCTTCTTGCTTTGACCATAAAATGATGATGGCTCTCTTTCTGCTTTCAGGCTGCTGAGCCACTTGGTAATATCAGTCTCTGTCTCTGACCTCGGTACACCTGTGTTTGCAGGTTGACTGAATAGATCAAAGATTCTGTCACTTCCTTCAACATGTGCTTGCAAGGGGTGCCTGTGGCTGTTTGTTGTACTCTCTCTGTCATCTTCTATTTCCTTGCCCTCTCCTTTGGTCGTCTTTTTTTTAAATGAAGTGCTCCGTTTATTGTCTCTGATCACCTTTTCAGTTTGGTAATCTGTCATTTTCTCTCTCATTTCCATTTGCATCTCCTTCTCCTTCCTCCTGATTTTCTTTAAATCAACCTCATCAGCAAAGAGGCTGTACAGTGGCGTGCTTGTCTGTGTTGTCTTCATGTTTGAACCAGTCCTTTCTGTCCTTGCATTTGCTGAGGTATTGCAAGACAGGACAGGCTGAGACTCAGCCTTGTGCATGTCCTGCTGGCGAAGCTGAGAGGTAGCAAGAGATGAGTTACTTCGAGCACAAAGAGGATAAACTTTATCATCATCTACACCACTGCCAAGGTCTCCTGACATTATGGAGGCCATTACAGATGATGGACGGGACAGCATCATGATCTCATTTTGCTTCTGAGCAATGGTTTCACTGACCACGTTAGCGATCCAGTTCTGAATGCTTGCCATGGATATTGTATCACCTGGGCTGACTGGGAGTTTGGGAAGGGGTATACTTGGCATCTGAGGCTGCATTGCCCCTGTATTGCTCCTGGTCTGTGATAAAGATGAATGATTTATCTGCATGCTCAGTGCAGAAGCTGCATCCTCGGCACCGCCTGCAGAAGGTTCTGAGGCCCAGAAAGCTGACAGTGGGATACTCCCACTCATCGTACTGTCTGTCTCCCAGCTACACATGGACTGGCTTTCTGCTAAGATCTTCTTTGTACGTTCAAGGAGCTCTACACGCCTCTGCTTCTTTTTAGCTGATGCAGAATCCTCGCTTTTGGCGAATTCCACAAATTCCTCCTTGCTTTCACTGCCCACCTTCTTCTGGCGCTTCATTTTCCAAGCTTGGTAGGCAGTCAGGTTAATATCTGACAAACTCTTTCCTTCTGTCCCCTCTATACCTGCATGGCTGCCATCTTCTGCTGGAGATGGTGCACCAGATGATGATGGTTCTAAATCCTTCTTGTGAAAGCCAAACTGAATCCTCTTGATCTTCCACCTTTCCAGAGGAGTCAATTTGTCTTTCTTCTTTTGGCAGAAATTGTAAAAGGAGCTACTGTCTGAAAGCACACTCTCCTCATCCACATCCCTGTCCTCTCCTGTTTCTGGGGGTTGTCTCTTCCCACAGTTTTTATTCTTAGAATGATACCTTCGAGCAGCTTCCTTCTCAATCTCCAGAAGCCTCTGGTTCCACATGTCCCAGGTGCTCTCTGAAGACATAGAGCCTGTGCGGCTCCTCCTCATCCTGCTTAAGCTACTGACTTCCAGCTGTTGTCTTAGGGTTCGAATCTCAAAACTGCTCACACTCTCAACATCATGAAATTCACCTGGTGGGTAAGGTTTTCCTCCCATGCTGGCATCTCCGTACTCCTCTCTAGGTGGACTCTCAATTTGATATTTCTCATTTCTGCACTGCCAGTCATGGATCCTCTGTTCCACATCCTCCTCAGATTGTTCCCCTTCCTGATCCAGAAACTTTGGTGATGTTCTTCTACCATGGTTAACTCCGGGTTCCTTTGTAGGCAGGCCTTGTTTCTTCCTCCATTCCTCATACAAGTGTTCCTCTTCCTCCTCACTGATGAGGGTGGAGTGTTTGGAAACCCAGCTAGTTTTTTCCACTGATGAAGAGCTCATTAAACTACCCAGCAGGCTGGTGGTGTCCTCTTCTTCTACTGTGATGGAGTGGGCTTTGGCTCCCATGACACTTTCTGAGTCCCCAGCTCCAGATGGCTGGGAAGAAGTCCCTGCACTGACAACAGGACTTTGACTAGGAGTGATTTCTTCACTTCCAGTATGCTCCAGCTCTCGCTCTTCCAACAATTGCTCATTGAGATCCCTTAGCTGTTTCAGAAAGCCATCATTGGGGTAAATGGCACGCTTCTTTCTCAGAGTCATCAGAGCCTCCAAAACAGTCATGTGGTGGTAGATCATCAGGTAAGCAGCCACCAGCACAGCTGAGCGACTGATCCCCATTTCACTGTTGACAAGGATTTTGCCTACAGATATTGAATAGAGAAGCAATTAGCTATTTCCAATAACATAGAGAAGTTGCCCTGATATATATCACAATAGGATTCTCTGAATAGTGTTAAAAATTATATGCTATATGTTTCGGTAACTGAAAGCAGTACTAAATATTTGTTAGCTTTATCTTAACAAAATCTAGATATGTATGAATAAAAAGCACATTAGTTTTAAAAGTCATGGGCAGGCACATTTTAAAACAAATAATATTTGTATTTTCGCCTACACACTTCACTTCCCCAAATAATCAGAAAGCTGTTAGTACATATTAGAAAGACAAGTGACACACTATTCTTGACTTGCTGGCTGACATGGGGTAAGATGTTTAAGCCTTCCATGCTTCAGTTTCCCCATATGTAAAAAGGGAGATACCAGCATTAGCCTCCAGGAAGGTACTAGGAGGATACTCAAATAACTTCTTTTTTTTTTTTTTTTTACAGCACATTATAGGACTGAAATACAATTTAATATTATTTTTATTATTTTTTTTCCAGAATCCACATCTGCTGTTTTGCAAGGTACATTCAAAGATTTGCATATAGACTAGCTAGAGGCCAGAGTCATAGTGTATCTCAGCACGAGAGAACCAAGCAACTAGCAGAAGAGAGCAGACCTTGACTCTGACAAATTGGTTGATACAGCTGCTTCAAACTGCTGGTAACCACTGTTCTGCAAACAGTGACTGCAAGGGATAGAGCCAAAGCTGAGGATATGCTTTATTTCACAGCATTTACACAAGAACCACCTCTTTCAGAAAACTAAGCTTTGGCACAGAATTATTTTTAAAGTTACTTTTATAGCAAATTACAGCTAAAGGAAAGCTTGTAAATATGAAGAGAGGGTAAATGAGGATTTGCTAGCTTGCAAATAACTGAAATTACTGTTTCTACATGTATGATAAAATCCAGTTTAATTAAACTGTTTGCACTGAAACTTAATGAAGCCAGTTTAAACACCACTCTTCTGCCTGCTGATATGTTACTGCAAGTATTTACCTAATGAACCTATTTGTACAATCCCAAAATGTCTTTTACACTTAGTATCAAGAGCCTCAGTTGCCTTCGAAGTGTTTTAAACAGCCAGTGAAGTCTATCTAAAAGCTCACCAAAAGGGGGAGACCTCATTCCTCTGCTTTCTGTCAAAGCTTCTCTGTCTCCTTTCCTGTGTCAGCTCAGGTACGCACTGGACCCTTAAATGAGGTAGCTCAGCAGACTAACCCAAGTGAAACCCATCTCTTCCCTGCTTGACTGTAATTTTTTGCTAGTTTAATGAGCTGAAGGGTCAATGAATGCCATCAGCAGTAAGCACCTGTACTATGCCAAGTGTAGCAATGGGAGTTATGAGGAACATCAATGCTCTTCCATATGCCTCCTCATGGTGCTTGGTGAGCTATTAAAATTGGCTCAACTTTTCTTATGTAGTAACAAAACTTCTCACTTTTCTTCCTGTCACTTCTACTAGGAGGTAATCTGTTGTGTCTTTACAAAAATTACATGCATTGAATATATATATGAAGAGTATCTGTGATATCACTGATTACAGTGTTCATTTTCATATTGAATTCCATAAATATATTTCTATCTGTCCACTGAAACTGCAAAAAAATTGATCAGCATGTACTGGAGGTCCACAGAATAACAATTGCCATGAAAGAGGAGTCCAGCAAATTGTACAGTAGCTTGGGTGTACACCCAGGTGTTCAACCCAGCTGTTTGGATTGTTCTAGTAAATCAGCCTGTTCTTTTGCATCTTGGCAAAAGTGAAACTTGCAGTGTACAATATATATCAATATATAGTATTACATAATATTAATATCTTAAAAATATTTATTGTAGCAGGGCTTTACCTCTTTGCAATAGGCACTTTTATAGCAGCTGAGGGAGGTGCCTTACAGCCAGGTTGAGTCTGAAGACACGGCTTGCAGCAAGAACAGTCAGGCTGCCTACTCTCACTAGTTTACCCCCTCCTGTTTTGATTGGGGCATGGCAAAAAGAGGCAAGAAATGTTCCCTGTAAATGGATAAAAAGAACGAAGTATCTGCCTTCTACCCAGCTGCAAATGTGGCATCAGCTGTTCATCATAGTAACGCTTCCACCCATTAATTCCCAAGCACTATGGAACCACGGCAATCTCCTCTTACCCCTGTAAGTCAGCAGTGCTTCATCAAGGAACTCTGCAGCTGGGCGAAAGTGTTTGGAGATATCCATGTCTGGAAAATCATCCACTTCGATGCCCAGGTACTGGATATTCAGACCGTTGTAGAAAGCTGGGCCTGTGTATACACCTGTACCATGAGCTGCATTCAAGACATGTGTGATCCCCAATCTTTTCAAACGGCTTTTGTTCACTGCAACACTTCTTCAGAAAGGAAAAAAAGGTTAGGTATCAGCGCTCCCAGTAGGAGAGAAAGTGTCTGTTACAGGTCTACAGAGCTCCCAGTCTTTATATACACTGTATCTAACATGTGGCTCCCCTCAGACCTTAATGTCTTTTGAGAGTTCTACAGGTATTTCTTTTCTATACTCACTGGGAAAAGAAAATGAGAAACCTGCACTCACCCCTAGAGCTGCATGTGCAGTTTCCAGTCCAGCTTGATTTTAAACTCATCCTGCCATCCTAAGTTCAGGCTGATTACTTATTTCTCAATTTTTATCACACCGTAATTGTTGCTTTACCCTCTATCCACTAATTCTGTCTGGTCACTTGCACAGGTGTCTCAGCTGAGCCACAGTACAGAAGACCTAACCATTCCACTCAGTATTTGATATGTTTCTTTTTTAACTCTCTTTTACATAATAAAGACTTTACTTCCAATTTCAAGGCCAGTTCCAATCAGAACAGTGTAATTTGTGCTCATTTGCCTTTTCCTCTCCCAAATTGTTGAAGCATCAAAAGAGCACAGGGAAGTTGCTGATTCTAATCCAGAAGTATTTTTCAGTGCAGAGGTCTTTGTGAGTATATTCTGAAAACCACTTTGGAGCTCTCTGGGGATGAAAGGTATTAGATACATTTAATACATGTTATGCCTTCAATGGTTCCATCTGACCCTTCAGTGGAATCTCATGCAACTTGATGACAAAAGCGGACACTCACTTTTCTGCTATGAAGACATTAGGCCAGACTTCATCCACAGCATCCCTGGGGGTCTCTAGCCTGTCCTTCACAAGTCCCCTCTGCAAATCCATCACACATGGTGTGTTAAACAAGCTGGTGTCATCAATCTTTTGCTTAACTCGGTTGTACAGATCTTCCACCATCAGCTGCCGTGCAGACTCTAACATCCTGGGACATGCTGAGTCTACATTGGCATCCTTTGTCTTCAGTTCTGGAATAAACTGACATTGTAACTAAAAGCATGTAAAACCCATGCAAACATATGACCTGTCATTCTTTGTTCTTTCTTTGTCAATTCTTTGTGGATTGCTTTTTTTCCCAGTAACATCACACCATCCTGTCTGCCATGTCTGCATTATGTGCTCATCTAGAAGCCTTAAGGTAGTAATAGGAAGAGCATATTGCACTGTCTTCTCAGTACACAGACCCACATTGGCCAAAAGCCTGGGATTTGAGGGCTCACTCATTCTAGCTCCACAAGAAAGCAGTCTACAGCTTCCTGAGGAGGAGAAGTGGAGAAGGAGGTGCTGAGCTCTTCTCCCTGCTATCCAGTGATAAGACACGTAGGAATGGTTCAAAGATGTGCCGGGGAGGTTCAGACTGGACATTAGGAAGCTTTTCTTTACAGTGGTCAAATACTGGAGCAGGCTTCCTAAACAGGTGATCAATGGCCCATCCCTGTCAGTGTTTAACAGGCCTTTGGACAATGCCCTT
This sequence comes from Pezoporus wallicus, assembly GCF_028554395.1. Lineage (NCBI taxonomy): Eukaryota > Metazoa > Chordata > Aves > Psittaciformes > Psittacidae > Pezoporus > Pezoporus wallicus. The sequence continues at coordinate 3,234,749 of NW_026638360.1, read as the reverse complement.
AGTAACATGCTTGAGCTTTTGGTCACCCTAAAGTGGTCAGGCACTTGGACTAGATGATCACTGTAGGTCGCTTCCAGCTGAAATATTCTATTCTGTTCTATTCTATTCCATTTGTTACAGAGCAACCATCAAACTGTATTCATCACTGTGGAAGATGATTCTGCCACAGATTCAGTTCACAACTTCAAAGGAAGTCACCAAAGCTTTCTGTAAATTGTCATTTCTTTGTGGTTTCCATCGCTGTCTCAGGTGGGGCTTTTTTATCATTTAGGACCTCTGTATGAGAAAGGCAAACCAAGTGCAACTCAAGTTTCTACTACTTACATATTTATTTTACTCTATATCTCCTCTTACCTTCATTGATTATCTGTTTGGCAGCCACAGCAGATGACAGATGGATTGGCTCCATGAAGATGCTCTCTGTATCAGCATCCGACATCACTGAATACCTGCCAACCAACCAAACTGCCTATTAGGCAAATGCCCTCCACTGGGATCCCATCTCCAGACTTCAGCCCTTTTCATCCATTCCAGAAGAGAGCAGAAGTAACTGGTAGAAGGAAGCCTCAGCTTTTCTACCAGCCCTCAACCCCTGCTCTCCAGTGTGGCACTACAGGCTTCAAATATGCTGTGGTATCCGGTGTTTGCAGGATGCAGACAGATACCACGCGGAAAAGCTGCAGTGGGCTGGGAGTGCAAGAGAATAGACTGGTGGAGGAGTTTTTGGGTAGAGAAGATCAGTGTCTGCTTTGGGAGTGGGACGGGGAAGGATCACAAGGAATAGTCTCATGAGTAGCTCTCAATTAAGATAGACACAAACATTGTCCTAACTAGAATTTATTGAACAATTCAAAACAGATTATGCTAGAAAACTGTTTTTTTCCTATCAGCTAATTACCAAGAGGCATCCTTTTGAGTTATTGCAAGCTGCAATACAAGCATTAAGATTGAAGCCTGTGAATCTCTCTCTGAGTACTCATTGAACACTTTGTAGCATGAATCTATGGACAGTCTTTCCACTCACACAGCATTGTCTATCTGCAGGTTAGTAAACAAATATGAAACCCACAAACACCTTTGACAGCAGTTCTCTGACACAGCGTGATTTACATACGTTTTTGTTACGCTAAAAAGGGCTACAAAACCAAAGGTATTTCCAACTAGGTCGACCTGTACAGTCCAAGCAAATCTTTCCTTATTTAGACTATCTTAACAAAATGTTTTACAGAGCTTTTTCCCTGATGCACACCCTCTAGATTTCCTTCCAAATAGATGGCACAGATCATCAGGACAAGTTTGTAGCCACCATAGTTGGCAATGAAGGCTTGCAGTACTTGCAACACACTGTGTGGTTTTGTTTAAATAAAGCAGGAGAGGGAGGATGATTAACGTGCGGTCAGGGTGCAGCAAGTGTCTGGAGAGCTCAACTGCCTTCATTCTCCAGAATCAAAATGGAGGGCACAGCCATAGAAAACGACTTAATGGGCTCATCTAGGTCATTTGGTTGGGTTCCAACACTTGTCAACTGTGACTGAAAGTAATCCTTTTCCAGCCCTTCAAAGGAGTTTATGAGATGAGCAAAAGGAGTCTCAGTCTCATTTACAGGAGCTGGCACAAATTTGCAGCTATTCCCTGCTTTCAATTCCTTTTGCTGGAAAGGTTGCCTCCAATCTTAATAAAAAGATAACAGCTGGTAATAATCTGCCACTACAGCCTCAAGAGATTTTAGCTGTAGCTTCCTCAAGCATCCATGAAACACATAGGTACAGAACTGCTCAAGCCTGGATGCTTCAAGTGCCTCATTCTGGTTGGGAAGGACCTTACCATTTTCATCATTGCTCTTGACATTGACAGCAAGACAAAAAGGAGGAAAAAGAAAAAAAAAGAAGAGAAGGAAAAGGAAGGGAAGGCAAGAGAAGGCAAAGTGATACACAGGAGAGGTGTTTCTGTTCACTTTGAGTGACTGATGAGCAGTAGGAGCGTGACTTACCAAGTTCAATACATGATTTTACTGTGAGTTCAGTGAACAATTTTAAACCACATTTAGTTAAATTAAATAAGCACTCTCTCTTCATTTTTTTGCAGTGACCCACAGGTAATGGGAAATATTTCATAACCTCCTACTTGTTGAGGGCCACTGGGATGCGGTCTTCTCAATCCCCACCCACTGCCTTCAGCTTAAATCATCTCAAAGTGTACAGAAAGCCCGGCAGAGCATTTTGCTTTAGGAAAAAGAGTACAAATGGATGTTTTTTTTCCTTATTTTAAGAGAAAACACACCTAATCATGCTTGTTTTGCTTGAGGTAACTCAATTTCTGCTTGCGCTGTGACAGCCTCCTGTTTAGTCCCTGAAGCCTGTAGCTAAGGATGATTCTGAAGCATCCCAAATCCAAAGACCCTCAGTCTTTTAGGGGCTGGGAAAGGCTAATATCAACATAAAAAAATCCACAGGTCCTTAAAATAGAAGGACAGGGCTGAATTTGGGAAGAGAAATTCCAGCATGGGCGTGGATGTAAGAGGTTGAGACAGGGAAGAACAACAATACCACCCTGTAGTAATGCTTTCTGCAACTTAAGCCCCCTGTGTGTGCATACACTTTTAGCAGCATGGATGAAGTAGTGCAGGAGTCCTGTCTCTGAATTCTCTCTCCCTGCTGGCATGCTAACCCCCACCACAGAAAAGGGAAGCTCTGGGATCCATGCTTGATCCTAGTGTGGGTGCGGAGAAGAGGTGTTAGAAGAGGCGGGAAGGCAAGCTGATCTATTACTGTGCTACCAGGAGGCTGTGGCAGTGCCTGCGGCAAAGCATACTCACCGGCTGGGTGAGGGGCTGCGGAGGTAGTGGGCCTGCACGGCTTTCACGTCTGGTCCCTCATCCTCCTCACTGGGCACCACTTGCTCGCTGTCCAAATCTCTGCTGCTGGCCATGGCAGCTGTGAGAGGATCTGCTGCAAGGGGAGCATGGCAGGAGGGAGGGTGTTATAGAGGAGGCCAATCTGGGTGGCGGTGGTGGTGGGGGTTATGGCAGAAGGGGCTCCCACATCTTGCTTCTACAACCCTGTGAGGGGCCCTTGCCACAAGACAGCCACACTGGCCCCTCTGCCAGGGTGCCTGCCATTCCTGAAGCCTTGTGCAGCTCCCTGGCTGCTGCCCAGCAAGCACTCATATCCTTCTTGCCTGTGAGGAAGGCCAGCAAGGAAGGGGTGGCAGGGAAGAAACTCTATCCCCTCCCTGGCTGGCTCAGCCATGCATGGTGGCTGGAAGGAGCTGTACATAGTCAGAGCTGGACTGGAAGGAACATGAGGGGCAAGAAACATGAGACCTCACCTCCCCAAAATGAAACACTCCTGAAAACTCAAGGCCAAATGTACTTCAAGCCTTGGGCCTTTGTCCTTGTAATCCTTTGTGTGCAATCTGCTGTGCCTGCCCTGGGCATGGGAGACCAAGGGGGCCACAGCTTAGTTAAGAGCACGAAAACACAGCAGCCGATGTTCCCTGGGTCCAAGCAGGGCGACTCCTGTCCCGCTGTGCCATGACTGCTGCTGGCGGCTCCAAAGGGCCAAGCAGCCAGACTCAGGAGGGAGAACCACAGCCATGTGCCACTAGTGGGTGAGGAGCAGCTGCTGCTCATGGGGCAGTGTGAGAAGGGGGAGCAAAGAAAGCGCACTTACCCCTGTGCTGGGGGTCCCTGCTGGAGGTACGGAGATGAAGTCCAGTGAAGAGGGCAGGAAACCTGGCAGGGGACAGTACTGGGGGGAGAGAAATCAGCCCTCCACTCTCGCTCTTTCTGTGGCTTCTTCATCAAGGGGCAGCACAAGTGTCAGCACCAAACCTCTATCAGCTTTCTAAATATAGTGCTATCCTAACACTGGCTGCTGGATTGCACAGGGAAAGAATTCAGTGCCTCATAGATGGCAGCTGGTCAAGCACTTAACTCCTTCCCTGCTGTGAGCTGGATCCTCTGATTTTTCCCAGTTGCAGGAGGAGCCCAGAGAAGAGCCCAGAGCCAGTGGGGCTGAACCTCTGCCTGCAGGGAGCATCCAGGCAAGCAGGATCCCACAAGCACAAAGTGAAATGCTGGTATGACTTCTGATGTCCTTGGGAAACACAGTGAAGCAGACTACCTGGTCTTCTGCAAGGGTTTTGATATTGTTCCCCACAACATTCTTGCCTCTAATTTGGAGACAGTTGGATTTGATGGATGGACTATTCAATGGCTAATGAATTGGCTGGATGGCTGCATCCAGTTACAGTCAGTATCCAAGTATCCAGTACTGATCTCCAAGTACTAATCAGTACTTGGAGATCAGTAACAAGTGGTGTCCCTCAAGCTTCTGTACTGGGGCCAGTACTGTTCAATATATTTATTAATGACATAGACAGTGGGACTGTGTGCACCCTTGGAAATTTTGTGGATGACACCAAGCTCAGTGATGCAGTTGATTTGGTAGAGGGAAGGGATGCCATCCAGCATAACATGAACAGGCTTGAGGAATGGACCCATGTGAGCCTCATGAGGTTCAACAAGGCCAAGTGCAAGGTCCTGCACCTGTGTCAGGGTAATCCCCAATAGCAGTGCAGTCTGGGGGATGAAGGGATTGAGAGCAGCCCTGCAGAGAAGGACTGAGGATAAAGGTGGATGAAAAACTGGATGAGAACCAGCAACATGCTTCGCAGCCCAGAAAGCCTGGGTAGCATCAGAAGGAGTGTGACCAGTAGGTTGAGTGAGGTAATTCTCCCGCTCTACTCTGCTCCTGTGAGATCTCACCTGCAGCACTGCATCCAGCTCTGGAGCCCCCAGTACAAGACATTGACCTGTCAGAGAAGGCCCCGGGGAGGGACACGAAAATTGTGAGAGGGCTGGAGCACCTCTCCTATAGAGAAAGGCTGAGAGAGTTGGGGTTCCTCAGCCTGGAGAAGAGAAGGCTCTGGGGAGACCTTATTGCAGCCCTTCAGTACTTAAATACTATAAAAAAGATGGAAAAACACTTTTTACCAGGGTCTGCAGTGACAGAGTAGATTTAGATTAGATATAAAGAAGAAATCCTTTACTATGAGGATGGTGAGACACTGAACAGGTTGCCCACGGAAGGCTGGGGGTGCCCCATCACTGAGGTGTTCCAGGTCAGGTTGGAAGAGGTTTTGAGCAACCTGATCTAGTGAAAAATGTCCATGCTTGTGGCAGGGGGGTTAGACCAGACGATCTTGAAAGGTCCCTTCTGACCCAAACCATTCTGTGATTTTATGATTGTACGGTCATCTGAATTTTGTTCTTGCAAGAGCTAGGACTGAGGTACATTGTGTCTTCTTTGATTTTCAAAGTTCCCATCTCTTGACTTTCCAGCAAAGCTTGTGAGTCAGGCTGGTCTGAGGCAGACCAGATGAAAACCCAACTGCTATTTACCTGTACTGAGGGCTCCAGTTCTGAGTCATGCAATGACATCCCACTGTTGATTCCTTTTGCAAACAAACAAGCAAACAAGAAAGGAAGTGGAAAAGAAAACTGACCTATCTCATACTACAGATACCTTTGATGCTGCATCATGCTGCATAAGCCTGCATACCTCCCTTCCTTCAGACATGAGCGCTGCATCCCCACATGGGGATGGGGCTACAACTGTAGGGATGCCACATCATGGCAGGGAAGAGCTGTGAAACAGGCACTCAAGTCTTTGTGTTCTCCTATCCTAGACTGGTGTTAATACAGTTACTGGGGTGAGCAAGCAGGAACAAGAGAAAGTGGTATATTGAATCTCACGTGTCATGTAAAGGGAAGAAATGGATTACTGATTACAGGTTTGAAGACATCCTAATAATTTCTTGCACCAAGAGAGCTGTGTCCTCTGGGCAATGCAATTTTTATCTGCTTCTGCAATGCAGTGCCACGTATGTTCTTATCAATTACTGCTAATTGAGGCAGAAAGTGATCTAAAGATACTTGTGAATGGACTCTCTTCTTATCAGAGACCAGAATTTTCAAAGAACCTAACTGTTGTGGGAGCATGTATTCCATTGATATACAATAAAAACTTTTAAGTCACTGAGCTGCTTCTGAAAATCCTGTTTGTGAATCTTTAGGATACAGCTGCAGCAGGGTATGATGGCTAAACCTGAAAGCCCTGCCATGCCCACCACAACTATCCACATGCAGAGATGCAGAAAGGACTGTGTATGTTGCAGACTTGTGGAGAACATGCAGACTGCAGGCAGCCTGGCAGCTCTTCCTCCCTGCTTGTTACAAGTTGTTCCTTTTTGGGCTCAAGATGACCATCCAGAACAGAAGCAAGGATGATGGAAATCTTTGCTAATGAACATTTGCACATACAAACATAGCCAAAAGTAACAACCTGTAAGTGGCTGGGCATCTGTCAGTGATGATTAATATATCCATTCACAGATAAACCCAAACTGAATGTGGCCAGGTGCTGTCCTCTTAGGTGGGAATGATGAGACCTTGATCGAAGGTTCCTCTTTCTCAGTCTTAACAGGAGTTACTATCATTTAGTGTTAGCACTATGCTACCTACACATTAAACTTCATAGGCAAGCCTTATCATAGTATGTATTTTTGGCAAGACAATGAAGCCCCCCTAATTTCATATTAAATCTTTTAATGTCAATGACAGTTTCATCTAAATATGCTAATAGTATCCCCTAAAAATCCTATATAGAGCAAAAGGATTTCCCAGATCTGCTGCCATCAGCAAAAATGTAAGGAGTTTAAGGGCTTGCATTGCCCATGGGTGAGTGTTGAAGAAGTCGATGTGTGTCAGCCTATGCTAAGACACAGACTTGTGTTAGCGTAAGTGGGGCCATGGCAAAGCTAACAGAACTAACAAAATAAATAAAGTGCATCTAAACAAGTGTCTTAATATCAGATTTATGTAAGTAACAGTTATTGAGACATATGCTGTCTATGACACCTAGGAAACCAGTCTTATTTAGCTGAGTCTCCAAACAAACAGAACATTATCTTAGCACCAACTTATTTGTAATGCAACTATGTGGCTGATAGAGGCAGGGTAAAATTGTTCCCACAGTGAATCATTTCCACACCAGCATTTCTACACAGACACCAGGTAAGGCAGCCTGTCCAAGGTAAGGACTGAGATGAAATACAGTGCCTGTCCCTCCCCACTAGCACAGTGGAACTAGATGCATGCCAATATGCTTGGAGAGGATGCACCTTGTTACTTTTACAGTTAAATGACAAATTTATATTAAAACAGTTCATTTGTTTCAGTGTTAATGTGCAGTGCTTAATCTGCATTGCTGGTATTTAGACAGATTGCTAAACTCAGACCTGCTTTAGGTATTTGAAGAACACTATGTGCACTGTTTTCAGCTTAACTCTGCACATTCTCTCTATTGTGGGTTTTTACTGGCAAGTTAAGAAAACACACTAAACACCATGTATTTCCACAAGCAGTGGGATTAAAAAGCCTGGTTTCCAATGGACATGTGTTCCGCAGTCCAGATGCCCCAGTGTGATAAACACCCCTCATGGAGCCACAGCTCTGGCTCCTGTGCTTGCTCACTATACCACATTTCCCTACCTGCCTGGCTCTGCAAAAGATGAGACAGACCATGGTCAGGTGCACTGGCTGCACAACCACGGATTCTTGGAATGGAAAACAATAACCAATGCCTAAGAGGTACCATTAATTTAGATTTCTCTTTTATCCCAGCTGATTGGGATTGCTGATTTTTATGAGACTGAAAGGAACTTCCCATCTTTAAGATTACGATCTGTCTGTCAAATTTAGCTGAAATTGGTCAAATGGGTTTTGAAATTATTGTGGAGAAGAGAGCAAAGAGATGTTGTATAAATGACAATGAAAGTCTTATTTCTGTGAAAAGGATAAAAGCAAGCTTACCAAGTTGGTACAGAATGTATCAGAGACTGTAAACCAAGCTCTTCTGGTGAACATTCAAAACTGTTATGTAGAGAACTAACAGAGGGAAGCATGGGCAGATGGTGTACAGTGATGGCAATTCTGTCACTATCTCTGTTCATCAGATTCAGTTAAAATATTAAACAGAAGCAAAATTGAAAGAGTGAAACCTAATGATCCCACAGCCTCTCCAGGGAGAGGAGATATCTAGTCCAACCCTCAGCTAAGGCAGGGCCACGTAGAGCAGGTTTCACAGGAAAGCATCCAAGCAAGCTTTGAATGTCTCCGGAGAGGGAGACTCCACAACCCCCTTGGCAGCCTGTTCCAGTTCTCTGCTACCCTCAAAGTGAAGATGCTGAGATGAAACTTCTTGTGCCTTAGTTTATGGCCATTGCTCCTCATCCTGTCACTGGGCACCACTGAAAAGAGTCTGGCACGGTCCTCCTGGCACCTGCCTTTGAGATACTGATCTGTATTGATGAGATCCCCTCTCAGTCTCCTCTTCTCCAGACTAACCAGGCCCAGCTCCTGCAATCTCTCCTCATAAGGGAGATGCTCCAGACCCATGATCATCCCCGTGGCCCTCCGCTGGACCCTCTCCAGTATCTCCTTGTCTTTCTATACTGAGGAGCCCAGAACTGCACACAGTACTCCAGATGGTGTCTCACAGGTGTTGAGTAGATGGGGAGAATCACCTCCCTCGACCTGTTGGACACACTCCTCCCAGTGCAGCCCAGGATACTATTTGCCCTCTTGGCCACAAGGGCATACTGCTGGCTCATCAGTATGAGCCAACTGATCATCCAGCAATACTCCCAGGTCCCTCTCAGCTGAACTGCTCTCTAGGAGGTCAGCCCCCACCCTGTACTGGTAATTGGGGTTCTTCCTTCCCAAATGGAGGACCCTACACTTGCCTTATAATGCAGTGTATCAAAGATGTACACATATAGCAGGAAGGATTCTTTTCCTTTGAAAGATTGCCAAGGAATACATTTTCTGTACTCATACATGGTTTAATTTGCTTTGGGCTAACAGTGTGTTTGAAGAGAACTGAGATTATGTAACAAACACAGGAGTACAGATAGTCCTTTCTATCAGAGGGATTTGATTTCCAGTCACTTTTAAGTTTCATTGTCTTGGAGGTGTTTTGAACAACTGCCACACAGATGAAAAGGCAGCCTTTAGCATGGCTTCTCACAGGTTTACAGTGCAAGTATGGGGTCAGCACAAGATCAAGATCTACATCCACTTTCTTGGACTACACACAGATAACCACTGTAGCCACACACTTCTGAGGTAGCCTCGTTCGAAAATCAATACCAAGTTCATCAGTATTATCACTACGTTATGAGTATGGTTAACCACATCCACAATGCCTAAAATGATTGCTTACATCCTGAAAGTGACTTTGCCTCTCAAATGGCTAGAAATAGAGCATAGATGACTATCCCAGATGGAGACAGCCCTTGCTGCCTATTGGCAGTGAAGACTTTGAAAGACATGCTAGCCTGATGCACTAAATTAAAATGTCAGATATTTGCCTGAGCTGCCATCAGTCTCCCTTTTACTCTTAAGTCAATTATACTAGTAGTTATTTGTGCTTTCCAAGTACCCATCCAGAACACGTGAGCAGCTGCTGGACTCGCACTGCACACACCTCAGTGGGTATATAATGGGTACACAGTGGGTATATACATGCTATGAGCATCAGGTATCTTCTTCAGTGGAAAGGTAGACAGGACTTTTGGTACCTGTGGCTGTTGTGCAAGCCACACAGTGGGAAAGCTGAATGGTAGACAAAGGAACCTGGATGAGCTGCATCTCACTTATGTTTAGATGACTCATTAGTCAACAAATTATCATAAATTATATATTCTTACTGGTATTACAGTAAGTGGAATTAGACACCTCAGTCCCTTAAAGCCTGGATGGGGGAAGCTGCCTGCATTGAGAAACAGTTCAATACCTCTGTACTCTGGCCCTAGGCTCCCTTAATAATTTTTTAAGGTGAATGAGGCTTATCCTCCACCAGTTACGTATCATCATTGGCATGACTTCAATTGTTGTATTGTACACTCACAGTCACCCCACCCTTCAGTTTGCCTCTTTATGCACCTTTGTGTTAGGATAAACTGGGAGAGGCAGTTTAATTGGGGAAGAAAGTTCACAATCGAGGAAGGAGTTCACAAGTCTGCTCTCTGCCTCTAGACAAAGAGCAGCAACCGATGTCAAAGCCTCCTGGTCATCTGGCTTGTCTTTCTGGCTGTGAGGGGAGTGGCAGACCACAGAAGCAACACTTCGTAAGAGACTGAGGAAAGGAACTTGTGAAGCAGCCATTCAGCTAAAATCAATTACCGGGCCACCTAGAGCTTACAAGGAAGAACACCTTGAGGGGAAACAAAGGAGAGACGAGGAGAACAGCAATGAAAAGACTTTGGCTGTTTGTTTTCAGTGCAAGTGAGTACTAATTTGGTTGTGTCCTCAAGGGCTGGGTAGGAGGAAACAACACTACAATGGAGTGCTCTAACGGACTTTGTGTGCTTCTTTTTCTGTTTAGTGACAGTTCCTTCATGTTTATGATCAAGCAGGGTTGTTTACTGTCTCTGAGCATCCAGACTCACAGGCATTTCCTAAAGCTGCAAGACAGCGTTAGGAACAGGAAAAGAATGCCACTCTTCATGAGGCTGGGAAGTATCTTTTAAAAAAGTTTTAACAGTTTTTGTTAAATACAGGAACTTCCTCAGCTGGGAGTGGAAAAGCCCTTGAGTTTTATTATTTTACAATTAAATCTGCATGTACCATACATTTCCATAGCCTAAACCCTGTTGTTTATATGTACTCTGATACAACTTGCAATCTCCATATATTATTCATGTCAAGGGGATACACAATGATCCCTACTAACACATATAAATCAGCCAGCTTGCCCTTGATCACATATTTGCCTTTTCTCATTCTGTGTTTCAGAGCCTGTGGACTCAGTTCCACTGCTTCTTAACCTGTTTTGTCTTCTCATACTATGCTCCTATACCTTCTTCCAGGCTTCAAAGCTACACGTATGGAAACAGCTTGTTTTTTTTAACTAAAAACCTGAAAACCTCACTTCAGTAAGAGCCACAAGAATGAAATTCACAAAGTTTAACACAATTAGAAAAAGTGGATGTGCTCCATAAGCAACAAATGTTACTTTGCTCATGATTTGATGATCAATATGTAAACTGTGTAACACCACTGGTGGTCATTCTCCTTTTTAATTATTCTCCCCTTTCATGCTATCCAAAATACAGATGGGAAACTTTTCAGAGCAGAAACGTGTATGTTGGGTGAAGCTCTTCTTGCCTGTTTGGGCAGGACTAAAATGGACATAATTCAGTGTTAAAATACTAGCCTGTGAAAAAATTTTGAAGGTAGATTCCTGCAATTCCTGCATTGCACTGGAGTGGAGAAACAGCACAAGACACGGCAGTGCAGCTGAGAAGCCAGAGCTGCCCTGAATTGGCTGCATCAGGGTCTCTGCACAGGCTGACTTCTGCTGATCAGCCTTTGACTGCAGTTGTGTGCATAACTGGTGCTGTGAACTCCTTGCTCTTCACGGACATTGTTAATCAAACAAAATATTTACTTTTACTGCAAATTTCACATTTAAGATGTTTCCCCTCTCCCACTTTGGAACTGAATTTCAGCTAAATGCTGAGATTAAGTATTGAGGAATTAAAAGTCAAAGCATTTCCTTGTAAAAAACATCTCCACATTTCCTACTTTTCTCACTTGCTCAATCTACCAAGACAAATGAGCAATAACAATTTTGTTTGATCAGAATATCATTTTTGTTAGTGAACAAAATATCTTTCTCATTGTTTCCAGTTTATTAATTGCCCTTGGCACTAATTACACTTAGTAAGAAAAGTGTAAGGAGACAGGTCACTTTAATTTTCTTCTTCCTTTGTACAAGTATAAATGTTTAAGTTGAGCAGAGGGAGATAAACCTTTCTCCATTTCTTACAATGTTATAAACGTACTGATAATCTAAGGCTCAAATGTAGGTGATGCCATCCCTCTAGTACTACATAGGCTATTCGTCCTCTCTCCTATCCTGAAATTTTCAGAATTGGCCTGCCCCTTCCTTCAGCCATACTTCAAATAGATTTTGTTTCCTGTCAGAAAACAAACCAAAACTACCCATACAACCAACCCCTGCAGAATAAAGCCCTATTTTTGGACATTCTGACTAAGACCAGCTGCCTGTTGGTGGCTTTATGAGGAAGTGAAATGTAGTGAGAAGGAGAAAGGAGGAAATTGGTGTGAGTAAATGGCATCCCAGACTGCAACCGTGCAGCTTCCCCAAAGCCAGGACCCTTAATGAGGGAGGAGTGGGAGCCAGAAAGATTTAGTTAAAAATCAGATCATCAGAAGTCAGGCACTGGGGTGACAGCAACACATTAATAAGCAGTCTCACTTGTATGGGCTGCATCTGTTGTATGTGGTGTTCGGTTCAGCTGCTCCCTGACTCTGCACTGAAGACATGTTTGGAAAAAAACAAAGGCCTCATTTATGGTAGGATTTGACTCACCCAGTCAGAAGAAGGAAGAGCACTTGTGAGGGGAAACCTTAGGGTTGGGCCATCTTTTCTTTGCCTCAGGGCTGAGTTAGTAACTGGTCAGTAAATCCCAGCCTGGTGGAACCAGTTTCTGAGTGAGGGAAGGGTCAGGGAATGGTTTTCGCTCCATCTCCTAGTACAGACAGTAATCCTTTTCAGCTAATGCAGGAAAGTGTTTCTATCCAGTCCTGACAGGTTAGAAAGCTTTCTAATTCGAAGGCATGATGAGAACATCAACAGTTAGAAAGAGCTCTGCGGGCTACGCAAACATGGGTGCTGCACTGGATGCTCCAAAGCAGTGAAAGACCGGGGAGTGGCTGCAATAAAACCATATTAGCAATACTTTGCCCTGCTGGTTTCCTTCTCATAGCTGTCAGCAGCTGTAAACAAATTAATCCCAGAGAGAACAGAAACCACTACCACCATGGCACAGAGGAAGAGACTAAAACACATGCATAACTAATGAAATGCGCAAGACCACAGAATAACTCAGTTATGGGACAGGGAATGCAGAAAAATGGGAACTTTGGCTAAAAGCAGATCCTCATGCCAATCATCCCATTGTACCCTTTGTAATTACCTGCATTGCTACCAGCAGTGACAACAAAACCTTTCGGGTCCCTACACTGTTGTTTTCTAATGGACACTACCGTTCACTACTGCTCTTGATTGCAGTCAAGGATCTGGTAATGCCCAACTTGCCAATGGCTTACTCACCTAATGCATGTGGCTGTGGTATTTTCTTGTCAAAAAAAAAAAAAAGTATTCGCAATCAGTTTGCAGCTCCAGGTGGAATCCAGACATCCTCTGCTCTCACTCTTGCACATTTCCTCATGGATCTAATCTGGAGACAGATGCGGCAGAATGAGGATGCAAAGCTTGCTAGATGGCAACTTTCCAGTCCAGTCCTCTCTGGGGAACACCGACTCAGCCTGGTTCTCTCAGAAGCATGCTTCCCCACCACATAAAGCATGGCCCTCTTGGGGAGAGCATAGAGCTCTACCCTCCTCCACTTTCTGCCTTACTGGACCATGTTTGTCTTTAACACAGGTGTGCCTCTGAGCAGTGCTCTTTCCTTTGTCCCTGCACTCCCTGTACCTAGTTTCAGACTTATTTTTTCAAATGATTCAGTTTTGTGCCAAAAAATGAAAACAAACCAAAACACAACAACTAACCAACCATACACACATAACAAAAACTGCAGGGAGAAAGCAGGTGGTTTTAAATGTGGGTTCCCACAGGCATGAACATCATCTAGGGCAGGGACAGAGGTAAACCTCCAGCTGAATTTTGAGAATACCTAAGGCCTGCCACTAGTTTAGGTATGATGAATTAAGCATCAAGTCAAACAGAATAAAGCATACAAGAAACACCTGCCCTACCTGTGCCCTGCATACTTCACCAGGGCACAGATGGATTCCTCTGCTATTCAAGTCTCAGCTGTTCCTGTGCTCTACAGTTCTGAAGAAAGGTGACTACTCCCCTACTCATTTTTAAAAACTAATAGCTGTTCTTCTGTTTCTTTCAAGCTCTCATTACTTTTCTAGGTTTTTCTCTTTTCAGGGCATTACATGAACAGGCCTTGATCCCTTAGCACAAAACATCACTTGTCTATGGACTTGGATTGTAGCAAGTTCTTTGACAGCTTTACTGATCCCTGAAATTCAACAATACAAATCTGTTAGTTTAGCCTGAATCCGTAAGACTGCTTGATGCACTTGTATTATCTGTTTATCTGTGTACATTTAGAACTGTCAAAGGATATCAGACACATTGAAAGAGTACTCAGGAAAAAAAAAAAACAAATGAAACAAAACATCTTTATAAACTCCATGGCAAAGTATGTCCAGGTAAAGAAGAGGGGAGAAAGGAATGGGAAGTAGTTTAGCTCTTACCCACCCTGTGGAGCAGCTTCCTACAATCAGCCCCAGCCAACATCACCTCTTGCTTAGTGGGGAATGTCATAGATGACAGAGGGGATGTGGTGTTATTGTGGCATGTAACAAAAACAAAGAGACAAAATGTGGAATGCAGACACCATTAATTTTTGCTGAGTGCAGCATTTATTCTCTTCCCAGTTCTGGTGACTGCACATGCCCTCACTGTGGAAGCACCTGCCAAGGAAACACAAGTGGCACAAGGGAACAATGTTACCCTCTGCTGCCAGTTCAAAACCGAAGCTTCCATTGACTCAGGAGACATTGTCGTCTGGAGAAAACTCAACAGTGTGGTAAACTATAATAGTGTGGTAAACTGCATAAAGAAACATGATAGGGCACAGAGGAGGGGTGGCTGGGAGGGGAGATGGAAGCAGGACTCAAGAGTGGGCATGTGTGCTGGGAAAAGAAAAAAAGATTCCTTCAAGACTCTCCTTAATCTCAGAACTATGCAAACAGAAACTCTGATTTGAGAAGCAATATATCCATCCATGGGCTAATCCATTGAGTTAGATAGCAGGCTCACACAGAAGAAACTAAGACTGCTAATTTCCCTTCCTTCTCTCTCAGGATGATGCTGTCACTAGGTATTTTGATGGACTTGTCCAGTATGGCAAGGGCTACGAAAACCGCATACAGTTCAGCGGTGATGTAAACGCAGGAGACGTGAGTATCACCATCAACGCAGTGACCATGGCAGACAACGGCACATATGTGTGCAGCGTGCGGCTGAGGAATGACCCCCCCCGGCAGATCACAACCTTGGCTCTTTTCGTCCTTGGTAAGCATGATGGAGGCAACAGACATTAGACACATTAGACAGAACTATCCTCCACTTTCCCAGGAAGTCCTCATCCACAATTCTTTGGTCTTTTCCCACTACTATGGAAGTAGGTTGGAATGCTTGTAGCATCCAAATCCTTTAGATACCTGACTGCAGAAAATAGGCTTTAGAGTTGTATGGTTCACTTTTCTAGCAACCCTTGTCTCATTACAGGGCATTTCTCATTCTCCCTATGGCTTGTCACACTCCAGTTATCAAAGGATGAGTTACCCAACACTATTGGACATATCCCAAATAGCATCTTACAATTCCTTCTTGGATGATTACTGCCAAGAAGAGAGAAACAGATATATGTTCACTCCAGTTCCTTTGAAAAGAAGGTGGCAGGTGCAATACCAACCTCTGTTTAGCAAGAATAAAACACACAAGTGCAGGAGATGGGTTGAAACCAAAAAATACTTCTGATGAATAAAATTAATTCTTTTTTTCTTTCTTAAGTTGCACCATCCAAGCCAGAATGCAAGGTTTTGGGGACAGCAGAATATGGACAGACAATCAATCTGACCTGCAATTCTCATGAGGGCTCCCCAAAGCCCAGATATACCTGGCAAAGCTTCAATGTACAAAATGACCCCCGTGCACTACAAACAACAGAAGGTATGAGAAACTCAAACACATCACCTGTCTGAGATATTTGTAGATCAGGGCTGGAAAAAAATTGAAATGTAAATACAAAAACACACTTAAGGATTTTTTTTAGGAAGTTCTCTGACCAGGATTTTGAAAAGTTGTCCTTTTGATGTAAGACACACTCACAAGTTACTTAGCAGGGAGAAAGGACTGTCACCTGAAGTAACAATGGTCAGTAAGGTTTTCACTTCAGCTCTCATCTGGTGAGAAACCTGGTGTCCTGGGTTCAGCAGTAGCAGTCATGTTTCTCCTCCTTGGTAGCTGGTGCAGTGCAGTGTTTTGACTTTCAGCTTGGGAACAGAGCTGATAGAGATGTTTTGGTTTGGCCAAGGACTTTGTGAGCCTCATGCTCTGCCAGGGAGGAGGGGAAGCTGGGAGGAAGCAGAGACAGGACACCTGACCCAAACTGACCAAAGAGGTATTCCATACCACAGCACGTCATGCCCAGGATGTAACTGGGAGTTAGCCAGAAGGGCTGGGAGACTGCAGGGTTGGAGGAGGTATCGGTCGGAGCTTGGTTGGGCTTGGGGGGCGAGTTATCGGTCAGTGGGTGGTGAGGTGTTGTATTCTCTTCCCTTGTTATTTCCTTTATCATTGTTATTATTGATGGTAGCAGTAGTGATTTGTGTTATACCTTAGTTACTAAACTGTTCTTATCTCAACCCGTGGGAGTTGCATTCTTTTGATTCTCCTCTTCGTCCCTCCGAGAGCAGGGGGAGGGCAAGAAAGGGGGGGAAGTGAGCGAACGAATTACCTGACTGGGTTTAAACCACGACACCTGGCTCACTCTGGAAGCAGCCAGAAATACTTCCTTCTCAATTGCTGGGTGTAAGAGCATAACATGAGGAATAACACTGAGGTTTCTAACTGGTGTGTCTGTATCTCAGCTTGCTTGACAATGACCAGGCAAAAGTAGCTTTCAGAGATGACTCCTCACATAGAGGAAAGTGGTATGAGAATCAGTTACACCTTCCTGCTTTGAGCATGAGAGAGGTTTCTGGCTTAGGACTGTCACAAAGGCCCAAATATTTAATTTGCTTTCATTTTAAATCAGAATCTGGGGAAAAAAAAAGTTGAAAACTGACTTTCCATGACAGGACCTTTGGTAGAACTATTCACACAGAAATGAGGGTTTAATTCTCTTTGAAGTGTAGTAGTGAAAGAGGACTAAGATTTATTCCTTTAAACAACTTTGTTTCTTCCTGATATAGTTCAGCACCAGAAAGACTAAGTATCTGAACCTACCCTTCCTGGTATAACTTACTGTAACATCACTATGTAAACTAAACATGATCATATTCAACTGTCTGTTCAACACAATAACCGATTCTTGCATAAATTATCCAAAATACCAACCACCACCAGGGACACAAGCCTCATTCATCTGACTGGCCGCTACGTGGTGCCAACGCATCACACACAGCCCTGAACACACCAGGATTTGTCGGTTTGTAGCAGCAGCTGCCTTTCTGCTTCTGTTCTTTCCTGGGACAGGGGTCTCTTCCATTTCCACCTCATTTTGCTCACCAGAGCACAAATGTCCAAGTAGTGTGCCGACTGTCCCCTTCTGCCCCAAGCTGGCTTGACACCCTACTGCCACTACAAGCGATTGATTGCTTTCTGTGCTAAACAAGTCCCAGTGCTCCAGAGTGTGCAGAAGGCCCTGAGGAGCCACTCCAAAGCTGGTAGTATCCGACCCACATTTTTCCCAATTTGACTCACCAATTACTTTTGATTTAATATGGGAGAATTTACAGTCCAGTTACAGGCTGCTGCTCTGAAAGCTATAAACCTCATACTGCACCCACAAAACAAAAAGGCAAGCAAGCACGGACCGTATTTAGAGATTAAAATAACTAACTCATCATGCAGTCTGTTACTTCTTGCTTTGCATGCTCTTTAACTATCTGGTGCTAGGTGCCAGCAGTGACGACAGAGAATCCCAGTCCCACAAGCTGGCTGGAAAGAAGTGAGATTACAGGGAAAACAAAACAGGAAAGTCACCAAAAAGTATTCAGAGCCTTTTGCTTTTAGAGCTTTTATCAAGTTCATCATGATGTAAAAGCATGTACTACACAGGCAAATGTCAGCTGGAGATGTAACAAACACAAACTGACTGCTTGAGCAGACAGCTAACCTTTAGCATGTGGTTCTGAGCTCTGTTAGGTTGTTCAGAAAGCATCAGTATCACAGCAATTTCATGTCATTGCATTTATTTTCCTTCGTTTACTTTTACAGCCTTCAGGGCCTCTCCCAGACCAGAAAACTATTTCAGCCACTGCTAAATAATTCAGATCTGAAGTCCCAGGAGTTGGAGGACTGAAGAGCTTTTTGTTCTTTTACAAGTTAATTCATCAGATGGCCAGTTCTCAAAGCTAGATGCTGGTTTCGGCCATCATATATTTCTCAGCAAACTCCAATGCAAATGAGCTTTCACTAAGCACACATACCTCTTCACCCTCCACCTACAACTTTCTTTCTAAAAGGAATGTTTGAATGCCACACATTCCCTGTTATCAGCTCAAAACAGCACACTTCTGTTTGTCCTCCCACAAATCACACTAAAACCTAGCAATGAGCATGGCAGGCCCTGAGGAAGACAGAGCAATCCATCAGCTTTAATAACCTCTCATCACTCCAACTACCCTAGGCTGGAATTGAAAGGCTGCTGTCCCCTGCTTGCTTCCCTTAATTCTTCTCTTTTTTTTTTTGGACTGGATTTGTGTTTCACAACAGGGGAACAAATAACACTGAAGAACATCTCGGTGGATACCTCTGGCTTTTACATCTGCACTTCGACAAACATTGTGGGAAAGGAGTTTTGCAACATGACAGTTAGCGTAATGCCACGTAAGAGACAAGACTTGCTTACTGGAAGAGTGGTAGCAGAGAATGGATCCTAGCTAAGTGTCAAAAGATTAATGGAGGCAATGCAGTCAGAAGTATAAAATTCTCCTTTCTCTCTCTGAAAAAAAAGTACACTTTTTTACTTTTAAGTAAGATTCTCTGCATTGTTTTACTAATAGAGCAATCACTAACTCTAGGGTTAGTTCACAAATGACAAAAAAATGTGCACGGCGAGACAGGACTGAGCCCAAAGAGTCTGAAACTAAACTGTATCACGAAGTACAGCAGTTGTTCAGATCCAGGGGCTCCTCCATATCACTATTTAACTAATTGCTCCTGCAGACTTAACCAGGTACCTAGTACAGAATGAATTCCAGTTGCTGTAGTCAAACAAACATGGCTTCTACTCAGTGTGTATCTGGTAGTGAGATCTGACCTCTGGTGGTGGGATTCGAAGTCCAACGATTGTGCTGATTGCTTTGATATTGTTCTCAGTGAAAAGCACTAATACTTTTCTTCCTGTTTAGCATCCACGAACATAGCTCTCTACGCTGGCATCACTGGTGGAGCTGTTGCTGCAATTACAGTTATTAGTATTTTAGTCTATTGCTGCTGCTGTCAGACAGAGAAGGAAAAGGACTATGAGATGACGTAAGTACTTTTCTCTAGAAAAACACATGTGAGGTATGAAGGATTCAGGTTCTCCCTCCACCCTCAACACAGAGTGGAAAGCAGAGGAGGAAGAAAGAAATCAAGGAAAGCATGCACTGCTTTCTCCTTTCAGTTTCTACCCTAGTAGCTCCCAGCTCTTCTCTTACAATATGCCCACTATTACCAGACATCTTTGTGGCCTCTGGGGTACAACCAAAACATTCAAACCTTGGAACTGAATTACCAAGCTAAATTCAGTCAAGCATGCACAGCTACTTGATAAGCAAAGCCCAGACTGTTTCTCATTTCCCTGAGCCCCTACAGCTGTCTCTGTCCTTGCTAGCCTCATACAGAACCAAGGTGATCTGTATTCAGAATTATCACTCCAAGACCGAAACATTTTGTTTATTCTCATGATGGAAACAGCCCATTGGAAGAAAAGTGGGATAAGAAAAGATACACCAGTCACTCTTTCTCTACATACATGCTATTAAAAAAAAAAAACAGCAGTTCACGCACCTCTTGCATCACCAGTGAGACTTAATTTCTGGAGTTCAGTTTGGTACACTTCCAGGTCAGCTTGGGGCAGTCTAAAACCCTTCTAACACAAAACCTCTTCAGCAACATTTCTAGCTGATTTAAATTAACATCTCTATCCCTCAACGATATTTTAGGGAGCAAGAAGATAAAAATGAACACTCCAAGGTGATGCCTACAAGGCATGTGAGAGCAGAGGATGATGTTGAAGACAAATGAAGAAAGAAGCGGGAAGCCAGTGCCATCTTCAGGCTTTAATGAGGCACAGACACCACTGCAGAGGAGAAACCAATCCCTCTTTTTTACTGCAAGAAGATTTTTCGGAATAATAAGGTGAAAGCTGATGGCTCTGCCTTCCAAGTTCTGGAAGAGAATATTCTTGTCTCCCTGGAAAGAAGTGACTACATATAGTGAGTACCTAACCTCATAGCAGAAAATGCATTTGAGGCACGGTTTTATCCAGTCATCTAAAAATAACCAGTCTTCTAGACTTCCCATTCCTTCAAAAAAGAAGCCAGTCAGGTCTATTTGGAGAACAGAGTTGCTGCTGTATCCCCAGCTCCACAGAAGCTTCCAAAGTCACCAACAGGAAGTCATCAAGGAAAAGTGGTCTTGTTCATGGTGTTACACATGTGCAACAGCTTACAGCACTGCCCAGTAAAGAAACCGTTTTATGCAGACTGAAGCAAGCTGATTTTTGACGGACATTTTATTGAATGTGTTCTCTGTATATATTATACATGCACACATAAATAAAAATAAGGAAACCATTCACAAATGACCAATGAAAGTCTCCTATTTTGGAACAACAATGCACACTAATGGAATGGATAAGTTAATAATTTAGATGAATTTGCAATTTAGCATTTCCTCCTGACTGTTGCATGGGCAAGTCAGTAATAATCCATTGATGCCACTTCTGAAAAAATGACAGTGTGAGAACATGTACGTGGCAAACAGATCTTCAATAAAAGGGGGTGTGGAGGGGTGGACAGATAACGACACACTGAGAAGAAGTACCATCTTATTCAAAATTGTAACAATTTAATCAGAAGCGCTGTATGTCCAAATGTTGAGAGTTAGTTTATCATTAGTTTATCATCTTTGGAACAGAATGGACTGTCTTTGTCCAAGAGATTGGCAAGATGGTATTAGAACAGCATTAAAGCTGTTTGAAAGCTTTTTGTTTATTTGGTTTGGGTTTTTTGTTTTGTTTTTTTTAGGAGTTGCTCAATAAATAACTTACACAACAATATTTATTCTTTCAAAGGTCTCTCCTGCATCATCTTGGAATCACAGAACGGTCTGGGTTAGAAAGGGCCTTAAAGCTCATTCAGTTCCAATCCCCTACCATGGGCAGGGACACCTTCTGCTAGAGCAGGTTACTCCAAGCCCTGTCCAACTCAGCCTTGAACACTGCCAGGGATGGGGCAGCCACAGCTTCTCTGGGTACCCTGTGCCAGCGGCTCACCACCTTCACACAGAATTTCTTCCTTATGTCTAATATAAGTCTCTCCTCTTTCAATTTAAAGACACTCGCCCTTGTCCTGTCACTATATGCCCTTGTAAAACATCTCTCTCCTGCGTTCCTGTAGGTATTGTAAGGCTGCTACTTCTTCAAATTCAGGAGTTTAAGAGAAGTCCTGCAATGTCTCCCCCATACCGTTTACCCCCAAAGTCACTGCTTTTAAACCTGTAAGAAAACTCTAACATCTAACTTGCAAGCAGAACCAGAAATTCTCCTACACACAGGCAACACTTTCTAGATTCCGAACTATGATAATCAGACTACCAGAACTGTTATTCTGGCTTCTTTTCTGCCTGCCTCTGTCTTACTTGGTACTTAAAAAGACAGTTATTCATTTCAACTATTAACAACTTCAAAAACCAACAACCAGAGTTCTTTACAAAGTACAAACAAGCCCAAATCTCTCAGGCAATGAAGAAGCTGAAATGTAACTGAGCAAGACATTCTAAGGACCTATTCCCATGCTTAGTTTGGATGCATGACAGAATGTTGCAAAAATGGATGACAAAAAAAACCCAAAACTTTCCATACAGAAACTAAAGGCAGATAAATAAAGTGCACAGCTCTGAAACAGAGCTGATACTTTCTTTTCATTTGTAACAAGCAAGGATAGTACAAATTATCTGATTTCACAGTATCACAGTATGTTAGAGATTGGAAGGGACCTCGAAAGATCATCTAGTCCAATCCCCCTGCCGGAGCAGGAACACCTAGATAATGTTACACAGGAATGCATCCAGGCGGGTTTTGAATGTCTCCAGGGAAGGAGACTCCACAACCTCCCTGGGCAGCCTGTTCCAGTGTTCCGTCACCCTCACCGAGAAGAAGTTTCTTCTCAAGTTTAAGTGGAACCTCTTGTGTTCCAGTTTGTACCCATTACCCCTTGTCCTATCATTGTTTGCCACTGAGTAGAGCCTGGCTCCGTCCTCGTGACACTCCCCCTTTATATATTTATAGACACTGATAAGGTCACCCCTCAGTCTCCTCTTCTCCAAACTATAGAGACCCAGCTCCCTCAGTCTTTCCTCATAAGGGAGATGCTCCACTCCCCTAATCATCTTCGTTGCCCTGCACTGGACTCTCTCCAGCAGCTCCCTGTCCTTCTTGAACTGAGGGGCCCAGAACTGGACACAATACTCCAGATGGGGTCTCACCAGGGCAGAGTAGAGGGAAGGAGGACCTCTCTCGACCTACTAACCACCCCCTTCTAATACACCCCAGGATGCCATTGGCCTTCTTAGCCACAAGGGCACAGTGTTGGCTCATGGTCATCCTGTCGTCCACTAGGACCCCCAGGTCCCTCTCCCCTACACTGCTCTCTAACAGGTCGTTCCCCAACCTATACTGGAACCTGGGGTTGTTCCTGCCCAGATGCAGGACTCTACACTTTCCCTTGTTATATTTCATCAAGTTACTCCCTGCCCAACTCTCCAGCCTGTCCAGGTCTCGCTGGATGGCAGCACAGCCTTCTGGCGTGTCAGCCACTCCTCCCAGCTTAGTGTCATCAGCAAACTTGCTGATAGTACACTCAATTCCCTCATCTAAATCATTGATGAATATATTAAATAATACCGGTCCCAGTACTGACCCTTGAGGCACTCCACTAGTTACAGGCCTCCAACTAGACTCAGCCCCATAGACTACAACTCTCTGGCTTCTCTCCTTCAGCCAGTTCGCAGTCCATCTCACTACCTGATCATCCAGTCCACACTTCCTCATTTTAGCCGTGAGGATGCTGTGGGAGACTGTGTCAAATGCTTTGCTGAGGTCAAGGTAGACCACATCCACCGCTCTGCCATCATCCATCCACCGTGTTATTTCCTCATAAAAGGCTAAGAGATTGGTCAAACATGATTTTCCCCTGGTGAAGCCATGTTGACTGCCCCTCATAACCCTCTTATCCTTGATATGCCTTAAGATGGTACCAAGGATAAGGTGTTCCATCACTTTCCCAGGGATGGAGGTGAGGCTGACCGGCCTATAGTTACCCGGGTCCTCCTTCTTGCCCTTTTTGAAGACTGGAGTGACATTTGCTTTCCTCCAGTCCTCAGGCACCTCTCCCGTTTCCCAAGACTTGGTAAAGATGATGGAGAGTGGTCTAGCAATGACTTCCGCCAGTTCCCTCAGCACCCGCGGGTGCATCCCATCTGGACCCATGGATTTATGGATGTCCAGATTGCTCAACTGGTCTCTAACCCATTCCTCCACAGATTTAGACAAAATTAAAGCAGCACTAAAGTACCTAGGGGAAGACAGGAAAAGCTAGCAATACTCAATTCCAAAGAATGAATGTATGTATACCCAACTTGTATACTCACTTCCGTCAAAAGGAAAGAAAGAGAAAATGAACGACCAGGCAAAAAAGTAAATTCCTACTTTACCTTCTACACAGCCTATAGTAAATCACTGTTATGTTCAATTTTCACAGTCTATTTCCAGTATCCCTCTTCTCCTTCACATACTCAAAACCACATTTCAAGAGGACTCACTCCATGATTTTTCCAAGGAGAACAGTGGAGCTGAGCAGCCTATGGTTTCCTAGATCATAGAATCATAGAATGATTAGGGTTGGAAAGGACCTTTAGATCATCTACTTCCAACCCCCCTGCCATGGGCAGGGACACCTCACACTAAATCATACCACCCAAGGCCTCGCCCAACCTGGCCTTGAACACTGCCAGGGATGGAACATAATCATCCTTTTGACAGGTGTGTGCAGTATTTGCCTTCCTTTATTGTGCTTTTCTGCGCTTTCTAGGATTCTTCAACGGTATCAGGCAGCTTTCTCAGTATCCTCAGATGCAGCCCATTTGCCTCTTTGTACTTGTATGGATCTAGAACTCCCAACTGATTCCTGACACGCTCTTCATCCACTGCTGGTGTTCTCTTCCCTGAACCCTTTCTGAGCATAGAGATCCTAGAGACCTTATTAGAAAAGGCTGAAACAAATGTTTGAGCACTTCAGCCTTATCCATGGTACGACAGCTATGTTACTAAACCAGTCACACAATTCAGCAACAAGACTTTTTCCTGTTCAGTCTTTCACTGCTAACAAAGTTACAGAAGCTCTTCTTGTTGACCTTGACTCCTTGCAAGCATCAATTCCAGGTGAGCTTTGGCTCTCCAAACACCATCCCTACAGGCTGGCCAGTGTTTGTGCATTTTTCCTTCGTAGCCCACACGTGCTTCTGCCTCCCTTCCCTGCTACTAGACTACTGCGTATAACTAGAGAGCAGCCATGAGTTCCCTGTATAGACAAGAAGGTCACTCAATGCATCTACCTGCATTTCTGGACTTCCCTTGCATTTGGAAGATGCTGTTCTTTATGAACTCCTTTATTCTTCAGACCTGTATGAAATCTCCAGGGATTCCACCCCTACCCACTTCCTGCATAACCACCAAGGTCTGCTCTCATTGCCTTCCTCTCTCTTGTCAGGATTTTGAGAATTTTTTCCAGTACAGAGACATACAAAAATCTGGCACTGCTACTGCTTATTTCAAGATTCAGTGCACAGTTAAGAACTGATCAGACAGACAAGAGTTAATTACCTCACAATCCCTGTTGCTAGAGTAACAGCACTACTTATTTGTATCATCTGTTCCAGGAGAGACACCAAGGCAGGCTTCTGTTTGATGAAGTTCACAGCACAATGAACAAACTGTTAAGATTAATTCTGGATGCATTGGGAGGTAAGGGGGACTTGGAACTTCTGTCTCCTCCATTTCACCTGTTCACTAGGGAATGAAGGGGACTGTTTAAGAATGGTAGAGAAGCTTGTGGGAGCTCCAACGACAGAAGCAAGGAAAAGTGAGGGAACAGAGATAATACAGGCTTAGACTAATCAAAGTGTTTGCCCATTTCTTCTTTTTACTGAATCATTGCAATAAAAATTAATTGGCAGCTCATTCTGTGGTTGATAGGGATGATAATCCTATCAACCATATCCCTATCAAGGTATAAGAATCCCACAGAAAACATCAAGTGGGTGGAAACTAGATAACAAACTTGCTACTCCCCTGCCATACTACAGTACATTTACTCTGCCAAAGGGAAAGACACTGTTAAAACCTTCGCAGTCAGCTGCATATACCTCCATCTATCAACCAGAAATTAAAAACTCAGTTTCACACATATACTGGAGTCACTGAACTTTGGGAAAAAATCTGAAATTCTTGCTAAGGGGAAGGATTAGCATTTTTTAATTTAAACTAACAGGTCAAAAGCACAGTCCTTCTGTGTTAATTATGCAGGGTTTTCAAAAGAGATCAGGACCAGAAAACTACAGCTATTTTGCAAAGAAATCCAGACAGGGCTTCCTTGAATCTGATATTCAGCACACCACCATCTGACTGTGATGGCTCAAGACAGAGTCCCTGAAATGGGAGTAAGTTTTCTATGTGCAATATGGCTCAGCATGGGCCTCACTCCAGGTAGCTAGCAAAGAAAACACCCAGTGAAACTAATACCAACTGTGCCATTTGCTAAAGGATCGCAGCACTGCCTTCTCCACTTTGACATGTGCCTGAACAGCAAAACCCACCACCTGATACTTAACAGACCCTCCACCCAGAAAATCCCCTAACGAACGCCTTCCTTCTATCTTTTAAGATTTTGATGACTAGCATATTGCTAAAGACATAGTAAAGATTTGTCTTGCTTTAGACATAACAAGCTTTGGTAACTTAAAATGCAGATCCTGAAACTGACACAAGTATCGAGGTCACAGACCTCAGGAGTACAGAGACTTCCCTTCCCACACATCAGGAAGGCAACAAGATGGACTTCTGTGCATGCATCTGAATGAGAATGGGGAGCTGGTCATAAAGGACAAAAAGGCAGCAAAGGGACTGAATGCCTTCTTTGTCTTGGTCTTTACTGGTAAGATCAGCCTTCCAAAACAAATTTCAAAATTAAAGACAAATTCAGCTATTACTGTATCTACAGTATATGTATATATATTTAGGAGAACATTTCTGCTACAGTAGAATTCTCGTAACATTCTTAGCTAGAGCAGTCAGAGGTTAATATAACTTCTGCATACCTAGCTTCTACATTTCACTGAAAGAAGGTGGACAAGCCATAAATGCACACCAGTCAGTTTCTACTACACAGAAGCAGTAGCTGCTGCTTACTCCAGATGAACACACTTTATTTTTCAGAATCAGTTACACACTCTTCAAATAGAATGCAAAAGAATATGTTGCTACAGGTTAATATCCTGATGTCACAGACTACATCAGCAATGTTGTTACCACAGTCCATTTTGTTTTCATGAGCCTTAGACAAACTATTCTCCCAGCCAAAGCTTTTATAGTAGAGAATAGTAACAGACAATTCAACAATATGAGTACTATCCATGTAACTAGAACAAAAATACATATTAATTTTGTAATGTGTATGCAAACCCAGAATGACTTTTACCAATGACTGTTGGGGCTGAGTGAGCTACCCCAATAAGAGGGCACAAAGTCAGGTCTGACAGAATCTGTTAAATGTCTCCTTTACAAAAACAACTCCTTAGTTCAATTACCTGTAAAACCCATATGCAGAGTACTAAGTTGCTGTTACTTTTTACCATGTGGAAATTACATGTTTAAAGCTCCCAGGCTGCATCACTCTAACTCAGCTCAAGAGCCACTATGCCTTTACTTGGTTTTACTTCCCCTTGAGAATTTTGTCATGCAAGTGGACAGAATTCTATTCCAATTTTAACCCACCATTTATGCCTTACCAGTACTATTCCTTGCACTTAAGAAGTGTGCTAAGGTTGTAAGTCATCATCTTTCCCTCAACTTTACTTTCCCATTAAAGGAGAGAAGCATTACTGCATTGTGCTTCCTAGGCAGAATTTATTTTTCAGGAAATCAGAGATTCAAAGTGCAAGACCACCAGGGAAGCAGAGCTGCAAAATAAATGAATTTTCCATCATCCTGCAACAGTTGTTAGGAATCCCTCTCAATATATACAGAACAACAGTATTAAATGAGTTACATCAAGTTAGTGTACTCATTATATAGATTTTACAGTTCTCAATACCAGAAACACTACAGGTTTTTAGATACTAGGGCAAGACAGTTACTGCCCTAGTTAACAGCCCACTGCCTACCTATAAGGATACCTGTAGCTAGGTCTTCCATAGCTTATGTACTATTTTAAGATGCCGGTGATAAGGTATAAACATGCAAAGGAACTGTAACTCCATATTTCTCCATTTCTGCTCAGATTCTGCACCTCAGTCTTGAAGATAAACAACATCTTAAACATAATAATGAATGCTCTTTGGTTTGTGTACTCTAAATATGAACAATAATGAATTCTTGTCTTCATAAGAACTGAAACATGAAACTTTAACTGCAACACCAACCCCTGGAAAGAACTCAGAGACACAGTTCTGTATGTTCTGAAGTATCAATGCAGCAAGAACTGTCAATTAAGAAACTTAACATTTTAACAACATTATTCCAATGCAGAGAAGCCCTTAGCACTACCAAACAGACATTCTTACTTGTTACAACATCCCCAGATGCTTAATTGGTACATCGCAGGCTTAGACACTTATTGTCCCTTACCTGGTGGAGGAATTCAGCAGGCAGAACAGAAGAATTCAAGAAAATTTAGTGATACAGGCAAACTTAGGTAAGAGGCATGAAAATAGTTCAGTGATCCTGCAATACTGGAAGAAGGGCATTAACTGGCCTCACAGCAACTGTAACAGGCTTCCAACTAAACAGCAATTGGCCTTTTTAAAACATACTGATCAGCATGCTCAAACTTATTCATAAATGTGCTGACCTCTTATTTTGACTGTGTTCTGTTTGGGTTTGGCTCCCCCACCCCCACCATGCAGAAGAATGAGCTACCTAATCTTCACTTTCAGTTCCTACAAGGAATGCAATAGCTATCTTCTCAGTTAGTTGCTATGGAAACAGTATTTCACAACTGGACCTCTCTTGGAACAAAATGTAGAAACAACTGAAAAAAATAATCTCGTTTCTGACAATCAGTTGCTTAAAGACACACAAAGGACAAGGCTCTGACAACAGACTTTTTGGGAACTAGTTCAACACTTATACATCCATAAAATGAAACAACTAACTTCTTAAGTATCCTTAAGTCTCCCAGTTTTTTATGTGGCCTCAAATAATTTATGACTGGTATCTACCCAGCATGACTAAACTTGTGAAGTTATATCTGCAGATTCATATATCTGCTGGCATTTGATATTCCATTCAAAAAATACCCGTAACACCTAAACTTGTCTTCAGTTTCTGAGGGACATACATTGTTTTAAAACAAAAAACTGATGCAAAAGAAAAAAAAATAAATTTATATTGTACTTGCTCCTGATGTATATAACCTGTGCCTCCAAAAGAACATTAGTAAATGGACACATTTGCCACCACATTTCTTCCAAGGCATTTCATAGAAAGTCTTTCTGCCTTGAATGACCACTCAAACTTTTTGTGGCTAGAACTGACAGATTACAGCAAACCTTCAAGACTGTTACACCTTTTAATTCCCCTATTGCAGCCCTTCCTACCTTCAATGCTGCCACCCCACCCTCCCCATCACTTCCTGGGGAAGAAACTTTTATGAAGTTATGTCTTCCACATGCAGGAGAGAGCAAGGAGGTTATAAAAAAAATAAAGAACTTGTTTAGAATCACACAGACCACTAAGAATTCTTCTAATCCAGTGATATTGACTAATCAATCTTGAATTTGAACTCCGTCCAGTAAGAAATAGAATGAGTATGGCATATATTTTTAAAGAGGAGGTACAACTATCAGGTTCCTTCAAAGTAAGTCTTCCTGTAGATGACCAGATTTAAAGACAACAAAAATCTTGTTAATAGTTTTACCATTCTAACAAGAACTTGAACTATCAAAGTTTGCACATAAGATGAAACATTGCAAACTGGAAAAAATTGCTGGTTATCTTAGGAAAACAAGGAAAATTAGAATTTACAGCTGTCCTGGATGTAAAAAAGACCTTCAGTTACTGAAAGGCTTGGTTAGATCAGATGCACTTTTCAGCAGTCGAGTAATTCCTCTTCCTCGCATGGTGCTTGTTCCATAAAGGGAACAGGTCTTCACACCACATGGAGAATCACCTATTAAATTAAATACAGTTTGTAAATCAAATCAACCTTCGAAGCTTGCGTAAGTTAATGGACTAGTACTTCATACACTGTGGAGCTGAACCTATTGAGCAGCTCTAATATGAAAAGTCAGAGACAGAGGTTGTGCCCTCTATGCACACCAAAATCGTAAGAAATCATGATTTTCAGCTGCAACAGTTTGAGTTTGAATTTGAATTAAATTATCTGACACTACAGCATCTATTTCATATGCAAGGAAATAAGCTACA
This sequence comes from Pezoporus wallicus, assembly GCF_028554395.1. Classification (NCBI taxonomy): domain Eukaryota; kingdom Metazoa; phylum Chordata; class Aves; order Psittaciformes; family Psittacidae; genus Pezoporus; species Pezoporus wallicus. The sequence goes on along the minus strand of NW_026638360.1, from coordinate 3,204,914 downwards.
AGCTTAGAACTGCTACAGTTATTTGTCTTGCAAACTGGATTCTGTCCCTCTGAAGATTAGCTATGAACTACCCAGATGAATTGAGCTCATGTGCCTTCCATTAAGGAAATTTCATCTCTAAAAGCAAGACTTTAAATGAGCAGTCTCGATAAACTAAGTTATAGTGGAATACTTGCAACAAATATTAGTTGAGCCTTCACATATAATTATTTGAGAGCAAGGAGAGCATTTTAAATATGGCCCTGCCTCAAAGCACCTAAGCATATAAGAATGGATATCATATAGCAGAAAAATAAGAGGCTACGAATCAGAGAGCAAATTTTATAGAAAATTACATTTTGAGAGACCTTTTTGACCCCAAGATTGTGTCCAATAAAAAAAGGGTAACTCCGTCTTCAGAAATTCAGTGAAAGCCATATCCAGGAACAAATGCAGCTTATGCAGAGGTGTTTAAGCTTTATGTCACTTACAGGTAACGTCTAAACCCAGCAACTTGAAAAAGCATCAACTGGATTAAGTTTAAATACCTCTTTCCCCTTATAAATGTGAAAGTATCAAACTCACAATTAGAAGAGACAAACTCTTGATGCCAACTTGGAGAAGCAAAATGTCTGTCATATGCAGGACCCTCAGCCTTCATATTCTGTACGAAGAAATGAACATTCAAAATGATCTATGTGACTTTTAAAACGCAGCATACGCAACTATCCATGAAACCTACCAATTGCAGTGAAAACTCACGTGTACTGACCCAGGTAGTGATTATTTTTATTTCATCAGTCTTACCAATATATGCCACAAAGCATCTAAAGAGAAAACAGCTAAGCTAAAATTGGCAAATCTGAACACTTAAGTAAGAATAAAACAGGGTATCAGTTTAAAGAATCTGACCTGAAAACGTCCAGCATCCAATATCACCATCTTGGTATTTGTGCTTTCACTACTATCAAGGTCTTGAAGAGGCAGGTGAGCTGCTGTCAGTGAGACTCCATATACACTAGCTAAAGATTTACTGATGCAGTAACTTTATGGAGAAAAAAAAAAAACAAGAAGAGTTTAGCTAAGAGGGCTGTAATGCTCATGTACAGAAGTACAGCATTTTTAATTCTTCAGCTGGCAAACAAAGCAACCCGAGATGCACAGCTAAACAGTTACCCTATATCCTTCCAAGGCCACTAGCCTATACTACAGCTACACATGAAATTAAAACAATTGCTTCCCCAACTATCAAATGCAGTCAATTAGAAGGGTGAAAAGCAATATTCTTTTCACAAGACCTAGCAGTACATAAGAGGCTTCTGAATGAAAGGCTATTCATTATCACCTCCCTCAAACTGCTGCCAAGTGTGATCTTAAATTGCATTTCCTTGTGTCCCAACTATTTACTTTCCCTTTCCTCACACCTGAAAAATTTTAGAACCTTACGTATTCATGTTATATGTAAGGCAGTATAAAAGTTTATAAAACTTTTATGAGTTTAAAGCCTCTTTGAGGGTTTGGGGGAGGGGGGCATCATTCCATCCCAACACACCCAGTCAGTTGCCAGCACCTATAATAAGTGCTCGGAGCAATTTACATATATTCCAGCTGCTCCAGCCAATGAGCTGGCTTCATTTGGAGCTCGGCTCCGATGCCTCTATACAAACGCCTGTAGCATGAGGAACAAACAATAGGAATTAGAGATGTGTGCACATCTACGGGGGTATGATATAATAGGCATCGCAGAAACATGGTGGGATCGCTCCTATGACTGGAGTGTTGGAATGGAAGGTTACAGGCTTTTTAGAAAAGACAGGCCTGGCAGGCGGGGAGGGAGAGTTGCTCTTTATGTTAGGGATAGTCTGGAGAGTATGGAACTCTCTCTGGGGACAGGTGATCAGTTAACTGAGTTTGTGGGTCAGGGTTAAAGGGAAAACAGCTATGGGAGACATTACTGTGGGGATCCGTTACAGACTGCCTGATCAACAAGGACCTGCGGATGAAGCACTCTATAGACAGATAGGAAAAGCCTCACGCTCGCAGGCCCTTGTTGCCATGGGTGACTTCAAGCACCCTGACATCTGTTGGAATGATGGTAAGGCCCAGCACAAGCAATCCAGGAGGTTCCTCGATTGTGTGGAAGACAACTTCCTTCTGCAAGTAATAGAGGAGCTGACAAGGAGAGGTGCCATGCTTGACACCAACAGGGAAGGGTTCATTGGAAATGTGACACTCCAAGGCAGCCTTGGATGCAGCGATCACAAGATAGTCGAATTCGAGATCCTCAGGACAGTGAGGAGAGTGTGCAGCAAGCTCACTGCCCTGGACTTCAAAAGAGTAGACTTTGGCCTCTTCAGGAACCTGCTTAGTAAGGTTCCATGGGATATAGCCCTAGAGGGCAGGGGGGCCCAAGACTCTTGGTTGATATTCAAGGATCACCTGCTACACCCTCAGAAGTGTTGCATCCCAACTAGAAGGGAGTGCAACAGGAGGGCCAGGAGACCTCCTTGGATGGATAAGGAGCTGCTGAGGAAAATTCAAATGAAAAAAGAGGCTTATAAAAGGTGGAAGCAAGGACAGGCAGCCTGGGAAGAGTACAGGGATGTTGTCTGGGAAGCTAGGGACCAAGTTAGGAAAGCTGAAGCCTAGTCAGAATTAGGCTTGGCTAGGGACGTTAAGGATAACAGGAAGGCATTCTACAGGTACGTAGCGAATAAAAGACAGACTAGGGACAATGTAGGCCCCCCTCTGGAAGCTCTCAGGAGAACTGGCTACACAGGATTTGGAGAAGGCTGAGGTTCTGAATGACTTCTTTGCCTCCCTCTTCACTGCCAAAGGCTCTGACCATACCACCCAAGTCTTGGAAGGTAGACGCAGGGACTGTGAGAATGAAGACCTTGGGCCCACTGTAGGAGAGGATCTGGTTCAAGACCATCTTAAAAACCTGAACGTGCACAAGTCCATGGGACCTGATGAAATCCATCCACAGGTCCTGAAGGAAGTTGAAGTCCTGAAGCGAATGAAGTTGCTAAGCCGCTGGCCATCATATTTGAAAAATCATGGCAGTCAGGTGAAGTTCCCAATGACTGGAAGGGAAATATAACCCCCATTTTCAGGAAGGGGAAAACAGATGACCCAGGGAATTACAGACCAGTCAGTCTCACCTCTGTGCCTGGCAAAACCTTGGAGCAGATTCTCCTGGATGGCATGCTAAGGCACATGAAAAACAACAAGGTGCTTGGTGACAGCCAGCATGGTTTCACTAAGGGGAAATCCTGCCTGACCAATTTGGTGGCCTTATATGATGGGGCTACAGAACTGATAGGGTAGAGCAGTTGATGTCATCTATCTGGACTTGTGCAAAGCGTTCAACACTGTCCCACACAACATCCTTGTCTCTAAATTGAGAGACATCAATTTGATAGGTGGACCACTTGGTGGATAAAGAACTGGCTGGATGGCCGCACACAAAGAGTTGTGGTCAACGGCTCAATGTCCAGCTGGAGACCACTAACGAGTGGTGTCCCTCAGGGATCAGTGTTGGGACCAGTCTTGTTCAACATCTTTGTCGGTGACATGGACAGTGGGATTGAGTGCGTCCTCAGCAAGCTTGCCAATGGCATCAAGCTGCGTGGTCTGGCTGATACCCTGGAGGGAAGGAATGCCATCCAGAGGGACCTCGACACACTTGTGAGGTGGGCTGATGCCAACCTCAGGAAGTTTAACCATGCCAAGTGCAAGGTCCTACAGCTGGGTCAGAGCAATCCCAGGCACAGCTACAGGTTGGGCAGAGAAGAGATTCAGAGCAGCCCTGCAGAGAAGGACTTGGGGTGCTGGTCGATGAGAAAATGAACATGAGCTGGCTTCAGTGTGTGCTTGCAGCCCAGAAAGCCAACCGTATCCTGGGATGCATCAAAAGGAGCGTGACCAGCAGGTCGAAGGAGGTGATCCTGCCCCTCTACTCTGCTCTTGTGAGACCTCACCTGGAGTATTGTGTGCAGTTCTGGTGTCAACATAAGAAGGACATGGAACTGTTGGAACAAGTCTAGAGAAGGGCCACGAGGATGATCAGAGGACTGGAGCACCTCCCGTATGAAGACGGGCTGAGAAAGTTGGGGTTGTTCAGCCTGGAGAAGAGAAGGCTGCGTGGAAACCTCATGGCAGCCTTCCAGCATCTGAAGGGGACCTATAGGGATGCTGGGGAGGGACTCTTCATTAGGGACCGTAGTGACAGGACAAGGGGTAACAGGTTAAAACTTAAAAAGGGGAAGTTTAGATTGGATATAAGGAAGAAATTCTTTCCTGTTAGGGTGGTGAGGCACTGGAATGGGCTGCCCAGGGAGGCTGTGAATGCTCCATCCCTGGCATTGTTCAAGGCCAGGTTGGACAAAGCCTTCGGTGAGATGGTTTAGTGTGAGGTGTCCCTGCCCATGGCAGGGGTGTTGGAACTAGATGATCTTAAGGTCCTTTCCAACCCTAACTATTCTATGATTCTATGTTCCCAAAGTAGACATATACTAGAAAATACTGAGAATGTCTCATCAAATACAGGTATAATAAACCTCTACAGAAATTCAATGAATTCTAATGTAATTGACACTTCTCTCAACTCTCCAATAGTAAATGGATGTCCTGGGTTCAGCAGTAGCAGTCATTTTTCTCCTTCTTAGTAGCTGCTGCAGTGCTGTGTTTTTTACTTTCAGCCTGGGAACAGCGCTGATAACACTGATATTTTTAGTTGCTGCATAGTAATATTTAGTCTGACCAAGGACTTTTTGAGTCTCATTCTCTGCCAGGGAGGAGGGGAAGCTGGGATGAAGTAGAGACAAGACACCTGACCCAAACTAACAGAAGAGGTATTCCATACCGCAGCACATCATACCCACTATATAAACTGGGGGCAGTCACCTGGAAGGGTTAGATCGCTGCTCAGGTCAGGCTGGGTATCAGTCGGTGGGTGGCAAGTGCTTGTATTCTCATGTTATTTCCCTTATCATTATTATTATTATTGGTGGTAGCAGCAGTGGTTTGTGTTATACCTTAGTTACTGGACTGTTCTTATCTCAACCCGTGGGAGTTACATTCTTTTGATTTTCCTCCCCATCCCTCTGGGAGCTGGGGGGGCAGGAAGGGAGGGGAGTGAGAGAGTGGCTGTGTGGCTGGGCTTAAACTGAGTGGAGGTAGTGAAAAGATGAAGAGAGTGATGGATTAGTGTCACACAAGTTATATTACATCTAAGTGCTAAGACCCACAGCATATTGCTAAGCCACATAAACAACAGGTAAAGTTAGAACAAAATCTTGAGAGTGAAGGGAACAAATGAAACTCAAGATCTAGAACTACAGTGCTCCAGGCAGTCAGAGAAGCCAGAGCCAAAAAAGTGTCTCTATAGCAAAATAAAATTCATCATAATGAAGATAACTCCTTAGCAATACTTACACGATCTTTTTACAGGATGCCAAAGCACAGCAGAGTATGTCATTCTCTTCATGCCACTTGCACCTACATGAAATGAAGTTCACGCTTATTTCAGAAGCATCAGCATTTTTAATCAACATGAATAGCCGAGTCTGGTCAGAAGAAACAGGAACAGATATTTAAGATTTTTGTCTCAGTGACCTTATAATACCTTTACAATTTCACGGAGGACCAGTACTCAACAAGGAAGCTCTAAGTGGTTTATGAAGAGTTAAAAGGCATGCATAAAGGCAACCTTCTTTATGCTGAGGTGGGAGTAAAGAGAGGAAAGAGAACCCTGTAAGATAAAAGGGATTTAAAGGTAATAATTTTAAGTTTCACATTAATGTGAAACCGTTCCTTTTACTATAAGCACTTCACTTTCCTCTCCAAATGTGTTTTTTAAAATACATTTTCCCACTCTTGAGGTTTCCCTCCAATGTGAGGATACTCATGGAAATGGAAAACTTCCTGTCTATAAAAAGATAGTGTGACAATGATTATCCCAATGGATCTTAAAATACACACTGTAAGGAGACTTCAAACAATAGCATTTTCTTATTTTAATGATCTACTAAATTTTAAGATCAAATTATTGGTTCTTACAGTAGCAGAGGAGAAGTTAAAGCATATTTCCAAGCCAACTGTGTCATGACTAAACACAGCCCAAGCTACATCCACCACAAGCTACATACCACTTAGTTGTACAATACAGAAGACCGTGAAGGCAGAAAGAGCTTTACTGTCCAAGACACATTAAAAGCTAAAAAAAAAACCAAACCAACCCAAACCAAAAAAAAACCAAACCAAAAACCCACCAAAACCAAAAACAAACAAAAAACCAAGAAAAAGCCAACACCACAAAAACAAAAGAAAAAAAACACCCCACCAAAAGCAAAACAAGAAAACACACACACAGAAAAAAATCCTACAAAGTAAATACAGTTCCAGATATGTAACAAAGAACACTCATTCTGAAAGAAAAAAGACATGATTGAACCTTGAACACTTAGGTTTGAGAACTTGATTTGTACCACTAGCAAATATACCTTGTCCCTCATCACAGCAGCACCATGAGGCATTTGATACATAGTAACAGCCAGGTCCCATCCAAGCTACCCTTCTCAGAGTCTCAATCTTACCACTTTTACAATTTCCAGTTAACCACCACAATATATTTTATTCCCATTTTGACCCCCTCCTTCAAATTAGGGCTCAGACTCAACACTAAAAAGCACTTCACACTTCTCTGGGGAAAGAATATTCATTTCCACTTGTACTCACAATGTAACAAGAAGGATTCGGAAGCCTGCAGGACATTCCAGCCTTGCAGTTTACAAGCTGTACCGCAGAGCACCAGGACACACCAGGCTAATACATGCGTTCACAAAGAACACAACATACCTGGTATTACTGGAGAAATCCCACAGGAAGGCATCCAGTTCTCTACACACCCAAGTCTTGGATGGCTCCTTTTGGTATTTCTTCTGGTGCAGCTCTATTACCAGGTCCTCTACATCAAGGAGTTCCAAGTGGCTTTCAATGCCTATAACTCAGAGAACACCCCGGTCAGGAGACCAGGAGTCAGTGAAGGTAGAGTGGAAGGTGTCCCTGCCCGCGGCACGGGGTTGGAACTAGATCATCTTTAAGGTTCCTTCCAACCCAAACCGTTCTGTGATTCTATGAATATTCTTAGCTCACTTCTCAGTCTGTCCCTGTTCATTGTCCAGTCTCTTACCAAAGCATCAAAGATCTAGTAAAGCTTAAGAAGTTATCCCACCAGTGGTTTTACTAAAACCTGGCTTCTTAGAAAAGTGGGCCATCTTATATTCCCACAATTTCCCTCCACCTCAATAATAACGTTATCCTGCTTGCAGGCTAGCTCTCCTCAGAAGCTGTTAGAAACACATAGCAAAGCGATCTGCTCACCTTCACAATAACCTCACTGCCTCTAGTGCTCCTTTAAGTGGCTGAGCAAGAAAAGAGTATATATTCTCTAGATGTGTTCATTTAGCCAGTAAGCTGCTCATGCTGCCATTTTACTATCACTGATGGGGAGGAAAAGAAGAAGCAGCACACAAAACAGTTCTAGCTACCAGTACCAGCTTCTATGAAACCTTTGAGATCCCAAGATTTTTGACAAATACAGCTGTCCACGAGTACATAATCTTTCTTTGGGGAGAAGGATAGAAGGGGGAGGCCAAAAATGATCCATTTCCCACCTGTGATGCTAGCCATTCGATTGAGACACCAGCTAATTCGGAACCTGTCATTAGACTAGAGGAAAGAAAATTTCAGCCACATTGAAGAAGTACAGTATATAATTCTGACATCGGCAAGACTTCCGACTATATCTGAAAAGGTCACCTCCAAAACAAAACTCAATGTGTGTGGGATGGAATGTACACTCCTCCTGAAAATCATCCTGAAGAGGAACCAAATGCCACAGAGGCTTTCCAACCAAACCCCAGGAGAAATTCTGGAAATTAAAGGTTAACCCATAATACATTCCTTAAGTGTTCTGTTTTTTATTTTTTTTTAATATGTATATCTTCAGAGCTCTCTATATTTATGAATGGAGCCCAAGATCTTGACACTCCCTGCCTTTTTAAGGATATGAGGCTTAAATAGAATCAAAAGATAATATAGCTACTATGAAGCTTAAAACAGCTCCAAGTCCTAACATTTAATTTTGCTCACTGGCAAATTAAACTTGAGCAAAAATTAACATGTACAGTATTCTCATGGTGAAAGACAAAAACATCCCTTTAAAAAAAGCAGGACTGTCTATTATTCAGCACAATCAATTTAGTGTTGATCTTAAAACCCCTTAACCCAAGGCAGAACAATGTTAAGAGACCAAGTGAAACGCTGATCAGTAGACCAGAGCCAGAAGCGCAGGCTGAAAATAAGAAGGCAGAAAATTAGGTCTTTGCTTTATGGAATTGGGAAGCTTTGGAAAAAGAGTATCCTTTCCCATTCATGGGCACGCTGACTAGGCTTTAGAGGGGTACCTTCTTAGTCATCCAACAAAACTGAAATTACAGATTTTGATTTAAAGCATCTTACTTTGACCGTGACCATACCCTGCAGTAAAAGCGAGGCCAAACACCTCTGGCTGGGTGGACAAACTCAAGAAGTTCCCATAAGACATCCGCATAACAAGTACGTGGAAGATGAAATCCAGATACAGGGATCTTGTGAGTGGCATCACCTGGGTAGGACAAGAAAAAAATTACAAGAAGTCCTGCTTCCTTAAATGATCAGAGCCCCCCCCCCCCCTTGTATCTTTTTATATACATACATGTATACACAAAAGCACACCTCCCATGCTCTAAAGGCAGGGTCTCAAATTAAGCTATTAAAATCTGCTTCTTTCAGCAGAAGACTGGCGGGTGTGGGCTGTGAGCAAACACACACACACCCCTTTTAAAAGTCCATTATCTTAAGTTTTCGGTATAGGAAAACATGGGCCAAGTTTGTTCCCTTTATACACAACAGGAGGAAATGTCCTAATAAAACAAGCTGGAATCTATAAACACTGAAGAGTCACAAGGGAAAGAAGGCAGGCCAAGCCAGATAGAACAGTTACAAATACTTTTGACTTTGTCAATACATGTACAGCTGCAAAACACAAGTTCTATATACAAACAAGTATCTTTGAGTTAACCAATTACGAATTAGCACTTCATGCTGAAGATACACACAGACTATCAAAGAAACGATGCTCTGCTCAGGTAGCCTTGAAAGCTTTTGAAGCCGTACAAGGTTGTCACATTTAAGAACATACTGCAGTTACTGTTGAATTAAAATAGAAAGGTGGAATACAAGTAACTGCCATTGAACCATTTTGGGTGTACGCTTTGCCATTTGTGGGTACAAGAAACATAGAAGGTGAGTGTGACAGCTGCTCTGTCACTCCGTTCTCTTTGAAACTTGCCAAGTTCCCAGCGGGAGAAACTGCAGGCTCAGAAGACATCTGGATACAGATGAGGTAAGCTGAGTCTAAGCCTGTACACCTCTGCATACTGTTCTTTTTCTCCAGTGATACTCACTAGCAGCCTGGCAGTGGTATCGAAACCCACGTGGTGGTACTTCTGCAGAAGAGCAGGGGAGATGGAAAAAACAAACCACCATCATCCAACATCCACTATGAGAGATCCTTAACTCTGAGTTAGGCACCATAGTTTCATGTACAGAAAGGAACAACTTAACCTTCCCTTACAGCCTTGCACAAGTGCCACAACTATTTTTGAAAAAAGTTCAATTATATGCATTTAAAACCCCAAGTATATTGTATAGTGTGTGTGTTCAGGTCAAATCAAGACAAACATTCATTGCCACACAAACATGTGAATGTCCTCCTGGATTTATTTTACACTTTTTGAAGCTTCCTGCATTCCTGATGCTTAAGTCCATCTCCTCAGGAACAATCAGCACAGCTTTGATATTTTAACAAGCCCAACCACTTACAATCAAAGAATAAAGCCTATCTTAATACCAGAAATCTAATCCGGGCAGTAGTAACTGACATTAGAAAACCTCCCTCTCACCCCAAAGCAACATAACCTACAGATTATCTCCCTTCCTTGGAGCTCACCTGGCTCTATAAAGTGATGGAAATCAGCCATTATGCCATCCCGCAGGGAGTACTTGACACACCCAATCTCACAAGGCAGGAAGCGCTGTTCACAGTGGGATGGCAGCTTGCCATGGCTGTAAATGTTCAGGAAGTAGAAAATGTCTACAAGTACAGCTGAAAGAGAAAAAAATAAATTCAAAAGAGCCACCAAAAGTTACAGCAAGCCATCCTGGCCACACCTCATCCAGCAACAGTTTCAGTGTGCTTTCTTACATGAGTAATGTAAGGAAGAGAGTAATGACCAAGTAAAACACACAGCTATTCCTCTGTATTGCAGGCAAGGTAGCTAATACTTATGCAACAGTCAGGCATCTTGATAGCTCTGGTGTATCTTCCACAGATGCTCATGTGTGTAGCAACAGGGTCAGAATAAAAATTAAAATTAAAATAAATAAAAGCACTTAAAATTAGACCCCAAACCCATAAGAACATTGAGAGGCCTGGAATCCTATTATTGCTTTTCATGACAAGTCTCTTCACCCTTTAGGAAAATAAGGTTGGCGGGGGGAACCAAACCAAAAACCAACCCAATCAGAAACTACAAAGCAGCTTCACAAGCCCAATTCAGTAACTTATACAGGTCAAATGAGCTGATAATATTCTGGGGTAGGAGGAGATAAGAAACCTGCCAATTAAAAGGACTGCTTCTCCTCTGCCAAAAAAGCTCCCAAAGGTGGCAGCAAGAACACCCAAGGCAAATGTTAATAAATAAATTGTTTACTAATTTAAAGAGCATCCAACTATGAAAAATATTTCACAATACACCTTAATATTTCTCTTTATGAGCATCACCTAGCATTCTCACTGAAATTTAAGATAGCTGTTTAATCCTTATGCTTAAACTCCGTCTCTCATCAAAAAAATCCTACATTTCTGTCCTGAATTCAGCAGTACCAGTCATTTTTATCCTTCTTAGTGCTGTATTTTTGACTTTAGCCTGGGAACGGTACTGATAACACACTGATGTTTTTAGCTGTTGCTAAGTAGTGCTTACTCTGATTAAGGACTTTTCAGTCTCACGCTCTGCCAGTGAGGAGGGACAGAAGAAGCCAGGAGGAAGCAGAGATGGGACACCTGACCCAAACTAGCCAAAGGGGTATTCTGTACCACAGCACATCATGCCCAGTATAGAAACTGAGGGGAGTCACTCAGAGGGCCCAGATTACTGCTCAGGTCGGGCTGCGTATCACTCAGTGGGTGCTGAGCAATTGTATTCTTTCCCTTTGTTATTTCCCTTATTATTATCGGTGGTAGTGGCTTTGTATTATACTTTGGTTACTGGACTGTTCTTACCTCAACCCATGGGATTTACATTCCTGCGATTCTCCTCCCCATCCCTCTGCGAGTGGGAGGAAGAAGGGGGAGCGAGCAATTGGCTGTATGGTTCTGAGTTACCGGCTGCATTTAAACCACAATTTCCTACTGAGTAACAGAGATCTGTAACTGATTTTACACAGAAACAATGCTGTATAGATACCTGACTTTATGCCGCTGAATACCAGCTATCCTAAGCTTGAATGCCAGTGCTTCCTTACACGGGTCTTAAAACTTCACAAGCTATAGGGTCACAGGAAAGATAGCTCTCCTAGCCAAGTCTGAACTGCTTTTCTTGTGAAAAAAATCTCAGGCAGCTACAGCAAACCATACAGGACTTTTACTGAAAAATATTAAGGAACGGCATCATAAAATGCATCTTGGTTACCCTTTATCATTATACCTCTCATTCAGTTTTAAAGATCAACTGTGCCAGCTCAAGCCATGACCAACCCATCTGATCTGCATCACAGTGACAGAGGAGTATGCCCTCTGGCAGGGAGGCTGCTAACAGGTACTATACTTTTTATGGAGCTCTTTCATGCCCCTCCATAACCATGACAACAGGAATACAGTTCATAGACTTCTTGGGTAAAAGGCTTGAGCTGAGTCTTAACCATACAGCAGACACAGCTTATATGAACTGGCTGTTTGACTTACCTTCTAAGCATTAGCATTTATCATTTTTCAGACTAATGTAACATTAATTGAGGAAAAGACTACAGATTATGTTCATTACTCAACTCTAATTAAAATGTCCATTTGAAAGGAGGGTAACAGATAAAAACGGTTTCATTTTCAAGAGTTCTTTCAATATGGAAGCAAGCCAGGATGTTATAAAAGCACTGACAAGGTACATATCCCCTCTTCTAGTCTCCCAAAGAGGCCAGGTCATGATTTAATACCTCTACCATACAAATTTTGAATTCTGATATCTAACAACTCTTCACCCTTTAATACAGTTACAAGTATAGGTTCAGGTTGTACAACAGGTACAACTTGGATTAGGCTTTGTAAGTAACAAACTTCTATTAGGAGTTGAAGAATTATCTTTTTCTTAAAAGCCTTTAAATAATTGTAAAGAAATTATTAGTGGCTATACTCCCATCAAGCTAAAAAACAGAAGCTAGAATTATTTCAGGAGTGGGAGGTGGAGCAGGGACAGACACATTTATTTGCACTGACTTCCCTTGATACTACAATATGCCTTTTTACAACAGTAGACCATTAGTTTAAAAAAAAACAGCTGACACAGACGGTTATTGGCAAAACGTAAACAGCCTTTGTATAGGTACCATTGAGAGTATCTACAAAGGGCAAGCTTTACTCTATCAAGATTAACTGCTTTAAGATTACTATACCCTGATCATTCTCCCAAGACATAACAGAGGCATCTGGAAAAGTCACACAGGGCATCTTTGTGGTGGGACACGCAGGAACCGGAACAGCCAGATTACATGCCTGAAAAAGATTGAAAAGTTAATAATAAATAATCAAGACTCCTGGCACCACAAAGTCCTTCACCTCCTTATATTAGAGAAAAATTTAACATCCACTAACAGCTATGATTAAGTGGAATGGTCTGCAGTTTGTATATAAGCTGTAGACCAGGAAAGCAAGATTCCTCATCTAACAAAAACTGAGATACCTGTCTTAGTACCTCAGTCAACTCACTACAGCTGGAAAGCAAAACGTAATTCCGGGGGAGGGGCTGGGGGAAGGGAGATTTTGCTGGTTCAACCACTTGTCACAGGCAAGGGATTTTTCAAATTACAATTTCAAATTTTTTTCTGTAAGGTTTATAAAAAACTTTGGCACATGAAATTTATCTTTGCTAGGAATCAAATCAATGGAAAGCTGATAAAACCTGGAGGAAGCCATCAGATTGCTCCAGCACAGAACAAGTGTAAGGGGCATATATGCTCATGAAGCACTGCAAATCCATGTATGAACAATCAGCTTTTAAGAGGACAGGAACGGATACGTGGCAGGCACAGAGAATTTAATTCAAGACCCCAACTGGGAATAACATCCACATCTAGGTACACTAATTCCAGATTACCACCTCAAAGTTTGTTGATTATTAGTTCAAAATATAAACAAAAAAAAAAAAAAAAAAAGAAAAAAAGACAAAATTAGTCTCATTCAAGTAAGCTTAGTCTTCTCTGAAAGATGACCAAGACCTTTCACTGCACAAAATAACTGTGGCTGTCTACATATAAGGGTTCTATTAATATACTGTGATCACATATAATCTTACACATGCACACTTCCCTATTTCCACTGACCGGCAGTAAGGATGATGGTCTTTGTTTTGGTAAAGTAATTATTTCTTTCCATGATTACAGCTTCCTAAAATGCTACAACTTGTGGAAGGAAATACAGAAGCCTCCATTTATGACTTAGTTGTCATTTCACACATCTCCCATTTTTGAAAATGGAGCTTCATTGATTACATACCCCTAGCACGCTAAGTCATACAGGATAAGTCATGTTTTAAACAGCTCTTTTCCATCCAGGTAGGCCCCCCAAAATCTGAAAACACTGCCCAACATCTCCCATCTAGTCTCGAACAATTAATTTGACTAATCCAGTTTTACTAGTTACTCCAAGTGACAATCATCCTGTCATGCTTTTAGCATCATATAAGTGTTTTAAAGTCCCAAACTTTGCCATCACCGTTAGCATTAAGCAACATGGGAGGAAGAAGTAATTGCAATATTATCCATTTACTCAATTGTGCTCTCTGCTTTGACACACAAGGCTTTAGACTGCCAAACAAGACTGGAATAGAGTGAGGTTTCTGAAACTTCACATAGTTCAAACCCACACCCCTTTTAAGAACAGTACATAGCATAAAGGCTCTGTTTAGTACTCTATCTCACCACAACCTAGTATCTTAACCTGTTACTTCTACATTGTAGGACTTTGTCCCCCACCATAGTCTTACTATTCTCTTCATAATCAAACCAACCTTAAAATAATGGAAAGGTATAATCGATCTTTTTGTGCATAGCAAGATTTCATTGACCTGATCCACCACAGAGACAATCAAGAACGCCAAATCTGCTGCACATGGTTTCAGACTGTCAGACAAGAACAACCTAAATTAAGGACATCCATGAAGCAAAAGCAACATGAACCTATGACCAGAGTCATACAGATTTACAGTATTCTAAATCAATTAAGAAACGCCAACATTGCAGGTCAGCCACTGCAAAATATCACAAAACATAAAACTAAGTTGTTAGAGAACTACATTTTACTTGGTAAAACAGCCCAAAGGAACAAGCTGTGCTTGTTTAAAATAGTATAGAATATCCTCACCTTCAATTCAAACCAGAGCATTTTTCTGCCTAACCTTCATAACAGCATGGATTACCAGAGTGTCCATTATCTCCAGAGACTGAACGCTATGGAGAGCGGGTCTTCCATAGCATCATAGCTGACCAAACCCCAGCCACACTCACTCACTCCCCCTCTTATTTAGCTACATTGGAGGATGTTCCTTTCTCAGCATTTACCTCTTTCACTGTCTTCCGAGAGCATTTTTTTCCACTCAACTTACAAGCCTTCTCTGCATATGCCATCTTTTCTTCCTCAGTCAGCATCTTGAAGGAAAACAAATTGGTAAAAAAGGTTTTTACTGTTTCCTTCTAGCAGTCCCACAAACCAAAAAAAATTCCATGAAGAAATTAACTGTGTCTTTCCAAAGGGCATTATCAATACTTGGCAAGAACTACCAACTACTAACACTGACCCAACCAGTGGCGAGTAGTAGCTTTCTCTCTAACAAAGCCATACGCTTTGGTTTGAAACACCTAGCAAGCATATGCCTTTGAAGCATTTTCAGGCAAAGGCAAACTAGCACTCCTCCACCACAAACAAGACATCTTCTGAAACTCCTCATTCCAGCCAGGGATGCCAGTATCCATTGTACACAACACAAAGCTGTGCTTCCCCCCGCACCCCTGCGGCTGAGGGGAGGACAGCCAACTACCTCCAAGAAAGGCAATTTTGTCCCCCACACAACCTACGCAGTAGTACCATAATATAGCTCCATCTTACATGACGGGTGCTGCTTCTGCACCAGCAAGAGGCAGGTGAGCTACTACTTAACCCATAGTCCCCACGCACCACACCGGGAGCGGAACCCCTCTGCAGGCCTTTCACTGCCCTCGTTGCCATCAAGCTGCATTAACTCGAGGCCGTTCCCCTCACCTCCCAAGCCTGGGAGCAATAGGGGATGGCGTCGATGACACAGGCCACGGGCAAGCTACGCCGCTGCAGCTCGGGGAGCTGTTCGCTCACGAAGAAGTAGTACGGGCTGATAAAGCCCTTACGGCGTGGCATGGCGGCGGCCGCCTTCCACCTGCCTCGCAGCTAGCCAAGCCACGGCTGACTGGAACTCCGCCTCCCTACAAGAGGACACCTAAGAAAGCGCCGCCGGGGAGGAGCAGACGTGTGCCCGCCCACAGCTTTTGGCAGCGAGGGAGGGAAACTGTTACATGGAGTTCCTCCCGCCCGCCCCTGGGAGCTTCGCCGTCGCCTGAAGGTGAGGGGGAGGAGGGCGTGGCGGGGTTGCTTGTTTGGGTTTTGGTGTTGGATTTTTGTCGTTGTTGGTTTTGGGTGTGCTTGTTTTATTAGTTTTCGTTTTTAAATGCTCTTTGGCTGCTGAAGGATGAGAAATACCCAATGGGAGCTTGCACCAAGTTCTCACAGACATACACTGGGTCCCCAACCTCATAAAAATGGCAATATGCTGATTTTTCAAAGTAAAAGGATCATGCCCCTCGATATCCTCTAAATCTGAATAATGCTATGTATTAAATTTAGTAAAATCCTTACAAACAGTGACTAAATTAATTTATGCAGATATATTCATAAAATCACAGACTGGTTTGGTTTGGAAGGGACCTTAAAGCTCATCCTGTTTCAGCCCAAAGGAGGTAGCTGTTGTTCAAGCTTGTATCTTTGGCTTAGCTAATTATGTTTGTCACTGCTGGAACTGCTGTTAAGGTTAGATCAGATTCCTCCTGCATCTCACTTGCAGCTGGTTCCTCTGCGACTTAAAAATGCTGGCACTGTCTTATGGAGGCTATTCTGTCTTGCTCAAATCCAATAAAACAGTTTGGTTTATGTTTGTGAACCACTGACTGAATTTGCCATTAAACATGAAGGAGAGATCAATGGCACAGCTACAGGTTGGGCAGAGAAGAGATTCAGAGCAGCCCTGCAGAGAAGGACTTGGGGTGCTGGTCGATGAGAAAATGAACATGAGCTGGCTTCAGTGTGCGCTTGCAGCCCAGAAAGCCAACCGTATCCTGGGATGCATCAAAAGGAGTGTGACCAGCAGGTCGAAGGAGGTGATCCTGCCCCTCTCCTCTGCTCTTGTGAGACCTCACCTGGAGTATTGTGTGCAGTTCTGGTGTCCTCAACATAAAAAGGACATGGAACTGTTGGAACAAGTGCAGAGAAGGGCCACGAGGATGATCAGAGGACTGGAGCACCTCCCATATGAAGACAGGCTGAGAAAGTTGGGGCTTTTCAGCCTGGAGAAGAGAAGGCTGTGTGGAAACCTCATGGCAGCCTTCCAGTGTCTGAAGGGGGCCCTGTAAGGATGCTGGGGAGGGACTCCTCATTAGGGACTGTAGTGACAGGACAAGGAGTAACAGGTTAAAACTTACACAGGGGCAGTTTAGATTGGATGTAAGGAGGAAATTCCTGTTAGGGTGGTGAGGCACTGGCATGGCCTGCCCAGGGAGGCTGTGCATGCTCCATCCCTGGCATTGTTCAAGGCCAGGTTGGACAAAGCCTTCGGTGAGATGGTTTAGTGTGAGGTATCCCTGCCCATGGCAGGGGTGTTAGAACTAGATGATCTTAAGGTCCTTTCCAAACCCTAACTATTCTATGATTCTGTGACATTGTTGAAAATTTATAAAATTGTAATGTACACTCAATGAGAACAGGGAAGGATTTTTAAAGTCACTTGTGAAAAATCATTCATATCCTGGTCCAGTTCCTGATACATTAATGCTAAATCTCTTGAGGAGACACTGCAAGAAATAACTTTCATCTTGTCAGCACAAACTTCTGCTCAGAGTCTAGTTTTTCAGGCAGAAAGGCCAGTATTTACTCTTACATTTCTCTAAGAGTTGTTGCTAGGAGTGCATCTGTGCACATTTGTTTTACTTCACCCCATGTTCTCTCCTTTGCAGCTTTGAGACCCACACTTCAGCAGCTGTTCCTTCTAAAGAAATTTAGGTAATGTGTTCATCAACTGTTTGAAAAACATGAGGCTCTAGTAATAGCTCTCCTAGGTCTAGAAGTGTGGTTGGAAAATAAAATTCATAAGCAGCAGAGAGAGAAGGGATGTTCTAGTGGGATGGGGGACAGAGAGAAAACAGGGAACAGATCATCTTCAGATCACCATGTCATCAGTATTCTTTCCCAGGGCCCTTAGGAGAGCCCAGCACCTCTGAACGAACTTGCGTTTTAACTCTTTGATTCTCTGCTTCTCAACTTAGGTGGCAAAGGAGATCTCTGTAGCATTTACACCAATCTGTAAATAACTTTTGTAACACTGAGGTCATTCCAGCAGATAAAAGCAGTATTTATATATTACTTTTTTTTTTTTTAAGGCACTTAAATTATTTGATATGCCAACACTTAACTCTTAGGTACCTGGCCTTGGTGGAAAACAAGGACATGGCTGTGATAACCCAGATATATGTGACCCCTAAACTGGGCGCTTGTTAAGACATCTGTGTTCTCAGGACTATCTGAGCATGCAAAGAAGGAAAAATTTGTGTAGTCAATTCTGACAGTACATGTGAGTTTTCAGTCTCAAGCTGCTGCTGAATGAAGGTTTTTTAAATTGCAGTTCTAAATGTTAGGTACCATTTTTCAAAGTCTTGTTTTGGATCTGGCCCTAAGTAGAATGACCTGGGTAATTACAGACTTTTCAGACTGACAAGAGTCCCAGGCAAAAGAATAGAATCACTGATACAGGAGTTGCTTCAGTAATGAATTAATATAATGAATGCCAGTTAAGATGGGTTTGCAGAAAATAGATTCTGTTGCATTTGTTTGTAATTGCATGAAAAAGACATTAAGTGTGGTTACTAAAGGTAATGCATTCAGACACGAGGCATGTGAATTGACACACAATACTGAATCAAGGAATTGCAACTATACAGAGACCATTCAGTCCCCAGTTAAAAGATTAGCTTAGGATGTCTCAAAATGTAATTTTAAATGAGGAATTGTAACAGCGCCTGGGATGCTCTTTCCAGATCTGGTGTTTGCTCAAGAATATAGAAAAATAACAAGTCTGTTGAACTTCCATAGAGAATGCTAAGGGTGCTTTGATCATAACCTGTTGTTAACTCTGTTCAGAAAGGCCTTAAGAAGGCCCTTCCATCTAGCTTAACAGTACTAGAAGGTGAAGTTAGTTGAAATCAGGGGCAGGGTGAGGTCCCTTCCAACCTGAAGTATTCTGTGATTCTAGTTCTAACAGATACGCTGTAGTTCAAAAGGGATGTAGTGTGGCAAAGTGATGTGGCCTATTTTGTTAAGAAAGCTGGATAAGACAATAACAAATACCCAGTTTGTGAATTCCAGCTCCCTGAAGGTATTTGTGCTGCCCCCAGTTTCTCTACAGCCAAACCCATAGAGGATTTAACAACTCATTATCTCCTTGGTTATCTGTAGATACGTCTTATTCCTGTTCTTTGTATTTTTGCTAATGGTGACACACAGAAGAGCTGGGATAATTTACTTATGATCTTATGCTTACACGATAACTTCACAAAACATTGCTGATGGGCACTTAGTGTTTTACTTAAAATTTCAGGTTCTGTCTAAAAGTGTAGCAAAGGGACTCTGATTTTTGGTGTACGCAAAAGAATCAAGAGCAGCACAGGAATTTTATACAGAGGAGTGAACACTACAGAAAGATGCTGGGGGGATTTTTTGTTTTGATTGGTTGTTTTGTTTTGTGATGCTAAATTTATATTACAGAACTCAAGGTTCATTGGAATGAGAAAGTAAAATTTCTCCTTTAAGTATTTTAAACATTTGGTACAAACGTCATGGTTAAGTTAAGAGCAAAAGCAGTTTTATGTATCTGTATCACTCACTCCTGACATTAATGGTAAGTAAAAGCTCTGTGTTATTGTGCTATCAGATGTAGCCAGGCAGCTCAGAAAAAAATAACATGCCCAGAGAGTGCATGTATTTCAGCAATGTCTTCCTGTGAATCTATCAATGATTAATAAGAGATTTCAGTGTAACAAAGTAAACAAGAAAAAGTTTTAGTTAGTAGCTATTCTGAAGAGACTCACTAAATGCTTAATAGCTACTGTAATGTGCTGGTCTCAGTACTAAATCAAAAGAGCAGTGTCTAATGGCTGAATCTAGTATGACATCCCAGAAAGCTGTTGAAATCACTGTTTCTATGGAAATTTCTACAAGGGAAATCTGGGGGGCTGAACGGACGTGCAAAAGTAGGCATGAAGAGAAGTATCTTAATGGAGTGTAGAAGGTTTTCAGGGATGTTGCTAAGATGGGTCATTCAGAGTGAGGTGTTGGTGTAAATTATTCCATCTGGTAATTTAAAAAGCTGATTCCGCTTATCATGATAAGGTCATTTCCTTATCAACAGAGGAAATGACCACAAAAGACCCATGCTAGTAGATGAAAGGAAGGAGTGAAGTAGTAGGCAAGAGTCAGCAGCTGCTACAGCATGAACTGTGAGTTTGTGTCTATATTGTTTAGCTGAATTTGTTCATGAACCCATTGCTTAGAGGGGAACTGATCCAGATAGAGCCACAGTATCACTTATATCAAACAGTGCTGTAGCATGGTATGTTTCCAGTTCAGTCTGGGGATAAATTATGCAGGACAGGCACGGGGAATTTGGCTGTTTGGGTTATCAAGTGACTGAGGGAGACAAAGGTTGAAGTCTACCAGGGTGCTGTTTTCAGGGGACAGTGAATCCCTGCTGGGCTGTGGCTTGAAGCAATCTGGCTAATTGCACAGAAATTTACCCACCCTTTGAAGGTGAAACTGGGCTAACTGCAGCCCTCCTAACTAGTGAAAAGGAAAGACAACATCCCAGCATTAACTATTAAGCCAGCTCAGATGTTGCAATGCTCAGATCAAAGGTCTGCAGAGATCTGGAACATCTATTCAGGGCTCAGGCATCCATCATATCTGCATATATACAAATGACAGATCGATCACATTAAGTGAAAAAGAACCGTACAGTTAGTTTGAGTATGAAAATTTCAAAGCAGCTATAAATCCAGTGTTACAGGCAAAACAATGGTGCTTCTTCCTTCTATTTAAAATCTTTCCTTCCTTTGTTGTGAGTCAAAAGTTTAGCAAAACTGATGTATGCCAAATTTATTTGCAAAAGCTGGAGTAGAGTAAAAAAAACCAAACAAATCACGCTAGGAGTAGCTAACAATAGTGACGCACAAGGGATTGTACTGCTCCCAGTCAGATCATATCAACATCAGCATTGTTGCAGGAAACTCTGGATGAGGTCCTGCCCAATTAAGCTGCAGAAGGTCAAGGCACTGGGATTTCACTTGAAGTTTTGAGAGTTATCAGGAAAAATAGTTATGGGAAAGAGAGTAAAATAGCTTTGTGTTCATCTTTCAGGAGTCAGCCCATACATATCTTCATGTATTACAGCCTATAGATCTGTAACAGTGGTGAGGCATACCCTCAACTGATGCAAAGGATCACAGCTCCATCCGAGTTGTGTTTCTGAAAGTTGAAGCTGTGGCCCTAACATGAGTTTCTGCTGTGTTTTCCACCTGCAAGTACGCACAGAGGCAGTGGGGTGTCAGGTCACTATGCGCTGAAGGAGATCAGCTCTGTGCTGTTGTGTATGTACATTCTTTAGCGTAACAGGGTCTTGGTTCTTAATAGTGGCTTTTTGCCAGTGCTGCAAAACAGTTAAATTCATCATGTATTAGGTCATAGGAACACCAGGACACTGATTGAGGTGTAGGGTTTTGTTTTCTTTTTTTTTTTTTTTCCAAAGCAGTGTTGAATAAAACAAACTTCTATGTGAAAAGTATTTTTAAATGACACTGAGTAGCGCTGAATAAAATACTTAAACCCAAACTTGCTGCCTAGGGATTATCTCCTTGCTTAATTCCACTTTAACGCTATTAACAGAGGGACTGCAACTGTTCAAAACCAAGTAAAATGTTTCAACACATCTTTTATCATAGCAAACATGCTGTTTTGCTTTCTCACTCAGAAATTATTGATCTATTTTTATTCACGCTTTGGAAATAAGCTTATCTTGCCTATAGAGAGGTTCAGTCTGAAAGGCAAAATTATGAGGGATCTACACGCAGTCAAAAAATATTGGCTAGAATGCCAGTGGCTTGTTCAGTTTTACTTCCAGCACCCCTGTGCACCCTGCCTTCAGCAGTGGGGCACACTTCTGGGGCCCAGCTTTGCGTTAAAAAAAAACAGAATCATAGAATAGTTAGGGCTGGAAGGATGCTAAGGTTGTTTATGTTCTGTGGCAGATTCCAGATGAGAAGCTGAAGACTACTCCCGCCTCGCAAGGGGCTCACTGATGCCTGCAGAATCCAAACACCAGCCAAGTGGCTGAAAAGAAAATGCCAGAAGATGAACAATATGCAAAGGGAAGCTGTGCTGGATGCTCTGAAGGTGCTTCTCTGGTGCTGAGCCACCAAAGAGCATGTTGCTATTTAGCCAGCTTTAGGCCTATGGACAATTCCACTGACTTATTTTGCTTTCATAGGAAGTTTAGAGGTTTTAAGTATAGTATGTGTGTATACGTGTGTTCACTGTGGCCAGGACCATTTCATTTCACCGCCACGTCCATCTTTTTAAAAGTGATCTTCTTCAGCTGTATTTCTTGTTGGCTGTGCCCTTCCTCCAAAAATACTTCCACCCCCTTCCAGTGTCATGGTGGCATGAAAATTTAACACCCCACAACTTAGCTGTCCATCGTTAACAGCCAGAATATTTCCTTTTCATCTAAAATTATATCATAAATGGGTTGGATTAGAATCATAACATCATAGAATCGGTTCGGTTGGAAAGGACCTTAAGATCATCTAGTTCCAGCCCTCCTGCCACAGGCAAGGACACTGTCCACTACACCAGGTTGCTCAAAGCCATATCTTAATCTAAAATTACAGTAATTAGTTGCATCAGTGCCCATGCTGAAAGTGGAAACCCCAGGGAAATTCCTCATTGGAACTGTCTACATTCATTTCCCGAGGCATACATTTGTTAAACTCGGGGAGGACAGATGATCGCAGTGGACATTTCCCAGAGTTCACTAGTGAAGTTGTAAAGCCGGACGGGGCAGAAGCGAGGGGCTTGAAGGAATTGCAGAGAAACGTGCCGATGTGCCCGCAAGCCGAGGCGAGCTCCGCCCCCCTCCCCCGGCAGCACCTGGCAATCGCAACGTGCCTTTGGCAGGGGAAGCGTACTAGGGAAGCAGTTTCGGGAAGCTGCCCCCCGCCCGGGCAGCTGCGGGGCCGGCCTCGACAAGTGCCCCCCCCCGCCGCAGGGGCCGGCAGCAGGGGAAGAGCGGAGGCACACAGCACGAACGCTCGCCGCCAGCCCGGCAGGCTCCGAGGGGAGGCTGCTGCGGGCGCGCCGGCCGGGGCCGCCCCCTGGGCCTCTCCCACCGCCCCTCGGCATGGTCGTGCCCGCCCTGGCGCGCCCCCGCCCCGCGCTTGCCGCCCGCCCGCCCGGGCCAGCGGGAAGATGGATGGGCACATTCTGGGCTGGATCGTCCTTCTGTGGCTAGCAGGTAGGGCGGGGGCTGCTGGCCGCGGGTGTCTCGGTGGCCCCGACGTGCTTTTTGCTGCGCCTTGCTCGGCGGGCTTTACGTCTTTCTCTAGGATGAGAACGGGAGGTTTGGGGATGTGCCGCGGCAGACTGTGGAGGGAGCCGGCCGGGGGAGGCTTTTCGGGAGCGTACCGCCGTGCAGTTTGCGGACACTTCGAGGAGAGCGCTGGATTCGCTGGGGATGGGGGGAGGCAGCCGGCGCCTCCTACCCGGGCGGAAGAGGACAGGTCCTCAGGGCACCGGCGCTGCTGCCCGCGGGGGGCGGTTGGGCCAGTGTTTACCGCGGCGCTAAGGGAGGGAGGAGCGCTGTGTGGCTGGGAAGGTGGGAGCTAGCCCGGGGAGGCAGCAGGAGAGCAGGGGGAGGCAGCAGGAGAGCAGGGGGAGGCAGCAGGAGAGCAGGGGGAGGCCGGAGCGTCCTTGGCTGCGGTTCAGGGGGGATGTCGACAGCCCTCGGCTCCCACGCCGGGCCGGGAACAATTGCAGGAACTTCTCCTTTCCCGGTGTCCTGGACGCGCATTCCTTTTGACACAGGTGTGAGAGAAGGGGGCTGCCCGGGAGGGGCAGAATCCGGCTGTGCTAGTGATGGTGTAGTATGCACAGCATAGGCCTTTGAGCCCAGGACGGGACTCCCGCTCGATAGCGCAGCTTACCGGCCACCTCCTGCCCGGCTGGCTCCCTAAGACGTCGAGCTAGCCCTTCCTAAGCAAGGAGGAGGGGAGAGGGAACAAGCTGAAAAGGAGCTGGATCTAAAAACTGGATAACAAGGAAAAGAGAGGGTAGGGTTTACGGCAGAATAAGAGCGGCAGGGAATCAGGGAGAAACAGGATCTGCTAACTCCTGTGAGCTGGTGCAGCATCCAGGCACAGGCAGGAGCATTCCTTAGGAAAAGCTTCAGCAGGCTGGTTTTAGGCAGGCAGGTTACAGGCTGAAAGAAGCAGCAGACACACTTGGATTAAGTGGCATTTATTTCCTACCACCACCAGTGTATCCCACAAAACCAAAACCAAACCCACCCCCCCCCCCCCCCCCGCCCAAAAAAAAAAGAAAAAAACCCTCAGCCTTTTCCCTCTTCCTATTCAGATTTAGGATTCACAAGCAGTAAATTCGGCTCTTAGTCATAACACCTCTCTCCCACCACCCACCTACCACTTTCCTTGCTTTTGCAACTTGCTTTTGCACTCTGAGTCATCTTCAACACCAGTGCCTGCCTACTGTTCCCTTCCAGGGTTTCATGGCCGCATCGGGGCTTTGGCAGCTCCTAGCTCATTCTCCTTTCTTGCCTCCCTCCCTGCCGTTTGGCTGGTTCCAAACGTATCCCACTTCACTGAGTTGGTCTGTAGTTCAGCCCTTCCACAGCTACCACTGTTTTCCTACTAGCCATAGTGGTATGCTGAGAAATAACATAGGGGGACTGGTAGGAGGAGTATAGGGTAAAGATAAACTTGACATTACATTCCTCGCTCTTTTTAAAGAGCATTATCTGGACATGTCAGGACTTTTCCGTCAAGCTGAAAGGCTGGGCTGTTGACACCTTTCTCCCTCCATTAAAAGTAGTTAATGATTACCGGCAGCTACCGCTGTTTGAAGCATGCAGAGAGAGGTATCGCTGCAGTAGGAAAACCTTCCAATTTCCTCTAGTCCTGGACTTGGAGACAGATTTGCCTGCTGCTGGTGCTGTCAGCCGCAGGCAGGCAAAGGCTTCTGGCAGGCAACAGGTTAGCTGCAGCCGTGTGCTGAGAGAGGGAGGCAGCCAATATCCGCTCGCTGCCCTCCAGCCTCTTGCCGCTGCCGCCCAGCGATGGAGCCCGCGCTGCCGTCGTCTTCCATGACTGGGGGAAGGCAAACAAGTAAAGGTGTGTGTGTGAGTGTGAGCGTCTATGTGTGTGTACAGAAAAGGGAGAGAGGCTAGCAAACATGGATTCAAGGTTCTCCTCTCCACAGTGGCTGTGCGAAGGAATGAAAGGTCTGCAGTAAGGTAGGGAGCCCTAATCCATCCCGAGTGGTACACTCCACTCTGGGAAAAGAGAAGTGGGGGTTGGGAAGTGCAGGGGCCAGGGTAAGACACAGAGTAGAAAATGGGGAGGAAGCAGGGAAACAAAAGGCAGCAAGAGGCTTTCGCCCCCTTCTCTCCCCTCCTCCCTCTTTGAGGTGGACTGAGAAATGTCTAACAAGCCCTCACGGTTCCTTTCCTCCTAGCATGAATTCTTCTCAGTCCTTTGTTTGTCTTTAATTTTTGGCTCCTGCATTTATCTTTTGTTTTGTTTTGTGCATTGTGACTTCTCACTGGAATTTCAAAAAAATCTGTGTGAGATGCAGTGGTTTTGGTTTGGCTTCTCATCCTCCTGCCCTGCTTTCCCACGTGCCTAAAGCTGGTGCTTGAGTAACAACAGCAAAGGGATGGTCACCCTTTATTCCTTCCTGTGGAGTGACATGGGTTTAAGTATGTGTGGGACTGTGTTCTCATTCTAGAAAAAGAAGGTACAATTTGCCAAGTATCCTTAAGCTCCCGTATAAAGCTGGTTCTTGTAAATCACCAACTGCATCTTGATTCTGGAACGAATCCTCCCCTCTTATTTACCATTATTCGTATGAAAGCTGCAATTCCTAATGATTTAAAACTAGAGAGAAGTGAAGACTGAACTCCAGTTTTACCTATAGAACAAGCAGAGCACGTTTTATTTTTCTGATTCATGACTCAGGATAAGCTTGGAAAGATGACCCTTAGAAGACTGTTCACATTAAAATGTGATCTTCTCTTCCTGTTAAGCAGTTTTTCAGCAATGCAATGGTACACTACAAAGGTGGGTAGATTTACCTTTGCTTTCTCAGCCACAGTTTAGGAGAGCAGGCAGAGGGGGCATGCTGGAGCGCAGTTGTGCTTTCCTGTTTCCTGGCCAGCAGAAGAGACTTCTTGGGAAGACAGGGAAACGGATGGACTGTTTTATCTGCCTTGAGTTAAAGTGTTCATTAGACTTCCTTGACTGGCGGCACACAGCATGTAACTGGGAAGAAATCTCATACTTTTTTTACTTTTTACTCCTTTGAGATCACCTTGAGCAGGACTGCCAGCAGTGGAAGTCCCAGTGCTATCCCAAAGACAGGCTTGGTACTACAAGGTTTGGAGAGACTCTTCTCATTTCTTTCTCAAAAGTTAGTGGTGACCAGTTGCTGAGTGATAGTTTTGGGAGTGATTTCTGGGATGCTGAACCAAGTCTGTAAACTAGGAGCCACGTGACAATTCTAACAGCTTTTCAGACAAGGTGGATTTGATCTCGTGGCCAAAGCTGAGATAATTCACCTGAAAGCATCCAGGGTGACTTTTGTGAATGTGTGAAAGGGGCAGGTAGTTAAAGAGTATAATGAGTGCAGGAAAGCTGGTGTAGAGGCCCCAATACCTAGGAAAGCCTGTGGAATGTCCTGAGATCTTGGGGAAGCCCTTACACAGTTTCTGACATTTCAGGGCTGTGTACTTCCTTAGAGAAGTCAGGAGCATGGAGGACAGCATCACAGAGAATGGGGAGAGCAAAAAAAAAAGCCTGCTGCAGTCAGTTTGAAGAGTCTGGGCCATGTCCTACATGGAGTGTTCTGTTTTGAGGTTCTATGCTGTGAGTGCTGGGTGTGCAAGGTTGTGCTTTTCTCTGAGTGCTTTGGTTTTGCCCCTTTCCAGGTTAAGCAGGTAGGGAGCTGAAATTTTCGGGTTTGCTATGGAGCTGTAAAAAGCAGTGCCATGCTGCTGACCTAGTTAGGCATTGGTTTCTTGCTAGCTAAAAGAAGTTGACAATTAGATGCCAGGTTGCTAAGAACACATGTCTGATAGGAACCAATCCAAGGCATCCAATAATTTCCCATAAACCACTCAACATAATCTGATGGTGATGGCTTTTGTTAATAAATTGCGTAGATTGGATTTAGTCCAGCATGCGTAGGCAAGAATCTGTACAATACAATCTCAGTGATCCCGCTGGCTCTCCAGTCACCTGTTTACACATCTGTTTATCATCTTTGACTTTTCAAAGTCCAGATCTTCCATTTCCTGGAATGGTATGTCTGTATTCAGCAATGGGGGAAAGAACAGTTTTATTTACGCATAGTAGCCGAGGTGCAGAAAAAGATACAGCATCTCCTAGCTCAGCATTTTTTGTGTGGGGAAGTGATACAAACGACCCTAGGAGCACTACCTCTTACCAATGAATGTATGCTTTTCTGCCAAAGCCCTTAGGTATAGTCTAGGAATAGTTTTCCAGAGGTGCATGGCTGAGGGCATGAGGACTTCCATTCTTTGTGCACAACTGCCAGTCCTATCGAGAAAGTTGCATAAAATTGGAGGGTGTAATTTCTGTGGTTTCACAGCATCAGCTTTAGTGTCTCAGGCAAGTGGTAGAATGAGCCAAGTAATAGCAAAGAAAGAGATAGGATGTATCAGCAGATACGGACACCCGTGCTGACCTGAAGAGTAATGTGTGCTGCCTTCTCTTGGACTCAAATCTTACATGCCAGAAGGATGCAGTCTGAGACTTGTTACACTGAACTACAGTGTTTGGCCTTGCCACTATTTACAGGCATTAGTGCTTCTGATCAACCCTTTTCTAACTACATCATCTTTAAAGGTTCCTTCCACCCCAAACCATTCCATGATTCTTGATTCTATTCAAAAGGGCTAACTTAAAGCTAGGTTTTGAAGCTAAATCTTCCTAGGATTCATCTAGCCTCAGGGAGGCTTCTCCAGGGGCAACTGAAAAGCAAGAGCCTAAGTTACCACCTCTCAGTTGCCTTCTCTTGCTCGTGGAAGTTGCTTATGAAGATCAGGCTCACAAGGCTCAAATGTGCCCATATCAATATCCCCTTTATAATCACTTCCTGGAATTCTCTTTAATCACCACTAGAACGTATTAGTGATAGCTTGTGCATAATGTTGATTGCATAGTTTGAATGCATAATCTGAGGACGGTTCAGGAAAAGAATCAGAGAAAGGAGACAAATATACTTTGCCAATGAGAAACAGACAAACCCCATGCAATTATGTTTCTGAAGCATGATTATTTTTAAGCTCTTTCTCTGGGAGTGTATACACATGCCCAGATACACAAACCGGTGGATCCTTTTATTCTTTGAGAGGAAGTATATCTGTTGTTTTTAAGATGCACTTGATTAATATTTGCAGACCTTTCTCTGGGGATTTAGGAGAACAGAAAAAAGGTAATCAAAATTGTCATGTATTTATGAGACTACTCTCATGATTAGGGTTAGATTTTTCTTGTGAAAGTTCAAACATCATGAAATTCACGATGAACAGGTTGCTTCTTTGGAGTGCAAGAAGTACATTTCCATGATGCTTTTGAAATAAGGGCTTATCTTGCTCTGGCTGCATTAGTCAAAACAGCAGAGCACAATTCAGTTTCTTTTTAGTCCTTGTACTAAACTAGACAAAGAAGTACGATGGTTGTAAATCCACCATCTTGTCTTCAGGCAGCTGAATATCCTGGTGGCCCTTTTGATGGATGCTGTTACAGCAGTGACGTACTACATGAATCGATTCTGACACTTTTTTTTTGGCGGAGGAAGTAACAGGTGTATAATTTCCCAGTTCAGCCATAATTATATATAATTTGACTTAAATAGAGTTTCCACTGCTCCAGTCTCTCAATCGGAGGCACTATGTTGCTCCTAAAATACTATTTCTGGAAAGAATCTGAAAATAATACTTCAAATGTTAATAAAGAGTTTGGGATAGAATATAGAAGATGCCAGATAATTCACTGCACATTTCCCAAATGATTTTGGGTAGAAAAAGAGTTTCTGTGTTTTCCCAACTGCTTTGCTTTTTTTGAAATAGATATTCACATGAGGGTGGGTGGAGAAAGTTAGATGAGAATTTGCTAAAGCTCAGTTAATCATTTAGTAAAGCAGTCCCTGGCTTGCCAAACTCATAAATCTCATTAAGAGGGAAGGAAGGCTGTGGTGCATTTTTAGCTGAAAGCACTGTGTTTAGTAAGCAGCATACTTTGTTCACAAGGGAAAGATTTAAATATTCATTGTGTCACTCTTTTGTCCCTGAAGCTGCAGTAACATGATGAGTCACCTGATCGATCAGCTCACGTCACAAGCTGGCTTTGGCCACAGGCTGCATGGGGTCAGGCATAGAGTTGCCAGATGAAGGTCTCACCTGGACCCATTTGTTCAAGGTGCTTGTCAAGTGTCTTGCATTCAGATACAACCTGGGAAGCACAGGTCTCTGGAGAGGAAAGAATAAGACATCACTGCTTGGTTCACCTTGGGAAGCAAGTGGTGACATTTTCTTAGTGCCATGTAGCCCCCATGTTTCTGCCCCTCTAGTCCCTGGGAAAAGGAGTTACCTCTCTACCTGTTCCTTGGGAAAGTGGAGGAGCTGCCTAATGCTACTGCCTCTCCTGTGGCAGCATCTTGTTGGGACCTCACCTGTGTTTTGTGGTACTCTGGAGATCACCCACACTTAACGGTGTTTGGATTCAGGTCCAGGCACTTCTGGCAGAAGTAATGACATCTCCTGTGTTGCTTTCACATGGCGTAAGTACGATGTGGGTAGTGTAATGCATCCCTCTGCAAACGCCATAGCACCCTTCTGCACTGTAAGCCTTCACACAGCAGTCCCCAGGATCAAATCCTGCCTAGATCGCTAAGTCTTTGTTATTATCAGTGACTGTCTTGCCTCTCTGCAATGTGCTTTCCACTAGGTTCTTTCCATACTGTGTTTTTATCCCCTGACTTCATTGTGATTTTTGGTTTGGACTCTGATAATTTGTTGAAATGAATATTCATTCTTGGTCCAGCCTCTTCACTTTCCTTTGATTTTGACTTCTGATCATGAATCTCTTTCTTGCTTTTACTTTTCAGGTCTGTGGCTGTCTCCAACTTGATCTTGTCCCTTCATGCTGGCTGTTATACCATTGATACATATATGGCTCTCTCTCTGCTTTAAGCTCCAGTACTTGAGTCTACTTTTTTTTTTTTTTTTTCCCCATCCCAAAGATATCTCCTGTCATATCATTTTCTTTTGCCAACTTCCATCTCCTTTTCATCCCTGCTTTCTGGAGCGGGTGGTTTATTTTTGCTGACTCTATTTCCTCTCCTCTCTACATCATTTCTTAATTTGCAACCTGGCTCCAGCCCTTCAGAGACAGCCCTTCCAGGGCCCTTCTTCAGCTTCTTCCAGCTGAACATAAGCTTCTTGGTTAAACATGACATTCCATGATTGTCACCCTGCCTATCCTTCTGCTTCCTATACTTAACCTGATACTTTATACTTACTCTTCTTTCTCTGCTTTTGCCCTTCTCTGCTTCTGTTTCCCAACATCAGGAATGTTTTTTTTGTCCTGTCTTTCGATTCCTCCCTTAGCTTCCCCTAAAGTCCATAAGTCCCTCTTCATGTTGCGTAAACACATTCTTCTGCTTTATTCTCTTGCATGTTTCCTTGTGTCTTGTCCCCTTTTTCGCTGTGCACTGCTCTGGGCCCTGGGATGTGGGTAATTGCATGTAGGGAGCTGCCATCATAATTTCCTGTACTGAAACTGGATCCCATTTCTCGTATGAACCTCCACCATCAGGTACTGCTGCCCCTCAGCTGCAGAAAACACCTCTGGTTAGAAACTTCCTCTTAGTTGCTCTCTCCTTGCCCCTGGCCTGGGCTGTTTCACAGGCTGCACATCCCTGCCTGGGGAAGTGTCAGAATGTATTCCAGCATGTGTAAGTGCTCTCAGTCATTGCTGTGCAGCACAAGGAGAAGGGAAGCAATGCAGGACATGCATGCGAGGTTTTGGCCATTCCTCTGTAGGTGGATGAAGTACCTCATTCTCCTGAGAGCTCTATGCTGGCATTGCTCTTGGCTTTTCTCTAAGCTACACAAGGATGTAGGAGCATTCCCATGCGTCTTCTCCAAGGCTTAAATATGTCAGCTCTGGGCAGCAGCTCTCCTGTAGCTGGTAGATAAAGATTGGGTTTTGAGATCCATCTCCTCCCTGGGAATATGACAAACTTCAGTGTTTGGGCCATTTTTCTCTGCATCTCCCACATAGAGCAGTTTCTCTCAGTGCTATACGCCAGGCCTGGCAGGAGCTGTGTGATTCTGGATCCACTCCTTCATGCACTTCTAGAGTTTGGCAGAGCAAGCACCACCAGCTGGGCACCCGTGCACCACGGGCTGGGCCAGGCACTGCATGCTGCCTGACTTTCAGAGAGGAGCTATGATGCCACCAGAATTGTGAGGGGGCTCACTTATTCTGCATTGGGATTGCTGTGAACTCAGGATCTGGCCCCTTGGCAGACCTGCTGTAGAAGCAAAGTGTGGCCATCCCTAAAACACCTCTTCCTTGTCTGTGTACCTGCCACAGAAGCCATGAGTCGTCATGCCACTGGGCTAGGTTATCTATAAAGCATAAAGATATTACATTTGAGTGTTTAGCCCCATCGTGCTGTATTTTTCCCTGTGGCTGTAGGCTATGAAAAAAGCAAACTTCTGCTGCCAATACCTATGCTTGAGGAGTTATCGCACCCTAGCACCTGAAACAGATGGATAGTTTAATTTTATGTACGTGGGGAAAATGGTGCTATGATAAAATGCAGTAGCTTCCTCTTCGGGTAATGCCAAGGCATATGACTCTCATGCTTTTGTCTTTTAGCTGAAGTGGAAGGCTTGCAGGTTACCATGCCTGAGAAGAAGAAGGTGGCCATGTTGTTTCAGCCTGCTCTGCTTCGCTGCCATTTCTCCACTTCTTCTACCCAACCAGCTGTCGTGCAGTGGAGGTTTAAATCGTACTGCCAGGACCGAGTGGGAGAAGCTTTGGGGATGGCGACTTCTGGTTTACAAACGATGAGCAAGAGGAACCTGGACTGGGATCCCTATTTGGACTGTGTGGACAGCAGGAGGACAGTCCGAGTTGTGGCTTCCAAACAAGGATCTGCTGTGACTATAGGGGACTTCTATAAGGAAAGAGACATCAGCATTGTCCACGGTAACTCTTCCACCCCAGTGATGCTTGTTGCGGGTTAGAACGGACCCTTGGCAATTTGGGATACTGGAAGCTGGTAGTAAAATTGTTCAATTCACTCCCTTAGAAAAGCCTGCTGGATGTCAGACATTTAGGATATAGCCAACCAATCCTAGACCCAAAGTTAATTTCCTTTGGTGCATCCCTTCATATAACTTCATGTAGCTCTCCAGCCCTCACACAGTATTCTTTTCCCTTTGAAGAACAGGTTTTTATTTCTGGCTTCTGCATATTGGTCTCTGCATAGATTTTACGTAACAAAGCAGCACCAGCAAGAAAGGTATAGGTTCAGTCTCCATGCACTAGGTTTCTCTTCCTTGCAAACTTCACTGATTTTTTTAACCAGTTCCGAAATACCAAAGTTATTCTACATCTCGTGTTTGCTCAACTCTGGACTTCACTAGCTTATGCTGTCATGAACCTAAACCCATGCAACCTTCAGCAGTGTGAAAGGAAGAGTTTTTCATGGGGTGAAGTCAGGTTGGGTGGACATGCGGGCTGCAGGGTCCTTTAAACATTTGGTCTCGAAGGATGTGTGGGAAACCTTGTCCCTCAAAAGCACAAGGCTTCTGCTTGGCTTGGGAGACCACCAAGCCCAAAGTAGAGGCTCCCTCGTGTGGAGAGTATGTGATCAGCCTCAGCAAGTGGGAGTGTTTTCCTTTGTCTCTGTGTAACCTCTTCAGCAGATGACTGAAGTGCTGTGGAGGAGATACTGTCTAAGCACTTCTTGCATGGCAAGAATACTGTTGGATCCCAAGCTCAAGTATCAGGAAGGACAGAGAGTGACACTGATTACCCCTTATGCTCTTTGGACTTGCAGAGTGAGCTGTCTCTTGTGGCATTACCTGTCTTCTCCAGCCACAGAGCCTGTTGTTTTTTTTTCCTGAGTACTGTGATATTCTGGATAAAGTTAACCCCCCTTCTTAGTAAGGAAATGAAATGGATTTGGGGCACAGAGATGGACCCAGTGCGTTCAACACTTCACTCTTCCCATAGGTGTTGGAAGGAAAGCCTGACTTTTCTTTTTTGCCTTTCAGATGCAGACCTTCAAATTGGGAAGTTGATGTGGGGAGACAGTGGGCTCTATTACTGCCTTATTATCACACCGGATGATGTGGAGGGCAAGAATGAAGAATCGGTGGAACTGCTTGTGCTTGGTAAACCTTCTTGTCAGGTTGCTTTTTCAGTACATAGGTGATATATCTTTCCTTCTGCACTCTTGCTCTCTTTACATATCTGTGCACCATATTACTCTGGGTGTAAGATCTATGTAAAACAGTACTTTCACCATTGCCTTGCACCCTGTGCAGTCATTCACACCTAGACAAAGAGGGTGGCAAATGCTACCAAACCAGAATAGTAATGTTTACACCCACCTTGCTAACACATTACACTGGCATAAATGACTACAGCAAAGTGCAGGGCTGTGGAAAATCAGAACCCTTGTTCTTAAGGCATAAAACAATAAACTTGCAGCAAAGTGAACACTTGATTCAGAGTCTCTTAGAAATAGACACCCAAAAGATATAAAATTGTATGCTTTTTGCAGTCTTTTAACATTTCCTTCGCCCTTTCTGCTGACCTGTGAGGATGTCAAGAAGCACTGTGTTTTATCTGCTTGAGTGTGTCAATATGGGAGATTTTTGTCTTTCCATAATTATACTTGTTCAATTAGAGGTGCAGTTTCACAGCCACCTTAATCAGGTCTAAGCTGGTGCTGCCACTAAAAGGACCTGTTCTCCTTGCTGCATGCTTGGCCCTGTTTTTGTTAAGATCCCTTGAGCAGTATGGTGAGCAGGATCAGTTTCTTTCCTGTTTGCAGGGTTAGCTTTCAGTGATAGCTTCCACAGTTCATCTCACTGTAAAGGTCGGAAAAGCACTCATTCCCACTAGGGCAGAAAAGAGGAGTGGAATGGGCCTTTCAGGGACATTGGTTGACACTTGGGTGAGCCAGCTTTAGTACTTTGCCCCTTAGACTGCCCCAGAAGAGTAAGATGAGTTTTTCCAAAACTTACCTTAAAACCTGCTGACACCACCGTTTGCTTGCATGGTTCTTGAGTCTACAGATCCTGTCGATCTGTGAAGGAAAAAGCTTGGATCTATGGTGTCTAGGTGATACCTAAAGGCATACTACAGAACATGTCTGTCAAGTGCCCCTACTCTCCTGGCTAGGGTCAGAGTTTAATTGGCATTTATGCTTGGAGCTGTAGTTGTCATCTCAAAGTAAACCAGATGGAATGGGTGAGTGACTATGACAGTACCATCCTTACTCCTTCAGATGTCAGTCAAGCTGTGGACAGCTGGAGAATGGATCCCTCCAGAAAAGTGTCACAGCCCTGTCTAAATCCCCAGTGTGACTGTGTATCATATGCTAGCTAATAACAGGCCCAAGACTGAACTGTGTTAGTTCAGGTGATGTTCTGTCTACCAGGTGGCAGTTGTAGCTGTTCCGTAGCATCTCCAGAGGAGCTGTCTGTGACTGTGTGGTGATGGCTGCTGAATTTAGTCCCTTCTTCACCTTCCTGTACAGGATTTGGTGTCTTCCTCTTCTGTGTGTCTACACTCTGCTCAGATACCAGTGATGAAACAATGCCATGGTAACAGGAAGAATCTGTTTTTCAGTGTGTACAGAAGACTATGTGGGAGGGAAAATAAAGACGTCCTCTCCTCTCCTTGATGATGTCACTGGCCCCAGTTTGCTGTAGTTACAGTGGGAGGAAACACGTAGCTTAGGCTGTAGCTTGACCACATCTGTTTTTCTGTTCAGCCTGTGGGTCTGACCCTGTGCTTTTTGCAGCACTCTCCCAAGTTTGGCAGCAGCATGAAAGGATACTTTGTTCTGCCTCATGCTGCTTGGTGCAGCTTGTGTGTCTTCCTTTTCCTGGGTAGTGTGTATGGAGGCAATATTCCAGCTTTCAGAGTGATTCCAGGTTACCTACCCATTTTCATCCCCTCCTTCATCCCTCCCTTCCCGTTCCCACCTTAATCTTTCCCGCTTCCCTTTTCCCTTTGCTCTTATTTTTTTTCTTTCTTTTCATTTACCTCTCCCCATTGATGGCTAATGGAGGAAGCAGCCAGTGGTGAAAATACCATTTCTTAACATTCTGGCATCTTCTGGGACATTTTTTTATTCCATCCAACTGCTTTGAGGGAGGCAGTGAGTACAGATGAAGATTGGAGCAATTCTACAGTCCTAAGGGACATGTGGTAAAAGGGTTTTGTTTGATGTTTTGCTGTTTGCTGCTCTTTCAGTGAACCCAGACTCCCTGTTAGAGCAGTTGGAGCAGTGGAAGGATAGTGTCTGCAAAATACACTGCAAGATACAACAGTTCTCACAGCACATTGCTGTTTGTTCCCTGCTGACAGTGGTCTTTCAAATATAATTGACATTGCTTGTTTTGGAGCTACTGCATGACTTAAGCATAAATTAGAACATTGAAAAGAGCAGAGGTTCATGCTATCAATGGGGGAAGACAGGAAAATCAGAACAGAAAAGGAAATAGGAAAGCATCCCTTCTAGTAGTTTCATATTAATTCCAAGTTGAAAGGTGTGTTTAGGTTAGAAAAGATCCTGTTGGACAGGGCAGTTTAGTATAGTGTATTAGAAACCTTGAAAGGTCTGAGAAGCAAAAATGGTGGATACCTATAGCATGAACAAATTAGAGGAAATCTCCTTACCTAGAAGTGGAGGATCCTGCTTTATACAGTGAATTACAGTGGTAAAATTGATCAAAAGTCGCTTTATTCACAACTTGAGGCAAAATCTAAAACACAAAAAAATTACAGTATTCTTTTTCCCTGAGGGAAGCAATCACAGATTTCCAGTGCAGTCTTTAGTGTCCTTCACTTAAGTCGGCCTGGGTCACGATGGGATTGCATGTTGAGTTTTATCACCTGGGTATGTGGTGTTGACATGCAAAGCAGATGGACAAAATCAGAGAATCCCATGTGCTGTCTTCCTTTCAGGCCTATTTCAGAAAAGCATATAAGCATTTATTTATATCCATTTGTGCACAGCAAGGCTGATAGGATTTATAAGGCATACCTGATGTTAAGCATGTGCTTATGTATTTTGCTGAAAGGACCATTCAGTAGGTTTTGCTTAGTCAGGGATTTTAACCCTCTCTAATGGAATCAGTGAAGGCAAGGGAAGAGGGGTGGTAACCTCTGTGTCTCAGAAGCACAGAAGGAGGTTGGCTGGTAGTGAGCCTCCTGCAGAGTGAGGAAAAAATTAAACTAAAAATTGTTATCATGCTTTTATAAAATAGTTGTATTTTAGTGGTATTTGGAATCTCCAAACAGGGTCTAGCATGACTGATAAGAACTGTGCTTCTGCTGCAGCAGTACTAGACTAGTACAGAGCTTAACAGCTCCACAGCAAGAGTCAAGTGATGCTCAATTGAATCAAAAAGGCCAAATCTTATTTTGAAGGAAGTCTGCATTTCCACCTTAGTAGCTAGCAGCTGTGTGTCCTGCTTCTTGAAGCACAGTGCTATTAATCAAGTTGTTTTCACAGCCCCTGTGTTACTGCTTTTTATCTGAGAATGTCAGTGAGCTTCAGTAAAATTGTTCATTGCAGCTTTTGTTGAAGGGAACTGCAAGGGTACCAGTGCAGTGGATGCTGTGTGCCTGGAGTAACCTCAGAATCAGAAGTACAGGTCAGTGGATACCCCATCCTAGCTTCATGTGACCCAGCTCACGTCAGGAAGCAGACTATCTTACTTGCATGGGATTGTATGTAACCCAGTAAGCCTTCCTGAGGGTCAGAATGTACTAATCAGGTGAGGGTCCTGTGAAAGGAGCTATACTGCTCCTTCACAAGCTGGTACAGCTACATGGCAGTGGCTGTTAGGGATAGGTAGGCGCAGCTGACTATCCTGAAATGCATAGGTCCGTGCAGGGTTGGCATTATGAGATTTTACGCAGCTTAGGCATGCGTCATGGAACAGGCTTCATTCCCAAGGATATGTCGAATTCCTGGAAGAGGCAGGAAACTGATCTGCTAATCCCAGTTGTCAGTTTGATACTTTGGTTAGGGATCCACTTGCTTTGCTAGATGGCTATTGCCTGCTTGTGTTTTCCATCCAATTTGGCAGCTAATACTACATAAATTATATATTAGTGAAATATTATTTGATAATTAATCTTTTAGAAGCTTCAGCTTCTGCCTTTGTTAGGCTTTAAATAACAGCAGTTAGCACTTGAGGCTTTTGTTAATTTCTGAAGTCAGCTAGCACTTAGCCTTGGTAAACTCACATCTTTGGTAGTTTGTATTACCAGCCAATATCCATGAAGGCTAAACCCAAAATCTATTAAGTCTAACACCCATAGGTAAGAAATAATGTAGATATATACACAGCATATTGCATAGTAATTAATGTACTAAT
This sequence comes from Pezoporus wallicus, assembly GCF_028554395.1. NCBI lineage: Eukaryota > Metazoa > Chordata > Aves > Psittaciformes > Psittacidae > Pezoporus > Pezoporus wallicus. The sequence goes on along the minus strand of NW_026638360.1, from coordinate 3,167,256 downwards.
AGAGACGTGTGTTGACTTTCAGAGAGGATACATCTCTATTAGGATGTGTGTGTATGGTGTGCAGTGCTAATAAGGCAGTTCTTACTCAGCAAAGTGACTCAATAGCTGGCATAAAAATAGCCAGATTTGGAGTCTCTTGTGTGCCAGGAGAGTCTGTAATATAAAAGTTTCGGAGACAGAGAAGTCCTTGGCAGAATTTTCCCTTACAAGAGGTTGGTTTTAGGATTTTGCTCTGTTTTACTGAAAAGCTGCCAGTAGCATCTCAGCCAGTACCTGGTCACAGCAGTTGGCAGGGATGTCAGTCCTGTTGGCCATGTGTTGGGGATGAGAGGAACAGATCTGGGCCAGCTAGGTGTCTGTAAGCAACTTCACACTGAGGTCTCTCCAACCTTGGGCTGTGCCTTTGTCACCAAGGGCAGGTAGTGCCAGCAAGTGATGGAAGTGGCATGAGAGCCCTCCATTTAAAAATCCAGGAAAGGCTTTTGTGTCCTCCCAGCCCCAAACCGAAATCCTGTCCTCACTGGGCGCCGCTGCCCTGCTCAGGGCCACTGTGCTGCTGGTTTTGTAATCCAGGCCCAATCCCCCTTGTCCTGGCCCAGCCTATTCCTAGTTATTTATTTCACACCATTTAGGAGTGCTACTTGTTGCCAAGGTTTTTTACCCCTCTTTTCCTCCTTACTTGCCAGCTGCTCACAAAGGAGGCTGGCATGATTAAAAGACCTCCATTACCAAGGTAGCCATGGCAACAGCCTCCTCGGAGGTCTTTGTTGCCTGCTAAAACTTTGATCTCCACGACGGGCTGCTGCTGTTTCTCCCTCCAAATGAAGAGAAGGATGGGAAGAAAGGATAAAGTTTACTCCAAGCAGAGGGAGCACAGAGGAACTCATTGCAGAGCCGTGCTCTCCCAGTAAATCTCACAGCAGCTTCTGTGAAAAAGTATCTGAGTTACAAGGGCCGCGCTATCTCTGATGTGCTTTCCAGCCTCCCCTCAGGGCAGCGTCCTGTGCTGGGGCCTCTTGCTGTGGCACAGCTGGCTTTTCCACCACTGAGGAAGAAATAGTTCCCTTTATAGCTGCTGCCTCCTGAGGTCCCAGTGCTGCTGGTAGGAGCTGTGGAGGCAGCCCTGGGTAGAGAACCCAATTCAGCAGTTACTCCCATATCGACCCAGTATTTATCCCATTTATGCAATTGCCAGTGTTCACCATGTTCCTGTATTTGCCCAGTTGCTGTGTTCCTGACTGCACCTGTGCCACCTTTATTCATGCCATCATTTTTTTTTTCAGCTGCACCACTTACTTACCCTGATTATTTTTCTGTCTCTTCTTTGCAGACTTTTTGCTAATTTCTGCTTGACTCCAGGTCCTCCCTTCATCTGCTGCTATGTGCTTCTCACTCTCTCACCCGCCCACCTCCTGCGTATTAATTCCTGTCCTCAGCTGCCTGTTCTGTATCCCTGCACCACCTGACGGTGCTCTGCACCCCCATAGCTTTTCCTTTCCCATTCCTCTTCCAGCCCTCTGCTGCTGCTCTCTGCCAGGGCAGACTGAGGGCTTGCAGTCTCCCTTGAACTTCAAGGCTGGCCAGGGCCTGGGGTGTGCTTTGGGTGCCCAGTGAGAGGCCACTGTGAATGGGTAAAGCCCCAGAGCGGCATGGTAGGAATAGAAATGGGAACATGTCCCAGATCCATAATGGAATGAGGAAAAGCCTGTAGTGCTAACAGAGCTGCCCAGGACAGCTCTGGTAAATGGAGCCATTGTCTATTCTGTCTTTCTCCTGGGGGGTGTGACAGCTCTCGCAGAGGAAATGTAGCCCTTGCAGGTGGGAGCACAGAGCTGCAGCCTATGCCCAGCCATGTCTTGGGGTGCCTGCAGTCGTCTTTCTCAGGTGGGCAGGGCTGCTGTGCTGAGGTGGTGTGGTGAGGTGGTCTCTTGGCATGACATTTTCCTAACTTGTTTTCTCCCACCAAATGCTGTCTAGCCTCAGCCCTTCACCTTAAAAAGTTTCCTTAAGAGAAAATAAAACAACCAAAAGAAAAGTCTGGTGAGCTTAATGCCCATGCAGAGAGCAGCCTGAGTATGGAGAGCCACTGGTAGGACGCTGGCTGTGGGCACTTGCTGGCATTTCAGCCATGGCTCCAGGAGGTGGCCTTGCTCACTGAAACCCTGCCCTCTGCCACAGCTTCAGGCACTGTGTGACCCACCATGGTGCCATGCTCTGCTCCACTCCACTGGCTACTGCCTGGCTTTGGGGTGTGCCATGCCCAGGACGGGCTTGCACAGGGCAGCAGCAATTCTTATCTCCCCCAGAGCTGCCCTGCCCCTGCTGTGGGCAGACTGGGTGCTTTTGCTCCACTTGTTGCTGGCAACAGCAGTGGCAGGGAAGGCGCTTTCAATGAGTGTCACCGTTGGGAAGCCTTCTGTTGCTGTGACAACCACAGGGTAGCCATGGCAGAGCGTGTGCAGCCTGTCTTGGCTTTACCCGCTAAGGGTGTGGGGAAGGTTAGTGAATTAATTGGGGCCAGGATGGGGAGGGGGAGAGCTGGGGTGTGTTGAAAGCTGCTGGGGGCTTGCCAGTGCAGGGGCAGGCTTTGTGCTTGCTGGCTGTTGGCTGGGCTAGTCAAGGTGTCAGAGTACAGGCTGAGCCATGGTGGGGTTTATTCTTGCCAAAGGCCCTTCTGGGCTTTGTGCATCCCCTGCAAGTGGATCTGGGCCCCCCAGTGTTGTGTGAGCACCTCTGATGGGGCAGGGGGAGCAAATTCCCCAAGCAGATGCACAGCAGAGCTGAGTGAGGCTGCACAAGCTGGGAAATACTTGGCTGCTCTAGGGTACCACAGAGGAGCTACTTTGGATGTCTTTGTAATGAGTTACCAAGTTCTCAAGCACTGTTACTTTTGAGGGATGCTTCTTCACCCTTGAACATGGGGTTCCTAAGATCCAGCACTAGCAAGGATTAAAGCTTTCCGGGTAAGTTCAGAATAAAGCAGGCACTTAATTGGACTCATGAGCTAGGGCTTCTGCTCTTTATAGGTGTCACTCCCTTACCTTCCGTACCACAAATCCCAGCCCCAAATTAGCGATGTACCTCTAGCTATTTATCCACTGGCATCTGCCTTCAGGAGAGAGCTGCATGTGAGTTTGTCTGGAGATAATAACAGGTTGGAGTCAAGCTATGTGCTTTGTGTCTGCATGAGTGTGGTTCGTGTGTACACTGTTTACATGTACACAGAGGCCTATGAAGAATTGCCTGTTTGTGCATGCTTGGAAAGTAAGGAATATATTTAATGTATGCATGTAATATAATTTAAATCTAGGATTTTGTGACGCAAGGCATACATTTGGTGCATGTGTTTGGAGCCCGCTTGTGGCACCTGAGACTTAAGCCACGTGTGTACATGCCTGTATCTCGAGGGCAGGAAGCATATGTAAGCATTTTCCCAAGCTGGTTATGAGCAGTTTGGACACTTGATGTTTCCAGAAAATGGACTGCAAAGAATGTCATGAAACTCTTCATATATGTAGATAAAAATGTTGTAGTAGACTGATGGCAAGAGTCCTCCTTCAAAGTAGTAAATGAGGAACAATTATCTCAAGGATCACCATTGTATCTTTTGGTAAGGCTTCGGGAACACCTTATCATGATGGTGTTACTGTGAGAACTGGACAGATTCGATGAGTTGCAAGCAGTTGCAGAGCACTCCCTGCATTCAGAGCATGTTTATTATGGTTCCAGTGGACATCCTTGTGGATTTTTGATCTCTACAGAAGCTCTGCTGAAGCACTGAGTTAAAAAAGGACAGCAGGAATTTGATTATAGTGTGCTTCAAGGACAGACTATATGCCAAGGAGCTTGGGATCCAGTTCATCATTGTGTCTGAGTGCTGCTTAGTGCAGGACCTGGAGGAAGGTAGCACTTGACCACTTTTGCACTGGCTTACCCATAGCTGCTTCTGTTATATCCACAATGTATGTCTCTCTTAAAAGTGCAGTTCTCCTACCTTTTGCATAGCTTTATAAAAACTTAGCATGATCCTGATGCTATATGTGCTATATATGCACATAGGGTTGTTCTGCTGATACACACCTGAACACTGTGCAGGACATTTGCTGTATGTTAGAAATATCCCAGACATACAGTGCCAAAAGAAACAGGCACCAAGCTGCCTTTGTGCTTGCACTTTGTTTGTATTCAGTTATAAATTAATTTTTTTTTTTCTCATTTTGCAAAGCAATTCCACAAATTTCTACATGGATCCTTCCCTAGTTGGTTTGCTTCGCTTGTGGCGTGGTTTAAGCCAAGCCAGTAATTCGGCGCCATGCAGCAGTAAAGCCTAAACACAGCATGGCACCAGCTACTAGGAAGGGGAAAAATAACTGCTGAACCCAGGACAGCTTGAGAGTTAACCTTATATCACACAATTTCACTAGGTTGCTTGTGCATCTTGAAATCAGTAGCACATACTCACATTCGTGCTTCAAGACCCCTTTCCTGGAGGTGTTTCTGCAGTTGCAGAGCCCTACATGGAGAGCACCACCCACAGGTGTTGTATGCATGTGGCTGAGTTGTCAAGAGCCTTGGGTTAAAGATGTTTCACACCCACCCAAACTGCATCAGTTCATTTTAAATGTAAACTAAAGCCTTTGGTTTGAGGGCTGTTGTGCATTTCCAGGAGCTTTTTGCATGTGTAGAACATAACTCCAGAAAGATGTTACCATGCAGTCGGGCTAAGGAGACCGACCTCTTCTTGTCATTTTGTGCCTAGATCGGAGAAGCTCTGTTTAAGATTCTTTTCCCCCAGCTCTGCTGATAAAGATAAAATGCAAGGACACAGAAATGGCAGAAACCAGGCATCAAGCGGGATGACATCTGTGATTGATAGGATGCACACTTAACAAAGTGCAAGTGGGATGATGAGGAAGGGAACTGGAGGCTAAGACAGGGGCTGGGGAGTGTATTTCTTGTGGTAACCTATCTCCTTGTTCTCCTCCTTCTGTCTTTTCTAGGCAGGACAGGGCTGCTTGCTGATCTCTTGCCCAGTTTTGCTGTGGAGATTATGCCAGGTATTCAATCATTTCACCCTTCAGTCACCCAGTCCTCTGTCATCTTGTCTGTTTATCCCTCTGCAGCATCTTTATGTGGTGTACATTTCACTCTTATTTGTGTTTTATCTGGGGAGAAAAAGATAAAAACTTATAGCTTACTGGGAAAATGTGTTGGGTTTAGATCTGAGGGAGCTGATGCTGGCACTTGGGGGAGGAATGCCCATGCTGGGATCCAACATACAGAGATGGCTGGTGTCATGCCAGGATCAGTGTGAGAGCAGAAATGCCAGGACAGTTGAGGAGAGGTTTTATATCAAGCTCTCTGCTCTCCCCTGCTAGCACAAGGGTAATGCTGCACCAGTCTGCAAGGTCTTGGCAGCCTTGTGTGCCTGTATGGTTTTGTACGTGAGCTGCTCCTGTGCAGTGGTACCTTCTGCTCCCCAGACCCTATCCTACAGGCACTGTTACAGCCATCACCACAGATGGTGGCACAGGAGGTGTAGAAATAGAACAACCCATCAGTGGCATAGCCCCTCTTGTGCTGCATGGCCAGAGCATCATCTAGGTAATACTAAGTGGTTGGACCACCCATGAAAGCTCTGTGGTCATGATAAATCCCTTGCTAGCCAAACTAATGAGGGCCACCAGTTCTGGTACTTTTTGCAGAGGAAACAGTGATTTTGCTTAAAAGGGAAATAATCTCCTTGAAGGGGAAAAGCTGTGAGAACGTTTAGCCCTTGAGTCATCAGATCATCCCCTGACAGTGCCCAGAGAGTGCTGCTTTCATGGGTTTGTGTAAAAATGCAACTCCATATAAATGTGTGAAGCTATTTTGAAGTCTGCCCCTAGATGCAAATGGAGAGAAAGCAGATGCTCACCCACCTCCAGTATAACCCAAAGCTCCCTGGAGTTTCAGCATGGCAGGAGAGGGATTGGTATTTCCAGCATAGGCAGAAGTTGATTATCTGTTGCCTAATACATTTTTTTTTCCTCCACTATTTACAATTTTATTGAATGGGTATGAAATTCATGCTATTGGCCAGGTAGCTTTCTGGTACTCTCACTGCATGGGTATAGACAACAAGAAAGTGGAAAAGGCAGCAGCAAAACAGCAAGGACACTTAGCATTTCAGCTTGATCATCATCTGAATCTCAAGGTTACACAGTTGTTTCTGGGGCTGGTCGGATCTCAGTTTTGTGCATGAAGAAGGAGCCGGCAGGCTCTTTTGCTGTTTTCTTAACTTCGCCAGAGAAGCCAATGATCTAATCTCCTGTGAAGCGAAATCCTTCCTGATTCATAGGTCCTTATGAGTGGGACACTTGATTTCAAACATCCACTGCAGTGCTGAGCAAGCATCTTGCAATGCACAGTGTACGTACTATCCTGACCTTTTGTACTCCTAGACTGTTTTCAGAGAGATCACAGTTACACTTACAATGGACTTGCTGTTTGTGTTTTTTCCTTTGCCAGGCTTTCATCCTTTATGGAGTGGTTGTGAACTGTTCACTAACAGATGTCTGAGCTTCATTGCATAGCTGCGGCTGGCCACTTCTGTCATGCGATACTATTTCACCACCTTCCTTGTATCAGTGATGGTTGTAGAGAACAAGATGAGAACATGACAAAAGAAAAAGCCACTGTACTGTTGCCCTGCTCAGATTGGTGTATATTAGGAAGTGCAGTACAGAATAATATGGCTCGCTATCTTGATTACTATCCTGAGTGTCATTAAATTTATCCTTTCCATAAGCTTAGCAACTTTAAGGGTACTTTGGATTTGGCATTGGATCACTTGTTTTGATGTGCTTCTTGTAGCTTCCACCTGCGTTACTTGTAGCCTGTTTATGCCCATTTATGTAAGACCTTTAATACCTGGTTTTCTTCCTGGTGTTCATCCTCCAAGCATATTAACAGGCATCAGCTACATCTGCTCTCAGCCCTCTTTTTAACAGACTAACACAGCAAGCTTCAGCTCTCCTGCTGCAAGGCAGGCTATCAAGTCACTTCATCCTCTCAAATCCCTGCTTTGCATCAGCTCCAGCCTGAATTCATCTTTTCTTGTCCAAAGAGCTGTATAATAACATCAGTAACTTCAGATGAAGTTACACGGAGGCCTTGTATGAAGGCATTAGTATTTCCTTAATGCTCCTGGAAATCCTCTTCTGTTGGGTGTAGGAGTACATTTGCTGTTTCTGTGGCTGTATTGCCTAAGTGGTTACAACTGTTCTGTGACAGACATTGGGTAATTTCTCTTGGTTTTTATTGTTTCCAACTAACAAACCCCTGTTTGGAACACAAATTGTTCTTAATCTTTGAACGTGTGACCTTGAAAGTATTGCTGTATAACTTCAGATTCAATATATTGCTGCATTTCATGTTTCTTATTGTAGGCCTAAGGACAGCTATCTCTCTAACATATCCCAATCTTCATCTCTAATGACAATGCTTCGCTACCACTTACCCTCAAGATACATTGATACATTCTTATTTTCTGTGTCAAAGTCATTCATGAAGATATTAAGATAGTACCTAGAACCATCACTGGAGGAACTGTATAAGTAATCTCCTCTCAGCTTTTACTTTTCCATTCATGAATGCTTCCTTCCAGCCATTTCCTTATTCATTAGCTGAACTTTTCTCAGTATTTAGTAATTTCACCCCAAAAAGTTACTCCACAAGGTCCAAAATTATCTGTAAGTTTAAATGAAATTCATCTGTTTCAGCCAAAAAAGAAATAAAATATTAAAAAAATATAAAACATTTCACTTGACATTTCTGAAGTATTTTGATTTGTGAATGCCAGATCTCTCACTGTCATTTTTTAAAGGGAATTTTAAGTTCTAGATTTAAAGTGACATTTAAAAAGGGGAGTTGTTTGTAAAAGAGTTAAGGAAAACTCCAACAAAGCAAAGAATTTTACTTTCATTCAAACAGAATGCTGTGGATTAATCAAAATTGACACGTTCTTATTTTTGCATTTTACTAAGACCTAGAAAAGGAATCTGGTTTGATTGTTCCAAGTGAAACATTTTTGCTTGGCTTTTCAGCTTAGCGACGCAGGTGAGAGGTGCACTGTTCTTCCAGCGTGATTCTGTACTCACATTGTAATCCTTGTATCAATAGCTCTTCAGCTAACGATAATGTACCAGGAGACCCCTTAGGGAATGCTAGACGTCTGTTTGGTATCAGTGGTGTGCTGCTTTCTTCCCACTGGGGTGGGTATGGGGATAAGCCCTACCCCAGTTCAAGGCAGCCCCACTACTTCTTTCTTTGTTTTCTCACCATCTTTCCATGGTTGGTTTCTACCCTGGGTACACCTGGAGTTTTCACTACCAGCCCTCTGACTTCTAGATAGGTTTGTGCATCTCTCTAGTGAGCTTAAACCAACTCCAGGCCTCCTGTATGTTCCAAGTCTTGAAGTTCCTTTGCTAGGATGTGTTCACCAACCACTTTCCTAATCCATAGAGTTCCCACATGGCAGTAGGCACAGCTCTGTGCATGCCATCTCCTGCCAAGTGTGGCGGACAGCCATGTGCAGGGCTGGGAGCTGCCCCAGCAGCCTCATCTGCTCCCACTACAACTGCTGCCCCTTCCTATTCAACCCCATCCTGTTTTTTGTGGACCGGCTCTTCTGTAGTTTCACTCGTTGAATGTTTTTCAGCTGCTCCCTTTTGGGGCCTGGCAGATAACATCTGAGGCTTCAGCATGGTTGTTAGGTTTGCTGGCTGGCTGCAGCACCTGAATAGGATGTTCGTTTGGCACATTGAAAAGAATAATTGCCTGCGTGAGCCTAGTTGCGAAGGGGCAGGCGTGGCTCATTTACTGGCCTATTTATAGCATGCTTTGCACCAGCGTTTGTCCTTAAAACTAGGATGTGGGTAAGGAACAAACACACAAGCAGGGCATGAACATGGCAAGAAAGAATGAGGCTTTGACGAGATCCAAACACTAACGGATCTTGTTCATTAGTGTTTGTAGTGTTTTAGTAATGGAGCATATCCTGCAGCATTTGTACAGGTCTGCTGTGGGGTGAAGGGTTTCTCTGCTGCGGAAGAGCAGAGCTCCTACCTCCCAGCCAGCCAGAGACCTTGCAAAGGACCATTCTGTAGCTCCATTTCTCACTATAGTGTGCCATTTCTGCTTTGACACAGAGGAGGATGTAGTCCTAGACCCACAGGGAGTCAGCTTCTGTTATTCACCTATCTGTTTTGCACCTATGCTCTTCCGTGCCAGGATGTTGCTGACGTTCCCTCTCACAGCAATGTGCAACTCTGTAAGTATCTCTGTTTCTCCCCTTATTTTCCAGAGTGGGTCTTTGTGGGCCTGGTGATCCTGGGGGCATTCCTGTTCTTCCTCCTGGTGGGAATCTGCTGGTGCCAGTGCTGCCCACACAGCTGCTGCTGTTATGTCCGCTGCCCCTGCTGTCCCGAGTCCTGCTGCTGTCCCCGGGCCTGTGAGTGACCCTGTCCAAGCCTAGTGCAAAAATTCTCCTGTGCTACTTCTGCTCCCTGGCAGAACAGGAGAATCTGCTTAATATTACTTCCTTTGCCCTGAGCACTTTGCTTGACTAAAGAACTAGTTCTTAGGGAGAGAAGCATCTGACCTATTGCTTAATTGTTAAGCGCTCAAAGTTAATTATGAGTGTAATTCCCCAAGCCCTCTCTGCCTTGCCAGCTGTGCCTGTTTCTCCAAAGTGTCATGCTCCCCTTCCAGAGTTGTTGTCATGTCAGTGAATGTTGCAGGTCAGAGCCAGAAGTATCCTGGGAGGTTTCTTCACAGCAATGCAAAGCAGCTGCCCTCTACAAGAGTGCAAAATCCAAATGACCCAGCAAGGTTTCTGGTCAGGCTCAGGCAAATCTGTCAAGTTTCATGAGCCTCATCCCTGTTGTTTGAGTCGTCGGTCGTTTTTAAAGCTGAACTGCCACTAAATCATGGCAGTGGTCATGCCAGCTCTAACACCCTGAACTTTTTTCAATTGCTGGGCATCTTGCAGGGCTCATCTAACCTGCTGTGTGCATTTTTTAAACTTCCCTCAGTGCCTTTTGAGGCTTAGAGAGGTTCAGATTGGTCCTTGTTGTTTCATGTGTCCAGTTGTCTCCTGCTGGGCTGTCACCAGTGTTGGTGATGTGCAGGTTTCAGCCATATGCTGTGTGGGTCTGTGGTAGTCCAGTTGTCTCCTGCTGGGCTGTCACCAGTGTTGGTGATGTGCAGGTTTCAGCCATATGCTGTGTGGGTCTGTGGTAGGCCAGTGTGGTGCTGACTACTCTTCTTTTTCTTTTTCAGTGTATGTAGCAGGCAAAGCAGCAAAAGCTGGGTACCCTCCTCCAGTCTCTTCCATGCCAGGTGCATACTACATCCCCAGTGTTCCTGTGACTGGTGTCCCGTCTCCTGCTGTGCTGATGGATAAGTCACACCCTCCTCCCTTAGCCCCAGGTGACGCCAGTGGAGGAAGCCAAAATGGTAATTTGCAGTACAAGGCACAACATTCAGTCTTCTTACTGGGAGTGGGGCTGGGAAAAGGAGGAATGATTGTCATTGATAGAGCAGTGTAAACAGGAGAAACATGGAGAAACTGCATTTTAATCCTGGCTGTCATAATGACATCTGCATCTCTTAGGGCCACATGGTCCAACTTTTCTAGTGCCATCAGCACAGTGTCAGTTTGTGGGTGCCTAATTAGCTCAGCAGGGAATGGGAGGCTCAAGTTCGTGACTGGAACCCCTCTCATTACTACTGCAAACTTTACTTGTGGAGGACAGAAACAATTTCAGGGGAGCAGAGGCAGTGGCTGTTTTTTCCTTAGAGATGATCCTTTGCAGGCTGCTTTCTTTTGGTATGCTGTTCTTCCTACTCTGCTTACCCTCTGGCAGCAGATCTTGCTGCAGTGTGTTTTACTGTCCCCATGGCATTTTGGGCACAGGGATGTAATCCCTCAGTGTTTCTGCCTAAGAATATTTGCACTGGATCCCCTCCCCTGTTTTACAGAAGTCAGTAGGTCACTTTTTGTTCAGCCTTTGTATTTAGAAAATATGAGTGATAAAAGGCTTCTAACTAGAAAGGAGTTGTGGATCAATGTCAGACATAGAGTGTAAGTATGATGACTCTCTCGGTGAGGGTCACTTCTCATCAAGGAAAACGAGGGTAGCTGTTTAGCCCCATGCTAGTTCCTTAACGCTAGCATTTCAGGATCAGAGTGGCTGTCTAAATTCAAACTTGCTGCAGCAGAAAGTGACTCTCACCAATGCAGTCACCATACTGACACAGTATGTTTGCCATTCATCCAGCCACATGCTTGGTTTCAAAGCACTCCAGTAATTGTAGTTTGTTAAATTTTCTCATGACAGTGTGATAAGACACTTCTGAAAAGACAAAATCAAGTAGCATAATCAAATAATTAAGCTTTTGGAACAACCCTATGTATTATATATACAGTATATGAACCTCCTGGAATTGCAAATAGTATTTTCCTCTAACAGTCATACTTTCCCCCCCCCCCCCCCGAAATCAAAACAGAGCTGTGGAATGGAGCATTTAGAAATAGGAAATAAGTCAATCACTGATACAAAGCACAGCATATCTAACTCAGAAACCTTTGTCAGAAGATGGTAAATGACAGCCCGGGGTTTTGTTTTTTTTTTTTTGCCTGTGAAAAATGTCACTGCATGTAGAGTGTGGGGTTGGCCATGGAACTCCAGGGATTTTTTAAGTTGGATCACAGCCCGAGTCTTGTGTGTGCTGTACATTACTAGCAGAGCACAAATGCAGAATAAGAAACTGGATGTGTTTGGTAACCAAATGGAATGGCTTTCCGCATCCCGTTCCCATTAAGCAGGTAGATGCATTTATTATATAGTCCACATCAGCTGGCTGGGCTTTATCACTCAGCTCAGGACCTGACAGGAAATACTATGTATTGCAAAGAAAACCAGTATTATAAAGCTTTATCTATATAAAGCAAGACATCAGATATTCTTCAGCTTTTTATTTTTAATTAATAGTTTTTGCAATATTATGAACAAGCCCTTCTGGATCATGCACCTATTGTTTTAAGGTGTTCCTTGAGCTGTGGAGCTAAGGAAGGGTGATATGCTTCTTAAAGTCGTTTACAACGCCAGAATATCCCCTAATTACAGGCTGTAGGAGAGAAAGCTTTATGTGGCTTTTCCAAGCTATTTATTTGCTAGTTGGCCAGACAGGAAGCTAAACAAAACAGGTAATGATTTGGTTTATAATAAAGGCCTTTTCTCAGGAAGAGATTATGGTTTCTGTGTCCCCCACACAGCCAGTGTAGGTCTGATCTGAAATCTGGCATCTTTTGACACTTCAACCTTTCTGTCAAGTTTATTTAAAAAAAGGGGGTCAGAAGTGCTGGAGGACAGAGACTGGATGATTCTCCAGTGCTGGCTGCCAGGCTACAAAGGACAGCCTTTTGCCCTAGATAGTTTCTGTGCTTACAAATGACCCCTTTGAGGTGATATAGTGAGCAAACATAGGCATGAGGATATTTAGAAGATTTGTCTAGGGTTACATAAAACCCATGTGACAAAGCTACAGTGAAGCCTAGGAACTCCATCCTAAATTTAGGGCTGAACAGGATAAAAAGAACCAAAAACTTTCACATTTCTTTAGAAGAGTGTTGGAAACACATATGCTAGGATGTATGCTCTGTCTATTTTAAATGCAGTAGTTACCTGAAGACTCTTGTGTAGATTCCTTAAAACATGCACACAGGGAAGCTTTTGATCCAAGAGGTGGCCTCCAGACCTTTCATATGGAAAGTGTATAAGGATGAGACATCATTTATTTCCTAATCACACTTGTCTGAAAAAAATAGCAATGCTGTCCTTTCTGGGGAGGGAAGCAGCTCACAATTTTGGCTGACTTGGTTCCACCGACAGAAGAATAAAGAAAGTGTCTAGTTAAACACAAATTAAACATTAGAAATTTATGAAGTGTTCAAGAGAAGAAAATATGGTCTAACAGGGAAAAATGTTCCATTCCCTTTGAATTCAGTGAATAGTTCTGGACAAGTGGTTAATATCTCTGCATCTTTATTCCCTTATAATTAAGATGGGCCTAAAAATATTCAGACCTTATTAAAGGGTTCTGACAATTTACAGGTGAAGAAAGAGGTTAGGAGGAAGCAATAATATCTTTGGTTCTCACATAAAGAAGTAATAAAGAGATTTGGGAAGTTGAACATTCAGTTGCGAAAAGTAATAAATAAACGTGGACACAAAATATCCTTCATCTGTCATAGAAATACTTTTTATGAGCTGTTCATGGTCATCTTTGCAGATTTAAATTCAGTTAATTACTAGATACTTAAAGAATTAACCAATAAATTTACTTGCCCTTGATACACAGCTGCAATAGCAAGTCAAGCATGAAGCCAGCATGAAACCTAGCTAATCAGAGAAGTCTCCATCAGTTCCAGGAGCTATAGATGCTGCCCCAGTAGATATCTGGCACAGCCTCAGCATGAGTAGTGTCTCTGGGGAGACAGAGTTTGGAAGTTGCCTGTTCAAGTTCCCAAAAGGTTGTTAGTAGGTCAGAGTAATTTCCAGCTGATGCTTGTTTGTACCCGTGGGTATAAATGAGGTGGCAGCCTAGGTGAGCTCCTAGTAGACACATTAGAAGAAAGGATATTGGGAGATTCCCTTCCTAGCAAGGTACCAGACAGGTCAGCAGTGACGGTGATGTGCAATTGCTTGCACAGTGCAGCCGGAGTCATCACTTCTGAGGCTAGTCAGCCCAGCCCCTCTTCATAGCAGCAGCCTCACTCCCAAGAGACATGATGGCCTTCCACTTTGGAAGGCAGAGGCACGGTTCCTCGTGTTCTGTAAATCACTGCGTGCATTTGCAGTAATTGTGCACACATTTGTGGGGATAATAAAACATAGCAAAACTCAGACTGCTGTCAGCTAAGCTGCCTTGAGACACGTTGAAAGCAGGACCCCAATAGTCCCATATTATGTTTTAACATCTAATACCTTTCCCAAATACACATAGACAAGGTAATATTTCATGATGTAGTTACTTACCTTACATGTGCACAATCACAGTCCACGGTAATGCAATTTCCTCCTGAAGCAATTTGTGGGATTATTGCAGGAATCATTCCATCCATTTCATGGCACAGCCATTTCTGAAGCAGGGCATGGTTATTTAATAGCACACAGACACATGCACAGCAGTTTCGTACAGAAGGTGCCTAAAAATACCTCTGCCAAGTCCTTGTTCAGCCCACACAGTGCATACTATGCAATGTACCATCAAACCCATATGTTAGTAGCTTAAAGTATTGGAGTGTGGGATAAAACAGAAAAACCAGGTTGGTTCAAAACCACCATCCAAGTATTTAAATCGTGGCACAAGAGAAGGACTCGTACGACACTGCAGTATTCACACAAGGGAACATTATAACCCTATGCAAGGCAGACGGGCTCCATTTTGTAGTGCTAAGTGGATTGTCCTCAGTTTTTTAATGAGGCTGAATTTGAGGCTTGTAGTACTGGTTTGTACTTAGACCCTTGTTTCTGTCAGTCTTGAAATTGCCTCAGGCTGAGATTTTTCTTAAATAATCTGCTATAAAAGCCTTATTTTCTTCAAAATCCTGATAGGTGGGGTTCTGTGCTTGCTGACTATAGACCTGCCTTGAGATAGTCAGGCTTTTCATAGGATTAGCAGTCAAAGTGTGCATGGAGCCAGTCTGCTGGAGTAAGAGTGAGCTGCTGTGGCTCCAGGTGTGTAGGAGCTTCTTTTCTACACTCGGGAATCTGGGAAAATCAAAAGAGCTGCCCAGACTTCCCTGCAAATGGAGTAATATCAGGGGTCAAGTACTTAATGTATGTGTAAAACATACCTTTTCTATAAAATCAAGCATGTAAAGAACACCAGAGTAGGCAGCTTCAGTTACCCAGTGGTCTGGTTGGCCCCATCATTAGGTTCGGTAAGCATCTCAAAGCACTGTGATGTACTTTGTGGGACTTCCTGTGTTTCCTTCTGTATTCTCTGGAGCTTCTCCTACCACATGCACTTCAACCTGCGTGAGCAGAATTCATGGGGATGGGAGGAGTGGTCTGCCTAGTGACAGCTCCCAAATGCTCAGCCACCTGCTTCCCCAGCAGACTGAGAGCTTATAGCCCCTACTGCATAGAGGAAGCCTCATCTTCTGAAACTGCTTCTCCCATACTATGACGAATCCTTTCTGGAGTGCTGAGGAAGGGGAAGTGAGTGCTTTTCTTTCTGCCATCCTCTGTGGGGGCTGGAATCACGCTGTGGCAGTGACACCACTTGATGCATTTGGTTGTACAGATTGGGCATTTCCAAATCATTTTTGCTGTTACTGCAAACTTTATAAATGATGCAGCTGCTCACAGCTACACATCCCACGTTACAGACAGATTTCTTCTGAAGCAAAGACTGACTCAGTCTGTTTTGGAAGACTCAGCCTACCTGCCTGCAGGCATTAGCTCAACTGTAGAAGCAATATTGTCAGAAAGTCTCCTTGGACTTAAATGTGTTTTCCACTAATGCTTTTCTTTATTCTCTAGCAGTGTGCAAAGGGTACAGGATCCAGGCTGACAAGGAAAGGGACTCCATGAAGGTGCTTTACTATGTGGAGAAAGAACTGGCTCAGTTTGACCCAGCTAGGAGAACAATGCGGGAACGATGTGAGGAACAAGCATGGTTTGATTATTTGTTTTTCTCACTGACCTGAAAAAGTCTGCATACTCATAATTAAAAGTTCACTGGCTTTGCCAGGATATGATGTCCAGGATATGGTACTTGGGGCAGTTGAATAGATGCCTGAATAGATTTCAGGCATCTACAAGTCCAGTATCTGAAGGGGGGATGCTGGGGATGGACTATTCATTAGGGACTGTAGTGATAGGACAAGGGGTAACGGGTTCAAACTCAAACAGGGGAAGTTTAGATTGGATATAAGGAAGAAATTCTTTACTGTTAGGGTGGTGAGGCACTGGAATGGGTTGCCCAGGGAAGTTGTGAATGCTCCATCCCTGGTGGTGTTCAAGGTCAAGTTGGATAGAGCCTTGGGTGGCATGGTTTAGTGTGAGGTGTCCCTGCCCATGGCAGGGGGGTTGGAACTAGATGATCTTAAGGTCCTTTCCAACCCTAACTATTCTATGATTCTATGGTTCTATGTTCTGATTTTAAAGATTTGCTGCTTACCCAATCACCACAGAACAAATAAGGTGAGAGATACCAATATTCTCATAAAAATTGTCTACGTGGATAATTAAACTTTTGGATCATCAACATCTGCAATGCCTTCTACATCCTGTGGTGTGATAGGTAATAGCTGGGATATTGTCTTCGCAATTTCTATATCCCTTACAGTGTGGTGACTATAAATTCCTAATATGACAAAATAAGAGACAGATGATTTTGTTAAAAGCATCTTTTCGTGGGTTGCAATAACCACGGTGTGGTTTGGAGGATGCAGAAAGGTAGTTTGGAGTGGCTGTTGCCCTTCAGAAGGAGCAGACACTACAAGAAAGATCCGAGAAACTAGGGGTTTATCAGATTTTGTGACACTGGTCAACATAAGATCAGAGGTGGCACACACATCAGTATGACAGCTTGGCAGTCGGACAGCTGCTGGTGAAGGGCAGGAGGGTGGTGAACAGGGACATGATACAAACTCAGAACTTCTGTGTGGAGCTCCTCCCTGTCTTCTGATAGCCTTTTGCAAGCTTTATTTCCCTAAAGAATGGCTGAGGCTGCACTGAATGGATGTCAGAATACAAACCCAAGTGAGGATCTTTCCACATTAGGAGGCAGAGATGCAGTGGTAGGACAAGGTGTCTGCATGAGGAGGGCTTGCAGTGCTGATTGTTATCCTCTAGCTGTTCCGTTGGAGGAACAGGCTGGGGGCTCAGTTCCCCCGGCAGCATCTGACTCATGCAGAGCTAACACACATTAGGCACTGGTAGCAGCTCATTTAAAACGTGTGAGATCCTGCAAATCAATGAAGGTGTGTTAGGGAATGACACTACATCAAAGCTCTGTACAGATTAGGCATAACTAACAAATTATATATACTTCTAAAACAGTCACTGCTGAACACACTGTATTCTCCACCCACAAGATCTACTATAAAAAGACCTCTCCAGATTGGTATGTCAGGCTTCCAAATGTCAATGTGCTTGACAGGGTACAGACTGACAGCGATTCAGACAGTCTCTTACTTTTTTGTTCATCTTTTTTTGAAGGGGTTGGTTTTCTTTTAGCTGGGCAAGTCAGGCCATATCCAGAGCCAGCCTGTTTCATACCAGGAGAGGAAGAGGTGGCACAACTGCACTGATGATATTCCACCAAGCTCAGTGCCCACCTCATGAGGCGGCACAGCTCTCATGTATTAGTGAAGCAGGGCTAAGGAGGGATTTATACATGAAGGTTGGACTGTTATCTGCAACACAGCCATCTGATGCGATGTGTGATGATCTTAAAATATCCCACCTGCCTGCCAGCTACCAATTTAGAAGACCTGTAGGTCTAACAGCAGCTCTGTGTCCAAACTGAGCCACAGGAATCTTGGGCAGGAACAGTCAAGGGTTTGGAGGAGGTCCTGGGATTCCATTTTGATTTCTTTCTAACAGAGGGCAGCTCACTTCTTTCTGAAAAAGCTGCATCTGGGCTTTCCGCAGCGTTCCTGTCCTGTCCTCCCCTCCCTTCTCGCACATGTTATCAGGTAATACCTATCTTACCTCTTTTCTGTAATATCCCCTACAGATAACAACACCATCTCTGAACTCAGCTCTTTGCATGAAGAGGACCTGAACTTCCGTCAGCCCTACCATCAGTCACGAAGGAAACCTCTGCCTCCTGCCGGGGACCTGGATGGCGATGCTGAATACTGGGCTGGAGTGATGGGTGGGGGCAGCACGTCCAGATCACAGGCTGTCTCTGATTACAGAGATGAGCGGGACACTTTCTGGCACAGGTAAGGAGCACCATGTTGGGAAGCAGCTATATCTGGCTAAGTAGAAAGGAGAAGGGACAGATAGACTGATAGCTCCTCTCAATTTCCTGCTGCTGTGGTTCTGCTCAGCAGGACAGAGGGTTAGAGAGAAACATGAAATCTGGAGATGTCACTAGATGAGGTCAGAATGAATCTGATTCCCACAAGCTGGCTGAAGCCTACCCAGCTGGGCAAAGCTACGTATCAACCCCATTCCAGTGGGACGTAAAAGTGAGATCAGTAGGAAACCAAACCACCCTTCCCAAAAATGCTTTCTTGAGATTTGTACCTGATCCTTCCAGCACTTCCTAGTGCTGATGCGCTGATTGGGAGTCACACCCTGGTGCTTTGGTGCAGCAGGACCTATATGCCAGGCCTGAAAGACTGGCACTCTGATGCCTAGCAGAGATACCACATCCTTACCTCACATACCAGAAGTCCAGTCTCTTGAACAAAGCATCAGGGATTTCCTTCCCTAAGTACTGGACTATTTTGCTAGTTTGGTTTCTTTAAACCTGCTTCAAAATCACTCTGCTGTGAGCTTCTGTAGTGGGGCTCTTGGGTTTTTGCAGCAGGACATACACCTACAAGCTTTTCGGCCAAGGAGAAACAAGTCTAGCCCTACATATTGGAGGACAAGGAGGTGCTCTCTAGGGTTAATCTTGGGTAACATTAGACATGCACAGTCGAAGCTATCCGCACCAAGCTGCTATGACAGTCAGCAGAGAGAAGCAGGGATTTTGAGGATGTGATGCATCTCTCCCTGCAGAAGATGATGAAAACAGGTCAGATGATTCATGCTCCAGGAACGCCTGTTTCTCTCCATTGCCTGTGAAGGCAGCTGATGAGATGAGCACAGCTGAATCCTGCCCTCTAACACTATCTCTTCCCTCCTCCAGCCAGCAGAGATCCAAGTCTGAGATGTTGTCCCGTAAGAGTTTCTCTGTGGGAGTGCCGGCTGTCTCCATGGACGAGCTGGCAGCCTTTGCAGAGTCCTACAGCCAGAGGATGCGGCGAGCAGACAGCCAGGAAACACGGCGCTTCGAGCGCTCGGAGTCGCATGGCGGCCGCAGCGGAGGGATGCCCCACCAGGATGGTTCCGTTGAAGAGTACTACACCAAGCGCAACAGAGGGAACCGGGAGCTGCTGACAGACTCAGATCAGGGCTGGTCATACAGCCCACCCCGGAGACGGGCCCATGAGGAGAAGCACCTGCCCAGGCTGGTGAGCCGGACGCCTGGAGGGAGCCAGAAATATGATCACTCCTACCTCAGCAGTGTGTTGGAGAGGAAATCTCGGAGCTACGATGAGAGCGGTGACCATAGTGAAACTCCCTCGAAGCTGAGCTCGCAGCCCAGCCAGAGAGGAGGGGGAACATACTATGCCTGGTCGCCACCCTCTACCTACAAAGCTGAGAAATCGCAGCAGCAGCCACAGCAGCCACCATCATCGCCTGAGCAGGAGGATGAGGAGGACACCCTGCCCCCATACAGTGAGAGGGAGCTGAGCCGAGGCCCTTCGTATAGGGCCAGGGAGCAGGCCTACCTCAATGCCTCTGACAAGAAGAGGAAGAAGGACCCCAAGAAAACAGTGAGGCCGTGTCTGGTGCTCATGATCCAAATAGGCTGAGCAGGGAGCCACCAGGCAGGAGTTTATGGGCAAGGGGTTCTGTAGTCTGAGTGTGGGGAATCCCAGTTGAGGGGCGTCACTGTGGGAAGCGGGCTGTCACTGTGGGTGTAGGAGCCCTACACAGGACTTCATGATGGAGGGGAGAGCCAGACTGCCTGAGTATGGGGAGGTAAGGGATGTTTTTGGCATCTAAGGCCTGGTGATCCAAGGAAGTGGGAGTTCATCTAGTGTTCAGGAGAATCATGGTAGGGAAGGGGACTTACCTGGGGTTTGCAGAAATCACAGGGCATTGCTTTGGCCTTGATCCTTATTAAGGAAGAGTTGAGAGCCTCTGTTGTTTTGGGCTGGGACAGGGCTAATAGCAAGGCATGGTGTAAGAGACCTCATCTTTCTGAAAGGGGTGAGATGGCAGACTCCTGTGGGTGCATACCCATGGACACACGTAGGGGCCATGCTTGCAGAAGGTGTTCCTTGCTCAGGATACCAGCAGGATATCTTGCCATAGCCCATGCTAGTGAGGACTGATGAGTTCATGGGTTTTGGGGAAGGGGAGCTGCCCAAAGTTTGCTCCATGAGTGAGACCTTGTCGCCAGAGCAGCTTGGCTGTTAGGCCTCAGCTTAAGTGATGTGTGAGAGAGGAAAGGGGTGTGAGAGGACAAAGCTGTTGCTCTTTTGTTGTGTCTCTGTCAAAGCTACGTCTGTCTCTTTGTGTTCCATGGGTGCTTTCCTGCTGACTTTAATCTTCTGTTTTTCCTCTCAGAACGATTTCCCAACAAGGATGTCCCTTGTGGTTTGAAGTTGTTGTGGACATGTCGTGTTGATGGGCTGGATACTATGAGGTGACTGCAATGGAAAAGAGAGAGAGCAGCAAGCAAGACAAGCCTCCCGTGAACCTGTGCAGTCATTGGCCATGGACTCTGTTTCTATTGTTTGTCTCATCAGGGGAGTAGAGGCTTTCACAAGAGACAGACTCCGATGAACAGTACTCGGTCTCAGAGGCTCTGTGAGTCTGCCAGGGATATGAGGCCAGGGCTGTCTTTGGCACCGTGTTTTCCAGTGCGCTCCATTTTGTGCTGGAAGGCAGCCACATCCCCACTGTCCCTGCAGCCCTGAACTACAAGTGAGGCTGCCTGTGTGCCTCTTGCCCTGTCCTGTGTGCAGAGAGAAGCCTTTGCGCTTAGCTCTTGCTCTCTCTGTCTCCTCAGTTCTCTGTTTGGATCAAAGTTGTCTCCATATTTGCAGTTGGAGCCTTTTCTGTATCATCCCTATGCCGGGAGGAAGCTTTGTTCTTACAGCTGCAGGCCGCCTCCAGCTTGTCTATATCGTGAAAGAAAATGTACATCCTTCCAGACACCATAGAAAAGGACTGGTGAGATGTTACTTTGGCAAGGGCTGAACAGATAGAGAGACAATTATGGGCTGGTTAGTTCAATATATTTAGTTCTGTTCATTGTGTGATGAAAGTTACAGGTGAGATTGATGTATTATTTTGAAAGTGGATCAAAGTAGCTTTTATTGTGAGAGCATGATGTGTTTTCCCCCCCACCCCCAACTTTGTTTTGTTTTGATACTGTTACATTTCTTTGCAGTCAAGCTATGACCTGTAAAGCTTCAAGCTAGAGTATCTACTCCACCATACCATAAGTAGTGCTCCAGCCTTGCTGGCATTCTGCTTCCAGCACCACCAGACATCTCTGCATAGCAAGCTTTTGTTTTAAAGGGCCTTTTTGTTTTAGAGAAGCTAAAAGGAGAAAGTCTCAGAGGGCAGCTGTCTCCATTCTGTCCTACCAGTATTACTCTTTTCTGGTCATTGTTCCCAGACACTGAAAAGAGTAGTAACACCAATGAAAAAAGAACTAACACTGTGGATGAACACAAGCTTTAAAAGTCACCTTTTTCACGTACAGCCATTTCATTTACCTCAGTTGTGACTGAGATGTTAGTGGCTGTTGTCTCAGGAACAGCTTAATTTCAAAGTGAAGTACTTCAAACTGGAAGCCTGAAGTTCTGATTTACATTCTGTATACTGCAGCCATTTCATTAATTTTTAGCTGCTGACACCGTAACGTGAAGGAAGATGATGGGAATATTTTAAGGTCCAGTATCTTGATCCCTATTATAGCTAGAAACAACTTAGTGCCCTACTGTGTTACAGACATTGTCAGCCTACGAAATGCCATTTCTGTTCTTACTGTGGAAATCTGGCGAGCTGTCTGGCCTCAGGTGCTCATTCTGGCAACACTGGTTTGAACACAAGATTTACTAACATCACCGCAATTCTCTATTAATTCCTGTATTACTCTGTTGCCAGATCAGTTCACCAGGGACAGTCAAGGGAAAGGAAGACTAATCTTCATAGAGTTGATGACAGTGCAGTCTTCGTGATGAAAAACTGGCTCGCTTGTCCTGTGCTCCTCTTTACATCCAGTTACAGTGATGTAATTGTGCATCCAATTACAGTGATGACTGTAATTTTGGAAATCCTAGTCCTGGGACTTGCAGGCCACAGGACTAGAAGTCCCCTCTAAATATAGATAGCTGCTGTATGGTCTCCCCAGAGCTGCCTTCTCTCCAGGCTGAACAAGCCCAACTCTCTCAACAAACCCACCTCCTGTCTCCATAGGAGAGGTGCTCCAGCCCTCTGATTGATTTCTTTGTGTCCTCTGACCTGCTCAGGCATGTCCATGTCTGCCTTATGTTGAGGACACCAGAACTGCACACAGTACTGCAGGTGGGGTCTCACAAGAGCAGAGTAGAAGGGGCAATTCACCTCCCTCTGCCTGGTGGTCACAGTCCTTTTGATGCAGCCCAGGACATGGTTGACTTTCTGGGCTGCAAGTGCATATTCATAGAATCATAGAATAGTTAGGGTTGGAAAGGACCTTAAGATCATCAAGTTCCAACCCCCCTGCCATGGGCAGAGACACCTCACACTAAACCATATCACCCAAGGCCTCATCCAACCTGGTCTTGAAAACTGCCAGGGATGGAGCATTCACAACCTCGCTGGGCAACCTATTCCAGTGCCTCACAACCCTAACAGGAAAGAATTTCCTTCTTATATCCAATCTAAACTATATTGCTGGTTCATGTCCAATTTTCATCCACTGGTACCCACAAGTCCTTCTCCATAGTGCTCCTCTCAATCCCTTCATCCCCCAGACTGCACTGATACAGGGGGTTGCCCTGACTGAGTTGCAGGCTATTGCACTTGTCTTTGTTGAACCTCATGAGGTTCACATGGGCTCATTCCTCAAGGCTGTCAGGCTTCCTCTGAATGGCATCCCTTCCCTGCAGTGAATCAGCTGCACTGCTCAGTGGGGTGTCACTTGTAGACTTGCTGAGGGTGCTCTTGGCTCCACTGTCAGTCATTAACAGAGACTGAACAGTACCGGTCTTAATACAGGTCACCCTTGAGGGACCTTGCTGTTGACTGCAACTCTCAGGGTGTAGCCATTCAGCCAATTCCCAATACATCAAATAATCCATTCATCAAACCCATCTTTCTCCAGTTTACAGACAAGGATATTGTATGGGACTGTGCCAGAAGTCAAGCTAGATGACATCAGTTGTTCTTTCCTTATCCACCATTGCAGTCACTCCATTGTAGAAGGCCTCCAGATAGTCGGGCACTATTTGTCCTTTGTGAAGGACTGTCTCTCATTGCCTCCCTGCCACCCACATGCCTTGACATAGCTTCCAGGAGGATCTGTTCTATGATTGTACTGGACATAGAGGTGAAGCTGATCAGTCTGTAGATTCCAGGGTCCTCCTTTCTGTCCTTTTTAAAAATGGGTGTGAAGTTTTTCCTTTTTCCAGGCACTGTGGGCCTGACCGCCTGGGAATGGCTTAGCAACTACATTTGCCAGTACATGCCAGATATATCTATTTGTATTTTGTCTGGAGAGACTAAATTTTAAGTATTTCATCTTTTCTCATCTTTGATACATGTTCCTAGGAGAATGTCAGCACAGTTAAAAAGAAGTGGTTGCCATCTGAGGTCTCCATGGCCTTGAGAAGCCTACAGGGCTACACTACACACTATATTATATTAAATTAAACACTTCATCCCAGACATATGATGATACTAGCAGCAAGAAACGATTGTGTTTTTTTT
The DNA here is from genome assembly GCF_028554395.1 of Pezoporus wallicus. Classification (NCBI taxonomy): domain Eukaryota; kingdom Metazoa; phylum Chordata; class Aves; order Psittaciformes; family Psittacidae; genus Pezoporus; species Pezoporus wallicus. The sequence goes on along the minus strand of NW_026638360.1, from coordinate 3,143,482 downwards.
AGTCTGAAAACCTTGGGAACCCTATGCCATTAATTTCAAAGGAGCTTAGCGTGCTATCTTTTCCATCAGACATCCAGCAGACCCAGGAGACATTTTGCACAGAAATTTGAAAGTGCATCTGCAACAATGACTGTGTCAGTCAGGGGCCAGAATGGTGATGTAGCAGTCTCTAAATATCTGTGTCTTTTAAATCACACTGAAATCCAGAGCGTCACAATCTCCTCATGTCAGTTATGTCTGTCCCTTATCTCAGTCACTGTAGTTTATTTGATCAAGCCCTCAGGAATGAGTTGTATTAAAAATACAAGCTTTCTCAGTTTTTGAATCAGTTTTATTTGCTCAGTGCTGGTACTTTAGGACATTGTGTACACTATGCTTTAGAAGTGGCCATTTATGTATTTAGCTTATAAATAAGTTGTTGGCAAGCTAATTCTCCTCAGAAAACTATTTTAGTTGTAGAACCAAGTGTTCATAAGAATTTTCTGACATTTCCTTTAAATCCAAGTACATGGAAAAGTATTGAAGATTTTGTGATGAGTTTTACCAGGTGGTAAAAATTTCAGCCTCAGAAAAAAAAAGGAGGTCTTAATTCCCTGAAGTCAGATGTGGGCAGCACCTATTAGTTGGCTGCACCTTGCTCTAACATCACGGATTTCTTATCTCTGCAAATCTGAAGGACTTTTCAGTTACTGATAGTGTCTCCTCAGGCCATCTGTTTTTCTCATTAGAAGTGCATCTGCAGCAGCACTGAATGGACCAAATAAAAAAGCTGAGGCAGAGCGGGGCTTCTACCTCTATAGCTATGCAACCCTAATGAGCTGTGTGACTTGCAGCAGAGGGGAGCCAGAGGGCCAGAGGCTGACAGAGAGCCTGAGAAGAGCCTCTTGTTTCAGACAAGAAGTGATGGTTTGTGCCTGTGCCATACGGTTCAGAACATCTGCAATAGTGCTGGCCCTGGAAGATAATGAGCCTGGTTATTATGGGGACTCAAATGATAAATTTTCCAGTGATAAATTTTTATTGCTGGCCTAAAATCAAACCCCTTTTTATACAGGATATGGGTGCCTGGGTCATGTCAAGGACATAAATGGTTTTGTGGCCTTAAAATGAAGCATCGCAACAGTGACTTGCTGCTAAGACAACTGAGATGATGAGTGAATCCCGTAAAGAAGAAAAAAAAAAGAGCCCTTAGAGCAACAGCGGGATGAAGTATCAGCCTGAAGTTTGGCTGTGCTGTCAAAAGCGGGATCTGGCCTACTGAAAAAGTTTTGACATAATAGAATGGGAAGATAAATACCGATAGTAATGACTCCCCAGCAATCCCATTATTCCTTTTAAGTACATTGTAAAAATTCCAGTGTGTGGCTTCAGTGGAAAATTGACAAAACTATGAATCCTTCAAAATGTTGAGAAAATGCAGCATCTGTTATCTGAGACAGCCAGCCAGAATTATTCAGGCCCTTGTGCTGGCATACAAATGTCATAGATGACTGAAACTGTAAGCGTCCCAGCCTTCGTTAGAACAATTAGGTCAGTGAGGGCCACCTCCCCTTCCCCCCTGGCAGCAGTGGGCGCCAAAATTCCCTGGGCCTCCTGCCTTGATGTCTGGATCTCCCATTGTAGCTCATTGAATTGGGGTTTTCAGTCTGGATTGTGACTTTGGGTGCCCGTTGCCCATGGATCAGCAGTTGCACACCCATTTCCTGACCTTTTACAACCACCCCCTTCTAAATGGGCAATACCAGTTCACCTGTAACGTAAGATAAATGGTTTTGCAATCACCAAAGAGGTTTTCATATGCTGATCCTCGCTAGAGCTACCTAAAACTGGCCAGAGAAACTTGTGGGAGGGAGTAGCAAAGAAAGTATCAAGCCTTGTAACTGGCCTTTGCAGGGAGGAGAGAAGGGCCATTCTTGGAGCATTTTTCTTCAGGGGATTTCAGTATGGGTAACCACACATGATACCACCACTGGGCTGTGACCAGCTTCCTCTGCCAACAGAGTGATCTGATGCTGCACAGAAGAGCTCTGCTTGGTCAAGTTGCCAGTTTTCTCCTACAGTTCCAGGTTATCTTGAGCAAAATAACTGCCTACTTTCCACATGGTTGAAAAGGACTCCTGTCTCTTTTGCACCAAGGTCCCTCCCAAAGCTGCTTCCCTGACTGAAGAGAGAGGCAGGACAGCCTCCAGCCTTTGTGTCTGTACAAATACAGAACCCTGAGATGGAGCCATCAAGTAACATTTTGGAAGCCAGACCTTGCCACAGCCTGTTACAGGTAGATAAACACACCACCACAGTGTTTATCATGCTCTGGCTACTCTGAAAATTGCTTTAATGTCATGGAGATTGTTTTGCTGAGAAACTGCTTGGAGCTATGTTTCTTCAGGGAGCTTTCACACAAAGATGTGGGTGAGGATTTGTTCTGTGTTGCTGCGTACAGGGTTTGGGACACATGGAGAAGCTAAAGGGGCTTTAGCTCACTTGAATGGGTTGAGGGGCAAAGAAACCTTTGCAATAAGCTGTGTACTGCAGATGTGACCATGTGACACTCCGGAAAACTCTGTGATACAGCATCTCCATTGTGTTGTACTGGCCATTCCTGCTTTGTACAGCAGCTGTGACATTGGAACCACCTTCATTGTCACTTGGGGCTCCTAAAGTCCCTTTCCCATTGCCTGCAAGATCAGAAGAGAGGTCCATTACATAAGGTGACAAAGGTGACATTTTGATATGATCTTAAGAATGCCAGCTGGATTACCAGCATTAGAAAAGTAAAAATCTTAAGAATAAAGTTAGCTAATACTAAAGGAACGCATCTGCCATGATTCCCATATGAATTCTCTTGTGACCTTTATAGTTGCTTTTTGACATCCACACCTGCCTGCATAGAGGCCTTTGACAGGAAAGACTTTCCCCTTCCTTTCTGCCTGTCGTTTTTTGTCATGCTTGTAATCCCTCTCCATCCACCTGTTCTCCTTGGCTGTTGCCAATTAACCTTCAGTGTTGCACGCAGGGGTTCTGGGCAATTCAGATGCAGAGTGAGTGGTATTTTGTAAAAAGACATTTTTACCCCCTATAAAAGCAGAAATTAGAGAAAAAATAAAATGACCCCCCTTCTGGATATTCTCTGAAGCCCAATGGAGGTGTTACTGGAAACATTTTCAAAATTAAAGCTGAACTAATTTCAAAACAATTAAGTATTGTTTTCAAGCCCAGGGCTGCTGCAGTCAGAGCTCTGAAGTGCAAACAACAGGAGCAAATGCATTCAGTTTTCATTCTTGGTGAGAGCAGCAGCAGAGAGAAGCAGCATTTCATGAGTCATAGAAAGAAAGCACATGGAATGCCAGGATGCTATTAGTTACATTTGAGTTTGAAAGTATACACCAAAAGTTGACAAGCTCATTTGAGAAGCATCATTCAGTTCAATGAAATGGCAAGGTTTTAATCTAATGCCTGGTGGTGGCATTATCCACCATCTATCTCTACCACACCTATGCTCACTTCATATAGAAAAAATACATCTTTTATTCTGCAAAACCTCTACTGCTTTTGAGAACAATGCATCCTCTGTGCCCCAAGCACCAAATTTAACTTGGAGGTGAAAGAAGCTTATCATGCACTCCTGACCCAAGCTGTCTGCAGAGCACCAGTGCTGTCCTGATGGTGCATCCCAACAGGGTCACCTTCAGTTCTGTTTGTACAAGCCACACAGCCCGGAGAGTTGAGCTGGGAGTGTGGTTTCCACTGCTGCTACCTTTTCATAGACCCTGTTTGAAAGCCCTGGCCCAGGGTATAGTCCTGTTGCTGTTTATCAGTGAGCTCTGGGGTTCTTTTTCCTGCTGCTGTTGCTTACCTGCAACAGTCATTTCCACCCATTATGCAGTGAGTAGTTTTCTTTGCTGTACTTAGTTATTTTAGATTGTCCTTCTCTCCTGTAATGAATTATTTTCAAGGGGGAGGGAGGAGGACATAAAAATACCCTGTATAATGAAAATACAACACTTTTATACCTTTTCGGGACACATCCTCAAACCCTATTACCAGGCATTATACATTTGCCATGCTTGGAGTTTCAAAGTTGTTGTTTTTGAGATGTCACCATGGAAAATAAAAGCAGGAAAACTACTGCCAATCTGCCTTTTTATTACCCTGCAGGCAAATAATTTGTCCACTTTTTGCTAAGAAATGAGTGGTTTTCAACCCTTTTTTGATTAATGTATGATAAACCAAACATTTTCTAGTGGAGTAGCAGACCCCTGCATGAATTTCATACCAAGCTCACAGGGTAACATATTCAAGCATGTTCTGCCCAGCCTCCTTTCATACAACAAAGCTCTGTAAGTACTCCATGGAGCCACACTACTTCACAGAAAGGATAAACTGATTTTGAAGACCTAAAAACTTTTTCCTTGTGGATTTTATTGGGAAACAGTCTTTTCCTACAGACATGTTCCTTCCTTTTGGCAGTCTGATCCTTTCATCCTTATGTCTGCTGAGCTCTGGACCAATGTTTTTCGTCTCTCATAAGCAACTTCATTTAGATCCTATCTCCATGTTATAAATAACACGTGGGCTCTCACACTGTTTGCAGACGTAATCTGACAGGCATTTACATGTTTAAACCCGTATTTGCCAGGTGTTATCCAGCCAGGCACAGAAGAGCCACAGGCAGCTCCCCACTCTGTTTCCCAGGATGCATCATGCCTTGGCTCCTCAGCTTCCTCCCTGTGGAAAGGGAAGCAACGCAGGGTCACCTGTTTCCTACAGGAATAGTGGTCAAGCCGCAGCGAGCTCAGCCCTGCTCCGAACTCCTCAGGGATGCATCAGAACTTACTCGAATGTTCTGGCTATGCACTGAACTATTGCCTTAGCTTTATACCCGTAGTAAATATGGATCCAGACAAGAACGTTAACGAGAGAAAGCCCACCGTAACTCAAAACGATACCCCCGTGCCCTTAGGTGCTGACGAGAGGATTGGGGAACCTCTGCCAGCTTCCCCACAGGAACGCCCGAGCTCAGCCGGTCCCCACCGCTGAGGGGCTTCAACAGCCCCACCGCAGGTTGTGGCTCTGCGCCCCCTGGCGGCCAGCCATGTGCCGCGCGGTGCGCAACGGCCGAATGGAGTGTGTGGTGGTTAGGATCTGTAACAGCCGGGTCTGAAAATTGTTAATTGTGAACAGCTCAACGTCCAGTGCAAACTGTCAATGGTGTTGGGACCGGTTTTGTTTAACACCTTCGTCGCTGACATGGACAGTGGGATTGAGTGCGCCCTCAGCAAGTTTGCCAATGACACCAAGCTGTGTGGCTCGGTTGATACCCTGGAGGGAAGGAATGCCATCCAGAGGGACCTTGACACGCTTGTGAGGTGGGCTGATGCCAACCTCATGAAGTTCAACCATGCCAAGTGCAAGGTCCTACACCTGCGTTGGAGAAATCCCAGGCACACCTACAGGTTGGGCAGAGAAGAGATTCAGAGCAGCCCTGCGGAGAAGGACTTGGGGCTGTTGGTTAAAGAGAAACTGAACATGAGCCAGCTTCAATGTGTGCTCACAGCCCAGAAAGCCAATCATGTCCTGGGCTGCATCAGAAGAAGCATGACCAGCAGGTTGGAGATGATCCTGCCCCTCTACTCTGCTCTTTAGAGACTGCACCTGCAGTACTGTATTCAGCTCTGAGGCCCACAACACAAGAGAGATGTGGACCTGCTCAAGTGAGGAAGGCCATGGAGATGGCCAGAGGGCTGGAACACGTCCCTTGTGAAGATAGGCTGAGAGAGCTGGGCTTGTTCAGCCTGAAGAAGAGAAGGCTCTGAGGAGACCTTATTGCAGCCTTTCCAGTACCTAAAGGGGCCTACATGAAATCTGGAGAGGGGCTTTTTACAACAGCATGTAGTGACAGGAGAAGGGGGAATGGCTTTAAACTGAAAGAGGGGAGATTTAGATCAGACATTAGGAAGGAATCCTTCCCTGCGAGGGTGGTGAGGCACTGGCACAGGTTGCCCAGACAACTGCGGCTGCCCCATCCCTGGCTGTGTTCAAGGCCAGGTTGGATGGGGCTTGGAGCAATCTGGTCTAGTTGAAACTAGGTTATATTCAAGGTCCCTTCCAACCCAAACTGTTCTGTGATTTTATGCTTAATCCTTTTCTTCCCATGTGTGATGGCACTCAGTGTCTCTTTCGGCCTCTTCATTCCTTCTCCTTCCCACAACTCCCTCCACAGTGAAGAAATCTCCAAACGTACAAGAAGAAGAAAGGGTGCCCATACCTTGAAGTCAAATGGGTGTGGGAAGACATGACATCAGAAATACTGGGTGGACACCCAGCTCTCTGGGAAGTCGCTTCTGGTTGGGGAAATGTTTATGCTAGCAAGGTAGAAGCCGCAGGTGCCCCTCAGCACCCACAGTAATTTTTGGTTGCCTCTCGTTACAGGTAAGGCTATTCTGTGTCCAGACCAGTTGGCCCAAAGCTCTTGGCTATAGATACAGGTCTATCATTTCTGAATTAGAGAAAGGAGCCTGAAAAAAAATTGCCTGAAGTGGCACAGGACCACTTATTGCAGGAGGTGTAGTGCTTTCAGTTAGTCCTCACTGTGGATAGAAATCCTTTCTGGTTATACTTCAAGTATGTTTGCATCAGGCCCTTTAGAATTGGTGATTTTTGTGTTCCGGGTATCTCATTTTCTCTTTGAGAAGCAGATTAGTCAGCACACTTGTCTCTGAATAGGTACTCCAGGGTGGTGGGAGTTTCAGCTCAAACTGGATGCATTTTACACTCAATAGCCTGCTAAATTATTAATTTATTTAAAGTTCTCTGCTTCCTGGCAAAGCCAGAATGCATCCTTCTACAGGCCTCAGTCCTGCTCACCCTGGAACTGCAAGTTTTGGCAGGGACTTTAACATACTGTAAGGTGCAGATCAGTTAAAACTTTAGCATAGTAAGCTGAAAGCTTTCTCTCTTATAGATACACTGCCGTGTTCTATGTGAGGACCGCTGCATCTATGTGTCATCATTAAATTTATGTACAGTCACAGAAAAGACACTTGTCCATACAGGTAGACCTCCAACTGGAGGATGTGGATTTAAAGCAAGTCAGCCAAAGGAGAACTGCCCCGAGTCTGACGACACTGTGGGATTGCACTCTGTTGGGAAGGGCATAGCCCAGCACAGCTTGGAGCTGCTGGCTGTGGGGAGCAGCATTCTTCCCAGTGTTACCAATAAGGAGAACTGGAACCCCTCTCTCATCTTCAGGTCAGTAAGATTCTGCAAGAAGGGTGAGGTTGCTAAAATGGAGGCTACCTTAGGTATGTAAGCTCTTCCTGCATTTCTTTTTCAAGTTTTTGGCAATCTTAGACTTGAAAGGGTAAGCCAGCACAGTAAAAGTTTGAGGCATACCTGCCTAAAATGCAGGTCCTACAAATAGTTATGCATGGACTTAGCTGCTATCACAAAACGTGTGCAGAGAAGATATGCAGGCCTGGTACCTGGAACATTTTTCTTCAGAACTCGAAGCCCCAGCACCTTCAGCTAAAACTATCAGCATAGACAAATGGTCAGGACTTCTGAGAAAGTAAAAGTATTCAAATAAAAAAGTCACTGCACGCTCACATCCCGGTGCAGTCCAGCAGCCAGAACCCACTGACACACTTTGGAACCTTTATCTCTGGTGAACTGAGTTGCTGAGACCAGGAGAGCACCTGGTCCCGCACAACAAACAGGGCTTTACCTGACAACCAGCAACAGAACTTGTGTGGGTAACAGAATTAGAACCCAAGGTATGTTTCAGGTAGCACCGGGGGAGTGAGATGTTGTTTGTTGGTGGTGGTGTGTTTTGTTGTGTTTTTTTTTTTTTTATAATAGAAATATATATTTATATATAGTAATTTTCATCTTCACTTGTCAGGAGAGATCTGAGGCTTCCTTCTGTTCACCAGTCTGGTGCCTGAGTGGAAAATTTCACTGCCCAGTTTCAGTGATATGCAACTTAGGCTGGTTCTTATGAACAGTTGCAGAAGGCAAGTTACTGCCACAAGGCTCAATAATCAGGTCTCCACAATCAGGAGGTCTCCATGGACAGCCTGTCATCCTGATGAGACATGCTTCTTAATTAAGCAAATATGCTGCATTGTAGCTGAAACAATTCCTAACTGTCCCAATTTTCATCATCAGATCACTGAGTCTGGAGTTATAGAGTCCCCAAAAACAAGGGGTTTTGAAGGATTTCAAATAATTCCAAGTCTAAAAGTTCAATGCTCAAGCATGTGCAGCATGCATTTCAAAATGTGTTTGAAGAGTAGTAGCTGAGTTTTGTACTACTGCAAAGACCTCTGAAAGGAAGAGAATGGGTAGTGCCCCAGTATTTCTGGAAAGATCCACCCACTTCTGGATATGGCACAACTTTACTTGCAGACAAATCTATTCAGAAGCAGCCCAATCTTAACCGATTTCCTGTTTGAGTACTTCAATGACACCGACTCATGGGAAAACCAGAAAGAAGCCATGGTCAAAATATTGGGCAAACTGTTTAAGCTAATGAGGGAGGACACTGTTTTTTGCGAAGCAGCTGGTAGTGAGAGCCTGGAGGAGAAAAGGATAACAGCTGCCTGGAGAGAACTAAATTCATGCACAGGAGCAAAGTGAAGGGCGGCACGCTGGTGTGCTTCAGCATGTGAAATGTCAAGACAGAAATGGTGTATGAATATTGCCCATCTCACTCAGCTGACTGGTACCCTTAGGTTATGCCTACACTAGTGCATAATATAAGCCCCAGGGATTTAACCTGGGTGCTCAGTCCCTGATCATCTGCTCTGCAAAACATATTAGCATATTATATCCTATAGTAAAATCATTTGCAACAGCCCACATTCAGTAAGCCTGATTGCTCCTGAAGGATGACCAGTTGCACAATGCTGGTCACCAGGACCTGCAAGAACTATGTGTCTACTGGGCTGCTTGTGAGGCTGTGGCCTAGATTGGATGAATGCAGCTTAAAATGAACTCTCCAAAGCCTGCCATTTAAAAAAAAGTAGACCATCTTACAGATCTGACCTAGAGCACAGCTGTGTCAACAGTTACTTAGCACAGTTGTATTAATTCAGGCTCTAGGGGAGAAGGTGGGAGTAGAGTGAGAGCAAATGACAAACCAGATCTACTGCCAATGGAGCATGAAGCTGTGCCCTCTGTGACAGCAGCTGGTGGCTAAGGGACATATGGATGTATCCACATTACTCAGCCGGTCATTCCAGTCACATTCCTTCTGTTCACAGCTTGCTTGAAGGAATCTTGTGCTCTTTGAGCTGGTGGTCTCTTTGACCTTAGTGATATCCCCCATCTGGGAGCTCACCTCCATGTGAAAGCTCATGGTTAGCATTAGGCCTATCGGGGATGCCAAAAACAAGAACTCTACAACAGATTTGATCACTTCATTTTCTTGCCTAAAGCATACTATAATTTCTTCTGTTTGGCTCTGTGGGTGGAACAGGCATTTCAGCGTACACTGCCACGTTCATTACACGGAGTTCTTCCATGCTAGATATATTAACATCTTTGTTATTACTGCCAGCCCTCTCCTCCCCCACACCAACCGGTTGCCTGAGAGGATTTCTTTAAAGGACAGACTCCCAGTAGTAGTATTCTCCAAGTGAAGATCTCTTCAGAGGTCAGTTCCTTCTGCTTTCTCAGAATCCTGCCTTTCCTAGATTTCTTAGAAAGTCATTATTTGAAAATGTCAAAACCACTAGCAAAAATATCACCTGAATTCTAGAAATCAGTGTCATAATTACCTCCTCATAATCAGTAACAACACAAAACCATGGCATTTGAGTTAAAAAGTTCTATGCAAGAAAAAATGTTTAACATTTAATATAAAATCAAAGTTTGACGTAGCTTATTTTTCAAATGTCATCCTTCTTCTGCTCATCAACTGACAATTAGACCACCACAATCAAAAAAGTAATCCTAAATACTTTTAGGAGCCTTATAAAAAGCATTCATAAAGTGCCACCCACAAAAGTACCTAAACAAGAATCTGAGAGAAATACCCATAAGGATGTTAATTTACTTAATTAATACTGAGGAGTAAGCTGTCATTTGTGGAACTGTCAATGTAACAACTATACAACTCAGCAAAAATACTGCTCCATAGATGACATCCCAAGAAAGCACATGTGTGCTGAGGCACGCAGCAGTCTTGTGGGACTTTAAAATAAATAGGTACTAATGTCACCCAAACCCAAGACCACTGACAAGTGAGAAATGCGGATTCTAAAGGGAGTGATCATCCCAGGTTGTGGCCTTACCATGTGGTAAAACCCAGGCAGCTTGTACAGCAAACAGGTACAGATTTTAGCTCTTTTTTACTGGGGTAAAAACCATTCCCTGCTAGAAATAACAGAGAAAGACACCAGTCCTATGGTCTCTTCTCTGGCCTTGAATATACCGTAAAATATAAGCACCTTTCCTCTCCCTATCCCCAAGAGAGGGGCTCAGAATAACCTCTGCATCACAGTGAACACAGCTTGTTTTGCAGCAGCCTCCCTCTGCTGAAGTGCCTGGACAGTGCTCAGAGCTACCCAGAACACAAGGGGACAAGGCTCTGACGGCTCCCTTCCACAAAACTCATGTCCCATATGAGGTGTCCAGGGAGCAGCTGTGCATCTTCCCAACACCAGGTAGCTGCCTGTGGTCCACAAAGCTTTCTCCACTCCACCAGCTAGTCCGTGTGGTGCTTCTGGTGGCGCACCAGCTGGGGCTGGAAACGAAAGCTCTCCCCACACTGGGTGCAGTGGTACGGCTGCTCCCCAGTGTGGATACGGGTATGCTTGATGAGGTTGGAGTTGCCACTGAAGCCCCGGCCACACTGGCTGCATTTGTAAGGCTTCTCACCAGTGTGGGTACGAGTGTGGTTAATGAGGTCAGAGCTCTGCCCAAAATGTTTGCCACACTGCCCACAGGCGTAAGGCCGAATGCCATCATGGGTTCGCTGGTGCTGAAGGAGATGGGAGTGTTGGCTGAAGCTTTTCCCACAGGCTGGGCACTTGTAGGGCCGCTCACCTGTGTGCATGCGCTGGTGCTTGATGCAGGTGGAGCTGTCACTGAAGATCTTGCCACACTCGCTGCACATGTAAGGCTTGAGCCCGGTGTGGATGCGCTGGTGCTTAAGGAGGTTAGAGCTCTGGCTGAAGCTCTTCCCACACTCAGCACAGGTGTAGGGTTTCTGGCCCGTGTGGACCCGCTGGTGCTGGATGAGATGGGAGCTCTGGCTGAAGCCCTTGCCACACTCTCCGCACAGGAAGGGGCGCTCCCCAGTGTGCATTTGCTGGTGCTGGATGAGATGGATGCTCCGACTGAAGCCCTTGCCGCACTCAGAGCGGACGGTGGGTAGCCCTGCACAAGGAGTGCCCTGTGAGGCTGCTGATGTCCTTCTGTCCCATTCTTTTACCAGGCTGATATTAGAAGAAGGCAGCTTAGTCACCCCTTCTTCCTCACAGTCACCTTGCTGAGCTCCTGCGGAATCATGCCGACTTCCATGGCTGTTTCCCAACTGTTCCTCTCCTCCCCTGGATCCCACTGCCAACACATCCTGCAGATCTGTGCTTGCAAGGTGATCTGGAAGGGGACCTAGCTCATCATCTGGAAGAAAAGTATAACTGTAACTGTGATTCTTGGTGGGGAGTGGCACAGCAGAGAACGGGCAAGCTGTTACCCTAGGAAGCCTCATCTGCACTATGTAGGAGGAGCAGTAAAAGGAAGACTGACGTGCCACAAACAGTAGAGCCAAAGGCTATGCTACAGGTGTCTCCTTGCCCCCAAGAAATCTTCACATCTTGTCTTCCTAATACTCCGTCTTCCTATACATACTCTTAACAGCAGGCTGTCAAAGGCTGTCTGCCTGCCCTGAGGGGAAAAGAGGTCTTAATATGAGCTGCATGAAATAAAATGGCTGCTGAAGCAATTCAGAAAGCATTTTGCTTGCTCTGTCTTTATAATCTGATCTAACTTATTCCTCACCCATGTGTGTCTCCTCTGAGGCCTCAGGATCTTGTTCTTCTTCTTGGTCCATCTGTGCAGTTACATCAGGCTCAGCAACCAGGAATCCTTACAAAAGCAAACAAAAGTAATCTTAGTTGAATATTCAGCAAGAGCTTTTCATGTGTCTTAAAATGTACTGCCCCTGCTGATTATGGAGGGCAAGCAGAGTGGTTGCCTGAAAGAATGAAGTCAACTGAGCAACAACGTTTATGGACATTCTGTACACTACTGAGGTACCTGGAGTTAGAGGCTTGCCTTAGAGGAGACTCAAGGTTTCCTCTTATCATAAGCATTAGGACATAGACCAGACGTGCTGGACTCAGAATTGGTTGACTGCAATGCTAGATACCAATGTAAGCAATGAGCAAAACCCAGCCAAGCCACACTTACAGTTCTTTAATGACAGCCAAAAGACTCATTACTCTCCTAAGATTATTTTAAATGGAAATTTTTAAATTTCTTTAGTCACCAGAACCTGATTTTCTTACTTGCTATCTCATCTGTTTCTTCTCTTTCAAGACTCTCAGGCTGAGGCAGCAAAACCCAACAAAACATGATGGCAATATGATTTCTTGTCTACTCTAGCTGGATTCTGTTGGTTCCCAGCCTGGCATCCCTACTGAGCTCCAGCAACCGTCATGGTTGCAGCTGTTGGGCAGGGTGCTCTTACAAACACTGTCAGCACCAAAGATGAGAACTTTTCCTTCGGGATTTCCTATTTTAAGGCCAAAGCCAAACAAACAGTAAGCAACAGCAGTTAGTATCAAGAGGACAGGCATTAGCAGTTGCTGCAGGAAAAAAACAATGCAGAAGAACAGAGAAAACAGTCACTTTATATTAAGAAGCAGGAATCAAAGATGGCAGGGAAAGGATACCATGTGGGTGTATCTAGGACCAGAGGCTGATGGCATCATGGCTAAAGCTGAAATCACTTATGGGAATATTTTCAAAGCATTAAAGACATTGCTTTCCCCCACCCCTTTCAATCTTTATAGGTTCTTACTAGTTTGCATCACTTCAAAAGTACACCCCCTGAACACTGCTTCAAGCTACCAATCTCTCTGGACAACTGATATCTCTGGACAGCTAGTTGAGCTCCAGACAGGATGGACTAACTGGACAGATGGCCACTGGTGCAAACCAACACTGCAGACTGAATGGGTACCTGCTCCTGGACCATTCCATCCTTCACCAACAGCTACTTTACAATAGGTAGTGGGTGATAAGGGATTAGGTAGTGCCAGAATCAAGGAGAGAACTCAGATGAAGGGAACAGTTTGAGACCTTGGATGCCTACAATTACAAAAACACCACTCTTGAAGTCTTTTATTCTATGTGGCAAAGCTGGACAGAAAGAAGGGGAGCAAGGAGAAGAAAAACACTGCAATCTTGAACTGCAGAACCATAATGAAAAAAGAATAGTAAATCAGACACACAAAAATGAAGCCTTAGCAAAAGAAGAAAGGCCTTCTTAAAACCTTACTAAAAGTTAACAATCTAAGTAAGTCCCGACTGTAAACATCTGCTGAATGCTGAAGTGGACCACCCCTGCAGATGGATCATTTCCAGCAGTTCCAAGCCAATATATGAAGGGAGGTTGCTTTCTGCAGCCCTACAGCTCTTGGGACTTTGCCACTCTCGAGGCTCCTTGCTGCAAGTCTGGCACTACAAGCCAGACCAAGCTGTCTTATGTGATATATACCAAGACAGCCCCACTCCAAAGCTGGAGGAGTCAAAAGCATGTCCACACACAGACCTTCCCTCCAGGCAGCTGACCTCAAAGAGCAACGCTTCCCTCCAAAAGCTGTCAGCAAACCTGAACTTCGGGAGCCCAAAGCCCTCAGCATTTCAACATCTAACAAATGCCCAACAGCTGCCATCCAAGGAAACATCTAAGCAAGCAGACAAGGTAGAAAGAATAATTCCTTTGTGATCCTGGAAAGATTTCCTGGCTTGGGTTGCTGCTACGCTCAGGTTTGCTACACCAGCTCAGCAGAAAGCAGATAACCCCAAATACAATTAACAGGCTGGTCTGGAGCAAGGAAGTTTTGTCCTTTCCCATGATCAGAGTCATGTCCCTGTGAAAGGAAGGGACAAACCTTATTAACAAAGGGAACGTTCTTCTTTCAGGGATTCCATACCTTACTAGCAGGAGCATATCCCTGGGCATACTGTGTTACTGCTTGAATGTGGGAACCAAGATGGCAAGAACATCTGTGTATGCGGGTGTGTGGGACTCCTGCAGGCACCGTCCATAGCTTTACTAAAACAGGATCAGAAGGGTGTCTGATTTAGGCCTCCAGCAAGGGAACTGCAAATCCCCTGTCCTGTTCCCGCAGCCTTGGCTTTAGTACTGCAATAGTATTATCTAGATTTTGTAGCTGCCTCCTACAATTTATGTTCTTTACCTTGGCTACTTATTTTCTCTTGTGACCACACAGCTCTACATTCCTCCCATGGCTGTACCAAGCTGTGGAGGTTATGGAACTCATCCTAATGCAGATCTCCATACTTTCAGCTTCTCATGCTCCTGCAGTGCCCTTGGTGGCTACACACTCTAGGCATCCTCACTCCAGGCATGACAGCAGAAACCTGCAATCCAGAACAGGGTGTTCAGATCTTTCTCTTCCCAGCTATTATCTGGGATAGATAATTCTTGCAGTAAAAAGCAAAAGGTGAAGGTATTATCACAGACAACAGTTACTTATGTAGCTGCATTTCTTTTGGGTTTGATGAAAGCCCCTTTCCCTGTACCATCAGATGTACTCATAACCTGCAGTGCTTGCCTGTGCCTGCTCAGCCCTGAGTATAGCCAGGGGTGCTGAAGCACAGACAGAGGAGGGCCTCCGTGGGCTGCACTGCTGGGGCACCCCCAACGGTGTGTGGGGAGCAAGTGTGGTGTAGTTTTGGGGGAACAAGGCAGTGGCAGGGGTGTAAAGCTTCCTGTAATAACCATAAGAATCACTGGGTGGAAAATGGGGAGGGACCGGCGTTTGCTCGCGGGCAGGAGGATGGAGAGGGGGAGCTGCATAACATGTAAGGGAAGCGAGCAGACAAGGGTGGCCGCTACATCAGAGCCCCCCAAGACAGGGGCTAGCCGGCCCTCCCCTTCTTTGAGCTGCATTTCTGCTTCTCTTTTGAGTATCTCTTTCCTGCACAGGGCCAAAGACAAAGACTCGGACGCTGGCCTCACGCCCGGCTCCCGGTGCGCTTGGCCTCCCCCAGGAGCTGCGCGGCACAGCCCCGCGTGGGCTGGGGCACCCCATCCCAGCTCCCCGGTGCCGCCCCGTCCCCCAGCGCAGCGGGTGTCGGGAGACCCGGCCTGGCCCCGCCGTGCCTACCTGCAGCCACCCGCTCCCGCCAGGCCGTGCGCCGGTAGCGGCTTCCTGCTCCGCGGGCAAAGGGCGCTTCCTGGGTGGGGCGAGCGATGCCGCCGAAGCGCTGCAGGGCCGTCGTGACAGCGTCCATCTCTGGGCGGGGGAGCTGCCCTGCTATGGGTCCCTCGTCGGGATGTCGCGCTCGTGCTTCCCCGGGGAAGCGAGGCCTGGCAGGAGGAGGCTTTGCCTAGTCACCGGTACAGCCGCTCCGAAGCCTGATACCCAGTAGCTCACAGCAGACTGTTGTCCAGAGGTGGATTCTTGCCCACCGCAGGGTTTTCAAAGAACACAGTTGTTCTGTGGTCCCTGTTTAGGTTAACTTTGATCAGGTGGCCAGGTTGGAGGGGGTTTTAATCAACCTGGTCTAGTGAAGGTGTTCCTGCCTGTGGCAGGGGTTGGAACTCGCTGATCTTTTAAGGTTCCTTCCAACCCAAACCATCCTGTAATTGTTGTATTTACAGTAAAGTTCTTTGACGTCACATTGTCAAGGTTAACTTACAGCGCAGAAGAAAAGCAGATGAAGTGGGATGTGTAGGACTTGTCTTTGGTAGGAACGGGGCCCAGAGCAGGTCCATGTGAGGACATCATGCTGTCTGTGCAAGATGGGAGAGGAGATAGGAAGTCACTTTGTTTTGGAATTACTGCCTCATTTGGAGTTTCCCTAGGGGAAAGATATGTACCTGGTGCTTTACAACACGGTGCCTGTTCTCAATTTCTCCATGTAATTCATACCTGGAGGGAAGAAGGTGGATGAGTACATGTGTTTTCATGAAACATGGTAGGAAATGTGGGACCTCAGGTGTGTAAATGAGTTCTTCCCTCACTGTTGTTAAAGAAGTTCTCCCTATGCAGTAGGGGGACCTGGATGTGTACTGTTTTCTCGTCATGGTGACATTTGTGTTTTCCTGCCACCTTACCAGGGGACTGATGGGAGTGGGTTTGAACATGGAGAAGCCGTGTGGTTACAGACGCAGGGAGGAGACAGCAGATAATGCTGCGCAAGGCCACAGATCCCAAGCAGCTTTTCACCTTGGCGCCTGTGTCCCAACTGATAGATGTACTGCCTTTTTGGGTGGTGTTTTTTCACACCACCACTTACTCCAAGGTGATAATATAAGTTACACAGCCTTTCTAGGAGCTAAAACACCCAAACATAGTACGTACTTAGCAGTGGTACAAAACAGGCTGGCTGTGAGATGAGGACCCAGTGAGGACACAGAAAGGAGTGGGTTTCCAGGAATCTGGAAATCTTTCCTACTAAAAAAGTGGAAAAATACTCTCAGAGCCACCTGATTCCCTTTCCACTTAAAGCCATTGTTAGCAAGGCACATGTGATTAGCATTAGTCAGAAACCTTAGTGACTCTCCTAAAGGGAATGGGAATTGTAGTAGGAGAAATGAAAGGGGTTTGGGGTGTGATGCTGAGGCTTTGTTTGTTAAGGTTTAAGTATCAACTGGCATTAAAGACTTACTCTGTTGGAGAACTGATGACTGCTAGGGGCTCATTACATTGGCAGTCTGTAATTTCACTGGCTGTGGACAGATGGAGAAATGGTCTTCCACAAAGTAAGATGGGCATGAAGGGGAAGACAGAGCTCCATCAGTTTATGAAACAGTACAACTGAGAGGCATGTTGCTGTGTCCTTGTCATGCCTACAGCAGACAGCATTTTCTTAGAAGTGTGGTGGGTTGAAGATCAGTATGTTCACAACCAAAGAACAAATGTATGCAGAAGACTGAAAGAGGAAAGTAACCCTGGTTGCTGGATCTCCATTCTTGCAGGTTTTTGAAGAGTGGTGTGGCAAAGCCGTGGGTGACCTGCTGCAATAGTCATTCTCTGAGGAGGAGGCTGGACTCCAGAAGCCTCTTCCAATCAGCATCTCTGTGGTTGTGTGACCAAGATGTGGGTAATTGCAATTAACCTGCATGTAGTACCCTGCAGACAATTCAGTAGTTGAAAGCTGCTAAACTGGAAGAAATCTTCAGAAAAGGGTTTGGCTATCTTAAAAATGCACAAAGCAACAAAGTGCACAAAATGGTCATGCGACCCTATTTCAGGAAAAAGGGAAAGAAGCAAAATGTGTGTGGGTTGATAACAATGGTAAGCCAACTGGATCACTATTCAAATACAACTGCCTGAATCTAGATAATTATTATCAACAAAGTTCTTGCATTTCAA